>NC_137794.1:56165080-56795080 GCF_963383645.1 Muscardinus avellanarius | reverse complement strand
ACCTTAGAACTCTTCATATATGAAGGAGTCAAATATATTTCAGAATAAAGACTGTACTTTTAAGAGTCTATTATTCAAAGTAAAAAACATATCCACTGGCTATTTTGCAGATATCAACATATAAATTAAGTTTATATGGAAAGGTAACATACCTATAATAGGCAGCACAAAAATGAAGATCAAAGTTAAAGGAATGATAATCTCGATATTAATACTGGAAAATGCCACAGTGTATCAACCCAGCATGGAGTGGTGAAAGAGGACACATAAGATCAATAGAAGTTCAGAAAAAGGAAAACATAATTATAGTTACATACTCTTTGACAGAGATGAAAATTCTATTCAATAGGAAAAGGATATGTTGTTGTTGTTGTTGTTGTTGTTGTTGTTGTTGTTGTTTAACCAAAGGGTGCTGTAACAATTCAAAGTCCATATTCAAAAGTAAGAATGACTTAAGAAAATAACTCATATTTCACACAAATTTTTAAGTCAAAGTTAATAGACCTTACTTTGAAATGCAGAGTGAAAAACAGATTATCAAAAACCTAAAAGGATGAAAGAGCCATGTTGTATGATAATAATCCCAGTACCTGGAGAATGAGGCAGGGGGATTGCAGTTTCAAGGCCAGTGCTCAATAACTAAGTGAGAAGGTTTTAAAATAAAAATTAGATGGACTCTGGGTAGAGCTCAGTGGTAGAACAGCCAGGGGTTCAATTACCAGTACCACAAAAATAAGTAACTAAATAAATAAATAAAAGAGAACTACCTTTTGGTCCAGTTACCCACGTTCTGGTTGTGCATTTGAAGTAAATTAAATCAGAATCTTGAAGAGATATCTGCACCATCATATAATTATAGCATGATTTACAATGGCCAAAATATGAAAATATCCTGATTCAAAATAGGTAAGAGAGTATTTAGTTATGTAATACAATGTATATCTCAAGCGCACAATTCAATACTGATATAAATAAATAATTGAATTAATGAATTAATTAGTTAATGGAAAGGAGTGGAAATAGCTTTTTTTTTTTTCAGGATACTTCTAAATAATTTATGTAGAAATTCTGCCTCCAATAGTTAGAAAATAATTCCTGACTCTTACCTGTGGTATGCTCATAGTGACTTATTTTGAAAAATGAAATATGAAAAGGGGGCAGGGGAAAACAATACCTCTGCAACATCAAGTTCTGATGAATATTTCCTTGTTATTTTATCAAAATTAATATCAATAGTCACACACCATGTTTATGTCTGGTTTTGTTGCAACCTGAACTGTATTTTTTATCTCTGTGATCTTCCTCTCCTCAGCTGGTCGCCTACCTTTAGTTAAAAGAAAAACATCATATAAGCTCCAGTTAAGAGACATTCTACAAAACAACCCTACTCATACTCCCCAAAACTTTTAAGTTTAAAATCTGAAGTTGTAAAAATGACAGAAAATGTCATATTTAAGAAAATTCTAAGACATGATGATTCATTCTAATGTAATATCCTAGATAGGATCCAGAGAAAGAAAAGCTTCTAAATAAAAGCTGAAAAAAAACTAAATAATGGAGAAATAGACTAGTTAACAATAATATATCAATATTAACTCATTGTGACAAATGTTTACATGAGAAACTTTCAGCAAGTCAAAAATATATATTAATGATAAGAAGTAATGGATAACCAATAAATTTTTCCTTTCAGCAGTAAAGTACTCTCATAATACTGAGTGTCATGGTTTACTCTTTTTTTCACTTTTTAAATAGTTATAACTATATTCAATATTTTTCTTTAGTATACACAGATTCAAATTTTGCTTCTTTATTTAGCCATCTTTGCCACAACAAACTACTTGCTAACAGTGAAATTTTTAACATGGATGCTGTTTTTAGTCAAGAAATTCAATGTTAGGATGAATTTAAGTTTTTTAATAAAATAGCATTGAAATTATTTCTGCTTCATATTTTGTTTTATAAACAGATTTTGTTTTATCCCGGTATTATAAAATTTGTTAAATGCACACATGTGGTTCAGTTTCCAGAAAAACTGGGTATTGTAGCTTCTCTCAAAGATAGCGGGTATTTGTTTTTTAAAAGAAAGAATTGTGGTGTGATAAGCATTCTCAATTTATCAAATTTAATACTTGTATGATTTAAAGATAAATAGCACTGTCGTGAGATGAAGATTTTAGCTTTGGTAATAGGCTATGTTTGTGTCCTGGTAATTTCCACATCAGTCTCAGTTGTGATGGTCTTTATATAGATACCTAGGAACAATATTCCCACAACCTCCACAAGTGCATTTAAAGGTAGCAGACAGAAGCACAATTGCCACAGAATCACTCGAGTGTATGTGAAACATGGGGCAATTCAGAAATTCTCCTGCTGTGAAAATACCCTGAAAGCCACCACACCATGGAAGAAGAGTCCTGATCCCACTCAAGTTATGCTATTTGCACCAGTTGTGCTATGGTTCCCCAAGGGTCCTCTGTGTGAGATCCTTTTTCTATTAGCTTTCTCAAACTGAAGATGAAGTGAATATAATATAATTAAACTTCATGAATAAATGCTCCTTGAGTGGCATGCATATTTTTAAGACTTCTTCTGCCAGAAGGAACTGGGAAGCCAAATAATCATAATCATATGGAGCCTGTGATGTTTTGGAAGTATGACTCTCATAAAAACAGAATAATCCATACCTGTTGGATTTTTGCCATCTCCATTTGTTAAGAATCATACCCACAGTTCTTTTCAAATGTTCGTCCCATAAGTCACATTTTTCCTTGTTTTCTTGATATAATTTTATTCTGTATCATTTGGGAAAGTACTAGTTTAAAGCTGCTGTGATTTTATGAGAATGGCTTAATCAAGTCTTTCCCATGAGATATTTTATTCAATTAAAAAGATTTAACAAACATCTCAGTTTGATATTAGCATTGCTTTAACATTATCTGGTGAAGATTTTACTCTGCAATGTTTGTCGTTCAAAGTTTCTCTTGATTATTTTTTTCCTCCTGAGGGAAATAGCTTAGAGGTCTCAAGTCAATGGATGTTTTGAATTTAAAAAGTTCTTAGTTTCTACAATCCAGAAATTCCATTTAATTTATTTTTTAAACCTACTGTTTCTTTTCTCAATTTATTTTATTTCCCTAAGGCCTTTGAAAATTTATCTAATAATAGAACTACTTGTATTCTGTAGTTCTTTCTCTAGAGCTTACATATGCAGAAATCAAAATGTCTGATGTCTGACTTCCAAATTTTCTCAGGTAATACCTTTGCCACGATGTTATGCAAATTTTCATTTCTCCAGTTTTCTAAATGTTTCCTAATCATCTATTTTTCTACAACTGTAATTTTCCTAGAGATGATTCTTATTCATTAAGATGAGATGATATTTAAATAATTTAGACTTCATTTGTTTTTTTTTATTTTTATTGGTACATATTAATTATACTGAATGATCAGCTTCATTGTGATATGTTTATACATAAATATAACATAGTCAGTTTCATTCCCCAATATCTATTTCCCTCTTTTCCTTTTTTCTGCAGCCCCTTTCTTTTACCCTATTGGTTTCCCTTCTACTTTTATGAGATTCATGCTTTTCTTATTTTTTTTTCTATCTAGTTTCAATATGGAGAGAAAACATATAACACATTTTTTTTATCAATTTGGCCTATTTTGTTTAACATGATGATCTCTATTCTCATCCATGTTCCCAAAATTTATATAATTTTATTATTTTTATGGCTATCTAAAACTAAATCATGTAATATGCCACATTTTTGTTATCCACATGTCAGTTGACAAAGACATTTTCTTTGTAGAAAGCTGAATGTGTAGTACATGTTTAAAAGATTGATAATTGCTAAACTTAAATTTGTTACAAACAGAAATGGTGGTGCATGCTTATAATGTCAGTACTTGGGAAGCTGAGGAACATCACAGGTTTGAAGACAGTCTTAGCAACTCAATGAGGCCTTCAGTAAGTGTCCAAATAAAATAAAATAAGTCTGGGAAAGGAGTGTTTCCTGGAGTTAGAATGCCCCTGGGTTTCATCTCCACTAACACACCCACAAAAAATATTATATTAAAGCATACCATTACTTATTATTTTAAAAATATAAAATAATTGCAGCCATATGAGTTTGGAAAATATATATATATATATATTCCCCCCCCCCCCCCGGTGGTACTGGGGGTGGAACCCAGAGATTTTCTACCTCCGGGCTATACTCCCAGGCCTATTTTATATTTTATTTGGAAACAGGGTCTCACTAAGTTGCTGAGAGCCTCACTAAGTAGCTGAGGCTGGCTTCGAACCTGTGCGATTCTCCAGTCTCAGCCTCCCAAGCGCGGGGATTACAAGCGTGCACTACCACGCCCGTCTGGATTCTATACTTTTAACTTTAATTTTTTATAGAATACACCTCATTAAGAAAGTCTGATGGCCAGTTAAGTATTTATACCTTCAAAGATAGAAGAGGTTATTAAAGACAATTTTGGCCAGGCATGGTGGCTCATGAACATAATCCCAGTGTTTAGGAGGCGGCTGAGACTGTAGGATCACAGGTTCTATAACAGCCTCAGAAATTTAGTGAGGCCCTTAGAAACTTAGGTAGACCCTGTTTTAAACTAAAAAATAAACTAAAGCACGGGGTTTAGCTTGAAGGTAGAATACCCCGGGTTGAATATCTAGTATAAAACAGAAAAAAAGACAATTATAATAAATGCTTAAAGAAGATGCTCAGATTAATGGAATATTAATGAGAAAATTTATTATTGAATTTTAATCGTTATTAGTATGCATTTATAATGGTTTGGGAGCTTATAGTGAGGACTTGTATTTCTCACAACAAAGAGTAAAGAACCACTTAACAGAATTTGAAAAAGAGTAGAAATATTTAGCATTAGAAAAGTTACACCGTGCAAGAGCCATATGACATCATTCAGAAAGTTAGGTAATTAGGAATCAAATAAACCCTAATTAATAGATGAATTGTCAGCTGGGCGTGGTGGCGCATGCTTGTAATCCCTGGGCTTGGGAGGTAGAGACAGGAGGATAGCGCAGGTTAGAAGCCAACCACGCTGGCTTTAAGAGACTCTGTTTCCAAATATTAAAAAAAAGTATGAAGATAGGTCTGGAAGTGTAGTCTGGAGGTAGAAGGGCTTCCAGGAACCCCAGTACGATAAAAAAAGAAAAAAGAAAGGAAAAAAAAATGAATTGTCATTAAATGTACTTTCTAAAAAACTGTAGGGCAGTCACTATAAAAAAATATAAGAAGGAGTATAAGAAGTAATTAAAAGGTGATATATTGATAACATAACCTAAAATTTTTATTATCTATAAAAATGTCATTAAAATCTGGACTTCTTTAGAATTAAAATGGCCCAAAATGAAAAAAATAATTAGCAAGATGGAAAAATAATGATGCCAATGTATCATTATATTAGTCACTAGGATTTTATTGGTAGCATTTACAATTTAATATTTTTGAATGTTTTAAATGTCTTCATAAGTTGGAACATAAGCTAACAGACACATCTGTTTCCCTAATTATTATGAGTAAAAATAAAACACATAAAACTTTAAAAATTATAAAACACAAAAGAGATGAAGAACAGGAAGCCTAGGTCCTTGCCAGGCAGCACCAGATGTTTTATTTGTACTATTGCTTATAACCTTAAAAAATGATGTATGGCTGGTATTTCATAATATTTTCATAAATATTTCCAACAATAATTTTATTAAGTGCTGACACCTCTGGGGAAACATAAAAAGTAGGGTTTAAAAATCAAATAAAAATCATAAATACACAAATATATGAATATATACATATATTAGACTATTTGAAGCTCTTACTATGAACTTATAAAATATTTCCAGCTGGTAAGAAATATTAGTCTAATATCAGAAATTAATACATTAAATAATGACACACTTAGTACATGTTGTACTGGCACAATAAGATATTCTTATATAATAAACCCCTCCAGTTTTATTGTAAAGCCGGGAGCTGTTTTACTATTGCAAAACACACAAAATAGAACATTTATTGCTATTATGCCAAATAAATGAAGTGAAACAACAAAGAGGCCTTTAAATGAACTGTATTTTATGGCTAAAGCACACAGAAGATTAAATGAAAAACCAACTTGGAATTCATTCAGCCATTTTACTTATTCATTTATGTATGTGAGAGAGAGCACAGTCTATTCACAGCAGAAGCAGCCCTAGGTCCTCCTGCTCTATTATTATGGTAGAGTTATGAAAGAGCTAAGCCAATGGTAAAGAAAATTGTATATAATATCTGAATTATGGAATTTAAAATACATAAAAGGAAATAAAGAAATAGTATTATTTTACAACTCCATTGTAGAAACAAAATCAAAGGGGTATGATTTTCATGTGGAAAACTAGCTCATGTTTTAAGTATACATCAAAAACACAAACAACATTTTTAAATATCTGATTTAATTATTTAATTTCTGAAGTTTTAGTTTACAAATTTTTAGAAATGTGATTTTGAGATGTATGAATTTGCTTTCTCATTATCTAGATAAATATATACTTTCTTATTTCTTTAATTCATTACTAGTATTTCTGTATTATTTTTGTTAACCTACAATATTTTTGTGTGTATATAAAATAAATTTGCTGATGTGAGAATATTAATTTGTATGGAACCACGTTAGTATTGATGGATGTTTAGTCAAAGTAGTTGACCAAACTCATTCCTACCACGTCTGGATATTCTGGATAAGTAGTAAACATGTTTAAATTATCCCCTTTTTTTCTCTCCTGTTTCCTTACACTTCTATTTCATTAAATTATACAATAAGTAATATATTACTGATATTTTTCTGGAATATTTCAAGAATAGGTTGTATAGAATAGAATAAGAATTACGCACTTTTGTTGGAGGATCTAGAATTCAATTAAAGAATCTAGAATTCAATTAAAGTAACTGCCAGCATGTCGGTAGAGTTTTTAAAAATTATATTATGCCTACCAAAGATCTACTGAATATGAATTGTTTTCACATTAATTACAGCAGAGGTCTATATGAAGGTTAATTGATCAAAAGAATATCAACCATTTTTAATAAAAGTAATACCTCAATTATAAGTACTTCCAACTCTTAAAGGACTTGAGTATTGAAGAGTTAAAGTTATAGAAAGAAGGTAGATATACTGATAGCCCTTTCAAGGAAATCTTTTTATGAATAATGTTAGTAAGCACTGCCTTACAAAATAACCCAACTATGACTCTCCATTCTTTCCTGACTTAAAAGTTATACAAATTCATCTGACTAAATCATACTTCCAAGATTTCTCCTAAAACAAGATTTACCAACCAAAGTTCCAGTCACACTAAATCATTATGAGTTTCTGTTAATTCAGTTTAATTAACCAGGATTTGTATTCTGCAAAGTTTAGTAGACACTAAAGAATTTTTTAGCTTTAGATTATTCTACAGTAACAAAAATCTACACAAAATAAATGTGTATGTGTATTATACTATGTATACACTAAAAGAGATATTTTAAATAATCATTTAAATAATCATTGTATAAACTCATATGTGATCTTTTCGACTTCATCTTTTTCCACAATGAATAGCTATTGTCTTTGCACAGTCTATGTCCTTTTTCACACATGTGCAGAGTGATAGAATAGATTGATTTTCTTTATCTGATTAGGTTCCTTATATCTCCTTTATATGTATGATTACTATACAAAACATTATTCAGTATGGTTAAACAAAATCAATATATTGCCATACTTTGCTCTTTTAAGACAAAGTAAAAATAATCAATGGCAAAACATAAAAAAAATAAAACTCTTAAAAATAACTCTAGCCGGGGGTGGTGGCACACGCTTGTAATCCCTACACTTGGGAGGCGGAGACAGGAGGATCCTGCAGGTTCGAAGCCAGCCGCATTGACTTAATAGAACCTGTTTCCAAATGAAAACATAAAAATAACTCTCTCTGAAGAGGATTGCTTAGTTTTACTCCTTGTGGAAGAAAGGATTTTTCAAAAATGGTCACAGAAATATGGTCAGTAGCTGCCACACATCTTTTATTTGAATTAGGACAAAACTTCCTGCCCAATGAACTATGTAGAAATGGTGCTATGTTACTACTTGAAGTCATAAAATATGGTATGACCTCTGTTCCCTTGAGGTAATTTTTTGAATAGACAGTTAAAGAAACACCTGCATTAGATATTTAAAGCAAGGTAGGCTGACACTTCTTAGATACTCTTTAAATAAAAACAAAAATAGATATAATTGGTATAGAGCCCCTAAAAAGAGTTAAAAATGACTAACACACAGACCAGACAGCACTGAAAATGCCTTACAAAATGTATAATATAAACAAAACATTGACTAAAGCTTTTATGTTGTAATTTATAAATTTGGTGTGGTGGTGCACACCTGTAATCCAACTGCTTGAGCGATTAAAACAGAAGGATTGCAGGTGGGAGACCAGCCCTGGCAACTTAAAGAGATTCTCAGCAAGCTGGAGAGAGCCTGACTCAAAACAAACAAACAAAAATAAATAAATAAAAACGAGTGAGCATGTAGCTCAGAGGTAAAATGCCCTGGGGTTCTATCTCCAGTACCATAAAAAATTTTTAAAATAAAAAATAATAAAATTATCTTCTCAATTAGGTATCAGCAACAATTCTTCTTTTGGTTTACCAAAATAAAATATTTTATTTTATTTATATTCAGTCTTCTATCTTGTGGTCTTTCTCTTTTGTCTAGTAATTGATGTTTCTTTGCCACATGAAAAAATAGACTAGGTTATCCTCATCTTGTATAAATCCCATAGTCTCAATCTTTATTAATAAACATTCTCCAAATTCACCACAGTAGTTTTAGTGAGCCAAAGTATAAGCAGATTTACTGTTTCCAGCATGTTTCGTGAAATAGTTGGCTACTTGCTACCAGTAGCTTTTGAGTGACTTTTCTTTGTATCTTTGTGAATGTGTAGCTTTTGACTGAGTTCTGTGCCTTGTGTTATGATACTACGCCCTACCAACGCTGTGGTTATGGTCGGGATTAACTCTTTCTCTGCACGGCAATAGAAGTGCTTACCTCTGTTATAAGCTGATGATTGGCTTTTCCAATTGGACAGTACCTGTGTGTCATGACACTTATTTGTGTGGTATTATGAATTGCTTCCCTGGATGAGGGAGCACGGGAATGTTCTCTTTTACTCTGTAACTTCTGCATTATAGTAATAAACCCTATCCTCTATTCTATGTAAGCTCAGCTCTTTTCTGTGTGGCTCACTCAACCAAGATGCTGATTCTATACACAACAGCAATATATAAAACTGAATTCAGAGTAAGAAAATGCATGCTATTTTCATCCTTCTATCAAGGCAGATACAGCAGAATTCTTCTTCTCTAAGATTTGGATCAAAATAAGAATACCATGATCACCATTTTTTTTTAATATAGTACTGGAATTCCTAGCAGATGCAGATGTAACAAGAAGGCTTAAAATATCAAGCCACAATAAAAATTGAGGAAATGTGATGTGCTTAAATCTATGTAGTACATCATAGATTCACCTTCTATAAAAATTATGCATATATAGCCAGGCGTGGTGGCTCACGCTTGTAATCCCAGCATTCGGGAGGCTGAGACCCGAGGATTCCCGGACAGCCTCAGCCACCTAGTGAGCCCCTCTGCAACTCAGTAAGACCCGACTTCAAAGTAAAGAATAAAAAATATGGCAAGGGGTGTAGCTCAGAGGTCGAATGCCCCTGGGTTCCATCCCCAGACCCACAAAAAAAATGCATATATGTTATAAAAATTATATATTAAAATCATATGTACATACAAATATAAATACACACATACATGTATATGTGTGTATACATACATAATACAAATAGCTGATCCCATGCAAGTATTATCACCAGTTTAATATAAAAGACTAAATTAGAAAAATAAATTATTAAAATAAGGAAATAAAAGGAATTTTAGTTTTTTTGGTACTGAGTATTGAACCAAAGAATTTTTACCTCTAAGCTACATCCCCTTTCATACATTTTAAAATAGGATCTTGCTCAGGAGGCTGAGACTTGAGGATCGTGGTTCACAGACAGCCTCAGCTACTTAGTAACGCCTTCCTCAACTTAGTGAGACCCTGTTTCAAAAATAAAGAATAAAAAATAGGGCAGAAGGTGTAGCTTGGAGGTTGAATGCCCCAGACCCACAAAAAAAATTTTGAATCTTGGTAAGTTGCTATGGGACTTACTAAGTTTTTTATATTGACCTCTAAACTGTGATCCTCCTGTTTTAGCCTTTCAGAGAATGAGATATTTTAAGGGCTCTTGAAGAATAACAGTATAACCAAAAGAGAAGCAGAATTAGTTAACTGTTGGAAGTGAATACAGACTGACTGTTTGCTTGTGGGACTGCACAATACTTGGCTCCAGTCATATGAACAAAACATATTTTGAACTTCAGATATTAGAAAAACAACATGGTGCATGCACTGAATCTTATAGCCTCATGTAATTTGAAATAATGTTCTTCTATATAAATACAATGATAGTACACCAAACAAAAATTTGTACTGTATCTTCACAGACTTTTACATTTTAAAAATCACAGTCCAATAAACTAAAGTACACATTAACATTTCTTGAAATTGGAATTCAGTTAATAAAAATTGAAAATAAAAGTCAGCATTTCAACATATAATTGTAAGGTATATATTGTCTGGACTGCAATATAGTTACAATTTGATACAATATAGTATATTGCATCAAACCAGAGAGAAATACCATATCCAGCCATAAGGGTTTACCCCTGAAATCCCAGTGCTTGGGAGGCTGAGAAAGGAGGATTGAAGACTTAAGAACAGCTTCAACAAGGAAGCAAGACTCCCAGTAGCCTACTGAGACCCTATTTCAAAAAAAATGAAAAGGGCTGTGGTGCAGCTTGGATAGAATGCCCCTGGGTTTAATTCTTGGTGCCACAAAAAATACAAAAAACAAAAACACAAATACCTGATATAAAGTAAAGAAAAAAATGATAGGGCAAAAAATGTGGAAGAAAACAATATGTCACAAGAGCATATTCTTATAAACTCAGAGCTGTAAATTTTGCAATAATATTTCTGCCTTATGTAACATAGTCAACCATTTAATTTTTATATGCTTAATACCTAAAGTGGAAAATGATTCCTAATATGTCTGACCTCCAGAAAACATTATCTAATCACAAAGTGTGTATATCATTGAAGGTTATAGACTGAAAACAATAAGCTTCATGAATATTATAAATTAATAAATTAGTAACATTTTTATTTGTTTGGAAAAATTAACCTTTAATAAATTTATAATAAAAATAATTCAAAACTCTTTCCCTTGGGAAACTTAAATGTAATATTAAAAGGTTGTTTTCAGAGGATTAAAAATAGTAGAATAGAGGGAGATAGCCCATTTATATTGCTCTGAGACTTGGAACTCAACCAGCAGGAAGACTGATTCTTGGCAAGAGAAGAAAAGCAGTCTGAATTCTATAAAATCTTATAGACAAACAAAACCTAATAATTCACAACTTACTCTGTAATATTGAAACAGATAGAATCCTTCCAAACTTCTTTTATGAGACAAGTTTCACCTTAATATCAAAACCAAATAAAGCCGGGCATGGTGACGCAGGCTTGTAATCCCCGCGCTTGGGAGGCAGAGACAGGAGGATCACGCAGGTTCGAAGCCAGCTGCGCGCGCTGGCTTAGGAGACCCTGTTTCCAAATAAAAATATAAAAATAGGTCTGGGAGTGTAGCCCGGAGGTAGAAGGCTTTCCAGGAACCCCAGTACCACCAAAAAAAAAAAAAAAAAAAAAAAAAAAAATATATATATATATATATATATATATATATATATATATATATATATTAAAGATCCCATGAGAAAAAGTAATTACAGACCAATATCTTTGATGAACATAGATACAAAAGTTCTAAAATATACTAGTAATATGCATTGAAAAGCATATAAAAATTGTACATCATGAACAAGTTGTTTTCATTCTAGCAATGCAAGGATGGTTCAACATTTGTAACCCAATAAATAGAACTAAGGACAAAAAACAGATGATCATCTCATCAGATGTTTAAAGTTTAAAAATAAACAAATACCAAAATTTACAAAATCTGATAGTCCTTTATGTTAAAAACTGCAGGTAATTGATATAGAAGAAACTTATCTCAACAATTTTTAGGCATATACAATAAAGAAAAAAATATATTGAATGAAGAAAACTGCAAAATTAAAAAAAAAATAGGAATAAGACAAATATGCCCCCATCAGTCCTTTTTTAAAATATCATCCTCAAGACTTTTGCCAGAGCAACAAGACAAAAGAAGTATATAAAAAATTAAATAAGAAAAGAGTTGCTGGGCATGGTGGCACATGCCTGTAATCCCCGTGCTTGGGAGGCTGAGACAGGAGGATTGCACAGGTTCAAAGCGAGCCTCAGCTACTTAGTAAGGCTCTCAGCAACTTAGTGAGACCCTGTTTCCTAATAAAGTATAAAATAGGTCTGAGAGTATAACCTGGAGGTAGAAAGCCTCTGGGTTCCGCCCCAAGTACCATCAAAGGAAAAAAAAAAAAAAAAAAGAAAAGAGGAACTGAAATTATCTCTATTCATATATGACATTATCATATATTTAAATGCAAAGAAGCTCAACCAAAAGACTTCTAGAGCTTATTTTAAATGAGCTAAATTCACAAATATATTGGAATACAAAGTCCATCTAAAAAACCAGTAGCTTTTCTATTTGCCAATCATGGATCCACTGGGGGAAAAAATCTAGGAAACAATTCCACTCACAATAACCTCAAAAACAATAGAATAATCCATTCCTCATTGGTTAGGATAAAATACCTCTTCAATTAAAATTATAAAACACTTAAAAAGTAAAGAAAATCATAGAAGATGAAGAGATCTCCATACTCTTAGAAAGGCAAAACAAATATTATCAAAATGTACATTTTACTAAAAGTGGCCTAAAGAGTCAATATAATCCTTATCAAACTACCAATGCTGTTCTTGCTGGCCATGGTGGTGCATGCTTGTAATCCCAGCATTTGAGAGGCAGACTGAAGGATCGTGGTTTTTCGAACAACCTCAGCTACTTAGCGAGGCCCTTGGCAACTCAGTGAGACCCTGTTTCAAAAATAAAGAGACTAAAAAATAGAGCTGTAGGTGTAGCTTGGAGGTACAGTGCCCCTGGGTTCCATCCCAAGTACCAAAAAAAAAAAAAAATGCTGATATTCATAATCTAGAAAAAAATTCGTTTTAAATTTTATATGGAGAAATGAAAGACACAGAATAGCCAAAGCAATTCTCAACTATAAAAACCATGCAGGAGGCATCACATTCTCTGACTTTATATTACAGAATAATACTAATAAAAATAACATGGTATTGGCACAAAAACAAACACATAGACCAAGGGAGCAGAATAGAAGGTACAGAAATAAATCCACACAATTAAAGCTAATTTTTATCTTATTTTATTTTATTGGTGCACTATGGTCTCACATCATAATGTGAATCATGTAGACAATGGTATATATTCACACAGTACTGGGTAACCCCTCCCACTTCCCCTTTTCTCTCCCTCCCAATACTGAGTGTCCAGGTTAAAAATGTTATATTAACATGTAGTCACATATTCAACTGTAGCTTTGCCATTAATTAACCTCAGCCTTCTTCCTTCCCTAGTCCTCCTTTCTGGCTTTGCTAAGGTTTCCCCTCCATTATCTGAAGTCCCTCTGGTATCCCTAATACTTCCTAGCTTGAGATTATTAGAGAAAACATATTTCCTTTCTCTTTCTGTGCTTGGCTAATCTCACTTAACAGAATATTCTCCAGCTCTTTCCATCTTCTTGTAAATTACATGATTTTGTTCTTTTTTATCGCTGAATAAAATTCCATTGTGTGTATTTCCCATAATTTTGTCATCTATTCATCTACTGATGGAGACCTATGTTAGTTCCATATGTTAGCTATTGTGAATTGTGCTGCTATGAACATGGATATGCATGTTACTGAAGTTCTCTGCTTTCAACCCCTTGGGAATCATATGCTGGATCCATTCCCAGTTTTCTAAGGAATCTCCATACTGATCTCCATAGCAGCTGAACTAGTTTGCACTCCCACCAACAGTGTAAAGGAGTTCCTATTTTCTCACATTCTTGCCAGCATTTATTGTTATTTGATTTGTTTATTCTTGCCACTCTTATTGGGGTTAAATTACACTCAGTGTAAATTTGATTAGTCATCTCCCTGATGGCTAATGATGTTGAACAAGAATCTAAAGACAAAGCCTACACAAGAGGAGATCTTTACCAGCTACCACTCTGATAGAGGGCTAATATCCAGAATGTACAAAGAGCTCAAAAGACTCCACACTAGAAAAACAAAAAATTCAATTAAGAAATCAGCAACTGAATTGAATAGACACTTCACAAAAGAAGAGATACAAATGGCCAATCAATACAGGAAAAAAAGGTTCAACATCATTAGCTAATTTATTTTTGACAAAGGTACCAAACACATATATTGGATAAAAGGCAGCCTTTTCAACACATGGTGTTGGGAAAACTAGTTATTTACTTGAAGAAAATGAAATTAAATTTTACCTCTCACCCTGCACAAGAGCCAACTATAGATAAATCAAAGCCCTGGAAATTAAACCAGAGACTTTGAAGTTACTAGAGGAGAACATAGGTCCAACAGTCCAACATATAGGCAAAAATAGACACTTGCTCAAGAAGATCTCCAAAGCTCAAGAAACTAAAACAAGAATTAATAAATGGGATGAAATTAAAATAAAATAAAATTTTCAAAGGAAACCACACAGGTTATAAAGACAGAGCCTACAGTATTATGAGAACTTTGCCAGCTATTTCTTTGATAGAAGATTAATATCTAGACTATACAACTTAAAAAATTACCACTAAAAATCAAGAAATGGGCAAAAGAACTAAATAGACTCTACACAAAAGAAGAAATACAAATGGTCAATATATACAATATATATAAATTGCTCAATATCATTATCAACCAGAGTAATGAAGCTAAGTAGTTTTTTTGTTATATAGCAATTAACAATGTAGTTTTCATTAGCAAAATTATGCTGAAATTCTATCTTACTCTAATCATAATGGTGATCATCAAAAAGTCAAACAATAATAAGTGCTGGTGAAGATGTGGTTAAATAAGACCTCTTGATGTGATTGCAAATTAGTAGAGCTTCTATAGAGGTAGGTTTAAATATTCTCAGAAAAATAGGGATGGGTCCACCATATGATACAGACATACCACTCCTGAGTATCTGTCAAAAGAAAATTAAGCCAGAATATTATAGCAACATATTTATATTCATATTTATAGCAGCAAAATTCACAATAGCTAAGTTATACAACCAACCTAGGTGTCCATCAATGGATAAATGGATTATAGAAATATGGGCTATAAACACAATGGAATTATACTCAGCGATAAAAAACATATTGTGTCATTTGCAGACAAACGTATGGGTCTGGAGAACATGATGCTAAGTAAGATTAGCCAGTTCTAGAAAGTTAAGGGTCATGTGTTTTCTCTCATATGAAGAAGCTAGGGAGTATTTAGGATACTAAAGTGCCTTCACATACTGGAAAAGAAACTGCAGTGGAGCCAGGGACGTGGTCTAGGGGAAAGGATGGCGGAAAGGAGAATCAATGAAGGAGTCACTTCCATTGATATATGTACATATGTGAAATCACCAATGTCAATCTCAATATCCTGAATGTGAAAGCAGAGAGTGGGGTGGGAGCCAGGGGGAAGTCCACTAAGTTCTGTGTGTGTATATGTTACTATCACTAAGAACTATACTATAATGTGAGACTATAGCGTGCCAATAAAATTATTAAAATATTAAAAATAAAATATTGCTCTGCAATATTTTATTACTATAGATTTTTTTTGTTTTGGTGGTACTGGGGTTCCTGGAATCCTTTCTACCTCCGGTCTACACTTCCAGACCTATTTTATATATTTTTTTAAATTTGGAAACAGGGTCTCTTAAGCCAGCAAGGCTGGCTTCGAACCTGCACAATCCTCCTGTCTCTGTCACCCAAGCACAGAGATTACAAGCCTGAGCCACCATGCCCAGCTACTATAGATTTTTAAATGTTCCAAACTAGCCAAGTGTCATAGCACCCACTTGTAATTTTAGTGGGAAGCTAAGAAAGAAGAATTTTAGGTTTGAGCCAGAGCATGATAACTTAGTAAGAACTTCTTTCAAAACAAGAGTATGGGGGCATAGCTCAGAGGTAGAATTGCTTCTGTGTTCATACCCCATTCCACAAAAATATATGTTCAAAAGTTACAATCCTCAGAAGCCAGGTGTGGTGGTGCACACTTGTAATTCCAGCATTTGGGAGGCTGAGACAGGAGGATCCGGATTCATGACCTGCCTCAGTTACTTAGTGAGGTCCTCCGCAACTTAGTGAAATCTTGTTTCAAAATAAAGAATAAAATATAGGGCTGGGGTGTACCTCGGAGGTAGAATACCCCTGGGTTCCATCCATAGTACTGCAAAAAAAAAAAAAGATTAAAGTTACAATACTCAAGTGTGAAAGGCTAATGAACATGACTAGCTTAAATAATTCTACTAGTTTAGTTCTATATAAAGAGACTTGATATAGAATATTAAATTTATTTATCACAAAGCAGAAAATAGATTTAGTATAGTTTTTGCTTTCTCTATAAAATTAATTTTTTATATCACCAATTTGTGATATAATAAAATTCAAATTTTATTTTAATTAATTGTATATGTCTTTTTAAAATTTTTATCATAATCTTCACATGTCCTTTTAATTTTTAGAGACACTTTTATAAACATGACTTACCTCTAAAATAATACTGAAATGTTTTATTTTCCATTTAATTCTCCATTGCATAGTACATGAATTTATCTCTTGCCATTTGGATTTTGACTATTTTCTGTTGTTCTATTCTTTAATCCTTGGATTCTTCCACCCCATGGGGGAAACTACAAAAATGCATCTTTTATTCAATATCAATTAATTGGAAATATTCATCCCAAAATAGATTTAAAATTGTAAAAATTATTTTGGTTTAAAATGTTAATGAAATTATATATAAAGATAATTTGTAAAATTATGAAAAACTGAAATTTTAATAAAATTAATCAGTTCTGCATTTATATTCAAATTATTCTACTGAACACAGCAATTACAACATCCAAGGAAGATTTCATCATCACAAATAAAACTATACATGCTAAAATATTAATAAGGCACAAATAAGAACATATTTAAATGGGCATGGTGGCATACATCTGTAATTCCAATACTTGGGGGCTGACACAAGAGGATAGCAAGTTTAAGACTAGTTTTAACCACTTAGTTAGATTGACAGCAGCCTAGAGACATCCTGTTTCATATATATATATATATGAAACATATATACTAGAATGGCAACCATTCAAAACACAAACAACAAATGCTGGTGAGGATGTGCAGAAGTGGGAACTCTAAAACATTGTTGGTGGGATTGCAGATTAGTGCAAACACTTTGGAAAATAGTATGGAGAATCCTCAGAAGAATGGGAACAAATTTACCATTTGATCCAGCAGTACTACTTCTGGTTATCTACCCAAAAGAAAGAAAACCAAACTACCAAACTAATGCGTGTCTATCTATTTTCATAGCTGCACAATTCACCATTTCCAAACTATGGAACCAGCCAAGATGTCGATCAATAGATGATTACAAAACTGTGGGATATATACACAACGGATTTTTACTCAGCCATAAAAAACACAATTGCAGCATTTACAGGGAAATTGATGGAACTGGAGGACATTATGCTAAGCGAGATTAGTCAGTCGCAAAAGTAAGAAATCAGATGCTTTCTCTAATATTTGAAAGCTAAGGTGAAATGGGTCATAGGAGGAACTCCAGGTGAAAAAGGAGATCCTATAAAGGAGCAAATAATACAACCTAAATGTGGGGATGAGAGGGGGAAAGAAGGAAACTCTTTTTGTGTTTTTTGGTGGTGGTACTGGGGATCCTGAAAACCCTTCTACCTCCAGGCTATACTCCCAGACCTATTTTTATATTTTATTTGGAAACAGAGCCTCTTAAGCCAGCAAGGCTGGCTTTGAACCTGCGTGATCCTCCTGTCTCTGTCTCCCAAGTGCAGGAATTACAAGTGTGTGCTACCATGCTTGGCAGAAGAAAACTCTTTAAAGCACATGATGTACTTATCCATATCATAGTCAACCACTAAGCCAAGCATGTGAAGGAGGATTGGGAGGGAGTGGAGTATGGACTGGGTGAGGGCTGGCTGGGTGATATGTGCAATTGTGTTAACACAAGTTTTTTACCCCATTATGATGTATAAATAAAATGCAACAATAAAAAATTAAGTATATGTGTGTGTGTGTTGTGATATATATGGATAAGAATTTGTGGATATTTATATATATATATATATATATATATATATATATATATATATATATGACTGGAGGTATAGCTCTGAGGTAGAATTCCCCTAGGTTCAATTATGTGTACCAAAAATAAAACAAACAAAGACAAAAGAAATAAAAATAACAGATTATTGGAAGCAATTTTAACACTATTTTTAGGCATTAAAGAGATAAAAGCAAAGGAAGAATTCAGATTTTTCTAAATATATACTTTGGCTTTTATTAATAGGTTCAATGAAAACCCACTTCCCAAATAAAGCACTTACATTTACAAGAAGAAGGACCCAACGCTATCCAGCTATACCACTTTTGGGTATCTTTCCAAAAAGATGAAAATAAAAATATAATGGTAATGCATGCATATCCACGTTTATACCAGCACAATTTTTAAGAGTCACATTATGGAACCAACCTAGGTGTCCACCAACAGATGGAATATACATACAAAATTATGGGATAAACACACAGTGGAATTCTACTGGGCAATAAAGAAGAACAACATTATGTCATTTGCAGGAAACAGATGAACGTAGAGAATATATGTTAAGTGAGATCAGTCAGTCACAGAAAGTGAAGCATCGTATCTTTTCTCTCATATGTGGAAATTAGGGAGTAATTGGTATAAAAAAGGGACTTTGGATGATGGAAGAGAAACTCCAGTGGAGTGAAGGAAGCGGCTTTGGGGAGGCTAAGGAGGGGCAATTAATGGAGAAAACACTTTCTCTGGCATTCTATACATATGTGAGAATACCCATTCCAATCTCAGAATCATGTATGAAGAAGGAGGGAGTAGAAGAGACCCGGGGAAAAATCACTAATTGCTGTGTGCATGTATGTCACTTTCACCATGAACTACATAATGTAAAACCATAATGAACCAATAAAAGTATAAAAATTAAAATCATAAGCTTAAACAGAAAAAATATGTGTTTTTTACATACCACATTATAAAAGGTTACTGATTATGTATCATTTGAAATAACTCGATTATGGCAATTTTAAAAAAAGACTCCACAAAGTGACATGCTAATAGTACGGTTTCTGTAATGCACATTTGCTTTGGTAAATATTGAAGTAGCAAAATGAAAAATATAAAACAATATTTTTATTTGTACTTTGAAAAAAATCATGCTGTGAAATTTCATCTATCATTACACTATATCTGATATGATTACTGTCATATCATTTAAACAGATATATGAGAACTATCATAAATTTATGAAAATATGCACACAAATATATATGTAATATAAATGGCCTAGAAGTGTATGAAAGAAGGTGAATTATTCTTAAAAAACTGGAGTGCTATTTAGCAAGCTGTGGGGCTCATTTATCATTTTCAAAACTGATTGCTATTTCTGTGAATCAGGTTCACATGCAGCTTTTCCGTGTGGCCTACACTAACATTATTTAGCACTTCTTTGGGTAATAATAGTTCCAGGATAATTATGTAGACAGAGTGCTTACTTATTATAGAGTTTTTCTAAATGGAGAACTCTCTCATTTAACTCCATTTTGTCTCTTGTTCAGTGTCATTGAGAAGCTCTAGTCAATTCCAGTTTGGAACTGAGGAAAAATCAACTAAAATTAGAAATAAAACTTAAATGCTAGAGAGATATGTGGTTTTCAATAAATGAATACTATTTTGTAATAGTAAGAAAATATTTATTTTGAAAATACATGAATAAAATAATTTAACAGTAAAACAGTAATTCATATATATATATAATTTTATCATCATAAGGAAATAAATCTTTGACATAATTATTATACTTTTATATCAATATCATTTCCTTTTTGTGATACTTGAGATTGAACCCAGAAACATGCCACTTCTGAGCTATACCTCCATCCCTTTTTATTTTGAATTAAGTTCTTGCTAAATTAGCATGTACAGGCCTCAAATTTGTAATTCTCCTGTTTCAGCAACCCAAGTACTGGGCTTACAGTCATGTACCACCACACCTACCTAAATAGCATTTGTTCTCACTAATAGTATGTGTTAAATATCTCATGGAAATAAGGGATACTGGAAAAATAGAAATAAATAATAATAATGAATAAGACAAGCATAAATATGACTGTTAGAATTTCTAGCAAGATGTTAGGTCGTTTTATTATTTTACTGTTTTCAAAAATATTTTCATATAAAAATTCAGAGTGGTATATATTAACATCCTATAGTGTAAATTGTCTTCCACAAGCATGAGTCAAAAAATAAACTGTAAAGAATAATTAGAGTTAACAATGTATAATTAAATTTTGCAAATGAACTATATAACTTGTTACATCTTTAATATTCTAGACTTAAATTTTAAAGAGAAACCTCACATGCCCACTATGAGTAGGTAGAATAATTCCCCAAGACTTCAACATCCTCATCCTGAAAACAGCAAATATGTTACCTAACATGGCAAAGGAAGATTATCATAGCAGATGGAATTAAGGTTGCTAATCAATTGAGTGTGTGAGTGTGTGTGTGTGTGTGTGTGTGTGTGTGTGTGTGTGTATTACTGGAGATTGAAATCAGGAGTACTCTACCACTGAGTTGCATCAACATCTCTTTTTTATTTTAAAGCAGTGTCTTATTAAATTGCCCTGAATTGCCCTGCAACTTTTAATACTCCTGTTTTAGTCTTCCAGGCACTGCAATGACAGGCCATGTTTCAGATGATCTTTATAGGAAGATTATCATAATTATCTAGATGGTTCCAATATATTCACCAGGTACTTAAAATGTGAAAGTGTAAGGCAGAAGTTTTGGATTTTGAGTGATGTAATGTGAGAAGGATTCTATCAAATGTTTCTGGCTTTAAAGATCAAAAAGAGCCAGGAGCCAAGGGAATGCAGGCAGCCTCTGAACACTGAAAAGGGTAAGAAATCAGATTCTCAGAGCATCTTGAAAGGGATACAGCCCTGTTGACACCTTATTTTAACTCAGTGAGAAAGACTCACATAATATTTCTGACCTACAGAACAGAATTTAAAAAAAAATAGTGTTACTAAATGTCTATGATCCTTTATAGCAGCAAAGAGAAATTAATATATACACCAAATTACATAGATACTAGAGAAAAGAAAATGTTTGACGAGAGCGGTGTCATCACCAAAGGAAAGGAGGACAGCAAAATACCATGTCCCTGAATGCCCCCTCTCTGTTCTCAAAAATTTTCTGAGGTTAAGGAAACAATGAAAGGGAGACTGGGCTGGAAAGCCAAGATACATATTATCTTGAAGAATCCTGACTTTCTCTTATGCACCCTGAGAACTAGGGCAAGTTAGTGTTATCTTAGAAAATTACTTTCTTTAACACACAGCAGAACCGGGATGCTGATCACCCAAGCAAACTAAGCAAGCCAAGGCTGATGTCACTGCTTTTGCAGCCTAAAATAAGAAGCTTTCTGAGTAGGTACAGGCTCAAAATTAACTGTAGTGTGGAAAGGATGCCACTCATCCAACTGTTTACCAGTGGACCAAATGCTATAAAGAAAAGGAGGCACTTCTTGGCAAAGAACCATGAGAGAGGCAGATGCTACCTGTCAGACCGTAGCCACTTAACCTTCTTGGAGCAGTCACTGATCTCTTAAAGCGTTCCCTAATAAATTGCACATCTCCCATGCTATCCCTGGTCACTCTCATTATCGTTTCTGTAATGTGTCCTACTGTCCTGGTGCATCAGGGACATGGACATGATATAAGTTAAATTTACATTCCATTTAAGTAAAAAGATAGCACTTGGTAAAATTGATAGAAATTAAATATAAAAAATATACTCATAAAGCTTTTTTAAATGAATTTTTATATCTACTAATGTTTTAAGACACACTTACTTGAAAAATTTAAAGTAAACATGATCTTTTACATTTTATAGATTTCTTGGAACATTTTGAAACATTTTGTGGTATAATTTATTACATGCAAATAAGCAAATGGAGAATAAAGTGAAATGTTCAATGCATATTTAAATTTTGAATCATTTACAACATTAACTAGCTTTGGAATCTCTACTGGATCTACAATAGTCCTTGGAACCTCAAAAGCTTCTTTCTTTCTACCTTCCAGATAATACTTTTGCAAAATGTAACTCATATTTTGAATTCTAGTACCTTAATTTGTTTTGAACGTTTGTGAACCTTATTTACATAAATGAAATCATACACTGAATATTCTTCATGTAGAATCTTTTGCTCAATTTTATATCTATTATAATTATTAGGTTTGTCTTTTCAGGTAGCTCATCACTTTTAATTATCTACCATAATATAATCTGCTCCCTAAAAATCTAATTTGTTAATATTCTGGGTTGATACAGTTGAGTCATGAGGGTAGTTATACCAGCAGTGGATAGATTTATTACAATGTATTTAGGGTGTGGACAAAGAAGGTGGGTCCCTGGAGGTATGGATTTGGAATTATAGATGGTTTCTTCTCACCTCACTCTCCTTTTTGTTTCTGGCCTCCATGATGTAAGGGACACACCCCAGGTGCTCTGTAATTCTGCTTCCCATGACCATGCCCTGAGATACGTAGCCCTTGTCCACACATGGATTTTAGCCAAAAACCATGAGCAATTAAATTTTTATTCTTCTAAGTTACATAGTCAAGTCTTTAGATTACAGCTGTGAAAATACTGACTAATACAAAAATTAGTACCAGGGCAGTGGGACCATGGCTATATCTAAATCTGACTATGTATTTTGTGAGTATTTTGAACTATTTTGTGAAAGAAAACTCAAAGGGCCAGAATGTGGCAAGAAAGACAGATAGTAGAGATGGTGCTCAGGAGATTTGGGAGGGCAAAGTGGACTCCATCAGAAGATGGAGTAAAGGCCATGTGTGTAACATTTTGGCAAATATTTGTCTGCATTTGCCTGTGTCCTGAAACTTTGCATGAGACCAAATTTAAAGATAATAAACTAATAAAGTGGCAGTGGAAATTTCAAAACGCCAAAATATCCAATCTGCATTATGGATTTTTATGTCTGTATTCAGTGAATTGAACAAACAGAGAGATTTTTAGATCTGCAGTTTAGCCAGAAAGGCATGTGTAAAGTGGTGACCTAGGGAGACGATGTAGTGGAAAGAGGTAAGATGGTTAAAAGGAAGAAGGAATCAGTAGACATGATGGATGTGGAGTGCAATGACCATAATGGAGGTGGCAGATAGAGTTGGGGCAGATGAGGTTGGGGCTAGAGGGGCTCAGATGGAGTTGGGTCCAGCGGGTGTGATAAAAAAAAAATGTCCCAGTGGCATAAATTAAGTGCAACTATTTTTTTCTGTTGGCAGTCAATCTCAGTCCTCATGTAATGCTGGCTTTGCAAGCAAAGGGTGCAATGGAGACTTCCCCTCAGATTTCAAAGAAATGTCTGGAAAATCAGGCAACTTATAGCAGGATTGAAATCCCTGCAAGCTGACCTAAATGAGGCAATTTGTAAAGCTGTGAAGGTGAAGCCAAAGTTGCAAGGAAATGATGGAAACATTAAATGCTTGAAAAGAAAGGCTGCAATCTGTGATCCATGGAGAAAGGCTGAAAGATTGAGTATACTGCCCCTTGCAATGCACCAGGTCACAGGGGTGGAGCTGCCTAGTGGAGTACTCATCTCATTGCCAAGTGCCCCAGGAGCCAGAAATAAAGCCATGGGATTAAATACTTGCCCTGTCAGATTGTGTTGCTGTTTTGGTTCCATTCTGTCTTTTTATGGCCCTATTTCTCTCTCCCCTTTGGGTCACAAATGCTTACTCTTTGCCATTGTATGTCAGATGCATATAACTTGCTTTTTATTTTGATCTTCATTTTCTTTTACATAGGTTCATGAGAGTTCACTTTGAGTCTCAGAGGAGCCTGCACTTTGAGACTTTTCAGTGATGATTGGACTGGTAAGAATTTGTGAATGCTTAGAGTGGACTAAATGCATTTTGCTTTCTGAGCTGGACATGATGTCTTCAGGACCCAGGAATGGAATATTATATTTAGATATAAAATGTCCCTTAAAGAGTTTCTTTATTCATATTCAGGGTTGATAAAGTTGAATCATAAGGGTTGCAAATTCAGCAGTGGATAAATCCATTATAAATCCATAATAAATTTATTTGAGTGTGGTCCAGGCCAGTAGGGTATGGATAGAAAAGGTGATTCCTGGGAGTGCAGCTCTGGAATTTTATATGGTTTTTCCTCCCCTTGTGCTCTCTCTCCTCTCTCCTCTCCCCTCTCCCCTCTCCCCTCTCCCCTCTCCCCTCTCCCCTCTCCCCTCTCCCCTCTCCCCTCTCCCCTCTCTTCTCTTCTCTTCCCTCTCCTCTTCTCTTCTCTTCCCTCTTCTCTCCCCTCCCCTCTCTCCTCCTCCTCCTCCTCCTTCCTCCTCCTCCTCCTTCCTCCTCCTCCTCCCTCCTCCTCCTCCTCCTCCTCCTCCTCCTCCTCCTCCTTCTTCTTCTTCTTCTTCTTCTTCTTCTTCTTCTTCTTCTTTCTCTCTCTCTCTCTCTCTCTCTCTCTCTCTCTCTCTCTCTCTCTCTCTCTCTCTCTCTCCCATTTCTGGACTCCATGATGTGAGAAACACAAACCATTTACTCTCCCTCTCTCTGTTTTCCATTGCCATACCCTGAAGCCCATGCTCCCTAGCCTCACATGGACTAAACCTGAAAACCATGAGCAAATCAATATTTCTTTCTCTAAGTTAGATGGTCAAGTCTTTTAGATTATAGCTATAAAAAATTTAACTAATACACTGCCCTAATGTATTTTGACATATACTATAACAAAGATGAAATAAAATTTGCTAAGCAATTGACATTAACAGATGGAGATTACCTTTAATAATTTAGGTTGATAAAACGTAATCACAAAAAAGTTTTTGGAAAAAGATGCACACACATACATGTTCATGTGCATGTAAATTCACACACACATGTACCTGTGAAGATTATTATGCATAAATCAAATCACTGGAGAATTATCACATTTAAAATAAGATGATCTAGCCAGGCATGGTGAAACATGCTTGTAATTCCAGCATTTGGGAGGCTGAGACAGGAGGATCATGGTTCATGTCCAGGCTCAGCTACTACTTAGTGAAATCCTTTGCAACTCAGTGAGACCTTGTTTCAAAATAAAAAATAAAAAATGGAGATGGGGATGTAGCTCGGAGGTAGAATGCCCCTGAGTTCCATCCCCAGTACCGCAAAAAAAAAAAGGTGATCTTATATGTGTCCTCCAATATATAAAATTCTATAACCTGATTGCCTAGCATTTAATTTATTGTGAGTATCCCTTATATGTTTCCCTGTGACTATTGTTGATTAAAAAAAAAGAGGAAGAAAAAAACAACAAGAACAAACATTTATAATTAGGATACTATCTCTTTAGATTTATAAAGGGACTGTGTTTTTAAAGTATTATCTAAAATAGCCTTTTGTGAGGAAATGAGAAAATAGTAACTAAATAAAAAAATTCATGTCTATTATATAAACTTAATGAAGGGCTTAATAAAGGGCTTAATAACATTAAATTACACACACACACACACACACACACACCAGCAGACTTGCTCTTTGTAATATTAATTACATTTTAACCACTAGAGTATCTCAAATACCTTCAATATAATCTTTAACTCTACATTTGAAATAATTTCTTGCCAAATAGCATCAGTGTATGAAATATTTTCTCGCTAAATGATATGATAAAAAGCTAAACTGTAGCTGGGCATGGTGACACATGCTTGTAATCCCAGCATTTGGGAGGCAGAAACCAGAGGATCGCCGTTTGCTGACAGCCTCAGCTACTTAACAAGGCCCTTTGCAACTCAGTGAGACCATTAAAAAAAAACAACAAAAAAAAATTCCGCGCTCGGGAGGCAGAGACAGGAGGATCTCGCAGGTTCGAAGCCAGCCGCGTGCTGGTTTAGGAGACCCTGTTTCCAAATAAAAAAATGTAAAAATAGGTCTGGGAGTGTAGCCCGGAGGTAGAAGGGCTTCCAGGAACCCCAGTACCAACACCAAAAACAAACAAACAAAAATACTAAAAATAGGTCTGGGGGTAGAGTTCAGAAGTAGAATGCCCTTGGGCTCTATCCCCAGTACCACACACACAAAAAAAATTTAAATTGTATATGCTGTTTTGTTTTGTTTCCTTTTTTACTTTTTCTAACTAAATATATGTATACTATTAAATACAAATATAATATATATTCATATACTTTAAATTAAAATTTGGTGAGAATATTGATATTAATTTCTGAACATTCTTAGCAATTTATTTGTTGTTATTTTTCCCTATAGCTAATAATTTTTTATTTTCTCTAATTTATATCAGCTACTATTGTAATTGTTTGAATTTGGAATATTCTCTTAGATCTCACAAAGAAAAGTCAGTGATGTTGGAGGCAGAGCTTTGTTGTTAAGAAGTGGTCCCTGTGGGTTGTCATGAGTTTATATATAGCCTCTCCTTCCCTTGCTCTTTCTCTCTGCTTCTGAACTCTATTATAATGTGAGAGAAAGTCCTTCTGTTCATACTCGCTTTGCTTCCTGCTGCTATGTCCTGAGTTCTGCAGATTTTTCTAGCCTCTAGGTTAACTTATAGTAAGTCCCCCAAAATCTTAAGAACTTTAAGCAAATAAATCTTCCTCTGAGTTGTGGTGGTCAGATGTTTTAGATTACAGCAGTGAGAATAGTGTATAAGAAAAAGAAAATATATTTTGTCCTCAGTTGCTCTACCAGCTTCTCAAATACACAGAAATATTTTGTTTTTACACATGTATAATGTAGGCACTCTACCACCCTTTTCTTTTTGTACTGAACTTTCTAAATGGACATTGTAACATTACAACAATGTTTTGTTGGATCAGTTTTTTAAACTTTACAGTTCAATATGTGTTATTTTTCTGAGGCAAACCAAAGCTATTTCTCAAGGTTCCTGCTTCCTACTGCCTTCTTTAGCAGTATTTGATGGAAGATCTTTTAAATACATTTGCAATAGTTAAGGCAGATTGCAAATCTTTTGTACAATCTTAAAACATGTACCAAGTTTTGGGTTGAAATTGTGTAGGATAAGTTAAATGCATTCTATTAACCAATATAAGTTTAAAAAGAAAAAAACAAACAAAACAAATGCTTAAACCTATTAGATAATTTATCCATTTCAGAGCCCACAAATCTGCCTATCAGAATATTAAATAGGTTTCCAAACCGAAATATGAGGACACAATTCATAAATCTCCTAATAAATACTCGTTTGTTTTTAAGTGAAGTATATTTTATTTTATTTCATTTTATTAACATAAATCAGTATATTTTAGTTGATTTATATGAAAGACTGCATAGGATATAAAATTGTGCATCTTAAAATAATTTCTCCTACTTCTGTTACTCATTTTTGAAATGAATCTCCGATATTGTCAGCATTGTGATCAAATAAAACTAATTGTGGTGGTCAAAAGAATGGAAGGAAAATTTTGCCATCTATTCCTCTAATAGAGGATTAAAATTCAGAATATACAGAGAACTCAAGAAACTCAGCACTAAGAAAACAAATAACCTAATAAAAAAATGGGCAAGTAAACTAATAGACATTTCACAAAAGAAAAAAATTCAAATGGCCAATAAATGTATGAAAAATGCTCAACATCACTAGCAATCAGAGAGATGCGAATCAAAACTACCCTGAGATTTCGCCTAACTCCGACTAGAATGGTAATCACTAAAAACACAAACAACAACAAATGTTGGTGAGGCTGTGGAGAAGTGGGAACTCTACTACATTGTTTGTGGGATTGCAAATTAGTGCAACCACTTTGGAAAACAGTATGAAGCATCCTCAGAAGAATAGGAATAAACCAACTGACCCAGCAATACTACGTCTGGATATCTACCCAAAAGAAAGGAAATCAACTATCAAACTAATGCATGCACGCCTATGGTTATAGCTGCACAATTCACCATTGCCAAACTATGGAACCAGCCAAGATGTCTAGCAACAGATGAATGATAGTAATAAAAATAGCATGATACTGGCACAAAAACAGATACATAGACCAATGAAGTATTATAGAAGAGTCAGAAACAAGTCCACACACTTTCGGCCAATTGATTTTTGACAAAGGGGCCAAAAACATACACTAGAAAAAAGCCTCTTCAACAAATGGTGTTGGCAAAACTGGCTAATCATATGCAGAAAATGGAAATAAACCCCACTTTCTCACTCTGCACAAGAGTCAATTCAAGATGGATCAAAGATTTAAAATTTAGACCAGAGACCTTGAGGCTCCTTGATGAGGGTATAGGTCCAATACTGCAACACATAGCCACAGATAAAACTTTCTCAACAAGCCTCGAAAGGCACATGAGGCTAAAATGTGGAACAATATGTGGAATTGTATTAAATGGAAGAGCATCATTTTACAGAATATTTTAAACTCTACCTTCAAACTTCATCTCCCATACTTGATATGAGTTTTATGGCTTTTCATCTCTGGAATTTTTAGCGTCAGTTTGTCCTTTGAGTAAAACTCTGTACTCTATGGAGTACATGGAGGCTTAGGCATCTAGTTGCTCAATACATGATACTCTGCTACCCTCAAGTTCTTAGTAGCTCAGAATCATGTAAATGAAGTGATTTCTATTTTACTCTTCACCATTGTCATGCTTAAGTATTCACATCTTCAAATCCTATAAGTCAATTCACACTCTTTTCCCCAATATTTATCAACCAAAATACTTTAAATGTCTTATTAAGTCTATCCTCTCTTCATTTTTTCTTGCCTTTGTGGGACAATAACACTTTTACTATTGCGATACCAATTTATTAAGGTTTGAGCAAAAAGAAAATACAAAATAAATATCATGTTTTTTTCTGACAGGTTTTTCTCATTCTATTCTACTTACAGAGAAATTATAACCATTGTATTTGTCTTTAATACACTAAATTTATTTTTATTACTCCAAAAACTGTCACTCCAGCCTATCCTCTATTCTATTGTGTACTTGACATCTCAATAAACAACTTATTGCTATTGCAAATTCTACATGGTTTAATGTAAACTTCTAAATTCTCTAACTTTCAATTTCTGTGTATATTTCTCCTACTAGAATTAGTAATATCAAACTTCCATTATGTATATATGTCATCTTTTAATGATTTTACATTATATTCTTACTTTTATCCCATCTCACAATCAATTCATTCTTTTTTTTTTTTTTTTCGGGTCTGGGAATGGAACCCAGGGGCATTAGACCTCCAAGCTACACCCCCTGGCCTATTTTTTATTCTTTATTATGAAACCGGGTTTCACTGAGTTGTGGAGGGCCTCACTAAGTCGCTGAGGCTGTCGGCAAACTGCGATCCTCTGGTCTCAGCCTTCTGCATGCTGGGATTACAAGTGTGCGCCACCACACCTGGCTTCATTCTTCTTTTATATTCTTGTTTTTAATTACCTAATTTCTAAGATCATGTTTTGCCTACTTTCTAACTTCTTAACCTTCCTGTTAGTGCCCTTGTTTGTAAATTGAAAAGGTAAGAAACAAAAGTAAATATCAATTTGTATACCAGATAATAGCATTTGGGATTACCATTGGGAGGTAATCCTATCTCATTGAGATCCTCCTATCTCCCCCTCCCAAGAAGGGGGGATCACAAGTGTGCGCCACCAGCCTGGCTTTTCTGAGTCCTAATTCTGAAAGGATAGACAATATATTTTCTAGAAACCTTTATGATTAGTAGCAAGCCCAGTTAATTTGCATTTTTAAATGCACATGTTTCCTACAATGTAAATTTATGCCCCTTTTATGTTTTTTCTCTTATACTTGTGAAAATTATTTGTATACTTAAAATGTATATTCTTGCATGGCATGGTAGTATACACCTATAATTCCAATATTTGGTAGGCTAGGACAGAAAGATCACACATTTGAGGACAATCTTGGCAAGTTAGTGAAACCCTTTTTCCAAAACAATAAAATAAAATAAAGCAAAATAATAAGGGTTGGGGATGTATCTCAGTGTAGACCCCTGGTTCAATTCCCAGCACTACTAAAATAAAATTTAAAATAAAATTTATACATATTCTATGTCAGTTATATTACTAATTTATATAATTTCTTATTAAGAGGCTTGTCTTTGTGTTCTTATAATGGTGAATTTTTATAAAAATGTTAATTAAAAATTATTATTTTCTATATCTATGATTTTCAATCTATTTAATAAACTTTGTAAACTTCAAGGAAGGCTTTAAAGGCATTTTAAAATATATAATCCTAGCAGCATTTTATTTTTCATTGAGGTCTATAATCCATCTCATTATTTTTTGGTAGTTTTAGTTATGAAGCAAGGTTCATTCTCTTCCATGGAAATCCTTAAATGCTCCTTAATTATTCACTGAAACATATTTCTCCTCCAAATTTCAATTGAACATTTGTTATAAATTATATGATTATATACCTGAAAATCAACTTATAAAATTTCAATTTTGTTCTTCTTGTCTTCATCTCTATATACTTTACACAGTTTTTGGTATATTGCATTTTTAAGTTCATTGTTAGTATTTTAGCCTTTAAAATTTAAAGCTTCTAAATCTAAGTAATCTTCACAAAATTAATAGCTGGAAAATGATAGAACAAAAACTATGTTCAATTTTGTGTGCCTGTACAAGTTTTGTTAATAGTTTATATTACAATTTTTAATGAGAATAAAATGACATTTTACATAGTGTGGTTGTATGGGTCAAATAAAATTATTAAAGTAAATTTTCTTAATCACAATATCTAAATTATGGAACTATTATAGTTCTCCATCAATAGATTAATGGATTATATGAAGAAGAATAAAATTACATCATTTTCAGCAAAATGGATGGAACTAGAGAATATTATGCTAAGTGAGATTTGTTAGTCTTAAAAAAAAATGAAGGATCAGATTTTTGGGGCCCACTCTGCTGGACCGAGATGGCACCCAGGATTGTTGCCAGCGTGGACTCAAGATGGCGCCTAGGCTTGCAGCCAAGTCACGAGGCTCACGAGGCTGGCGGTGCCCTGAGCCTGCACAGTGAGCCCTATCAGGCACCCTACGGATGATCAGTGACGCAGCGCCTCGTGCTACCACCAGCCCGCCTATGAGAGGGTTAGAAATGCGCATGCCCTAGCTGCGGGAAGCTTGGGGTTGGTGGAGTGATGAGGGAGGGGTTATGAGACTGATATATCCTGGGTTTGATCCCCAGAACTGCAAGAGAAAACAACGATTAGGGTCAATATTAATACCATGCACAGTGAAAGGGAGGGGTAGGGTGGAGCTGGGGGGAGGCTTACCCAATGCTGCCTGCATGCAAGTCGGTATTTCTCTGAACTTCATCATGTTGTGTGATTACAATGCACCAATAAACAAATAAATATTAAAAGGACCAAATAAAGTATCAAGAGTCAGAATTGGTACTTTTCACTGCATTAGATGACCTAATTTATTAATACAAAGCCTATCTATTAGGTATATGGATTTAAGTGAGGTAATTACTATTTCTGTGTTGCAAAAGAGTTGGCTTCAAATTAGTTTTCCTTATTCCTAATTCTGAATGGCTAGACGATATATTTTCTAGAAACCTTTGTGCTTAGTTATAAGTGTGAAATTAAATGTTGGCCAAAGAAATGTAGGCAGCAGTAATATACACCTCTTCCAGTTCTATACAGTAAAAGATTCTAATGACTTATCCTCCATTATCTCCTTTCCATGTATACTGGTTAGATATTATTACCCAAAATAAATTCAGAAGTCCTATACTGAAAGAGACAGAACTCCCATCAGCTGGTATTCTGGAATGCCTATAAATTTCAGAAAACATCCTCTCATACCTCATTCTGAAAACTGCTCTCAGAAAAACCATAACCAAGAAATAAATGTCAATTTAATCAACCTTTAAGATTCAAGGACTTATGTATATAAGCAGCTAGAATTGCTTCAATTAATACACTCAGGTTTTGGTTTTTCCACATATAATTTGGGATATTAATTACACATAAGCCTCTGAAAAGTTTTGAAAGACAGTCATAAAAATGTGTAAATAAAATTATGCATTCATGAGTATAAACATAATTATCTGTTATTGTATTTTCAGGTGTCTATATCCTATTTCTTTAACAAACTTAGCATGTGGAGAGTAGAAAACATGTAAATAATATTTTTGTTACTTTAAGCAACTAGCATAATGTTTATATAGTACAAAATTTATTATATAATTCTCTGGTAATAAAGAAGTCACATCAATGTAAAGTTATTTTGGCTTATAAACACAATTATATTTTTGTATTAAACTATATTTATATAATAATCTACATACTATTTTTCATTAATAATGTACTCATAATACAGTTTTTCACAATTAATGTTTTTAAAGTTTACTTTAAGTGTAAATTTATTATCTATACTCATTACAATATCTTTAAGTAGTACAATGAAGTACAAGACAAAATAAATCACAGCACTGACACTCTGCATCAAATACAGGAAAAGCTATTTTAATAATCAAGTAACGCCGGGCATGGTGACGCACGCTTGTAATCCCCGCGCTTGGGGGGCTGAGACAGGAGGATCGCACGGGTTCGAAGCCAGCCTCAGCTACTTAGTGAGGCTTTCAGCAACTTAGTGAGACCCTGTTTCCAAATAAAATATTAAAAAGGTCTGGGAGTATAGCCTGGAGGTAGAAAGCCTCTGGGTTCCACCCCCAGTACCACCAAAAATAAAAATAAAAAAATAAAAATAAGTAACTACATACAGTAAATTTCAGGCAAATGTATGTTGTAAAATGTTACCTCATATTTAAATCTGTTGCCTTCTATTATATACTATAAATCCTAAAAACTGTTATAATTGTTCATATTATAAAATGTCTCCAAACTACAAGCATTTATTTTTATGCTAATTCAGGTACATAAAACTGAAATTTTATAGTATATATTCAAAATTGAAAATAAATTATCTATTACACTTATTTTCGATCATTATATTGAGGAATTTTGAAGCACTTCAAAACAGATACTGTTTATAGAAACAATATATATGAAATATAGAGTTTCAAAAATATTCTATAACCTTAAAATAGCATATGATTTTCCTTTTTAAAATGATTGATTCAATTGTTTTCTACCTGTGGGATCGTTAAAATAGCCAAGAGTTTTAAAAAACTAAAGAAAATGGAATATTAGTTCTTGATTTATTTGCACCACTTTTTCTTTCTCCTTCGGTATGAATCATAAGGAATAAAAGCTAACATATAAGAAATGGTTGTGTAGATATTACATCTATTTCTTCAGGAGTATAATTGACAGTGGTGCTAGCATCCTGTCAGTTGCCTGGGGCTATGTCAAAGATTAATCTGTTGACAGATAAATTGTCTTTAATACATTGCTCTTTCATAATTCTTCAGATTTCTGTGATATTACATTATATTACAACTTCTACTTCAAAAAGCTCAAAATCCTTCACATATGTTATATATTAATTCTTAAGCTGCCTCCAATGTCATATCTACAAAGAATTATTTCATCTTCTTTTATGTTTGATGGGATTATTCTAAACATGTAGCAGCCATAATGAAGTGTCCAGACTATGCAACTTTCAATTTGTAACCACAAATAAATATGAGACCATATTCAAATGTGGAGAAATATGCAAAAATAAAAAAATCATGAGATAATAAAAAATTATAATGAATTGTCTGATTTAAATTAAATAATAAAATATTGACATAGCAAAAATAGCAAAACTATTTTGAAGAATTAGGTTTTTTTTGTTTTGTTTTGTTTTGTTTTGGTGGTACCAGGGTTCCTAGAAGCCCTTCTACCTCCGGGCTACACTTCCAGAGCTATTTTATACTTTTTATTTGGAAACAGGGTCTCTTAAACCAGTGAGGCTGACTTCGAACCTGCGCGATCCTCCTGTCTCTGCCTCCTGTCTCTGCCTCCCAAGCCCGGGGATTACAAGCATGCGCCACCACGCCCGGAGAAGAATTAGTTTTAAATGATGCACACATCAAAATAATAAAGTCTTTACAAAGATTTTATAGAACACTATTAAAATATGTGAATACTTTAAAAAGAATCCTTCCCAAAATATTTTCCAAATTAGATAATATGTTGTAATATAAAATAAATTTGATGGATTTTGAATTAAATTAGTTTTCTATAATCACCTTATTTTCTATATGAGACTCTAAGTGATTACTTCAAGTACTTTAAACATATATATTAAATGAAAAATAGAAATATATATGAATGTATTTTAATTGCAAGAATAAAGCTAATATATAAAATTTGCCATTAATAAGCAGCTGACATGTAAGGAAAATAAGATGTAATAATTTTACTCATTATGAAAGGTAAACATAATATTTTACAAATGAAATATTGAAAATTAAGTAGGCTAAGTGACTTCACTAATATCCCTAGAAAGTGAATTGGCTGAAATATAAACCAAAGTTTGTCAAACTTTGAACTTTGTGAGCTTTTTTAAATTTATGTTTTCTAGTAATTGCCACATCTTGAAGTTTAAGTATAAAGCCATAAATATACATCAAATTGGTTTCAAAATCATTAGACACATATGCTAAAATGCCTGCTATTTTTTTCCAAGAAGAAAGTCCAGTAGTAGTAGCCCAATAGTCTTGGTTTTGAACAGATTATCACACTCCTGAGATATAATGAGCTACAGTGTCACCAAATTTATATTACTTTAAAACAGAGGGCAGGCACACAACACAGTAGTCAAGGTATTATGACTTTCAACACAGATTCTCAATGTTCTCATTCTTTGGTTGCAACTGTTTCAAGAAGGATTTGACTGAGGATCAAATATTAAGCTATTCATTAAAATACAGAAAAACTTAGCCTGGCATGGTGGCACACACTTGTAATCCTCACGCTTGGGAGGCAGAGGCAGGAGGATCGCGCTGGTTCAACTCTGGCTTAAGAGACACTGTTTCCAAATCAAAAAAGTATAAAAAAATAGGTCTGGGAGTGTAGCCCAGAGGTAGAAGGGCTTCCAGGAACCCCAGTACCACCATAAAATAAAGTAAAGTAAAATAAAATAAAATAAAATAAAATAAAATAAAATAAAATAAAAAACAGGAAAACTTTATTTCTTTCCAGATTTTACCAAGTTTATGTATTTGACTTGGTTGGAAATACACAAAGCCAATACCTGTCTGTCATCTATGTATCTCATAGATGTTGTTTCTGGTCGTATTTGCAGATGTCAGATCCTTTTATCTTCATATAAAATCTATTTATTTACTTATTAATGCTCTCTTTTTAGAGTCAAACATATTTTTAGAATAATGATCTTCTCATCTTTCTGCTTCTAATATGTTTAGATTAATACAGAATAAAATAATGAAATTACATGAGCATCTTTTATTCTACTAATTTTCACTAACTTTAGGACATTAAGGAAGGAAGTCAGACTTTTTAGACCCCTGATATTTAATCTGTAAAACAAATGGGACTGACTAAAGGACTGTAAAAGCTATCTATAAATCCAATATATTAGTTATCTCTGAGTCTAGCAAACGACTATGTAGAGTGTAACATTAGTTGGAATGCATTATTTATGGAGACACATATTTTCCTTGATAGGAGGAAAGCAAATATTTGGGAACAAGAAAGAAAACTGGACAGGCTTGTATTCTTGTTCTCTATTATTTATAAATTGAGTCACCATAAGAGGACTACACATTGGCATGTAACTCACAGGGCTTTCAAGAGAAAGAAGTGCCATTGCCGTCTTTATTGTCAGCCTTGGCCATGTGAATTTGTTTGGGATAAGACATTTGAGTAGAACTGACTTTTGATAGTTCTAAGGAAATCTCCAAGTCACCACATGTTTCTGTAGCTTGCTTGAGCTTTTCAGTTGCCTATAAAGAGAAAATGTCCCCAAAATTGCTGATCTCACTGAGGATGCATCAAGCAGAGGCACAGAAGGGTTGCAAACTAAAAATGATGAAAAAGAAAATAAATATTTGGTTTGAAAGTAACTGAGACTAGAGTTGTCATCAGTCATAAATGCATATCTATGCATTTCATTTATTTTTATGGAAATAATTGCTTTATAAACTTTCTTATAAAGATAATTATAAAATAAATGTTACAATACTTCTAACTAAAAAATAAGTAGAGGATACCAACAGCCAACTTAATTCAATAAATATACTGTCCTAAGAATCAATAAATAAATGTAAAAGAAAGATCAGTTTTAAACAAAACTATAGAGAAATTTGTATTGTTATTTATATCTGAGGTCATCTAACAGCTGCAGAATATATATTTTTCTAGCAAATTAACATAACATCACAAAGAAGTTGGTTTCATCCCAGGATGCAAAGATTTTTCAACATACATAAATCAATGAATATAATGTGTAATATCAGCAGAATGAAAGACAAAACCATATGATTATCTTAATAGAGAAAAGGCATCTGATAAAATGAACTATTTTTTCATAATAATAAGGCTAAGAAAATTATATATAAATTAGGTATTTATAATACTTTAGTATAATAAAGGGTTTATATAACAAACCCCATATCTACCATCATAACAAATGCGAAAAAATTGAAAGTATTTTCTCTAAGATCAAAAACAAGACAAGGCTGTACACTCTTCACTTTTATTTAAAATAGTACTAAAAGTTTTAGCCAGATTAGGCAAGATAAATAAAAAAGACATGCAAGTGACGGGAAAGAAATTATTTCTCTTTGTTGATGTTAAGATTTTATACATAGAAAAGCTGAAGTACTCTGCCAAAAGATATTGGAACTAATTAAAGTAATTCAGTAAGTTAACACTATCCAAACCCAATATACAGAAATCAGGAGTTTTTCTGTATGCCAATAACAAATTTGATGAAAAAGAGATAATGACAACAGTTCCATTCACACTAGACACAAAATAGTAAAATAGAAACAAAATTAAGAAAGTTAAGAGCTCTGCAAGAAAAATCACAAAATATTGGTAAAAGAAACGGAGCAACATACCATTATTAGAAAAATTGCCAGGTATGGTGGATCATGCTTGTAATCCCAGTGGCTGAGAAGGCTGAGGCATAGTATCACAAATTTGAGATCCACCTGCATAGCATAGGGAGATCCTGTCTCAAAATAAAAAATAAAAAGGTTGTGGATGTAGCTCAATGGTAGAGCATCCCTGGAGTCACTACCCAATAGGATGTACACATACACACTCACACACACACACACACACACACACACACACACACACACACACACACAGAAATGTCTTCCAGGTTAATGTGTAGAAATAATAAGTATTCTCACTGCTGTTACAACAAATTTATTACAATGGATTTATCCACTCATAAGATTACAACTCTCATGATCAATTACTCTAAACATCAAAACATGAGCTTTTTCACGGGACATTATCTAACCATAAAATGTTTCAAAGAGATCTACAAATCCAATTCAATCCCAACAAAAATACCAATGACACTGTTCACAAAAATAGAAAAAAAAATCCTAAGATTTATATAGAAGTGTGAAAGTATCAAATACCATTCTTAAAAAAAAAGTTGGAGGCATTACTACACCTTATTTTAAGACATTCTACAAAGCCACAGTAATCAAAGCAGCATAATGCTCATATAAGAACAGGCACATATAACAATTAAGCAAAATATATATTCCAGAAATAAACCCAAACATCGTCAGTCAAATAATTCTTAACAAAAATGGCAAATTCAGCTGGGCATGGTGGTGCATGCTTGTAATCCCAGCACTGGGGAGGCTGAGACTGAAGGATTGCGGTTTGCAGACAGCCTCAGCTACTTAGTGAGGATCTCCACAACTCAGTGAGATCCTGCTTCAAAAATAAAGCAAAAGACTAAAAACTAGGACTGGGGGTGTAACTCAGAGGTAGAATGTCCCTGGGTTCCATTCCCGGTACCGGAAAAAAAAAAAAAAACACAACAACAAAAAACCCTCAAATTCATACATTTCCCCCCAAAATACCCATTTCTATGTGTTCTTTATTAACCTAAAGTTCTTAACACTGTGATTTGTTTATTGTATGCCCTCAACATGCAATGATAATTATAACTTTTACAAAAAGCAGTCTTATAACTTAGTGTCATGTTATCATAGCCAATTAAGAAATTTAAATATTTTAAATATTTAAATATTTTATTAATTATGGAAGTTTTATATTTTTAAGATCAATCTTTAGTAGCCTCTTTCACTTTAATATAACGCAACCTGTTAATGTTTTAGAAATGGCATACTTGAAAAACTCTAATAACTTAATCTTGTTATGCAATGTAGAGTTTTTTGATATATGATATTTAATCTCAAAGCTAAATAGAAGCGATTTTCTTTATGGTATTATAGTTCACCATTTTAATTATTGAATGTGTTTTGAGATGAAAATTACTATGGAAATTTTTTTTCTTTTCAAAAGCAACAAATTAATGATTACTTTTGCTTTAACAAGTACTTTGGGAATGAAACCCAGTTGTTCAGTACTTATACTCTATTTGTCCTGTAAATTACTAGATTCACTTAATATCCTCTTACTCAAGAGAGGGCCTAATATTCCTGATGAGAGCAATAATAAGGGAATCTATGCTTCTACTATAGAAGTTGTATAAGCAGAATGGAAAAACTAATCAAGCTAACTGGACTATGCAATGATAAAATGTGATTAGGTATATAAGTTCATTAGTTCAGTGGAGAAGGAATACATAAATAAAAGATAATAGAAAGATAAGTATTCCCATAACTTCCATTTAATTGTTAAATTTAAAAAATGCTTCAAACGTTTTATAACTCTTGTACATTGATAGCAAGTTTAAAAATTCTTAGTAGGAGAGAATGCTAAAAAGAAAATGAAGAAAGCAAGAAATGGAGAATTCAGTGATAAAAAAAAAGAAAAAGAGCACAGGCAAGAGATAGCAGGAAAAAGGAAAGTAATTCTTATGTTTGCATTTTTATGTATGAGAAAGACAAGATGCATAAATTTTAGCATCTCAAAGACAAAAAGTAAAGGATGGAATGAGAGAAAAATGAATGGGAATCTCAGAAGAAGTTAATTTCTATACATTATAGTATGGCTAAAAACAAAAAGTAAGGCAGCACATGGATGACATTGTTAGCATTTTTAATATTATTGTGTTTCTATTATTATTATTTTGCATGTGGCAATTCAACAGAGCTGCTATGATTTGGTATGGGTTGATTATATTTTCTGAGGAAGTGGACCCATTTTAAAAATTTTAACTACTTTGTTAGGAGAGCAGCATTATTATTACTTTATTTAGAAAATATACAAAATTTTTACTATGCCCATTATATGTGAGTTAAAATAGTAATTGATTTTTATTTTGCTAGCAAACTAATCAGATTAGTAATAAAATTACCTATTTGTATTGGAGCGTCAAGACACACAGATATTAAACAATTTATTCATGATTATTCAACTAATGAAAATTGAGTAAGATATTTAAACCAAAGAAATGTGCATACCAAGCTTGCAATGCTGAACAATATTTGGCTCCACTTATTCGAATTAACATTTTTTCTTTAAAATATATGACATATATGTATAATCATATATAAAAATATACAACTTAATTTTATATTTCTGCATGATTTTAACCAGTGTAGTTCATCTAATCAGCTTGAATGAAGATTCCAATTAATATAATATTCTTGTAATTATTGCCTTTTATGCTATCCCTCCAGAGACCCAGACAGTAAAAAGAGATTGGGGGGAAAAAAACACAATTTAGGCAACTGGAATTGTTGAATCCATCTTTTGGTGTCTTCTACTCTGCAGATGCCCATGTGGTAGTTCATGCCTGAGGATAACTGATGGGCTTTATAAATGTTGCCTTCTTGTTTTCCTCCGTACACACTCACAAATGAAATCTCCAAACAAGGGCCCATCTGATTTTGGAGATGTAATCTCCAGAGAGCTCTCAGGTCTTGGGTTTTCAATACAATTCTGAGTCTTTTTCACGCTCACATGGATGTTTTTGGATAGTCTTCTGCAGAATCTTCCTCTCTATATCCATTTATCTATCAATTATCTATCTATATCGTTAATACATATCAGTCTGTATTCTGTGTATATATATTCTACTTATATATACTGAAATATATTAAAAATATGCATATATATTATATGATACATTCTATATGTCCAACATATATTTTGAAACATATACTTTCTGAAATTACGTATATAGATAAAATCTGAATACTCCCCAATGAACCATATTTACTACATCATATTATTTCTCGAGTAAAATATAAATGTCATTTTAGAGCTGCTTAAATATTATAAATGAGGATACAGAATAATACAACAGTAATACATTATTCAGAATTAATTCACAAGAACATTTTGGAGTAGATTTTGAAGTTAATATTTGTGATTATGTTATAAAGTATATTAAGGCCAAAAAGCCTTTACTTTAAGAAACTGATTCGGCCAGGCATGGTGGCACACGCTTATAATCCCCGTGCTTGGGAGGCGGAGGAGAATCGCGCAGTTTTGAAGCCAGCTGTGCTGGCTTAAAAGACCCTGTTTCCAAATAAAGATATAAAAAATAGTTCTGGGAGTGTAGCCCAGAGGTAGAAGGGCTTCCAGGAACCACAGTACCAAAAAAAAAAAAAAAAAATGATTCAAAGGCTAGTATATAACTCAATAGCAGAGCTATTGCCTGTGTTTCATGGGTCATGAGGCCCTGGATTAAATTCTTAGTACCTCCCAAATAAAAAGGAGAAATTAATCCAAAGGTTCATGATTTTTTGATCCTTACACAAGCAGCTGCTTATCAACAACATTTGAGCCATCAGATTTTACACATACTATATAACCAATAGTATTGAAATTATATGTCTTTTGTATAAATAGCAGCTTTAACCAATACTAGGGATATTATTCATAAATATTTGCTTAAACTAGTTTGCATGACATATTTTCTGTAAAATTTATTTATTTATTTATTTATTTATTTATTTATTTATTTATTTATTTATTCTAATGGTTATAGAACCCAGGAGCATTCTGCTTCTGTGTTCTACCAGCAGTCTTTCTTATATTTTTTATTCTTTTATTGGTACATTATAGTCTCACATCATAATGTAAGTCATATTGACAATGACATACAAGGACATAGCACTTGGTATCCCCCCACCTCCCCATTTTTCTTCCTCCCAATATAGATTACCCAAATCGACAATGGTATATATTCACATGTATACATATTGGCTATGGTAGTACTTCTATTAATGAACCTAAGTCTTCTTCCACCCCTACCCTTATATCTCCTCACTGGCTCCACTGAAATCTCTCTGCTATTATCTGGAGTCTTTTTTATATCCCAATTACTTTCTGTCTTTCACATATAAAAGTCAAATAACAATAAATGTTGGCAAGGCTGTGGGGAAATAGGAATTCTTCTATATTGGCAGTTGGACTGTGAACTAGTTCAGCCACTATGAAAATCAGTGTGGAGATTCCTTAGAAAACTGGGAATGAATTCACCATATAACCTGGCAATACCACTACTTGGTATCTTTCCAAAGGGGTTGAAACCAGAAAACTACAGTAATATATGCATATCCATGTTCATAGAAGCACAATTCACAATAGCTAAATTATGGAGCCAATCTAGGTGTCCATCAAGAGATAAATGAATTACACATCTATGGGAAATACACACAATGGAATTCTACTCAGCAATGAAGAACAAAATTATATCATTACAAGAAAATGGAAGGACCTAAAGAACATTATGTTAAGTGAGATTAACCAATCACAGAGAATAAAGTGTCATATGTTCCCCCCTTTTTATTTTTTAATTTTGAGACAGTATCACCAAGTTGCTGAGACTGGTGACAAACCTATGAGCATCCTTCTCAGTCTCCCAGGTACTGGCATTACAGGCATAACTCACCAAGGCTGATTTTACATCTTACTTTATTTTGGTAAGAAAACAATATGAGACTTAGTATTGTATTATTGATTACACATACAACATTAAACTGTAAATCTCTAGAGATTACTCATTAACTTTAGCAATTGAATAGTAACTGCACATTTCTTATGTGTATACATTTGTCTACTAAAGATATCATAAGTGAAAAAATAGACATCAAATGTAAAATGATAAAATAATCAAAACTTATAAATTTATCTAAAATTCCTGATGACACTGGATATATAAATTTGAACATATTGATTTCCATTGTTATAACAGTACTAGTTGCCTAGAAATAAAACTTAAAATTTGTAGATAAAGTGGGACCACTTTTCTGGTTTTAACCCCTTTGGTAGCTACCCAGAAATGGTATACCTGGATCACATGGTGGATCCATTCCCAAATTTCTAAGGAATCTCCACACTGATCTCCATAGTATCTGAACTAATTTGCAATCCCACCAGCAGTGTAGAAGAGTTTGAATTTCCCTACATCCTACGTAATATTTATTATTTTTTACTTCTTTATAATTGTTGTTTTTGATTCAGGTTATATAGAATCTCAGTGTAGCTTTGATTTGCATTTCCCTGATTGTTAGTGATGTTGAACATATTTTTATGTATTTATTGGGCATTTCTATCTCTTTTTTTTTTGAAGTGTCTATTCAATTAAATTTGCCATTTCCTAATAAGGTTGTTTTTCTAGTGTAAAGTTTTTTAAGTTCTTTGAGTACTCTAGATATTAGTCCTCTATCAAAAGGATAATTGGCAAAGATCTCTCATTCTGTAGGCTTTCTCTTTAGACCCTTGATGGTTTCCTTTGATGAGCAGAAACTCTTGAATTTAATGCCATCTCATTTACTAATTATTGTTTTAACTTCCTGAGTTGGAAGTCTTGTTGAGGAAATTACTATCTGGGTCTGTTTGTTGGATTGTTTGACCTGTGCCCTTCTCTAGTAGCTTCAAAGTCTTTGATATAACTTCCATGTCTTTGATCAATCTCAAGTTGACTCCTGTACAAGGTGAGAGGCATACCCATGTTCATAGCAGAACAATTCACAATAGCCAAATTATGGAACCAACCTAGCTGTCCACCAACAGATGAATGGATTATAAAATTAGGGGATATCCACACAATGAAATTCTACTCAGCAATAAAGAAGAAGAAAAATTATGTAATTTGCAAGAAAATGGAAGGAACTGGAGAACATTAAGTCAGATTACCCAGTCACAGAAACTGAAAGGTCATATGTGTTCTCTAATATGTGGAAGCTAGGAAGAAATTGGGATATCAGAGGGATTTTATATAATGGAAGTGAAATCTCAGTGGACCCAGGGCGGTGATAAGGGAAGGGGAGGGAGAAGAGTGAGAGTCATTGAAGGCTATGTGAACATATGTGAAAATACCAAAGTCAGTCTCAGTACTCTGTATGAGGAGGAGGAGAGATGGGAAGGCAGTGTGAGGGCACCAAGTGTTGTGTGCAGATATATCACTATCAACATGATTTACATTTTGATGTGAGACTATAATGCACCAATAAAAGCATAAAAATGGGACAGATTTGAAGCATTATGCTTGAAATGTAAAATGAATACAAACAGCAGGAGAAATTTTTATTTGCATGTGGATGGCTACTATAATTATTTACATGTGAAAATTTATTCTCAAATGTTCATTTAAAAATAGACAAATGTATTGGTCTATTTGAAATTTTATTATTTACAATTTTAATCCTAACTAAGATAAAATAAAGACTACATACTCTTTAGACGAAAGTATGTTTTATTCTTATGGAGACACTGTTTCCTACTAAATATTCTGACTTTTTTTATAAGAAAGTTTAAGTTTGAAAAAGCATGAAATATTAATGTAAATGCAATAGCTTATGTGTATTTTTATTTTTATTGGCACATTGTAATCATACATCTTGATGAAATTTAGGGTAATAGAAGCATACATGCATGCAGTACTAGTTGAGCCATTCCCAGGTCCACCATACCCCATCTCCCTCCTCACCTTCCCATGCTCAGGACAGTGATTGACTTTGGTAAGTTTGTGTTTGTACATCATGTTTGTTGAGGATATAAATTTTATTTAAATAAACAATGAAGTATTTATAGAAGTAAAATGTATTAATGATTTTATAATGACATCAAAATTGTGTATATATATTGAGTATTTAAAAAATAAAAAATATGAGACATACCAGCATTTCAGGTTAATATCAAGAAGATTCAGATTCTAATAATATCTCTAAATAACATTTGCTTGTATTGGTTGCTTTTAGTCAGCATAAACTAAAGGCAATTCCATAATTAATTTAAGAGATAGTAACATAGCCTGTCAGAATACTTTAGAAGATGAAAGCATCTAAGATTATAAAGTAAACCTATTTCTTATTTTCAAAACAAACATTAGTCAGCAACATCAATATTTTAAATGGCAGTTTCTAAATAGCCACTAAAATAATATGATGATATGTTGCTGCTTCCATTGGAGTACTGCCAGTAAATTAAATTTGTTACTATATTTATCTTGCTTCCAAGGTACTTGACTTTCTCATTAGTAAGATGAAAGTGTAGAGAATAATACATACTGGTAAATTCATCATTTAAACATAATAGATGGCATTTAACATCATATTATACAAAACTTTGCTTGAATATTCTTTTGTATTAGAAATGATACATCAGGCACAAGTTTCAAAATATAAATATTTAATCAAAATTTCACATTGAATAGTGTATTGATTTTGAAACCGGTTTTTATTGGCTATTATGAAGATTTATATCTTTGGGAAAATGCCTTTATTCCTTTTTGGTAGCTATTTAATATAGGGGGAACATTTTATACCATCTAATAAAACTGAATTCAGTGTTATTTATATTTTTGTCTTTAACTACAAATTATTTTATTCTCTAAAGTTAAACTCACTGTCAAATTTTTTAAATAATTGTATTGATGCATTGCAATTATACAGCATAGTGAAATTCAAAGTGATGTTTCTATGTATGTATATGTGTATATATGTGATATGTATATACACACATCACTTAGTGTGTTTTCCTCTGGAACCCAAACCTTTCCCCTACTACCTTCCTGCATATGCTAGCAAGATTTGTAGTATTACCTTCATATATAAACATAACATTATTTGATCTGTTTCCTTCCCCAAGCCTCCCTTTTTCTCACCCCTTCTCTCCTTATTCCCTCTCATTATTTCATTGGTCGCTCTCTCTCTTATTTTTTATGGTACTGGGGATGAACCCAGGGGTATTCTACCTCTGAGCTACACCCCAGCTATATTTTTTATTCTTTATTTTGAAACAGGGTCTCACTGAGTTGCAAAGGGCCTTGCTAAATAGCTGAGGCTGTCCTCAAACCGTGATCCTCCTGTCTCAGCCTCACAAATGCTGGGATTACAAGAGTGTGCCACCACGCTCTGCTCCCTTTTCTTTTCTATTATCTATTTAGCATCTGCATATAAGATAAAAATATACAAGTCTTGAATTTCTAAAGCTTGTTTTAATCTCAGCATAATCTTCTTAATTTCTCATTTTTCTACAAATAATATATTTTTTCTTCTTTATGGCTGAGTAAAAGTCTATAGTGTTATGTGTATACACCACATTTACTTTATTCATTAATCTGTTATTTGACAAAATTTGTTTTTATAATTTGGCTATTGTTAATTGTGCTTCTATAAACATATGAACACAAGTATTGCTATAGTATTCTAACTTTATTTCTTTTTGAAATATATTCAGAAATGGTAGAGCTGTATCATATGGTGGTTATATTTCAAGTCTATTGAGTAAGTCTCCATTATTGATTTTCATAGTTTTACATTAAAAGTTGGTTTCTGGATATTTCACATCAAAAAAATAAAAATGTGAACCACTTCTGATATGAAGATTTAATAATTTTACCATAATAAATTTAAAATACTTCTAAGCATTTTATAAAGAATTAAAGTATATATATTAAAATATATAACCTGGACAGCCGGAGCCCGGGTCTCAGGACTCTGAGCCCCGGGCTGGACCACGTGGAGCATGCCAGACCCCTGGAGAAACAGGGCCGGGTCGTCAGACCCTGGGTCCCGGGCAGGGGTTGGGCGGGGCACGCCAGACCCCAGGACAGCTGGGGCCCGGGTTGCAGAACTCTGGGCCCCAGGCTAGACCACGCAGAGCACGCCAGACCCTTGGAGAAACCGAGCCCGGTTGTCAGACCCTAGGTCCCAGGCAGGGTTTGGGTGGGGCACTCAGGATCCCAGAACAGTCAGGGGCTGGGTCACAGGACTCTGGGCCCCAGGTGGAGTAGTGCGGAGCACACTGGCCCCATGGGGAAACCGTGCCGGGTCACAGTGCTGCTGAGTGCCTGATCCCACTACCTCCTCAAACCACACATACTGTCTTCTCTTATAAAAAGAAAAAGGAAAAGAAAAATATTGGAGAGGGGTCAAGAAGGCCGAGGAGAATGCCAGGATACTGGAGATGCAGACAAAACTTATCCAAATGAACTGGAACTTTTGGAAAAATTCCCCGTGAAGGAGGACTGTTTCTTTTCTACATTGTTAAGAATCTTGGACATCACCTGTAAGTAGAGAGTTTAGCGGAGAGCAAGGAGAAAGGTGGTGTTGAAAGCGGTCTCCACGATGGTGGTGGAGACTCGTATTCAGGAGAAGCAAAATCAGATCCTACCAACCTTATTTTTTTTGAGAAATTACACCAAATGTCGAATGCTACCATCACTGACACATGCTTAGGAACACTGGACAACATTCAGAATGGAAAAGGAGCTTGGGAAAGATTTGAAATGGTGGAAGCAGTGGCAATGGCAGTGGCCAGTACTTAGGGAAGGCAGAGATCTGATTCATTACACCTGGAACCTTTGAAGTAACAACCCCAGAGGCAGAATGCTACCACACCGCACCCTCGAGAATGGGGGACAAATGGCTGGGAGAAGAGGGTGCTCAGATTAGAGCCTGTCGAGGGGTGAGGCTGGTGCCGGGGCCAGCATGGCCGGGATCAGAGCTTACCGTGAGGCAGGGCTGGTGCTGGAGCCTCCGAGGCTGGGATCAGAGCCCGCCAAGGGGTTATGCTGGTGCCAGGGCCAGAAGCTGGCATCGGAGCCTTCCGTGAGGCAAGGCCGCTACTGAGGCCTCCGAGGCTGGGATCGGAGCCTGCCGAGAGGTTAAGCTAGTGCTGAGGCCAGCGAGGCCGGCATCGGAGCCTGCCATGAGGCAAGGCCGGTGCTGGGGCCTCGGAGGCTGAGATCGGAGCCTGCCAAGGGGTTAGGCTGGTGTTGGGGCCAGCAAGACCAGAATCGGGGCCTCCCATGAGGCAAGGCCGCTGCTTGAGCCAGCGAGGTCTGGATCAGTCCACTGGGTAGCCAGGTCACTACTGGGGCCATCAAGAGTAGGATTGGTACTTGCAACGTGGCACGCACAGAGAAATATCACAGGAAAAAAAAAAACAAAAACAGATGCTTCCCCTAATCAGCAATAACTAGGAGGTAAGGGGTAACAGGAAGAGGTTGAGCTATAGAAAGGGCCCTATAGAGAAGCAATTAAGGTGACCAATCAGAGGGTATGGAATAGGGGAGGATGGAGCCTCTTTAAAACGCAGGATGTACATAAACAAATGTATCAAAGTTAATCACCAAACAAGCATGGGATCGAGGGAGGGGGAGGGAATGGGATGAGGGTTGGATGAGGGCTAATTGGATGATGTGTGCTTGTATATCCTCTCAAGTCTTGTATTCCAATGTGATATATGATTACAATGCACCAATAAAAATAAATTTAAATAATAAATAAATAAAAATTTATTGTAAACATTTATAATTTTTAATACTAAAAAAACAAAAAAAGTGTCTTTATTAGATACCAATAAAACTTTTTATCATCAAAAATAAATAAAATATATAACCTGTATATATACCTATATCAATATGTATAATGACTTTTAACAGAATTCTCTTTCAAATATATGATATTGAATTTTGAATAAATCTACTTAAAATATTTTTAAAAGCTTTTAAAATTCCTAACTGTACAAAAATGGTATGAACATTTAGGGAAGAAAGAAGAGAGAGAGAGAGAGAGAGAGAGAGAGAGAGAGAGAGAGAGAGAGAGGTGTCTAAATAATAGAGGACATTTTCTATAAATGTCTGAAGTATGATGTTGAATATAGATTTTTTCATGCTTTAAATTTGTCTTTAACATCAGAATCAAAAAATCGTAGCTATAAAGAAAAGCAGAAGTCAAGTTTTGACATATCTACTCAATTTACCTTTACCTCTCCTTCAGCTAGTACAGCAATGTTTTGTAATGAAAATTATAAAATTTTCCCCATCAATCCTTTTAAGATGACATGAGTAAGATGGGAGGGGGAAAGAGGGAAATTCTCTAATGTACATGATGTACACTAAAAAACATATCAAAGTCAATCACTAAGCCCAACATGAGAAGGAGGGAGGAGGAGGGAATGGGGTGGGAACTGGGTAATGGCTAATTGGGTGATGTGTGCATGTATGCCTCTACATTCTTATACCCCATGAAGATGTGTGAACACAATGCACCAATAACAGATTAAAAACACACAAAAAATTTACTCTACATTAATTTACAGATAACATGAGTTCCCTACCTTTTCATAGCACCATAAAATTTAGTCATAATTTATGTCTTCTGATGCAGTTTAGAACACTTCTTGAGGATATACAGTGAGGGCCAGTTTCTGGTAAGAACATTGGAGCAAGATGGACTGACAGCAGAATCTTAAATTACAAAGGGTATTCTAATTTCATGGGAAGTGGGGTGGAGAAGGCCAGCATTTATCAAAGAAACATGCTTTGCACAACAAACATGGGATATACACCAACAGAATCAACAGATGGAGATCAAGGCTGAGACAGTTTTATTCTTGTGTAAAACAGCTTTCAATCAAAGATAATATTAAATTTTGATTTAAATATTAACAAATAGTTATGTATGTCAGTAAATTGTCTTTATTATAGATTTGTATTTTAGAAAGGGATCATCAAATATTGTCTTCAGAAAATAAGTTGGTTCAAATTTCTTTTAAAAAAGCAAATTAACATGGTAAAAGCATCTTATTAAGTAGTGATGTACTTCTTTCAACACACTTTCTAGAAAAAGAAGAGATAATTGTACTATTTGCTTAAAATATGCATAATGACATATTGTTCTGAATAATAGTATTATAAATTTACTTAACACTTATTAACTGCTTTGCATAAAGCAGGAACTGAATTCAGTGCTTTATATGTAAGTCTTGAAAATCAGAATATTTTAGTTTCACATTTCAGGCTTGTCAATATTGCCTCTATAAATTTAGAAATAACTTAATCCTTGCATAACTTTCTGTTTGTTCATAAATAATGTTCATAGTAACAAATAAAAACAGTATATTGTATAAATTAAATAATACCTAAAATACCTAAAATATATTTTCATTATTATTTATGAGCTAATAGAATAAGCCAAGCCATGGTTAATAGTTAAAATTTCAATAGTTTCAGTATTTGTAGTGATTAAGATTATTTGCTGCCACTTTAAACATTATAACCAAAATAAATCTTGAAAGAAGTAAAATTTTAATTGTTTCTCAAGGAGAAACTATGCAAGTAAGAATACTTTCTCATAGCTGTGCTACACTAAGATGTTAACAGTGTATGCTTGCTTACAGAAGAAAAGGAACAGAAAATCAAGTTTTTAAAAATGTCTCCTACAAGTGGGAAATATTTATGACTTGGATGAGACACTTCCAAAAGTAAATAGAGGCTATCTGCAGCTGTGTCTTTTGTTCATTTTTTCCCTTGAATCTGAACAGATTTGGAACTAGAAAAAAATGAAACTTTGTAATGTGGAAAGATATAATTGAGACAATATGCTTAGAAAATTATAGAAAAAGATAGAAGATTTAGACCAAATCTAAATGCCTGTGTTAAAATAGTAGGAAAATGAGTAACAATGAGTTCAACTCTGATATTTTACAAGATAAATCAAGAAAGGAAGATTTTCCCTATTCATTTTATAACCCTATTGCATATAATATTGTTACTATATACAAACAAATGCAAAAAAGCAAATTTAATTACTATAGCAGTTATTATTTATTTCAGTTATCAGCATAAATAACTCCAAAATAGAGTGGCACAAAACAACTCTTTTATTATGTAGGTCAGGAATTCTGATAAGGCACATCCCAGAAGAATTATCTATTTTCATGATATGTGAGGCCTCAATTGCAAAGACTGGAAGAGCTGTAGGTGAGATGTACAAAAAGGGCAAGAATTACCTTGATACTTCATTGAAGTTTCTTTACTCTAGGCTGAGAAAACCTGCAGATCAGGACCAACTAGAAATGTCACCCTCTGGGTGACCTCTTCATATGTCTTAATTTTCTCGCAATCTATTTACAACTAAGTAGATGTCTTAGGTTTCACCGAATGCATATTCCTGCTAGCTGCAAAAAGATGAAGATTTGTGTAAAGAGGACAAAGAATGCACCTCTAGTTTAGGAGGAGAGTAAAAGATGTCGTGTTTTAAAATTTATTTATTGGTGAGGCTCTAAGCCAACCCCCCTCAGTAAACCTCTGCCATAAGCTGTATGTGTAATGGACCTTGACTGCTCAAGCTGCGAGCCTTCTATGAAGTACTGACCATGTTCCTTGTCTTGACAAAGTAATGCTTCCTCAAACAACACTCAAGAAAGGGGCAACTGGAATCAGAAGACAAATGTCTCTATTCTCAACCTTCTAGAAAAGCAAGCCTAACATATATTCTACGATTTTTCAGAGGGTCCTCAGTAATTTTAAGCCAGTGTTTCATAAAATGTTAACTATTCTGTTAGCAAAGTTAACAAAATGCTCAACAATTCAACTTGTACTTGTTTCTGATATTTCTGTCTCATGCCAGAAATTTCTAATCTTTGGTTAGGTTTGTTGACAGACAGTAAAAGAAAAAACATAGAGATTAATCTAATTTTAAATAAATATAGATGCAAAACAAAGCAGAAACAAAGAAACCATGTTAAAGAATATGTAGGCTAGATATTTTTTTAAATTAGTGGTGTATGAAGTTAAGGCTTTTGTGTAGTATTGAGATATAATTTATGTAAAACAAAGTATAAATGTCCAAAGTATATAATTTTTTATATACACCCTGGAAGTTATGGTCACTATTAATATAATTATAATATCTATCATTCACAAAGTTTTCTAGTGCATTATTTTGATCTTTTTCCTGCTCTTTTTTTTTTTTTTGGTGGTCCTGGGGTTCCTGGAAGCCCTTCTACCTCTGGGCTACACTCCCAGACCTATTTTTTATTAATATTTTTATTTGGAAACAGGGTCTCTTAAGCCAGAATGGCTGGCTTCGAACCAGCGCCAACCTCTTTTCTCCGCCTCCCAAGAGCGGGGAATACAAGCATGCGCCACCACGCCCGGCACTTTTTCCTGCTATTATTTGCATTATTTTCCATAGTCAACCATAGCTCTTGATAATTTTATATTTTTTATAGTTCTGTGTGAACAGATGCTATCGTGTGTCCTTTCCTTTGATCTGCTAATTTTATTTCCCATATTTTGAGATCCACCCACATGGTTGCGAGAACTAATAGTCTTTTCCTTTTTATTGTAGAGGAGTGATCCTTTGTGTAGATCCATATGCATGCTTGATCACATTTGCTTATTTTCAGTTTTTCTACAATAACTAAAATAGTTTTGAACATTTGTATGCAATTTTTGTATGAATTCATGCCTTTGTTTCTTTTGGTAAATAGAAATAGGAAGAGAATGTCTGATTATTATGGTAGGTGTATATGTAAAAATTTTTTTGGTGGTACTGGAGTTCCTGGAAGCCCTTCTACCTCTGGGCTATCCTCCCAGACCTATTTTATACTTTTTATTTGGAAACAGGGTCTCTTAAGTCAGCACGACTGGCTTCGAACCTCTGTGATCCTCCTGTCTCTGCCTCCCAAGCACGGGGATTTCAAGTGTGTGCCACCACACCCGGCTATATTTAAATTTTAATGAAACAGTTAAACACTTTTTCATAAGCTGTTGCACAATTTTACCTTGCCAGGAGTAGTGTGGGAGAGTTTCAGTCATTCCACATCGTATCTAACACATGGTTTGCTCAAGATATTTAGTTTTATTTTTTCTAATAGGTGTATAGTGACATTACATTGTGGTTTAATGTCCATTCTTTTTTAACTTAAAATATATTGTTTATTTAACATGGGATTTTAATGAGCTTTGTATTTAATATAATACTATTCATCTATATTTTTATTTTTTTAACTTTTTATTGGTGCATTATAGTCATAAATCTTAATGAAATACCACATGGTGAAGGCATACATGCACATCGCCCAATTAGCCCTTACTCAGTTCCCTCCCCATTGCCTCCCCTCCCTCCTTCTTATGTTTGGCTTAGTGATTGACTTTGATATGTTTGTGAAAGTACATCATGAACATTAGAAAATTTTCTTCTTCCCCCCTTCCATCTGTTCAGGTCGCCTTATTTGCTCATTTATAGTATCCCATTCTTCATCTAGAGTTTCCCCTATGATCCATTTTTTCCCTAGATTTTGTATATTAAGGAGAGCATCTGATTTCTGATTTTTAGTGATTGATTAATCTCACTTAGCATAATGTTCTCCAGTTTCATTCATTTACCTGTAAATGATATAATTGTGTTTTTCTTTATGGCTGAGTAAAATTCTATTGTGTACATATCCCATAGTTTTGTAATCTATTCATCTGTTGATGGACATCTTGGCTGGTTCCATAGTTTGGCTATGGTGAATTGTGTAGCTATGAACATAGATACACAAGCATTAGTTTGGTAGTTTGGTTTCTATTCTTAGGTAGATACCCACAAGTGGTATTGCAGGATCATATGGTAAGTTTGTTCCCATTCTTCTGAGGAGCCTCCATACAGTTTTCCAAAGTGGTCGCACTAATTTGCAGTTCCACCAACAATGTAGTGGAGTTGCCAGTTCTCCACATCCTCTCAGGCATTTGTTGTTGTTTGTGTTTTGAATGGTTGCCATTCTAGTTAGAATTAGGTAAAATTTCAGGGGCGTTTTTATTTGCATCTCTCTGATTGCTAATGATGTTGGGCATTTTTAATGCATTTATTGGCCATTTAAATTTCTTCTTTTGTGAAGTATCTATTTAGTTCCCTTGCCCATTTTTTTGATTGGGTTATTTGTTTTCTTAGTGCTGAGTTTCTTGATTTCTCTGTATAGTCTAGATATTAGTCCTCTATCAGAAAAGTAGGTGGCAAAAATCGTCTCCTATTCTGTTTGCTCTCGATTGAGGTTCTTGATAGTTCCCTCTGCTATAAAGAAACTCTTTAGTTTCATGCAATCTCATGTAGTGATTTACCTTTTAGTTTTTTGTGCCTTTGGGGTCTTATTTAGAAAGTTTTTACCTGCGCCTATGTGTTACAGTTTAGACCTATGCCCTCTTGAAGGAGCCTCAAGGTCTAATTTCCAAGTCTGTGATCCATCTTGAATTTACTTTTGTGCAGGGGAAGAAAGAGCTAATGCCATTGAATTTATTTGAATTTAACTAATGCTATTGAACTTTCTTCTTGGATTTACTTGCCAGTCCTATATTTTCTTTGGTGAATTCTACTCAAATACTTTGCTTATTTCAAAGTTAAATTTAAGTAATGATTTAAAATAATTTATTTATCTATTTATTTATGTTTTTTTGCAGTACTAGGGATGGAACCCATGGGCATTCTACCTCTGAGAGACACCCCCAATCCTTTTTATTATTATTATTATTCTTTATTTTAAAACCGGGTCTCACCAAGTTGTTTTTTTTGTTTTTTTTTTTTTTTCGTGTCTGGGGATGCAACCCAGGGGCATTTGACCTCCGAACTACACCCCTTGCCCTATATTTTATTATTTATTTTGAAACCGGGTCTCACCGAGTTGCAGAGGGCCTCACTAGCTGAGGCTGTCCGTGAACCGCGATCCTGCAGGTCTCAGCCTCCCGAATGCTGGAATTTCAAGCGTGCGCCACCACACTGGCAGGGTCTTACCAAGTTGAAAAAGGCCTTACTAAGGAGCTGAAGCTGTTCATGAACACAGATCCTCCTGTCTCAGCCTCCCAAATGGTGAGAATACAAGTGTGTGCCACCACACCAGGATGAAATAATTTATTACATATGCTCTTTGTCTCTTTTTGTTCTTTGTTGACAGCATATATGAACTTTTTTCCTTTATTTAATCTGCAAGTCTCTGTTTTTGTTGTTGTTGTTTTGTTTTGTTTTGTTTTGTTTTGTTTTGGTGGTACTGGGGATGGAACCCTTCTACCTCCGGGCTACACTCTCAGAACTATTTTATATTTTTATTTGGAAACAGGGTCTCTTAAACCAGCAAGGCTGGCTGTGAACCTGCGCGATCCTCCTGTCTCTGCCTCCCAAGCACGGGGATTACAAGTGTGCGCCACCATGCCCGGCCAACTCTCTGTTTTTAATATACAAGTCTTTTTTCAGACACTACATACTTTGTAAAAAAATTCTCCCAGTCTGTGGCTTTATGTTTTACTCTGCCTTTGAAGTATAATATGTTACGTGTGCACATGAAAACAATATGTATTCTGCTAATGTTGAATGGAGTGTCCCTTAAATGTCAATTATGTAATGGTGATTGGTAGCATAGTTTACATTTTTTTTGGCCCTACTGTATACTTGTTCTCTCAAGTCTACAAGAGGGTACTGAAATTTCAGATTGTCTGAGATTTTGCATTGCATGGTTTCAAGTTCTGTTAGGTGACTGAACACTAGAATGCCACATGCTTTTGATGAATTCACCCATTTGTCATTATGAAATGACCTTATTTATCTCTCTTATGATCCCTCATAATTTTTATATAAAAGATGAATTCAACTGCTATCATTCTTTTGCTGATTAGTTTAATCATGATATATCATTCTTCCTTGCTTTCAACCTATTTGTCTCCTTAGATTTAAATTTGATTTCTTATTAATAGCATATAGTTGAGCTATTGTCCCTTAATCTAATCTGCATGTCTCCATTTTTAATTAAGATATTTAGATAGTTTATTGTAATTATTGATATTTTCAATTTTTAATCTACTCTTTTGCTGTTTTCATATGTTCTCTGCATATGTGTTTAATTTTTGCCTTTCTCTGAGACTAATGTGAAAATAGTGTATCTATGATCTCGTTTTATATCACTAGTTCTTGAAATGGTTAAAAGACCAGTCTCCATATTCCTGTCAGACAGAATCCAGAAAATCTATTATACTAGTGATGACAGTTATTATAGTGAAAGAATACATTAAAATAAACAAAGAAAAATAAGTATATGTGGGAATACAGAAGAGACCACACAGGGGTATTCAATTGTTTGCTTCCAGTGGAGATGTGTACTTAATTTTCCCAGAAATGATATAGATAACACATGAGGAGTATTATCAGCTAGTGAAGTACACCTGAGCCTTGCTTCTCATGCTTTTATTAGAGGTCAGCAACATAGTCTAAGAAGACTTTAGTGACAGAGCGTAGCTACTCAGTGTTCAGTCTCCACCCCATCCAGAGTTCAAACAGATATTCTGTGCGCCAGGGATCCAGAAAAACAACAAAATTGGCATACACCATGAATCACATTGTTGGCATAACTCTCTGACATGTTATTTCAAGGATTTATTGATCACCACCCAGAAGCTATTCACAATCCAGTAATTTCTTTCTATTGCACAGGGTCTGAATATCTGAAATTTACCGAGTTAACCCATTACTGGAAAATACCTATTATCCTTTGTGCATGCTTGCTTTGGAGTGAGTAGTATAGATTTTACTGTCATAGTTTAACTTAGGTAATTTCACATTTTTCTATAGTATTAGTAAAATACAAAACAGCAAAGGATTTAATTTAAAGCTTAGCAACTGACAAACCCAACCTGACAATGGTAAAGGATAAACAGTAGTGAGAAGTGAACATAAAGAAACTAAAGTAATAAAGTTCTCAGTAGGAAACAATAGCATCAAAGAAGCATAATGGTAATGCCTTTATTCTAGATAATGCAGAAAAGGATCACTTGATCACCCCCAAACAATGAAACTTAACTTCTGCATTTTCCTCTCCCCACATTCTGACATAAGATCACCACTTATTATTCATTTACAAGAATAATATACTTCCAGACTTGGAAAAAGAAAAAAATTATAATATTACTATGTAGCATTACTATACTCAAATAATCATTTGTAGATATAAAAATATATCATACATAAGTTTAAAAGTTAGAACATACATATAGGTAAAGAGAGTATGAAGATAATTTTAAAAAAAAGCTTTTAGATCTCAAGATAGAAGCTGAAGAAAAGAATTCAAACTAATTTTATTAATGAAGAATAAATTAAAGGTGAAAAATAAAAAATAATTAAATATCAAAATGCATAACAAAGAATAAAAAGGAGAAACATGAGAAAATAAGTAGGCTAAACATATATATGTTTGAAAAATAAATTTTCAAATAGTTGGAAAAAATGAATGTGAGTGTTAGAAGATCCTACATAAACAAAATCGGTGTCTTTGAAGAAGAAAATCATAACAATGCAGAACTACTAATTACTACCTACTCATTTAAGAACATTTACTATTAATTTATCACTAATTCAAGAAAACTTTTATAAAAGACGTACATGTATAGAAAGACCAGGAAATAAATATTGACTTAAAATGGTCAAAGTTGATATATTATACAGTATTAAAATATGAGAAATAGACATTTTAAATAATAAAATACCTTGGGGTACCAGGTGATCAGAGTCATGTAAAATGAAAATCATGATGATAGCTTATATTTCAAAAGCAATATATAGAAATCCCAACAGTTTGTAATAAATTAAAAGAATTCTTAAAGGAAATATGTAAGATAAGGATTATAAAAACAGCTCTCCTTCCCTTCAGTTGTTTAAAGACATACACACATGCACAAGACACACACTTGCATGGCAAAACAATAAATATTAAATGTGTGGACCATTGTTTAAGAATCTAACCTTGTGTAAGATTTTGGACTCAAATTCCATTCTAGGTCTAATCACTGATAAGATATCTATCACAGGTAAGGTCACAAAATAAGCATGGGAGATTTCCTGCTTGACAGCAAGTAAGAAACTAGAAGAAGGGAGGATCTATACAATAGATAAAGTACCCTGTTGGAAAATGTTCAGATGTGTAAAATTTAGGAAAAATTGATAATTAAATTTTAATGCTTTTAACTGTTACTTATGAACAAAAGCAAAATTATATGAGCTCATATTGATATACAAAAAATGTATCTGATTGTATTTGATTATACCAGCTTCTTAATCTAAAAGTAAATAATTAGGGAAAAAAATTTAACTCCAATTTCCCCAAGTTGATAAATATAGCTTTTCTAGTGGGAAACACCAGATAATTAATATAGAAGAAATGATAACATTTTAGTGACCATTGCACAGCCACTGTTAAAATAATTTATTCAACCTAGGATTATCAATAAAACCATTAGGTATTCACATAGTGCTATAGTAGCACCCTACACAATTTTGATACTCACAACATGAAATGTCCACTTTAAAACTGAAAGCTATCTTTGTCAACATCCTAGCCAAATATCAGTATAGTATTGGTAATAGTCTACCAACATTATATGTATCCTGATAATATGTCACCTGTAAAGAGTCTACACCAAACAATATTTTATCTTAATATGTTCAAACTTTAAACCTGCCTTCCATTTTCTTGAAAATACAAGAGATGAAGAAATACATGTAATAGCATCTCAAGATATAATCAGACAAATACATATTGTGTGACACCTTATAAGAAGAGACAATAGCAATTGTCTCTTCAAAACAAGGAATTCTGTGAGATAAAAATGGAAGAGGGTTGTCTTTCACATAAAGTATGAACATTAAAGAAATGTCAAAAAGACATTTTTACACAATTACAAAAATTTTAATAACAATCATATTTTAAGCAGTTTTTAATCGTTGTCTTTACTTAATGGTATAATGATTTTGTTAAAAATCTCTATTTTTAGTGAAAGCTTGTTGAATTGTTGCCTCCTATTAATGTAGGAAATGTGGCAATATGTTAAAAGATGTTGAAGACAGCTGATGTGCATTTGGGTGTTCATTGAACTAATCACTCAGCTTGTCTGTATTTTTTAATTCTTTCATTTAATGGTGTTAAAAATAATATATTCTTGCCTCTAGCTTCTCTCAGTCTTCATAGATTCTTCATGTTGCTGTCAAAATTATCATATTAAAGCACAGATTTGATCAAGCAATTCATTTCTTTAGATTTCATTTAAATAGCCCTTCTTCTGAAGAGCTTTATTTAACTCCCCAGGAGTAATCCTGGTTTGCATGTATGCATGTGTGAATGCACACACGTGTGTTTCTTTTTGAGTAATTTCTAATTGTTTTAAAAATAATTATATAATTTGTATTCTATTTTAGTCTGCTTTGTTTTCAATTTTTTAAATTCTTTCTTCTTGACTCTAACATCTTTTGATGTGACAGTGTTTTGTCAAACCAGAGAAAAAGAACTTATAGTAGGAAAGATGGCTTTTGGCTCATGGTTTCAGAGGTTTAGTCCATGGTCTACTGGCTCCATTGCTTTGGGGTGACCTAAAGCAGCAGGATATGATGAGGAAAACTGCTTGATCCATGGCAGCTGATAAACAGTAAGAGAGAAAAGGAGGACCAAGGAAAAGAAATATGCTTCCAGGGCACACCCACAAAGATGAACTGCCTCCAACTATCCTCCCCCCCACCTTCTCCACATTCTAATAATTCATTTAGCTATCCATAAAGTGATTTGATTAAGTCAAATCCCTCAGGATCCCTTCCCTTGTCAAAGCCCCACCTGTGAGAAACTTAAACACTTGCTAGATTATTTAATATAATATGCTGCTCAATTTGTTTAATAAGCATCCTATCATATATGTTCAAAAATAACAAGCATATTTCAATAAGCACATCCAAAATATTTTTCTGAAACACATTAGCATATATTATTTGAGCACTAAATCAAATAAACTACCATTGAATTAAAAATTCTTACAATTAACTTCTATGTTAAATGTTAAACACTGATTTAATAATCTTTATTGAAAATAAAAATTTCTAAAATATTTAATATATTACTTTTCTTTCTTCATGGTATTTGTGATTTAATCTAGGGGCATTTTCTCTCTGACCTACACCCTCTGCCCTTTTTTATTTTATTGGGGAATTGAGGCCATTTACATTCAGTGTGATTATTGAGAGATAATTTTTAATTCCTAACATGTTAAGATTTAGTTTCTGTTTGAAATACTGTTTATTCTTTGCTTAGTTGTCTGCTTGATGGAAAACCTTGTTTTTCTGGTTCTGGTGTGTATTACCTATTTCTTCTTAGAGTATTTTCTCTAGTGCTGGTTTTGAAGACATGAATTCCTTCAGTTTCTGTTTGTCATGGAAGCTTCTTATTTCCCCTTCTAATTTGATAGATAGATTTGCTGGGTAGAAAATTTTTGGCTGGAAGTTGTTTTCTTTTAGAGTTGGAATATGTTACTCCAAGCCCTTCTGGCTTTCATGACTTGGTTTGGGAAGTCTGGAGTGATTCTAATTGGTTTGCCTCTGAATGTCACTTGGCCTTTTGTTTTTGTTGCCTTTCAGATTCTCTGCTTGGCTTCCACATTGGTCATATTGACAATTACGTGGCGTGGGGAACCTCTTCTGTGATCCACTCTAAAGGGAGTTCTATAAGTTTCCTGGACCTGTGTATTGACTGCTTGCTCTATGTTTGGAAAATTTTCTACTATTATTTCTTGGAAGAGATTATTGAAAATTTTCTACTATTATTTCTTGGAAGAGATTATTGATCCCTTTGGTTTCACCTTCTCTTTCCTCCTCTATCCCAATTATTCTTAGGTTAGTTATCTTAAAATGGGCCTATATTTCCTCAATGTCAGATTCCTGCTGTCTGATTTTTTTTTCTAAGTTATAAATTATGCATTTGTTTTTGGAGTGATCATCTTCTAGGAGCAAGATTCTATTCCCCGTGTGGTCTAATCAATTGTTTATAGTTTGAATTGATGCCTTTACTTCAATGATTGCATCCTTTATTTCTTTTAGACTCTCTCTAAATTCTTTTTGAAGGTCCTTTATTATTTCTACAATTATATTCCTGATTTGATCTTCTGGAGATCTCTGAATTTCTGTATTATCAGGTTCTGATAATATAGGGTTGTGGGCACTCATTGCTCTATTGTTGTTCCTCTTTCTCATGATTTTAGAAGTTTGTGCCTTCTCTGGGTGCTTCCCTGGGTCACCATGACTTCACTTAGGGTGCTCTGGATCTCGAGTTTGTGGTAATCTCAGCCACCACTACTCCTTTACTGGGTTGTATCACAAAGTCTCAGACTCAGGGAGTTAATTGATGCTGCTTGAAACTGTGGGGGTGCTGAGCTGGGCATTTTCCCATGAGGAGCTACAACTAGGCTGTGGTATCTCTGCCACTGCTACTTCTTCACTGGGTTGGACTGCAAAATCTCAGACCCAGGGAGATTATCAAAGCTGCGCATATCCCTGGGGGTACAGTGCTGGGATTTCTTCTTTAGGGGTGGCAATTTCACTTATGGTTATTGTGAGTGCTGATCTGGAGCTGTCGTGGGTGTAGTGAACTTGCCACCACCGCTGATAATATGGTGCTGCTGCCACACCCTTGGCAATGAGGCTGGCGTATTTCTTTTCTGGTTTTGAGCTCAGTTCTGAGTCCCTGGAAGGTGTGATGGGAATTTTAGACATTCTTTGTGCTGAAAGAACTGCTAAATTACATCCGAATGATCCACAGCTGTTCACTTCAGCTCCTTGTTTACCTTTCCTCTCTGGAGCCTGGTGCTGTCAGGCAAGATGGTCCAGCGCAGCTACTCTGCCGCAATGTGGGCTGGTTTCATTTCTAGTCTCCAGTTGTTCTTCTCGTCTTCTTTTTCTCTGTCCCTTGTGTTTATATATTTTATTTCTCTGATGATAGTGTTTTCTGGCTATGAAAAGTGCTGATTTTGTGGCAATAGAGATCAAGTGTTAACACAACTCGTAAATGCTGCTTTTCTTGGTGTCCATCTTCCCACTATTTTCTCAATTTTAAACAGAGTCTCACTAAGTTTCACAGGGCCTCAGTTGCTGAGGCTGACCACAAACCTGTGATCTTCCTGTTTCAGCCTCCCAAATACAGAAGTTACAGAAATGCATTATCATGCCCAGATAATATATTACTTACTTAAAATATTTGAAATATTTATATAAAATTTATTATCAAACAACATGATATACAACCCAATACAAACATTTTAAGAAAAGTCATAAAGGCTGGTACTCTAAAAACTTTAAGCATTTTTATTTTAAATCTTCTTTCTAATAATATAGATATGTTATACAAAAACCATAGCTGTTTTACAGCTATTTGGGCAGTGTTATTTTTTTTTTTAACTGAGTTGCTTTAAAAACAATGTATTACAGGTGTGAGATAAAATCTCTCAATAACAGAAAAAATTCTCATCATCTAAGCTACTCTAATGTGATTCCGCCTGTGGGTCATTGATTCCATTGCTGTGGGCTTCCTAAGTTGTTGCTATTACTAAAATTTTAATATTATACTTTATCGTGAGAGCATTTAGGTAATAAGAGTTTTTGTATTTAATTAGCTCTCATGATTTTATTGTTTAGATGACAAGTCAATCCCCTTTAAACAAAAAAACTAAAATAAAAAATAAACACTACCTCATTTAGTCTATTGATTTCTCTTATGTTTTCTCCACTTACGTTTATTTGTTTTTTATATTTTTCTTGTCATGCTTAGATGGAAGCCTAAGCTTTCCACTACAGTTGCTACCACACAGCTTGTCCTAAAAATAAAATAAAGTGTGTTCCTCTTGCTGACCTTCCTGGCCTTAGCTTAGAATTAGACAATTTATTCCTTCTCTTATACCAATGGCAAAGCTTCTCCCACCATGAAAAGCTACTACATCCATATGTATTAGACAAGGCATAAAGTACTGGCTGCTATGTAATGCTTTTCGAGCACACAGAGCTTGCTCCCTGCTTATATCTTAAATCAGGAGAGAAACAAAGGCTTAGGAAGAGTCGCATTTGTTCTGAAGTCTTAGTTTATTCTTCCAAGTAGAACTACAAAAGGCTTTATATTTCTATATCTTTTTTGATGATGAATCCACAAAGGAAATAATTTATATGGCTTCTCTTTCAATACTTTTCTTCTTATTAAAAAGGAATGCACTTAAAATAATAGATATCATTAAATTAAACAACTCAACTACACGCACAGACTCTAGTCCCTCCTTTACAAACTCTGTCAGGATTCCACAGTGTTCAATATAAATAAATATTACTTCTTAAATTGAGACTAAAACAAATGAGAAGGCAGCCAGGCATTTTTCACTTGTCAAAAAACATTGTTCTAACACTGAGGAAGAGCAGCATAGCTATTCTGAAACATCCTCATGATGTCAACCTCAATAAGGATAGTGAAAGTATGACCTTTTCTATAATCCTTCACATTTTATAGTATGTGCAAAAGATTCCATAATATGTGTACATATTTCATTTTATGTTTTCTTCAACTGATGCTGAGAGACTTCTTGCATTGAGTGATTTCTTAATGTTAAGAAAATAGGTAATTGACAGATTACTCTTATTTACAGATACTGTTTTCTTGAAGCAATACATCATCTTTATTAAGGATTTGAATCTTAAAGTCAGGCTGTCTACTCTTTTATCTTTTTTTTTTCAAGTCCTATCAGTGAGTAGATGTGTAACATTTTAGAGTTTATTGAAACTTCTGTGCCTCAGTTTACTCCTATATGTGTTTGGGAATACAATAGAGATAACTAAAAATCACTCCATTGGTAGAACTTACACTAACTCAACAAACAATTGGTGTGTATTGTGGATGTGTGTGTTGTTTGATTTGGTATGTTTTTTTTTTATTTCTCTTTTTAGGGCTGTAAAAATTTTACCACATTGTCTTTAGTCATAAATGTTATACCACAGAGGCCACTGGCTAGATTTGTGCTCCACCCCACATTCTTCCTGATAGGCACCTAGGTGGATACAGCATGGAAGCTTGTGGTAGAGTTGATGTGAGGTGAGTCAGGAAAGTGCATTTGTTAGCTAACCCACATGGCCCAAGTTGACTGGGAGTGGAAATCTGGCATGTATTAAATACATATTAAATTGCCATACTTCACACAAGTTTTTCTTGAGTTTAAATTCTACTATTCCCATAACAACAAACAAACAAACCACAAATACACAGATGAACAGGATAAAAATTAAGAGTAAGATTTTCTTAGCAGGTGGCAATGCCTCTAATCCTGGTATGTGGGAGGCTGAGGGATCACAGATGTGAGGCCAGCATCAGCAACATTGTGAGATATTATTTCAAAATAAAATTAAGAATATTAAAAGGCTGGCTGGGGATGTAGCTCATTGATACAGTGTGCCTGGTTTCAATCACCAGTTCCACAAACAAATAAGTAAGATTTTCTTGTAGTTGTAGGTAGATAGGTAATTTGTGTCTAAAACTAAGTTTATATTTGTTTAAAATATTTAAATGTCAAGCTGGGTGTTGGTGGCACACACTTGTAATCCAGCATTTGAGGGGCTAAGGCAAGAGGATTGCGGTTCATAAACAGCTTCATCTACTTAGGCCATTTGCAACTCCATGAGACCTTGTTTCAAAATAAAGAATAAAAAAAATATGAATGAGGATGTAGCTTGGAGATAGAATGCCCCTGTGTTCCATCCCTAGTACCACAAAAAAAATTTAAACGTGTTTTATTTTGTGTATGTTTCAGAATACATATACAAGCTGTGCATGATGGTTTATGCTTGTTATCCCAGTGACTCAGAGGATGAGGCAGGAGGACTTAAATTCAGTTCAAAGCCAGCCTTGATATTTTAGCAAGATCTTGTCTCAAAATAAAAACTTAAAAAGAGGTGGTAGACCTTGCACCTATGGATTCATTTCACAGTAAAAAAAAAAAAAAAAGAAAAGACACAAACATATTTCTCATAAGTGAGAATGCTAAGCTATTCCAAAACTAGTACAATTAAAGTCTACCAAAAATAAAAAGGACTAGTTATTACTAATAGTAATACATGATAATCAGGTAAAGAAAATAATGCATATAAGGAAAAGCATCAGATTTCTTATTTTGTTGTGAATGACTAATCTCACTTAGCATAATGTATGCAAAAGCTAGGGAGAAATGGGTAACAGGAAGAACTCTAGATGAAGGAGATTCTATAGAGGAGCAAATAAGGAGACCTATCTGAGGGGATGGGAGGAGGGAAGAGGGAAACTCTCTAAAGCATATGATGAACTTAAATAAACATTTCAAAGTCAATTACTAAGCCAAGCATGGTAAAGAGGAATGGGGAGGTAATGGGGTGGGAATTGGGTAAGAGCTAATTGGATGATGTGTGCATGCATGTATCCACCATCTTCTATCTGATTAAGATGTATAACTAAAATGCACCAATAAAAATTTTTAAACATTAAAAAATGTTTGATAATAAATTACAGAAGTCATTTTGCGTATCTTTCTTGGCATGCTTTTAAGCCCTTCCTTCCTGTTTTCTTTTCTTTTTTTTTATTTTGAAATAGCCTCGTTAAGTTGCTCAAAGTCTCACTAAATTTCGGACGTTGTCCTTGTACCTTGTATCTGTAACAATATTGTAATGGGATTAAAGGCATGTGTCACCAAGCCTGACTTATTTATTTTTTATAATTAAACACTAGAATAGGAATATAGACTTTCTTGAAATCTCTGTTCACAAATTTTTATGTTAATTATATCAAACTCAAAATCACTCATGAGTTGAAAAAATGATATTACAAAATAGTAATATAAAACCACATAGTCATTGCAAGAGATACTTAAGAGATTTTTCTGGCTCTGTGAAGAATGTTGTTGGTATTTTGATAGAAATTTCATTGAATCTATAGATTACTTTTGGAAAAATGTCAATTTTGATGATATATATATATATATATATTTTTTTTAGTCTTTAGGGTTTTTTTTAAATGAATTAAAATATTTTTTATTTATTGGTGCACTGTATTCATACATCATAGTGGGATACAAACTTTTGAAGACATACATGCACACATCGCCCAGTCAGCCCGCACCCGATCCCCACCCCATTCTCTCCCCATCCCTCCCTCCCATGCTTGGCTTAGTGGTTGACATCTAGTATAGCAATTTATCCAAAATTAAAAATGATAATCTCACATAACAGTTTCATTTGTCTGATACCAAGCTTTTGATGACTTAAAGATAACATTTCAATATTTCTTTTTACTTTCTTTCTTACCAGAGAATCTTTTTTTCTATTTATTTTAGGTGAAACTATCATATATTTATATATTTATTTTTCAGAAAAAAACTCTATCCTAATATGGAATATGGACTCTAGATACCCAAAACGATCTTGAAAAAGAACAAAGCTAGAAGATATATATTTTCTGATTTCAAACCATATAAAGCTACAATAATTGAAACAGTGTAGTACTATTCTAAAGGCAGATATATAAACCATTGGAGTTAAATAAAAGCCTAGAGCTAAATTCTTCCCTATATTGTCAAGTTATTTTTGACAAGGTTTCCATGAACATTTGGTGGTGGAAATAATAATCTTTTAACTAAATATTGTTGAAAAATAATAATTACATGGAAAAGAATAAAGTTGGACCCTTACCTAATCCCATATACAAATATTAACTCAAAATAGATAAAAGACCTAAATATAAATCTTAAGACTATAAACTTTTAGGAGAAAATCTGGGTCATAAAACCTCACAACATTGAAATTGGCAGTGATTTCTTAGATATGGTTTCAATGGCACAGGCAACAGAAGAGTATACAAACTCCCTAAAAAATAAAAAAGATATTGTATATCCAAAGACAATGTACTAATAGAATGGGATAAAATATTTCCAAATGCTATATCTGAAGGTATATTAATATTCCACTAGAAATCCTAAAAATTAACAACAATAAAGGCAAACAATACCATTTAGAGATAGGTAAAAGACTAACATAAGTAATGAATCGCCACAGATAACCAATCTTAATTGTCTGTTGGATAGAAACTCTTGTTTCTCTGGTTTTGGTGTGTGTTACCTATTTCTTCTTTGTAGTTAATCTCTTTGAGTGTTTTCTCTAGTGCTGGTTTTGAAGACATAAATTCCTTCAGTTTCTGTTTGTCATGGAAACTTCTTATTTTTCCATCTAATTTGATAGAAAGTTTTTCTGGGTAGGAAATTTGTGGCTGGAAGTTGTTTTCTTTCAGAGTTTGGAATATGTTACTCCAAGCCCTTCTGGCTCTCATGACTTGGTTTGGGAAGTCTGGAGTGATTCTAATTGGCTTGCCTCTGAATGTCACTTGGCCCTTTGTTTTTGTTGCCTTTAAGATTCTCTTCTTGGCTTCCACATTGGTCATTTTGACAATTATGTGGCATGGGGATCCTCTTCTCTGATCCTGTCTAAAGGGAGTTCTATATGTTTCCTGGACCTGTGTATCAACCTCCTGCTCTATGTTTGGAATATTGTCTGCTATTACTTCCTTGAAGAGATTGTTGATCCCTTTGGTTTCACTTTCTTTTCCCTCCTCTATTCCAATTATTCTTAGGTTAGCTCTCTTAAAATGGGCCCATATTTCTTCAATATCAGATTCCTGCTGTCGGATATTTTTTCTAGATTAGAAACTATGCATTCATTTTTGGAATGATCATCTTCTAAGAGTGAGATTCTGTTCTCCATGTAGTCTAATCGGTTGTTTGTGCTTTGAATTGAGGCCTTTACTTCATTAATTGCATCCTTTATCTCTTTTTGGTTCTCTCTGAGTTCTTTTCGAAGCACCTCTATTATTTCTACAGTTATTTTCCTGATTTGATCTTCTATAAATCTCTGATTTTCTGTTTTATCAGGTTCTGATGTTGTGGGGTTGTGGGCATTCATTGCTCCAGTATTATTCCTCTTTCCCATGATTTCAGAAGTTTGTGCTTTCTCTGGGTTCTTCCCTTGGGTCACTACGACTTCACTTAAGGTGCTCTGGATCTCGAGTCTGTGGTATCTCAGACCCCACTACTCCTTTACTGGGTTGTATCACAGAGTCTCCAACCCAGAGAGTCGATAGAGGCTGCTTTAGACTGTGGGGGGTGCCAGGTTGCACGTTCTCCTATGGTGTGATATCTCTGCCACCGCCACTCCCCCACTGGGTCAAGTCCCAGGGAGTACAGTACTGGGATTTCTCCTCTGTGGCCCACAGTTTGACTCACTGTTCTTGAGTACGCAGATGTAGCTATACTGGACTCAGTGAATTCGGTGAATTCGCTACTGCTGCCGCCGGTGGCAATATGCACTGCTGCCATGCCCTCGGCCATGAGGCTGGCGTATTTCTTCTTGATTTTGAGTTCCACTCTGAATCCCTGCAGCGTGTGCTGAGCTCAGCCACTAGGAGCTTTAGATTTTACCTGCGGCGAGAAATCCCGCCTGGCTGTTCCACAGCGGCTCACCTTGGCTTGCTGTAGCCGTCTGGCCAACTCGCCCCTGCCACCGGCAGTATTGTGCTGCTGCCGCGTCCTCAGGCGTGAGGCCGGTGTATCTCCTCTGTGGCTCTGAGCTCTGTTCTCAGTCCACTTTCTCTCTGGAGCCTGGTGATTTTTTTGTTTCTCTTGTGATGGTGTTTTCTGGCTATGAAAGGCGCTGATTTTGTGGTAATGGAGATTAGTTGTTAGCAGGGCTCTTAAGCCCCGCTTTTCTCGGTCACCATCTTCCCAGAAGTCCTCAATTTTGATGATATTTATTCTGCCTATCCATGAGCAAGGGAGATCTTTCTATTTTCCAAGATTTTCTTCAATTTATTTCTTTAATGTTCTATAGTTTTCATTGTAGAGGTCTACATCATTAGCCATGAGGGAGATGCAAATCAAAACTATGCTGAGATTCCATCTAACCCAAATTAGAGTGGCAAGCATAAAGAAATCAAATAACAGCAAATGCTGGCAAGGATGTGGGAAAAGAGGAAGTCTTTTGCACTGTTGATGAGAGTGCAAATTAGTTCAGCCACAATGGAGATCAGTGTGGAGAGTCCTTAGAAAACTGGGAATGGATCCACCATATGATCTAGCTGTACCACTCCTCTATATCTTTCTAAAGGAGTTGAAATCAACGAACTACAGTAACATTAGCACAATTCAAAAAGGCCTAAATATGGAACCAACCTAGGTCTCCATCAACAGATGAATGGATTGAAAAATTATGGAAAACACACACAATGGAATTCTACTGAACAATAAAAAATAAGAAAATATATGTCATTCTCAAGAAGATGGAAAGACCTGGAGAACATTAAGTGAGATTAGCCAAGCACAGAAAGAGAAAAGACATATGTTTTCTCTAATATGCCAAAACTAGCAAGTATTGGGGATCCCAGAGGGACTCCAGATAATGGAGGGGAAACCTCAGCAAAGCTAGAATAGAAGGGCAGGAGAGGAAAATGGCTGAGGTTGATTAATGGAGCTACATTCTAATATGTGTAAAACTATGTATGTAGCCAGGCGTGGTGGCACATGCTTGTAATCCCTGCACTTGGGATGCGGAGACAGGAGGATCACTTAGGTTCGAAGCCAGCCTCACTGACTTAAGAGACCCTATTTCCAAATAAAATATAAAATAGGTCTGGGAGCGTACCCCAGAGGTAAAAGGGTTCCATCCTCAGTACCACCAAAAAAAAAAAAAAATTATGAATGTAGCATGGTCAACTTGGACACTCACTGTTGGGAGGGGGGGAAATGGGAACGGGCGGACAGGAGTACCAAGCACTGTCTGATTGTATTCCATTTTCAATATAATCCACAAAGAAATAAAAAATAAAATAAAAAAATGCTTGATTCTCAAAAAAAGCTTCAGGTTAGCAGGCTGATGCTTTGTGGAAGTTACAATTGCATGTATGCGTACATAGAAAATTACAGCAACAACAAAACATATAGATGTGTTTTTTATATGATATTAGAAATCTACAAGTGATAAGAATATACCAAAATGTGGGGATGTAGTAACATGAAGAGCTGCAAGCAGACACCATTTTAATAAAAGAGAGAGAGTGGTGTGTATTGGTGCATGCTTGTAATCCCAGTATTTTAGAGGCAGACACAGGAGGATCTCAGGTTCATGGCCATCCTCAGCTACTTAGGATTCCACAACTTAGTAAGAATCTGTTTCAAAATACATCATAAAATTAGGGGTTGGGATAGATCAAAGGTAGAATAACCATAGGTTCAATCCCTAGGACCACAAAAGTAAATAAATAAATAATAAATAAATAAATAAATAAATAAATAAATAAATAGGAAGCTGGAGAGAGAACTTTTCTGAAAAAAATGTTTTTGAGAGCATTTAAAATTCAGAATCAGCAATAAATATGTACTAAGTTATTGTCTGTATATAAGCAAAAAGTATAGGCAGAAGATGAAAAATAGGTTGAGATCATAGGTAATAGGAAGGGTAAGAGGATAATAAAACAAGCACTAAAAGGAACAAAAGTGCGGATGGTTAATACAGTTCTTTAGTTTTAAATTAGAATTTTACTTTTTTAAGCACTTGAAAAAACTTCTATCAGTTGTTTTAAAAACAGTTCAACCTGGGGGACATTATCTAAATGGCTAAAGTATTATTTTTATATAAATCAGGTATGATGTCTCATGCCTATAAGCTAAGCACTTGAGAGGCTGAGACAAGAAGATCACAGATTAAGGCCAACCTCAGCACTTTAATGAGGCCCTCAGTAATTTAGTAAGACTCTGTTTCAAAATAAATAAATAAATAAATAATAAATAAATAAATAGGGTTGGACATGTAGCTTAGAGATAGAATGCCCCTGGTTTTAATACACAGTATCAAGGAAAAGCTAAGAAGCTAAGTAATCTAATTAGGTGAGGTATTTCTATTTTTCCCTTCTACCCATATCAGACACTCATAATTTTATTCTACTCATCTCATGTAGTTGTATGTGATATGACTATTCAACAGATGGCAGTTTTCAGAATTAAGGAGAGAAAGCAAAAGAACCTAGTTTTATCTTCTGCCAAAATTGTGTCAGGTATTTGTAAAATATTTTCTCTCCTATTTCAATGTGTATAGCTGGTTCTGTTATTTATATAGAATTTACTAAAAAATAATAAATTTCTCCACTTTCCTATCACAGATTATTTACAAATATAGCTACTTCTTAGAGCCAGAAAAGATAAAAGGATAAAGCAATAGCTTTGTTTTAATCAATTCATATCTTGTAATTCTTGTGAAAGAAGATTAGGTGTTCAATAAATGGTGACTGCAATAGCAGCTTATCTGGGTATGTATAAAATATCTCCTACATGTCATCAGTTTCTGGTCCTTTAAGAGTTGCCTCTATAAGGTGTCCTTACATCCAGTGGATCCCAAAACTGTTTAAAGACCTTGGTCCTTTCCCTTTCCCGAATGGAGATGCATTAGAAACGATGAGAGAAATGCACTGGCCCTCAGCAGTTCTGTTTCTCACACTCTTTGGCGCCTCTTGCTTTGAATTCTACCACAGCTTCAATGGCATGGTAAGGAAATAGGCCTGGCCAACTCATGATCTTTCAGTCCTGTAACTTAACCATGTTGCCAGTTCCAAGGCTGTGAATAACTTCAAAAGCAAGCAAGTAAAGCAAAACAAACAAAAACAAATGCCTTAACCTGATAGTGTCTAGTCATTTTAGATTGTTGTATATGCAGAGTAGCTCCTGAAATTTGCAGTTCCTTACTTTGTTCTGGCTTTAGGCCCATGATCACTTATCTTTCTTAAGACAGAGAGGTTAGAAGAGCTCAACCTTTTTACAACCATCATCTGATAAATGTCATGTGTTCCTATTTCATGTGTGTGTGTGTGTGTGTGTGTGTGTGTGTGTGTGTGTGTGTGTGTGCATGTCTTCATCCTAAGAAATAAGCCCAGGGGAAGGAATTCTACTGCTGAGCTACACCTCCAATCCTATTTTTTTTTTTTAAATAAGGTCTCCCCGTGTTACTGTACACTGTCCTCAAACCCATGCTTCTCCTGTTTCAGGCAGGGATTGCAGGCAGATGATACAATGCCAAGCACCATATTTTTAATCTTAACACTGAATTTTTATTTAATGATTCTAATTGCAAGTTTGTATATTGGGGGATTAGTGAGGAAATGAGGGAGGACTAGAGTAAGAGAAACAGTTGAGTATTAGGAAAAATAAATTAATAGACTTTAGCCCTATTTCCAAGGGTTATGTATTCCTCACCACTTTGATTTTGATACAGCTACTTCGAATTAGTCACTGACAATAGGCAGTGCTGGAAATACGGAGCAGGAGTTCATCATGTTCAACCTCACACTGTGTTCATGGACCATCTTCCCTTCCTGTACTCTCAGTCACATTGGGCCAGCTCCCTACATGGCACACTGGTGAACTCCAATCAGGCTTCTCATTGTCCTTCACTACACTTTGACTTCTATTGCCCCTCTTTAGTCTATCTGTTGGTATGTAAAGCCAACTGTCGAATGAGAACATTTGAATAGATGCCCACTTAAGTGTTTCAAGTACACTGACAGTTAAGGGAGCTTTGTCTGTTGAGAACAGATGGAACTTCTGGGCAGGGTGAGACGGGTGTTACCTGATCCACATTTGGAATGTCAAAGTGTAAACTTCAGCCAAGAAATCTAAGAAACATCATCACAAATATGACATATTTTTAAGGCTTTCTTTTTTGCCACTTGAAAAGTAAAGCATACAATTAGACCATGGATTCAAGCTTTGGAAAGAATTTTGTGAATTAAATATGTTTATAATTAATGCATTAGTCTTGTGGACTAATAAATTAAAAAGCATGGGTTCTTTTTATTAGATGACAGCTGCTTAGGAACAAGAAACAAAATTATATCTATCTTTATAAATGCAAATGTTATTTTTTCAATATTGTAGTTCAAATATTTAAGGAGGATTTATTAGGCAAAATGTCAAGAGTTATATCCTTCAATCTGGCTATTGCACTATAGTTGTTTAGAGAAAGATAATTAAGTCAATCAGTTTAATACCTTTCTAAAGCTATTATGATGGGGGTATGCACAGTGATCTATGATGGCATAAGGAAAGACAACAAATATGCATGTGGATAGAGAGGTCAAATTTTCTGAAAGATATTTAAAATAAGTTGTAAGGAGTAATAATCAAATAAAGTTTTCAGAAGACTAGGGAAGATAAGTGCAATACAATTCAGGAAAATACAACATAACTAGAAACGGGTATGTTTGAAAGAATAAATGTAGATGTATCAGAGAGGTAGAATTGAGAGATGGGGAAGGTAGAGAGATGATACATAGATGAGAGAGAGAGAGAGAGAGAGAGAGAGAGAGAGAGAGAGAGAGAGAGAAAGAGAGAGAGAGAACAGTAGTAAGGGCTTTGTTCTTTATTCTGATGTATATGTGACCATAAAACAACATAAAACAAGATTACAGGCAAAGGTACAATTTATACTTTATTAAAGATCATACTGATAGAGTTAGGGTATTGTGTCTTTTAGAATTTTAAGTTGGTTATTTTCTTTCCAAAGCATTTTTATGAATAGTTGCAGTGAGATAATCAAAGATGGCTTTAGTCCTTAATACTTCCAGTTCTGACATGATTTTGTCTAAGAATGTTAGAACCATGATACAATGAAGATTCTGCATATTAACATGTGGTGAAATCTGAAAGACAGCTGCTATGATTTGGAAATAAAATGTCTCCCAGAAAAGACAGTGCAGCCAGACTCAGAAGTGGGGTGTGAATGAAAAGGCAGATCACTGGGAGCATGGCCTTGGGGGTGTGTATCTGTCCCATTGTCTGTTCTGTCTGTCTGTCTATCTGTCTGTCTGTCTGTCTCTCTCTCTCTTTCTCTCTCTCTCTCTTCCTCTTACTTCTTCTCTCTCTCTTTTCTCCTTCCTGATAGGTTGGATCTCACCAACCTTGAACTGAATCCTCTGAAATCTTGAGCCTAAAAAAACCTTTCTTACTCTAAGTTGTGCTTGTCAGACAGTGATTAAAAACTTTTGTTCACAGTGATTAAAAAGCAAAAACAACATCCAATCTCTCTTTTCCTTATTTTTTAAATTAAGTACAAGCACTTCTCTTTCAAGTATAAAAAGTTGGGCATTCACTGTTTGGAAACAAAAGAACAAGTGGCTCAAACAAGAGCAGGTGGGCAGGACTCATTCTCTGTTGGTGGTGAAGGAAAAAGCATCTGTTGCCACCTGGCATACCAGTAAGTTCTTCAGCTTAGGCCAGTGTTTTGACTTACATAAGCATGAAGTCCACCTTTCCACAGGCCTTTAATTAAATCACTAGGGAATATGGAAAGGTCTTTTAGTACTGCTTGAAATAGGGCCACAAGTGCAGACTGAAGTTTTCTCTTGGCATTATATAATCTCTCCAGTGGTAGAAATAATTATTTCATATTTAAAAAGATTATTTACATTTTATTTATAACAAAATTGGATAAATTTGATAAGAAAAATGGTTTGGAAGAAAAATAATTTGTATTGTTTTACAAAAATATTGATTTTGCAACAATAAGTAATTTTGCAACAATAAATAAATTTAGCATATTATTCAAAATATCCATAGAAGTAACTTATTCTGTTTGATTTTATGAAAAATATTTACTAACAAAGGTGATGTGTGCCTGTATGCCTCCACCATTTTGTACCACATTAAGATGTATGACTACAATGCACCAATAAAAAAAAAAAAACAATTTAAATAGGACTCTGATTGTTGAAAAAATATATACACACATTTAAACATTTTAAGAAAAAATTTAAGTTGAGAATATCATCTATTTGGCAATATTTTCTCTAGTCTTAATTGGTGAACTGCCATTTTAAAGGAAAAGATTCTTGTTTATAGGGAAATAAATGTGTTAATGCTTTAGATCTGGTTCACTGTAAACAGAGGCAGTGCTTTTGTTAAAGAAATCAGTTGATGGGATACATTTAGAAGAGGAGTGAAGGAAGCAAAGAAGGTCACAGGAAGAAAATTCAAAAAGGATGTTGTCTGATCAGATCAACTTTAGCCTGAGCCCAACAATAAGCTCCGAAACACAAATTAAAGCAAAAAAAAAAAAAAAAAATGCCCTACCTAATGCAAGGGGCTTGTATTTTTCACTCTTTTGTTGGAGAGGTCAGAGTTCTCTAGCAAAAAAGGCAGGGCTATTCTCTAAAAATTGGGAGGTATTCTCCAGAAACAGTAGAAACTCCATGAATGAACATTCATCTAGAGCCTGGATGAGTGTGCCTAGAGGAGAGCAACATGGAGAAGGGGCATCGATTGCATCTACTACAACTGAAAACTGGATTCTTGGATTTTAAACAATGATCATTTCTTTATCTTATATTAATCTTCCATAGGATATTACTTACTGATGCATTTTATAATTAATCAAATATTCAAATAACAGCTTGAATGAAAAAACACCTTCTTATTCTTAAATAATTTATCAATCTAAATTACCCATTTATATTTTTATAAAAATTTGTAACAAAATATAGTTGTCTTTTACAGTGGATGTCTATATCCAAATTTTGATACTACAGTGTAAAATCCTTGAAAAATAGGGGTTATGGTGAAAGTGCTGAGACAACATTAATTATAGCACTGGGAAAAGTAATGATCTAATAGCTAAATAGTAGGTTGTATTTCAAGTGAAGAAACAATAAAATTATAAACCATGAAGTGCAAGTGGTGAGATGAGACATATGTCTCATGCACTCAGCCTTGACTGTAGTGACAATTTTCAAACACAGTTGGATTCTAAATCAAATAGCTTTATCAGGTACAAAGAGCTATCATCCTCAGTAACCATTAAACAACAGATTTTAAATGGTGTAAAGAGATCCCTGCTTTGCTTCCTTCCATGGGCACACAAATTTGCTAGCAGTATATCCATGTCCATTTGTAAGAGCACAATTCACTTTCATTTTAATTGGTTTTGTTTCAGAAGTTTTAATAATTTATAACACCAAAGAATTTAATCATGTAGAATTCATAGTGAAAGAAGTAGGTAAAAAGTTTTCTTGTTTATAGTTATTTTTTAGATCTACATCAGAAGGTTTTTGCAAAAGTTTGATTCAAATAAGGATCGGAGGGCTTCAGATATTAGGTGAGGAAAACTATTTTTCTAGTGTAGATCATTTTGGTTCCAAGAAGTGCGAAGCTAAAACAATTATATAAAACTAAATTAATCTGTAATATTCAGTGACAATTTTTCCCTTAAAATAAAAATTCAAGCATAAGTGTAGAATATGTTTCCTGGTCATAAGTAAATTATTTTCTTTTAAAAAATCAGCTCTTTGTATTTATCTATTACATATACAATAGCTATGAGATTCCAACATTCTTTTTTGTTGCATTTTACAATCTGATGAGCAGACTAGAAAATGAGTACCTAAATTTTGTCACTCACTTTCCTGCTCTTGTTCAAATTGAGATTTTTAATTCAAAACATATGGCTTAGCTGGGCGTGGTGACACACACTTGAAATCCCAGCATTGCGGAGGCTGAGACTGGAGGCTCGTGGTTCACGGACAGCCTCAGCTAATTAGTGAGGCCCTGTTTCAAAATAAAGAATAAAAAATAGGGCAGGGGATGTAGCTCAGATGTTGAATGTCTCTGGGTTCTATCCTCAGACCCGCAAAACAAAATCAAACAAACAAAATATAGCTTATTATTTCCAACATATAAGAATGAAAACAAATAGAATGTAAAAATGAATGTATATCTAAACATGTGAATGCTGAATATACATATTAAGCAAGTATATGCAGATTATATATAGATCACATATGCATATATTATACATATATGTATAATACACATAAAGTTTACATAAATGCACTCTACATACCTTACTAAAATCTACTTCCAACCACATCAAATATACTATCTACATTCATCAAAGATAATAGAATCCAAATTTAAATTTATAAACCATCTAAAGTTCCTAATATTTACTTAGCTTGCTTTTATATAATAAGGGAAAATAGCCAAAATCTAAAACTTTAATAAAAAGGATATAATGAAGCTAAATTTCTAAAATTTTTTTCTTTTCTTTGTTCCCTACTTAATAATCTCATTTCCTTTCTAACAGATTATGAGAGGGACAAACAGAATGGATATTATTACAGCAAAAGTGGGATGGAATATAAATTAGTGTGATAATAGGGAATGAGAGAAAAATAAATAACTCATCTTCTTGATGCATAGATTATACAATGAGAGTGGGAAAAGCCAACTCTTGCCACCCACCAGGATTTTGGAATAGAGGTTCAGGATTTTTAGAGATTTAGTAGACTCAGGAGTATCTAAGCATGATTAACCGTTTGTAGCAACACTGATGGCAAATAACTTGCTACATTTATGTTTGAGATGTTGTGAGAAGGCAGATATATAAAATGAGTCTAAGTTTTAGTGCCCCGGAAAGTGAGCTGAGCTTTGTGACATGGTAAAGCAGAAGGAAGGCCCAACTGTTTCTGTCAAGGGCCAACTGGGGGAGCAGGGGAGGTTTCAGCAGTAAGATCCACAGAGAGAAGAAAGCACATGGAGTTACCATCTGGAGGAGAATAAACAGTGACTTTATTCTGTAAACTGATTACTTTAATGAAATTTTGCACACAATGGCACACTTCCATGACTGTGTGGTATGCACAGGCATGTTGTATTTTGCCTGGTCATGTTTACATGACTAAGTACACATCTGTGACTGTGTGGGTTGGTGGGCTCATTTGCCCACATCCTCTGGGCCACCAAACCTCACCTTCTACAGGTCGATGTGCAAGAACTGACACAGAGAACATTATATTGGGCCTCAAGCCACAACAGCAAAAGGACACAACAGGTAACTATTCATCCTTCAGCCACACAGGTGAGAATAGCTACTCTCCATCTCCAGTAGGAGCCCAGTGAATTTCACCAGGTTGTAAGCATGCTCTCCTAGAAGGTCTGAATATCTTGTACCACAGAATAAACTAAACCAAAGCCCATAGACAAATCCACACCTGTCCATATGGATCAGAAACCTTGCTTTGTTGTCAGCGAGCCAAAATAGTCAATCACTACCTCAGGGAACTTGTCCTAAGATGGTAGAAACTTTACATTGCTGTGGATGTTATTCTGTACATTAAGGGCATTGCCTGCCATATGATGTTTCACAAATGAGCACAGGTAAGAGGTAATATCCACTGCTGGGCTACAAGCCCCATGAAAAGAATGTCTATCCATCTTAACTTTTTATGTAACCATGGTGCTACCAACAAGGGCTCCCAGAGTAGTTGGATAGCCCAAACTTTCTCTAAAGAGTTGGCAGCATTATTACCAAGTCCTTCCAAAGCCTATGGCCTGATACATGATAACATGATGTACAGTAGCTCTCTCCTGAAGGCCTATTTCTATAGGTCTTCCTACATACCTTTGTTTCACAATGGGCAGTGCCAAATCAACCAGTCTTATGCTGTCTATTGGAACAGGCACAAGGTTAGCCCCCAGTAGACTTCCCAGCTATCTGTAAAGACATGAAATGGCTCAGTTTCCTTCATGAGAACTAATTAGACCACCAAAAGCTTAACCCATTGGTTAGAGCATTTATCAATGTTCTTATATCAAAATGTTTCTGTGGAAGGCTATAAGGCCATAGTCACCCATGTGGGTGGCTGCCCATGACTAGAGTCATCAGTGTACCATGTGGTCATAGACATAGGATCTCTTCCTCCCTCATAAGGACTTGAGGCTTTCTCACTTCTATGAGTTCTGTGGGGACTGTTGCTCAAAAAATGCAATGCACTGGCCCCAACAAAACTTTTTCTAATGCACAGGGAATCTGTGGGTTCTGAGAGGGCTATTGCTTGGAACTTTACTGGCCTCAACAAAGCACTTCCTCTCTCATAGGACTTCTCCCACTACCATGGGTTCTGACAAAGCTGGCATTGGGAATGCACTGGATCCCACAAAAGCTTCACTTCCACATAATGACTTGGAGTGTATCCCAACTCTGTTGGTTCTGAGGAGGCTGTCACTCAGAACTGTACTGGCGCCATCAAAGTATGTAACTGTTCAGAGAAAGGGCTGCTAGAAAACTGTATTCATTGCTCTAAATATGTACCTTGCTTCATCAGAGTGGGTGTTTGGGCTATACTTGTTTGGAAAGTCTGAATCTAGGGCCTCAGCCAGTAATCAGTGGGGCAAGTGGTCTGCACCATTGCTAAACCATTACCTGTAATGAATTCTTACAGGGCAGTATATACAGCCATTAACTGTTTTTCAGTAAGAGAATAACACATTTCTGCCCTTCCCATGGCTGTGACCAAAATGCAATTGGGCTATTTCTACCTCCTTGTTTCTTCCATATCCCTCATCCAAACCCTGTATCATCTACTTGGACTGTTAGTAGGAAAGGAAGGGCATGGGGAACCTTGTCTTGTTGAAAGTTTACTCCTTATTTCTAGAGAGCAGATAAAAGGCTACACACAATTGCTTTTAACTTTGTAAGAGAATCAGAGGTTAGTATTACATGAATACAAGGGTACACCCATACAACATCAAGCTTCTTTCAAGAGGCTAACTCCTATGATAGAACTCTTTCAGTTTATGTGACACATGATCCATCAGTTTTAAAATGTTGGGAACCACTGCATACAAGGGCAATGTCTCTTTACTTAGCTCCCAAGTGTTCACTGTCACGCACCAGGAGCCATCAGGTTTTGTAGTGGCCCCATGGGAGAGTTGAATGGACCACGATTCCGGAAGATTACACTTGCCTCTTCTAGCTTCAGTATCATTTGTCCAATTTCCTCATGCCCCACGGGTATCTGGTACTGCTGCACATTTACAATCTCATGGCTTGGGGAGTTGTAAAGGATCATGATGGAGGTGCCCTCTAGTAATAGTCTTTACCACATGCACTGATAGTTTGAATTTTTTAGTAGTTGTCTGTACAGTTGATCCATGTAACATATTTACAAGAACACCAGGAGCACTTTTCTGGGCTGATGTGCTATCTCCCCTTCACAGATAGAAGTAGTGTCCAGAAGCTGTCACTGCCACTGCTTCATCATGTCCACAAGACGCTGGGTATGTCTATCCTATGGCCTCTGTGGAGGTGACCTCTCATTCAGCCTTCACCCTACCTTTTTCTGAAATACATCCTTCCTGGTAGCCTCTTGGTTCCTTTTAATGTTCTTGGGGGTTGTCTTTTTAAGTTGCTTGGCATGGAGGTGGGGCTGGGCCTCCCCTATAAAAATCTCCTTGAATGTGTCGTTTCTTCAGGCCTAGGGCTGCTGTGTTGCTTACTGATACCACTGAACTGGCTTTTGTGCCTCTGGAGTTTGTGCTACCCCTGTGGCAGCCAGGAAGAGGCTGTTTTAAACCAGTGGCCTGCACCTGCTGCTTGGCTGGGTGCTGCCCCTCCTACAGAAGTGATGGAAAGGTACATGCAACATAGGTCACCCCAGCAAAGGCAGGAGGGACATGCTGCCTTGGATTCCGACTAGAGCCCCACTATTTGTGTTCCATCAGCCTACAGAGTTGCCGGATTCACCCTGGAATGTGGGCCTTCATCCTCCCAATATTCAGGTCTGGACCATGATATAAGATAGCTACTACCAACAGAAACCATAGAGACTCCAGGGCCACATCTCCTTCACCCTCCTGGGAATGCTTCTCTAGAAGGGTCCTGAGGGTCTTCACCTCATCTTGACAATTTGTCAAGGGCCAGCTAGGGGTGTAGAAGAGGTTTCAATAATAAGATCCACAAAGAAAAGAAAGCACGTTGAGTCACCACCTTTAGAACAAACAGCAGCTTTTGTCTATAAACTGGTTCCTTACATAGAATTTTGCCCAAAAATGAATACATCCATGCCAAAATTTTGTGCACAGACTTGTTGCATTTGCACAGGCTGGAGAAAGGGGAGTTATGTGCCTACTGCCAGTCTGTATTTCCTTTGGGACCCCACATTCTTACTCAGGACCTGGGTCACATGAAGGATATCCAGTAGTTCTCATGAGTTTGTGGAAGGAAGTATGGAAGGGGCTCTCAGGCAAACTTTCAAGGTATTTCACTGGAGTTGGAGAGAAGTTACTCTGCATCCAATATCTGTAGAGCTGACAACCTGTGTCAAACTTCAGAAGAACAGACAGTGTGGTCAACTAACAAGGTGGTAAAATGTGACTTCACTGACAAACCAGACCACAAATGCAGCTTGTACCACTTCACCTGCAGGATGCAAAAGAGTAGGTTCTGTCTAATCTCCTTCTGAGAACACCAATAGGCTAAACATAATACACTAAAATGCAAATACATGTACCTCATTGTACAGATGTCATCTTGAAAGAGTCCTGAGGGAGCATTTGAATCTGAAACACTCAAATGTCACAAATTGCTTTGCCTAAACTAATGGGGAAAAGATACATGAATAATCTAAGTTTGTCAGATTGAATCATACTATGCTTACAAAATGTGTGTGTGTGTGTGTGTGTGTGTGTGTCTATTAGTATGTGAGTGTGTCTAATACTACATTTTCCTATAAGTTTAGGGAGGAACTTATAAGAAAGATCAGATTAATTATGCAATGATAAGCTAAATTTTATTTTCTCCCTTTCAATATAATATGGGTAAATTTAAAATTTTATGAAAATTAACATTTAGAAATTCTAATTGGTATGGAAATTCTGAAACAAAACTGTAAAATATGAGTATGCAACTCTAGAGATCTTGTGTTTGCTTTTTGTAACTTCTCTGGCTATTAGTCCCCTGCCCAAATTAAGGAGGATTTGTGCTTCCATTATTTTAATTTTTAGAGAATAGATATTTATTTGGCTCATATTCTGAAGGCTGTAAAGTCCAAGAGAATGACCTGAGCATCTTCTGGGAAACTGATGACAGTCTTCTTGGTGAGGTCATGTCAAGGTCAGAGAGAACAAGCAGGCATGTCGAATCTTTAATTTGGAACAATAAAAAGTGACTGAAAGAAAAAAAATCACTGATCTTACTCTTAGATAATAAAATTATATATGTCAGGCTTGTAATCCCCGTGCTTGGGAGGCAAAGACAGGAGGATTGTGCTGGTTTGGAGCCAGGCTCGCTGGCTTAAGAGACCCTGTTTCCAAATAAGAAAAATATAAAATAGATCTGGGAGTGTAGCCCAGAGGTAAAAGGGTTTCCAGGAACCCCCGTACCACCAAAAAAAAAAAAAAAAAAAGAAGAATAAGAATAAGAAGAAGAAAAAGAAAAAAAAAGAAGAAAATACACTGTAATGGGGTGGGGATTGGGGAAAGCTAAATGAGGGATGTGTGCATGTATCCTCTACCATCTTGTACTCCATTGAGATGTAATATTACAATCCACCAGGAAGAAAAGAAATACAGCCAGGTGTGGTGGTGCACACTTGTAATCCCAGTATTTGGGAGGCTGAGACAGGAAGATCACGATTCAAGGACAGCCTCAGCTACTTAGTGAGGCTCATTGCAACTCAGTGTGACCCTGTTTTAAAAATAAAGAATAAAAAACATGGCTGGAGTTGTACCTCAAATGCAGAATGTCCCTGGGTATCTCAAAAATAGAGAAAAGCAAAACATTGTGCACAACTTCGATTTATTTATATACTTTTATTGGTGCATTGCAACTATACCATAGTGAAATTCAAAGTCTTACAAACATGCACACAGGTTTGGCTGTGTTACCCGTTATAACCACCTTGCTACCCATCCCTCCTCTACATAACAGTAAGATTAATAACAGTACGTTTCTGCGTCCACATAGCATAGTTATAATGGTTTCTTTCATGAGTTCTTCCTTGTCCTCTTCTCACTTTCTTTCCCTTACCTTGTCCTCTTCTTCCATTGTTTTCTTTCCTCAAGTTGCTAAAGTCTCTTTATTTCCTATCCATATACTAGCTTCCACATATAAGAAAACATTTAACCCTGGACTTTCTGAGACTGGCTGATCTCATTTAGCATAACATTCTGTCCTCTAATGTCTCTATGCTCATAAAGCTCATAATCTAATTCCATCCATTTTCCTGAAGATGACACTTCACTTGAATCCTAGAGTAACCACACACATTCCCAGAGGCAAGATAATAAAAAATTGCTGCGGTCAGTTTAAGGAATTTGTACAGCATTAAGAACAGAAACACAAAGATATATGAGTGCATAAAAACACTATAATAGTATGTAAATTACATGTTTTATTAAAAAGGCTAAAAATTTTATAATTACAAAAATCTATTTATAGATACACAATATGAAAAGTTATAATCTGTAATATTACTAACATAAAGTGTCTGTATCATAAAATTATATAGCTTTGTATGTGATTTAATTTATTATCATCTTAAAATAATCTATTAAAATGCATTTTTATTTTTAAAAATGTGGTAAACATAATTTTTATAGCAGATACAGAAAAGATAATGGAATCAAAGTATACCTCTACAAAATATCTTTAAAATACAAAACAAGGCCTCGAGAGAAGCAAAAGAAAAGCTAATGAGTTTCAATTGGTAAAAAAAAAAAAAAAAAAAAACTGGCAAAAAGTAATTACTTTAAATGTAACTGGCTGAAATTTTCCAATAATACCACACAGCATAGTCAAAATAATAGAAAAAGTAAGAGTCATCTATATGCTATCTATGAGACTCACTTTAGACTTAGGAACATATAAAAGTGAATCAATTTAAAAAATCTATGCACATGGTAGCCAAAGAATTACGGGAGTGGCTATACTTGTACCAGAGACCAGTAAAATAGTGAAACAGGATTGCAGGAGGGAAGAATGAAAGGGTGAAAGGAAGCTTGAAGAAGAAAATAGAACAAATAATGTTATGTTCAATTATAAAGATGTCACTACCAATCTCACTAGCATGTATAAAAAGTGAAGAAAGTGAGCAGCAGGGTGAAAAACACAGCAAGAAATTTTGTATAAATATATTATGTACAATTACATCACACCAATAAATTTCTAGAGATCTAACACAAAAAAAATCTGATGCTAAATATTAATGGGTCAATTTTCCAAGAAGACATAAAACTATAAATATCTGCATCCCACATCAAAACAATTAAATATACAAAGGAGATATTAACAAAATTGAGCTAGGAATAGTGACACAATACTACTGAAAAATCTCACTTCTGACACTGCCTAGAACATTCTGAGAGAAAATAAATAAGCAAATAGTGTGTTTGAACAAAAATATAAATTAAATAAATATTGTAGGAATATATGGAGCACTAACATCAAAGGCAGCATTAATCAATTTATTGTCAATTACACACAGAGCATTCTTCATGAGAGAGTATATGTTATATCACAAACAAGTCTTTAAGAAATTTAAGAAAATTAGCCAGGTACCATGGTGCAAGCCTTTAATCTTAGTATTTGAGAGACTGAGATTTCAGGTTCAAGACCAGTGCACAGTAATTTAGGGTGACCCTGTTTCAAAATAATAAATAAAAATTGCTGGGTGTGTAGTTCTGTTGTAGAACACCCCTGTGTTTAATCCATAGTACCACACACATTAAAAAATTGAATGGCTGGGCGTGGTGGCGCACGCTTGTAATCCCCGCGCTTGGGAGGTAGAGACAGGAGGATCACGCAGGTTCGAAGCCAGCCGCGCTGGTTTAGGAGACCCTGTTTCCAAAAATAAAATAGGTCTGGGAATGTAGCCCGGAGATAGACGGGCTTCCAGGAACCCCAGTACCACCACCTAATAATAATAATAATAATAATAATAATAATAATAATAATAATAATAATTAATAAATAAATAAAAAATTGAAATCAGCTGGGCATGGTGGTGCAGGCTTGGAATCCCTGCGCTTGGGAGGCGGAGACAGTAGGATTGTGCAGGTTCAAAGCCAGCCGCACTGGTTTAAGAGACCCTGTTTCCAAATAATATATTATATTACATATAACACACACATATAATATATAATATATAATATATATATAATATATAATATATAATATATAATATATAATATATAATATTTAGTATATTGTATATTTTATATTGTATATTGTATATTGTATATTGTATATATAATATAATATATTGTATATATAATATATTGTATATATAATATAATATATTATATATATATATATATATATATATATATATATATATATATATAGGTCTGGGAGTGTAGCCCGAAGGCAAAAGGGTTTCCAGGAACCCCAGTACCAACAACAAAAAAATTGAAATCATATATTTTTAATTGGTGCATTATAGTCATATCTCTTAATGGAGTACATGATGGTAGAGGCATACATGCACACATAACTCATTTAGCCCTTACCCAATTCCCTCATTCCTTCTCCCCTTTTTCATGTTTGGCTTAATGATTGACTTTGATATGTGTGTGGATGTACATTAGAGAATTTTCTTTTTCCCCCCACCCATTACTCACAATTAGTTCATATTATTTGCTCATCTGTGCTTTCTCCTCCTTCATGCAGAGTTTTTCCTTATGACCTTCTTTTTCCCTAGCTTTCACATATTAGGAAAAGTATCCTACTTTTACTTTTTGTTACTGACTAATCTCACTTAGCATAATGTTCTCCAGTTTCATCCATTTCCCGGTAAAAGATATAATTTTTTCTTCTTTATGTCTGAGTAAAATTCTATTGTGTACATATCCCATAGACTTGTAATCCATTCATCTGTTGATGGACATCTTGGCTGGTTTCACAGTTTGGCTCTTGTGAATTGTGTGACTATGAATATAGATACTCATACATTAGTTTTGTAGTTTGGTTCCCATTCTTTTGGGTAGATATGCAGAAATGGTATTGCTGGAAAATATGGTTAGGCACATTCCCATTCTTCTGAGGATCCTCCATATTGTTTTCCAAAGTCATTGCAGTAATTTGCCATCCCACCAACAATGTATTAGAGTTCCCACTTCTCCACACCCTTGCCAGCATTTGCTGTTCTTTGTGTTTTGAATTATTGCCATTCTAGTTTGAGCTAGGTAAAATCTCAGGGTAGTTTTGATTTGCATATATCTGATTGCTAATGATGTTGAGCATTTTTATACATTTATTAACCATTTGAATTTATTCTTTTTTGAAGTGTGTAGTTAGTTCACTTGCCCAGTTTTTATTGGATCCTTTGTTTTCTTAGAGGTGAGTTTCTTGGGTTCTCTGTATATTCTAGATATTAGTTTTCTATTACAGAATAGTCGGCAATTTTTTTTCTCATTCTGTCAGCTCTCTGTTGAGATTCTTGATAATATTCTTTGCCTTACAAAAGCTCTTCAGTTTAATGTAGCCCCACATATTGATCCGCCTCTTAGTTTCTTGTACCTTTGGGATCTTGTTGATAAAGTTTTTATCTGTACATATATGTTGCAGTGTTGGGTTTATTCTCTCTTCAAGGAACTGCAAGGTCTCTGATATGTTTTTCAAGTATTTGATCCATCTTAAATTGACTCTTGTGCAGGTTATAAAAAAGTGGGGTTTATTTTCAATTTTCTGCATACAGTTAACCAGTTTTACTAGGACTATTTGTTGAAAAGTTGTCTTTCTTTCAGTATATGTTTTTGGTCCCTTTGTCAAAAATCAGATTTGTTTGTTCAGATTTGTTTCTGAGACTTCTGTTCTGCTCCATTGGTCTACATATCTTTTGCTATGCCAATATCATGCTGTTTTTATTACTATGGCTTTGTAGTATAGTTTGAAGTCAGATATTGTGATTCTTCCTGCGTGGTTTTTGTTGCTGAGAACTACTTTGGCTATTTTTATTTTTTCTACTACAGATTATTTTAATTACAAATAGAAAAACATTAGAAAATCACAAATGTTTATGATGACATAAAGAAATCAAAAGACTTCTTTTTCTTTATGTATTTCTTCATTTTTATTTATCTATTTTTTTGGGTACTAGGGATTGAACATATGGGTGTTATACACCTGAACTCTACTTCAGCCCTATAAAAAATTTTGTTTTGTTTTGCTTTTTTGAAAAAAGTCTAAGTACTTTGCCTCATAGTCCTCCAATAGAGGACTAATATCTAGAATATGCAGAGAATTCAAGAAACTCAGCACTAAGAAAACAACCCAATCAAAAATAGGCAAGTGAATTAAATAGACACTTCACAAAAGAAAAAATTTAAATGGCCAATAACTACATGAAAAAATGCTCAACATCATTGGCAATCAGAGAGATGCAACTCAAAAGTACCCTGAAATTTCACCTAACTCCAACTAGAATGACAATCATTCAAAACAGAAACAACAAATGCTGGTGAGGATGTGGAGAAGTAGAAACTCTAAAACATTGTTTGTGGGATTGCAAATTAGTGCAACCACTTTGGAAAGCAGCATAAAGGATTTTCAGAAGACTGGGAATAAACTTACTATTTAATCCAGCAGTACTACTTCTGGGTATCTACCCAAAAGAAAAAAACCCCAAATTCCAAACTAATGCATGCTCATAGCTGCACAATTCACCATAGCCAAACTATGGAACCAGCCAGGATGTCCATCAACAGATGAATGGATTACAAAACTGTGATATACATACACAATGGAATTTTACTTACCCACAAAGAAAAACACAATGACATAATTTACAGGGAAATGGATGGGATTGGAGGACATTATGTTAAGTGAAATTAATCAGTCACAAAAAAAAGAGAAATACGATGCTTTTCCTAATATGCGAAAGCTAGGGAGAAATGGGTAACAGGAGAATCTCTAGATGAAGAAGGAGATCCTATAGAGGAGCAAATAAGGTGACCTAACTGAGGGGATGGGAGGGTGAAAGAGGGAAACTCTCTAAAGCATCTAAAGTACATGATGTACTTAAACAAACAATATCAAAGTCAATCACTAAGCCAAGCATGGGAAGGAGAGATGGGAGAGGGAATGAGGCAAGGATCAGGTAAGGCTAATTGGGTGATGTGTGCATGTATGTCTCCACAAGTCTTTTCCCATTAAGGTGTATGACTACAATGCACCAATAAAAAAGTTTAAAAAAAGAAAAAGGTCTAAGTCATGCAGGCTGACCTCAAACCTCCTGCCTCAGCCTCCCAAAACACCGGGATAAATTCTGAAATAGGGTCTCGCTAAGTTGATGAGGGCCTTCCTAAATTTCTCAGGCTGGTCTCATACCTGTAATCCTCCTGTCCAGGGCTCCTCTGCCACTGAGCTACAACCCCAGCCTTTTCTAATTTTGATTTTATTTGAGAAAGGGTCTTGTTAGTTGCTGAGCACTGGTCTCAGACTTGAGATCCTCCTGCCTTACCCTCCCAAGTAGCTGCAACTATAGATGTGCATCTCATTTACATTGGCTTCCTTTACTTACTGTGTTTTCAAGATTTATCCATGTCATGTCATGTGTCAGTATTTTGTTCTCATTTTATTTTTCCAAAGCTGCTGCACCACTTATATTCCCACCAAAAATGTATAAGTATTTTGGTATCTAATTATATTTTAAGCAGAATAGAATTATGTTAAAAATCATAAAAGGAAAAGTGGAAATATTTAAAAATGTATGCTATACAATATACTACTGAACAACCAAATGGCCAAACAATAAATCAAAAGGGAAAGTAAAATAAAATGATATTTTACCTAAATAATAATATAACAGATAAATGTGAATAATTTTACATGTACTTATAGAAGTATTTCTGAAAATTCTAAAACCTCCCAAACCTACAGGCCAGCAAAATAATGTTTCAAGTAAGGACCAAATACCAGATTGCACATGATAGACTTATCCCATTCATTCATTCTTCTCAGCAATATTTCTAACTAATTAGAAGATATCTGCCCCCCTAAGTATTTTAACCTTAGATAAATTAAGTCTAGCTGAATGTATTTTAAAATACTATCCTTGCTTTAAAATTTTTTTTAAAAAGCCATACAGTTGATAGAGTGTATAATGCCAATTATCTCAAATTAACCTTTTTTTTTTTTTTTTTTTTTTTTTTTTGCAGTATCTGGGGTGGAACCCAGGGACATTCTACCTCTGAGCCGCACCCCCACCCCTATTTTTTTAGTCTTTTTATTTTTGAAACAGGGTCTCACTGAGTTGCGAAGGGCCTTGCTAAGTAGCTGAGGCTGCCTATGAACCAAGATCCTCAGGTCTCCACATTCCAAATGCTGGGATTAAAAGCATGTACGACTATGCCTGCCTTTCAAATTAACATTTTAAATTAACTTTATTATACCTAGTATAGACTACAGATAAAAAAAAAAAACCATCATCTTTTTCATGTTTTTCTTTTCTTTTCAGTCCAGATAAAAAGCAGACTGAATCATATTTCAAAAAATTGGACTGGATAGATAAAATACTGTTTTCAAAATAATAGAGAGTGTTAAAGTGATACTTAAACCTTTGCTATAATAACCATCTAGCAATACTTAAAGATAACTCAAAATTTTAGAAGTCAAAGGTTTCAAAATTAGGCAGAAGACTCAAGCAGAGCTGTGAATAGATTCGTAACGTCTCAGGGTTTTGTAAGATCTTTTAAAGCTTTCTAGTAAAAATGCCCATATGTGTTGGACATATTTCTTCTATTAGATCCCCACCAAGTGGTTGTAGTCTGTGTAAAGTTCTAAAGTGACAAAGAATGAACCATCTTTTGAGGCAGCCTATACCATCAGGACTATTACAGTGTTCTTCTTTATAAGTCACAATTCGTCCTGTAATTTTAAGCAAATATATATCATTGATTTATATATAACAAGATGTTCTTTGTGCTTCTTGGTACAATTTGTACAAATGTACACAATACACTGCCCCGTGTCTCTTTACGTCTTCATCTTTCTATTGTTCTCTGAATGACTTGAAGTCATGGTTCTCAGTTTAATAATCTTTGTATCCACAACACAATATGGAACAGGGCATGCATGGGATACACAGAACAAAAGATCAGTAGTGAAGGAATTGTAACTGAAAGAAAAACTGGCTCAAAAAGCAGACATATCTAGTAAAGGGATTGCAAGAAATAGGAGTTAATGAGCAATCATTTAAGGGAAAGCTGTTAAAAGACTGGTCAAGATTTCCAAAATTTTGCTTAACATTTGAAGCTAAAGTAAAGTCTGCAATCCAGAAAATTATTTGACTTGAACATGAATAACAATGATGATTTCCACACAGGAAAGAATGTTCTCAGATGCACAGCTGTTTAAAGAAGTAGAAACCAAGAATTTTGATATTGTTTTCAAAAATCACTGGCAAATTAATATTATATTAAAATATTTCGGGTATATTCATTCGAGTCACCCCTCCATGCCACTCTTGTATGGAGCTGCACCTATCCTCTGTATTTCTTTTAATAAACTTCTTGAAAAAAAATAAAATAAAATATTTCAAGATTTTCTGTATCTCTGAAAATGAAGAGTAAATTTAAAATGTGTAACAAAATTGTTAAATGTTTCATATCTTCACTGCATAAATATGAATACTCTATCTGTGATATTATACTAGAGTTTTGTAAAATATGGCCATTGGGAGAAACTGAGTAAAGGATATATGGGTTCTCATGCATTATTCCTTATAGTTTCATAGAATTTTAAAGTTATAAATTAAATATAGTTTAAAATAAATCATAAAATTAGATATTTTTATAAAACTAATATTTTAAATAAAAGTTCCATTTATAAAACAAACATATAAAAAAGATTGAAATTGTTTATAAATGACATATAGTAGATTTAGTGCATTACACATACTTAAATTTTAAAAATTCTCTGTACCCATGATCCCTGAAAAGTGGATCACAAAATATTTCATCATTACAATTTCTTTCTACCTATTACTACCATCTTTGAAAGACCAACTGGCATACCTACTGATAGAAGAGGAGATGCCTCTGTGATATTCAGTGTTCCAAACCAGTGGCAATCAGCTGCTATGTCATCTCTCTCTGACATGCAAGGGAAGACTGAGAGGGGAGCAGAGTTAGTGTGGTGTTGTTACCCCCATGTGCCCATCATTATCCAGTCTATTACCTCTCAGTGCATGTCCTACCATGGAGAACAAGCTTTACATTGGACACTGTCATTCTTGAGGCACAGCTTCAGCCCTGATGTGACAGATTCAGACATATTTCTTCTTCACTGTCCTCAAAATGGAATGCAATTTAGCAATTTGAGCAAAGGTGCTAATGGCCTTATTACTTCCATTTGCATGCCCTGAATTACATGTGTCATTAAATAATATTCCATTCTTTCTTTAGATACTGCTTAGTTCAGAAAGAATTTAAAAAAATATAAAGTAAGTTGAGACATCTGGTTCAAGAAAAGAGAGTGATTAAACATGTTTACTTCTTTCCTTTAAAATAAAAAAGTATCCTTTGTGTTTCAACCATTGGTGGGAGGGGGGAAGGGAAAACGGGGCAGGGGGAAGAGGGCACCAAATATAGTTTAAATGTATACTATTTATGTTCAATAAAAAAATTGTTAAAAAAATAAATAAGTAAATATTCTCTGTATGAACAGAAAACATAAATAAGAAAAGTCTCATAACACTAATATTGGGAAAAATTGAACTAGTAGATTTCTATAATGAGCAATATATCAGATCATCATATGGATGGGTAAACCAATATTTGAAACTAAAAAGAAGAGAAGAAAAACAACACTTCCCATAAGGAAACAACAGAAAGTGTGTGTTTATTGTATGAAGTCGTTCTAATATTGTCACTGGGAGTGGATAGCTTCTCCAGCCTGCTGGCCCATGCATTGAATATTGAACACAGGAAGCTGGTTTACTAGCTTTCTATATTGCCTGTATAATAATTATAAAAAAGAATTAAAGTGCAAAAACATAGAGTTCATAATACAGTCAATATAAAAATAGTTAAAATCTTTTGCTTCCAACTAGTCATAACACTTAATAAAAAGAAATATATATTTTGATCTTAGAAAATTTTATACCTTGATTCGGAGTTGACGAATTATGACACAGATGATGAGGCATATTCATATTAGTTTTATGTATATTTGTTGTATTATTATCATCATAATAGTATGTACTTGTGATAAAATAATTTATTGAAGAAGTGGTTACACTATGATGAATATTGTAGTTTCTATTGCTACAACACTAATTAGTACAATATTTGGGAGCAAAAAGAATGCATTTCTTATAATATTGAATACATTCATTAGAATTTGTGAAGGTCCCCTTCTGTTTTTAAGTTATCGCCCATCTGGAATAGATATTTTTATCTTTGTCTTTCTTTTTCTTAATGGTGATTTTACCCATATATCAAATGATTCTAGTAATATTATGAAGGTTATAATTAAAGGATAGGAAAAATAGAAGGTATGAGGGTTTTTGTTTTGTTTTGTTTTTGGTGGTACTGGGGTTCATGGAAACCCTTCTACGTCTAGGCTACACTTCCAGACCTATTTTATACTTTTTTTTTTAAATTTGGAAACAGGATCTCTTTAGCCATCGCGGCTGGCTTCGGACCCGTGTGATCCTCCTGTCTTTGCCTCCCAAGCGCAGGAATTACAAGTGTGTGCTAACACGCCCAGCTAAAACTACTTTAATAGTAAGATTGAGCTGGGAACACAGGAAGAATGGGGAGAATTTTTTTTTAATTTTTATTTTAATTTTTAATTTCTTAAATATTTAAATTTTCTCTGCTATAGTCTACAAATATATATTTGTATCTATATTCAAATAAGACTAAATAGTACAGTGATCACTAAATCATTATGAAAAAAGAGAAGGAACCTCAGCCATTAAACATTTAATATTCTATGTAATTAAAATACCTTTCTTTATGTGATGATGATGATGATGATGTAATGGATTGTGGCTATAGATTTCAAAAAATTTAACTCATTGGCAAATATAATTTTTATTTTAAATGTACTAATATTTTGTCTTATCCTAATAATATCAAATAGTGTTTATATTAATTATTCCTATTATGACACCAGGTAAATATACATTATCATTTTTTATGTGGATCATATAAAAATGGCATATATTCAGAATGTGCTTGGTGCCCTTCTCCCTCTACCCCCGCTTCCTTTTGCCCCCCTCCCAACAATGAGTGTCCCTGTTGGCCATGCTACATTCATAGTTTTGCACATATTTGAATGTAGCTCCTCCATTAATCAACTTCAGCCTTCTTCCTCTCCTACACTTCCATTCTTGTTTTGCTGAGGTTTTCCCCTCCATTATCTGGATTGAATAGATACTTCACAAAAGAAGAGATACAAATAGCCAATAGATAAATGAAAAGATGTTTAACATCATTAGCTATCAGGGAGATACAATAAAATTTCAAGGTAAAAAGAAGATAGAAAAAAGAATACAATTATTATCTCAGATTCCAGTTTCAAGTAACATAATTTCAATATATGTCTATTTCATTTAAGACTAGAGCAAACTAATATTGTCTAATCATGTGTTTATATATTAATTTAGTGGCATATTATCAACAATATTATAACAACAATAACTCTTATTGTATCGGCTAGCATTCTTGCAGCCCTAATATAAATATCTAAGCACATAACTTATGAAAAAGAAATTTTATTTTCTTGTGATTTCAGCTCAGTCCATGAGAGGTGGTGGCAGTGGGATGTGGAGAGAGAATTACATGGGCTGTGCTTTTTACATCATAACCAAAGGTCATAAGCAAGAGAGGGAGCTGTAGGAAGAGGAATTCTTTATATAATTCTCAAGCCTGCATCTCCAGATATCCATCCACAGCCACATTCACCAGGCATACTAGGTACCACTCAGGTAAATCCATGACAATGGGTTAATCTACTTCTGGGATTATAAACCTCAGGACTCAATTACATCACCTACAAACAACAATTCATGAGCTCTTCCAAGGGCCATTCTATAACCATAACACCTATGAATTTAATTTTTTAATATAAAATTATATCATAAAAAACAAGCATAATCCTCTCTTGCTCTTGACCCTCTGACTCACATAAGAGATTTAGATTAATTTCAAATTATCTATTTCTGTAATTAACTATGCATGACAATATTAAAAATATTATAATTTTAATGAGAAACACTTTAACAATTATACTGTTTGAGTTAAGTATTATAATTTTATAAATATATTTGTTGTTTTTAGTATAAAGATATATTATAAATAGGTACTTTAGATTTAGTAATATATATCACAATATTATAATTACTTTTGCAATATAATTTTTTATTGGCTCACTATAATATCAAATCATAATGTGGATATTGCTGACAATGGAATATATTCACTCAATACTTGGTGACACCCCCCGCCCCGCTGCTTCCCCTTTTCCCTCCCTCCCAATACTGAGTGTCCTTATTAACAATGTCATATTCACCTGTATACACATAGTTGAATGTAGAATTTCTACTAATAAACCTTGGCCTTCTTTCTCCCCTACCCTTCCTTCTTGGTCATGCTGAGGTTTCCCTTCCATTATCTGGAGTCCCTCGGATATCCCTAACACTTCCTCGATTGAGCATATTAAAGAAAACATGTTCTTTCTCTTTCTGTGTTTGGCTAATTTCACTTAACATAATGTTCTCCAGTTTTTTTCAGCTTCTTAAGAATGACAGTGATATGATTTTGCTCTTTTTTTATTCCCGATTAGAATTCTATTGTGTGTATTTCCCATAATTTTGTAATACATTTATCTGTGAATGGAGACCTAGGTTGGTTCCATATTTTGGCTATTGTAGTTGTGCTGCAATGAACACAAGTATGCATATGTTACTGTAGTTTTCTGATTTTGACACCTTTGGAAAGATACTCAGGAGTAGTAGAGCCAGATTGTATGGTGGATCAATTCCCTGTTTTCTAAGGATTCTTCCACAGTGGCTGAACTAGTTTGCACTCTCACCAACAGTGTAAAATAATTCCTATATCCCCACATCCTCATCAGCATTTGTTGTTATTTGATTTCTTTATGCTTGCCACTCTGATTGGGGTTAGATGGAATCTCAGTATAATTTTGATTTGCATCTTCCTGATGGCAAATGATATTGAACACATTTTTATGTATCTATTTGCCATCTGTATCTTTTCTTTTTTTTTTTTTTTTTTGGAAACAGGGTCTCTTAAGCCAGTGAGGTTGGCTTCAAATCTGCACGATCCTCCTGTCTCCACCTCCCAAGCATGGGGATTACAAGCGTGTGCCACCACACCCAGCTTTCATTTGTCCATTTCTTAATTGGGCTATTTCTTTACTAGTGTAGAGTATTTTGAGCTCTTTATATATCCTGGATATTAGCACTCTATCATAGTGGTAGCTGGTAAAAATATTCTCCCATTCTATAGTCTTTCTCTTTAGATTTTTTATGAGTTCTTTTGATGAACAGAAACTTTTTAGTTTGATGCCATCCCACTTGTTAATTCTTGTTTTAATTTCCTGTGCTTTGGAGGTCTTATTGAGGAAGTTACTTCCTATGCCTATATGTTGGAGTGTTGAACTTATCCCCTCCTCTAATAGCTACACAATCTCTGGTCTGATTTCCAGGTATTTGATCCATCTCGAGTTGATTCCTGTGCATTATGAGTTACATCTTTCTATAAGTAAATAGTGAATTCTCCCAACACCACTTGTTAAAAAGCCTGATTTTCTTCACTGTATGAATTTGGCCCCATTAACTAAAATCAATTGACTATAAATATATGATCTTGTTTTTATATAATCTATTCTGTTCCATTGTCTGTGTGCCTGTTATTGTGTCAATACCATGGTGCTTTAAGTACTATTGCTCTGTGATATAATTTGAAGTCAGGAATTTTGATGTCTCTTGCATGGTTCTTATTGCTGAGAATTTATTTGGTTATTCTGGGTCTTTTCTTTCCCATATTAAATTTATAACTGATTTTTCTAGTTCTATAAAGAATGTCCACTGGTATTTTGATAGGAATTGCATTGAATCTGTAGATCACTTTTGGTAGAATGGCCATTTTGATGATATTTATACTCCCTATCCATGAGCAAAGGAGATCTTTCCATATTCCAAGGACTTTTTCAATTTCTTTCTTTAATATTTTATAGTTTTCATTGTAGAGGTCTTATACATCTTCAGTTAGGTTTATTCCTAGGTATTTTATTGATTTTAAAGTTATTGTGAATGGAATTTTTTTTTTCTTTCTTCATGGATTCATTGTTGTCGTATAGGAAAGCAACTGATTTCTTTAGGTTGATTTTGTATCCACCACTTTGCTGAATTGGTTAATCAGCTCCACTAGTCTTTTGGTTGAGGATTTTATCTTCTTGATATAAGATTATGTTATCTGTGCACAAGAATAATTTTAATTCTTTTTTTTCTATTTGAATTCCTTTGATATTCTTCTTTTGTCTTATTTCTGTGGCAAGAGTCTTAAGGACAATATTGAAAAGGAGTAGTGATAGCGGACATTCTTGTCTTGTTCTTGATTCTAGAATGAATTCTTATAGTTCTTCTCCATTCAATATGATGTTGGCTTTGGGTTTATTGTATATTGCCTTAATGATATTGAGGTTTATTCCTTCTATTTCAATTTTCTACAGAATTTTTTAATAGGAATGGGTGTTGGATTTTGTCAAATGCTTTATTAGTATTATCATTAGTATGATCATTGGTATGATTATGTGATTTTTGTTCTCAGTTCTATTTATGTGGTAAATAACATGTAATAATTTGCATAAGATGAAGCAGCCTTGCTTTGCTGGGATGAAACCAACTTGGTTGTGGTATACAATTTACTTGATATGGTTTTGAATGTGTACAGCTAGTATTTTCTTTAGAATTTTTGCATCTATGTTCATCAAAATATTGGTCTATAATTTTATTTCTTGACTTATCATTATTTGGTTTTATTATTAATGTGATACTGGCCTCAAAGAAGAACTTTGAAAGAATTCCATCTCTTTTAATTTTCCAGAACAAGTTGTAAAGTATTGGGATTATTTTTTTCTTCATGAAAGTTTGTAGAATTCAGCTGGAAACCCATCTGGGCCTGAGCTTTTCATTGATGGTAGAATTTTTATTGCTGTTTATATTTCTTTGCTTGATTTTGGTTTGTTTAGACTTACTATGTCCTCTTGATTCAATTCACCTTCTTGGTAGTTGGTTTGTTTTTTACAGCTACTGAGATGTGTTTCATTCCATAGTCAATATTTTCTTCTCCCTCCACAATAAATATTTTAGAAAAAAGTTTTATGTTTGTATTTTAGTAGTGAAATATTTTTATTCTATACTTCTTAAAACTACATTAATACAACTTATTTTAATTTCTATAATTTAAGAACACACAGAGTATTTTAATTACCTTCTTTTAATAAATAATTAATAACAAAAATTCAGTCATGATTCCAAGTTCCAGTATTCTACAGCTTTGCATTTTTGTTCAAATGGCAGAGAAAAAAAAATAGCAAGTAATCTCTGTACTTTCTGCTAGCCCTTGTAATATCAGAAGTTTCAAATCTCTCCTGAATAGTAACTTGAGAATATTATGAGCATACTTATTCCAAATACTTAAGTGTAAATCTTATAGGGGTTGTGTTATATATATGCATAAGTACATATTTATTATAATCAAGATTACCAAGTACAGAGAAATAAGTATTGTTGAAATGTAATTGTTCCAGAAAGTGGAAGCTAGACATTATGTTGAAAAGCTTCTGTTCAGCAAAAGAAGACATTGAGAGTCTGAAGAAAACACATACAGAACGGGAGAACATTTTGCCAGCTACTCCTCAAATAGAGGACTAATGTCTAGGATGTATAAAATCTTAAAATATTAACACTCAAAAAACAAATAACTCTATAAAAATGAGCCATTGAACTGAATAGACACTTCACAAAAGAAGAAATGCAAAGACAAAGAAGTATATGAAAAAATGTTCTACATCATTTTAGCAATCAGGAAAATACAAATAAAAACTATACTGAGTTAGGATGAGACTCATCAAGAATACAAACAATAACAAATGCTGGAGAGAATGTGAGGTATTGGAACTCTTATACACTGTTGGTGGAACTGAGAATTAGTTTAATTACTATGAAGATCAGTATAGAAAACTGAATTTTCAATTTGAAAGAGCTGGTGTTGATCAAGCTAAGGGGTTATTTCACCAAGTGAGGTTTCATTTCATAGTTTCAGTGTTTATTCCAAACCTAAAATAACAGATATATATTTTGGCAAAAATGAAATCAAACCCATAAAAACACAACCAAAATAAAACACAGGGCATTCATTAACTTGTCATTACTGCAACAAAATAGTTGTATCAGGAGGCAACTAAGTAAATTTATAAGAGAAAGGCTGATTTAATTCAGAATTTTTGAACTTCGTAGTCCAAGATCAGGCAGAACTTGCCCCATTGTGTTACCTCTGGTTAGGAAGATGACAATGTTGTAGGAACAGGTATTAGAGAAAGAAGCCACTTGAACTAGAGCAAAGGCGGAGAGAAAGAAGAAAATGGAGTCTCACAATTCCCCTTTCAAAGCACATACCAGTGACCTAATTATCTTCCACTAGACACTGCCTCTTAAAAGTCAACATAATCTCCCTGAATTGACACCCTGGAGACCACACCTTTACATATGGACTTTTGAGAAACACTGAAATTACACTCAAACCATAGCACATACCTCAAAAACTTAAAGTTTCAAATTATTCTCATATTATTTGTTCATATTTAACTGCTAAAATCAAATAAATCTCTTGAAAATGTTAACTGTAAGTTAAATCTATATCAGAGCAAGATCCAAGTCCATAGTAAGACATATGAAATCTCTGAAGAGTGTTGCTGATGAAAGATAGCATACTTAACAAACTTGATGAAAGATTATTTTTATCCAATGTTAGTTTGCAGACTACACATTCTGCCATGCATTTGCAAAGTAATCATAGGTCATATCTTTACCAGGCTGGCTGTCATAGTGACAAGAAAATTTGAGAACTTATATGGAGAAAAAGTCATTGAAAGTAATTAACAGAACTGTTGAAGATGAAGCACATGTTTTAATGAAATGGCAGATTAAACAAGACACCTTTTAGTTGTTTTAATCTGTATAATTTGAGGACACTATTTGCTTTTTAAATTCTTAGTTTCTTGTTTATAAATTCAATAATATTTTGGAAAATCATCAAATATAAAAATTCTACTAATTTTTAAAGAGAAACATTAGCTTATTTTGAAATTATATTATAAAATATACATCATTTTATAATGCCATAAATTGTTTTCTATCAATAAAAATATTCCCTAGTTTAGCCAAAATCTTGAAATTATCCTAAAATTATAAAACTATTAATTACTGTCATATACTCACCTTAAATTAGGAACATTTGAGATAGTTTATAAAAAATATTTATTCCTTAATATTAGCCTTATTAATACAACACTTTGGCTCCTATCACATATGGAGAAACAGTTGGTAATATTTAGGAATTTTGAGCACATGAATAAATTAAATTCAGGAATAGTGTATTTGGACCACATATAAATCTTTTTTATATTTTACTTTTAGTGGTACATAATAATTATGGATCATAATGAGGTATAGATTGATAAGAATATATATGCACACAGCACTAAGTGTTTATCTTTGGCTCCCAGCCCAATCCCCTCAACCCCTTTCATTCATATATATATATATATATATATATTTGACATTGGTATTGCTAATTATATATATAATTATATGTATATGGCAGTATTTAAACTTTTAACTTTATTACATCTCTATCCCTCCTCCTTTCTTCCCTAAACCCCCTCCATCACTCCATTGGAGTCTCTACTCCTTTAAGTCTCTTCTGTTACCCAATTTCTCTCAAGCTACCACATATTAGAGAAAACATATAACTATTCTGAAACTGGCTAATCTGACTTAGCATACCATTCTCTAGTTCCATCTATTTTTCTGAAAATAAATTTTTTTATTTTTTTATGGATGAGTAAAAAATTTCCATGTGTATATAAACCACAGGGTTTTATTGTTTTTAATATTTTTAATTCATGCATTGTAATAATACATTATATTTAAGTACAGAGTAATAGAAATATACATGCACACAACTCTTGGGACATACCATTTTGTAATCTATTCATCTGTTGATGGACACCTAGGCTAGTTCTAAAATTTGCTTTTGTGAATCATGCTGTTATAAACATAGATAAGCATCTATCACTATCATAGTCTAACTTCAATTCCTTTGGAAAGATACCCAGGAATGATATAGCCAGTTCATATGGTAGTTCCATTCCCAGTCTTCTGAGGACCTCTACATTGACCTCTTTAGTGGCTATATTAATTTGCAAAAGTGTGTAAGGTTTCCTATTTGCATATTTCCCCATATCATCACAAGCATTTGTCGCTATTTGTACTTTTGATGATTGCCATTCTAACTGAAGTTAGATGGAATCTCAGTGCATTTTGATTTGCATGTTTCTGACTGCTAATGATGTTGAATCATATATATACTATATATATATATATATATATATATATATATATATATATACTTATATATATGATATTTATATTTCCATTTTTGAGAAATATTTAGTTCAGTTGCCCATTTTCATTGAGCTTTTTTTAAAATTAAGTTTTCTAAACTCATTTTATATTCTAGATATTCTTTTTCAGAGGTGTAGCTGGCAAATATCTGTTCCTTATTTGTAGTCTTTCTCCTTAAACTCTTTTTTTTTTTAAATTGGTGCACTGTATTCATACATCATAGTGGGATACAAACTTTTGTAGACATACATGCACACATCGCCCAGTCAGCCCCCACCCGATCCCCACCCCATTCTTTCCCCATCCCTCCCTCCCATGCTTGGCTTAGTGGTTGACATCTAGTATTATAGCAATTTATCCAAAATTAAAAATGATAATCTCACATAACAGTTTCATTTGTCTGATACCAAGCTTTTGATGACTTAAAGATAACATTTCAATATTTCTTTTTACTTTCTTTCTTACCAGAGAATCTTTTTTTCTATTTATTTTAGGTGAAACTATCATATATTTATATATTTATTTTTCAGAAAAAAATCTATCCTAATATGGAATATGGACTCTAGGTACCCAAAACGATCTTGAAAAAGAACAAAGCTAGAAGATATATATTTTCTGATTTCAAACCATATAAAGCTACAATAATTGAAACAGTGTAGTACTATTCTAAAGGCAGATATATAAACCATTGGAGTTAAATAAAAGCCTAGAGCTAAATTCTTCCCTATATTGTCAAGTTATTTTTGACAAGGTTTCCACGAACATTTGGTGGTAGAAATAATAATATTTTAACTAAATATTGTTGAAACATAATAATTACATGGAAAAGAATAAAGTTGGACCCTTACCTAATCCCATATACAAATATTAACTCAAAATAGATAAAAGACCTAAATATAAATCTTAAGACTATAAACTTTTAGGAGAAAATCTGGGTCATTAAACCTCACAACACTGAAATTGGCAGTGATTTCTTGGATATGATTTCAATGGCACAGGCAACAGAAGAGTATACAAACTCCCTAAAAAATAAAAAAAAAATTGAATATCCAAAGACAATGTAAACAGAGTTAACAGTTACTAATAGAATGGGATAAAATATTTCCAAATGCTATATCTGAAGGTATATTAATATTCCAATTAGAAATCCTAAAAATTAACAACAATAAAGGCAAACAATACCATTTAGAGATAGGTAAAAGACTAACATAAATAATGAATCTCCAAGATAACCAATCTTAGTTGACTGTTGCATGGAAACTCTTGTTTCTCTGGTTCTGGTGTGTGTTACCTATTTCTTCTTTGTAGTTAATCTCTTTGAGTATTTTCTCTAGTGCTGGTTTTGAAGACATAAATTTCTTCAGTTTCTGTTTGTCATGGAAGCTTCTTATTTTTCCATCTAATTTGATAGAAAGTTTTGCTGGGTAGGAAATTTTTGGCTGGAAGTTGTTTTCTTTCAGAGTTTGGAATATGTTACTCCAAGCCCTTCTGGCTCTCATGACTTGGTTTGGGAAGTCTGGAGTGATTCTAATTGGTTTGCCTCTGAATGTCACTTGGCCCTTTGCTTTTGTTGCCTTTAAGATTCTCTGCTTAGCTTCCACATTGGTCATTTTGACAATTATGTGGCATGGGGATCCTCTTCTCTGATCCTGTCTAAAGGGAGTTCTATAAGTTTCCTGGACCTGTGTATCAACCTCTTGCTCTATGTTTGGAAAATTTTCTGCTATTACTTCCTTGAAGAGATTGTTGATCCCTTTGGTTTCACTTTCTTTTCCCTCCTCTATTCCAATTATTCTTAGGTTAGCTCTCTTAAAATGGGCCCATATTTCTTCAATATCAGATTCCTGCTGTCAATATTTTTTCTAGATTAGAAACTATGCATTCATTTTTGGAATGATCATCTTCTAAGAGTGAGATTCTGTTCTCCATGTGGTCTAATCGGTTGTTTGTGCTTTGAATTGAGGCCTTTACTTCATTAATTGCATCCTTTATCTCGTTTTGGCTCTCTCTGAGTTCTTTTTGAAGCACCTCTATTATTTCTACAGTTATTTTCCTGATTTGATCTTCTATAAATCTCTGATTTTCTGTTTTATTGGGTTCTGATGTTGTGGGGTTGTGGGCATTCATTGCTCCAGTATTATTCCTCTTTCCCATGATTTCGGAAGTTTGTGCCTTCTCTGGGTTCTTCCCTTGGGTTACTATGACTTCACTTAAGGTGTTCTGGATCTCGAGTCAGTAGTATCTCAGACCCCACTACTCCTTTACTGGGTTGTATCACAGAGTCTCCGACCCAGAGAGTCGATAGAGGCTGCTTTAGACTGTGGGGGATGCCAGGTTGCACGTTCTCCTATGGTGTGATATCTCTGCCACTGCCACTCCCCCACTGGGTCAAGTCCCAGGGAGTACAGTACTGGGATTTCTCCTCTGTGGCCCGCAATTTGACTCACTGTTCTTGAGTACGCAGATGTAGCTGTACTGGATTCAGTGAATTCTCTGCTGCTGCTGCCGGTGGCAATATGGCGCCGCTCCCACACCCTTGGCCGTGAGGCTGGTGTATTTCTTCTTGGTTTTGATTTCCACTCTGAATCCCTGCAGCGTGTGCTGAGCTCAGCCAGTGGGAGCTTTAGCTTTTACCTGCGGCGAGAAATCCCACCTGGTTGTTCCACAGCGGCTCAACTCGGCTTGCTGTAGCCATCCGGTGAATTTCCCACTGCCGCCGGCAGTATGGCGCTGCTGCCATGTCCTCGGGCGTGAGGCCAGTTATCTACTATGTGGCTCTGAACTCTGTTCTCAGTCTGCTTTCTCTCTGGAGCCTGGTGATTTTTTGTTTCTCTGATGATGGTGTTTTCTGGCTATGAAAGGCGCTGATTTTGTGGTAATGGAGATTGGTTGTTAGCGGGGCTCTTAAGCCCCGCTTTTCTCGGTCGCCATCTTCCTGGAAGTCCTCCTTAAACTCTTGATGGTTCCCTTTGCTACACAGAAGCTTTAAATTTAATGTCATCCTATTTATTAATTCTCATTTTAATTTTCTGAGCTTTGAAATCTTATTGAGGAAGTTTCTACCCCTGTCTACATGTTGGGACATTGGTCCTGTGCTCTTTTCTAGTAATTGAAAAGTCTCTGGTATAATTTCCAGGTTGTTGATCTATCTTGGGCTGCCATTTCTAAATAAATAGTTATTACTTGTATATTGGCACTAAGTTGATTTATTTTTTCCCAGAAATTTTGGATTTAGATATGAATATATATTATCTAAAATGTTGATCATGTAGAATTAAAAAATATAAAAATGATTACTAGAGAAGGGGGTAGGGTAGGGGCTGGGGACAGTGTGAGATTTTGATCAAGAGATACATGGTTTCAATTAAGGGAAATGAATTGGGGAAGTGTGTTCCACAACATAGTGATTATAGTTAACAAGATATTGTGTTCTTGAAAAATGGACAAAGAGGGAACGTGAAGTGTTCTGACTAAAAATGTAATAACTATGTAAGAAAATGAATATGTCACTTAGCTAGATATAGCCACCCAATAATGTACATATACTCCAAAGCTTCATACTGTACAGGGTAAATGCATCAAATTTTATCTGTCAAGCTGAAAAACACCAATTGCTATAGAGACATGACATCCAAATGTAATATTGTAAACTAGCTGTTATCCTACAACAGAGAAATTATATTAGGTATATTTTTTTAATCTGAATAAAATGTGTTATATTTAGTCAATAAAAATTGAATAGCTAGGCATGTTTACACATACATGTAATCTTTGTTTTTGGCAGATTCTGAGATAGGAGGATAGCAGTTTCAAGCAATTTAATGAAAACCTTAGCAATTTACCAATATCTTGTTTCAAAATAAAAAAATAAATATTGCTAGGAGTATAGCTTGGAGGTAGAATACCCCTGGGTTCACCTCTAGTAAAAAAAATAATAATCAAGTGACTGGTTGTTTCTTATATTCTACCCTTTCTCCTTTAAATCTCTTGTTTGCAAAAGGCTAGCTTCCACATTTCAAAATACCATTTTTTACAGAGCCATCAGGCATATTTTCTCAGAATGACATTTTCAACATATAATTTCTTTTTTCCATTATCTTATACCTTACCTTGGTTCATCTGAAGTCTGGCTCTAAAACTATCTCTTCAGTTTTCTGTATTATTTTCACCCCATCCTCTCCACTAGCTAACTGGGTCATCTTGCTAATGTCATCAATTTTTTGTACCCTTTCTCTTTACTTAGAAAGTTGTTTGTGTTCTCTGAATATATTTAAATCTTGAGTATTTTTTAGGAACCAAGAGTAGCTTTTATTCCTATTTTTTAAAAAGTTAACAGGTTAAATTTTTTGACCACAAATCTATCTTCCTGAATAGGGACTTTTAAAGATGTTGGGAGATAAAACCTATATGATTTGGGAAGTACTTGATAAGCTAAAAAATAAAATTTTAATTTAAATATTAATTAGTTTACTCTGACTATATAAATGAAGTGCTTAGATACCCTGCTTTAGGACATACAGATAACCTGACAAAGAAAGAAAAAAATTGCACACTAAAGGAGGTGCAAAAATTAAATGCATTTAGTAACGGAAGGAATTTAGTATATCTTGGGACTGGATTTTTGTGGATGCCAGATTGAGAGCAGGGGGAGATTATAATTAAGACTGGATACATGACACATCAAAATAGGGCTATTTTTTGTGACCTGGAATTAAATATTCTGGTGAGTAGCTCTACAAATGAGGTAAACTCATGACTGGGATGGCTCTAACTTAGCAATAGATGCTCAGTGATGAACAAACAAAAATATTTGAGTATTGATTATAGATGATGATATAGAGCGGAGTAAAGGGAAATGAGACATTATAATAGATCTTTTCTGTGGTACCAAAAGTCATACCATGGAATATATTCCATGGAAGAACTCATGGGACTTTCCACTCACAACACCATTTAGAAACATATTGGTGAAAATATAATCCACTATGATATTTAGTAATAACTCTTAAGACTAGAGAAGATGCGGTCACAGAGCTAAATTTCTTTAATAGCCAGGTAAAAGAGAGTATCTTGAAGTCATAGAATCTATATGGCAGCATTAACCATCAGAAATGAAGAGGCCACATTTATCTCATGGCAAGATAAAAGTGGAAACAAAATAAATTGAATCTGGAGGATTTTTCAGGTATGTTTGATATAATTTGATCTCCCGAAGAACAAAACAGAAAGGAAGAAAAACATGTGCTTCTTAGCACTTAGAACCAAGAAACAGAGACAATGAAGCAGGAAACTGAGGCAGTCATCTCAATAAATGTCATTAATAACTTCCTCAGTTCTTAGATTTGAACCAGTATTTAGATTCAACATGTGTTGAAGTGGTGGTTAGTCACCCAAGAGAAAGGTCAGTATAGTAATTAGAAAAAGTATTAAATCTGCCAGTTATTTCCCTCAAAGAACCTTTGGCCATCAGATAACTCTATACATTAAGAAAAGTAAATACCCAGAGATTCTGAGGGCTATTAGACTACATCTACATCTGGAAACCTAATCTACCACCATGACCTACTTGTCAGAGTGAGGATATACAGGGACCAGATAATAGATTCTTGCCCAAGTTCAGCTCACAAAGGCTCATTTATTTCACAATGAGATTGGCTCTGTGCTCATTTCCCAGTGCCTGGATATATAATTGAAATCATTATACCTTGCAGTCAAGTAACCACTACATTGTTTCTTCGACCCTTATGTGGAAGTAATCATAATCAGAAAGTACAAGTGATAACTCTTACAACTAAATCAAAATCAATATTATAACCCAGGGAGTAGTAGAAACTGGTGCCACCATTAAGTACATACAGCATGCAGGAACATATCTATAGTGACATTTTAGAAGCAATATTCTGAAAGAAAAATGTATCATTAAATATTATGTATATTCATTAAGTCAGAGAACCTTTTTGATGTAATAATGTCACAAATAGGAATAATACAATGACCCAGGATCAAAAGTTTGAAAGCAGAAGTGGCCTCTTCTTCAACTCCAATGAAATCTATGAAAAAAATCCTAATCCCCACAACTTTGATTTCTGCAGATTTAAAGATCCATCTTCGAAGGAGTAAATCACTGAATTTTACTCGTAACCAGCAGGACACTTTGGACCCTCATGCCCAGACATCAGCAAATACAAATAAATAATACTTTTGAGGAGTGATTTAACCTGATCATCAGTCTATCTATAAATAGGCACTTCCCCTCTCTTGAAAAAGGTATGTTTTCTTTCAGATTCTTCAGAAAAGTTGGATCACATCTCAGTAATAGATTGAGGGGGCATAAATTTGGAATATATAGTGGAGAAGCAAGAAGATGAGTACCAGTTTCAGTCCAATCACTTGAAAGTTAGCTCTGTTATGGAAGTCTGTGGTTCTTCACACTAAACACCCTCTTTTAAGTTACCACTTAAAATAGAGGTCCCTGGGAGGAGCTGTTTCTCAAACCCACAGGGGTTTTAAAGTATAATTGGTGAAAGACAGTGGCTGTAAACAAATCCCTAAGATCTATAATTTTGTGGAGCATAGTTGACCTAGAGGTCTAGTCACATCTCTTTAATTCACTACTATATCCATGCTGAAGACATTTTCTTCAGGCTCTTCCAACCAGTGGTACCACCTGGTGGAAGCAGAGTTCTGGTCCTTTCTCATAGGACTTGAAACTCCTTTAATATGTGATGGGGTGTGTCCATACAGTGCCTAAGGAGATACAGCCTCCCTCAGCCTGAGCAGCCTGCAGCCTAAGGCAAAACTTTAAAGTGATTCAGCAGAAAAGGGACTAAGATGGTGCCTAGAGGAAGCTACAGAGGCATGGTTTCCCCATTCATTATAGGTGGGGAGACTGAGCAGTTTTTCCTTTTAAAGGAGGTTCCACACACATGAATGGCTCATGGACTGGCCTGGGATTGGCCGTGAGCTACGTGCTAGTGATCTTTATCCTGGATAGGCTAGGCTATTTCCCATGGGAATTCCCCTCATGGTTTGGTGCTATATATATGATTGCTTAGAGAGAAATAAATGAGATCTTGCTTGACATATCTCCCGGCTCCGGCTCCGTGTGGTGATCGGGCCGTCAGTACTCATCATCTTCCAAGCCCCACCACCGTTGGGCTGGATTCCCAACAAATATGCAATTTGGGTGTGCATAATTTTTGAAGTAATATTAAAATTTGAAATATTCATACAAAATATTTTTTCATACATGAGCCATTACAGATGAGCATTTTATCATATGACTACTACAGTTGTGCACCTCACAAACACAGTAAATTTATTTATTTATTTATTTATTTATTTATTTATTTATTGTATGCATACAATACAATACTGGGAATGGAACCCACGGGTATTTTACCTCCAAGCTACACCCCAGCCCTGTTTTTTTTATTCTTTATTTTGAAACAGTCTCACTGAGTTGCAAAAGGCCTCAGTAGTTGAGGCTGGCTGAGAACCTGCAATCCTCCTGTCTTCGCCTCCCAAGTACTGGGATTACAAGCATATTCCACCATAGCTGGCTTGGACATTGTTTTAACTATTATATAGATCTAGTTATCTTAGAATGTCACAAAAGCACAGATAAATTGTTTCTTTAAGCAAGAAATCAAAATATAAACACAGTCTATCATTTTTTATGTTGATATTATTAATGAGAAAAATGTTATAATTCACATTGACTGCATTTCCTGAATACTGTGCTTAAGAAAACTGGGAGTGATATTTAGTGACTTTTACTACTTAGTGTGACTGTGAGGTACCAACTTGACTAGACCACAGGGTACCTGAACAGCTGGTAAAACATTGTTCTGTATATACCTGTAAGTGTGTTCAATAGCAATTAACATTTGAATGAATAGACAAAGTAAAGTTTTCCCTAAGGTGGGTATTTTCATCCAACCAGTTCAAGGTTTGAATAGAGCAAGTCAGATGAGTCCTGTTTAAACCCCTTGATGTGAAAAACAAAACAAAACTGTCTTCTACCTTCATACACAAACTGAAACCTGTACTCTTTTTTTAGTCTTTAATCTGTCAGCTTTCAGATTGGAATTATAGCTTTGACTATCAAGGGTCTCTAACTTACATTTTGCAAATCCTGGGAATTTTCAGCCTCTATTGACACATAAGCCATTCCTTGTACTAAAGAACCAAGTAAGAGCCAAGAGTGGTGGTACATACCTGTAATCCAAGTACGTGGGAGGCTGAAACAAAAGTATTGCAGGTTCCAGGCAAGTTTCAGCAACTTAGTGAAACCCTCTTTAAAAGAGAAAGAAAGAAAGAAAGAAAGAAAGAAAGAAAGAAAGAAAGAAAGAAAGAAAGAAAGAGAGAAAGGAAGGAAGGAAGGAACGAAAGGAAGGGCTAAAGATGGGGCTCAGAGTTAGTTCAATTCCCAGTATACATATACACACAAAAATAAAAATAAAAAATAAAAATAAAGAAATATTTACTGCCGTTGTTTTCCTGGAGAACTCTGATTAATAAAGTGACATTCCTTGGTTCCAAATGCACAGTGTTCTTTGATGTTTCCCTAAATCTTTCTTTTGCATATAACTCTATATTTATTATAGGTATATGGGTATATGGCATATATATATATATATATATATATATATATATATATATATATATATAGTTATATGGTATCTATCAGGTAAGAAGTATAGTATTTGGAATATATATGATAGAGATCATATATAAATTAAGAAGCAAACATAAATAGAGAGGCATAATCATGTAAATAATCACTTTGGCATACACAATGAAAATTTAAAGGAATTGTGTATCTTTTTATTCCATCTAATTTTCAGTGCTCTTTTTGCTTATTTTACGAAGAAAATCTTACTTTATTTTGGTGCATTCTAACTTTTATTTTAAATCTACATCTATATAATTATTTGTTTAATGTCTCTTACAATGAATGCCTATAAATCTTATTGTTGTGTGTGTGTGTGTTTTTTTTTTTCTCCAGTACTGGCGATTGAACCCTGCGGCATTCTACCTCCATGCTACCCCCAACCCTATATTTTATGTTTTATTTTGAAGCAAGTTCTCACTAAATTGCACAAGGCCTCACTAATTAGCTGAGGCCATTTTAAACTGGGACCTCCTGTCTCAGCCTCCCAAGTACTGGGATTCCAAGTTTGAGCCACCATGCCCAGTTTATCGTTGTGCTTTTTATATGGTTACATGTAAATCCATACATTTATAACATTCTCCTTATAAAGATAATTTAAAAATGGTAAGACGATTATACTTGCTATTCTCTCATTTTGCCAATTTGCTCAGTTTGCTTTTTAAAGAGTTATAGAGTAATATTATTTTCATATCTTTATTCAATATTACATATATTATACACTAACTGTATGTGTGTACACATGTTTTTATAGCCACATTTATTGTTGCCTGTCAGGTTATAATAATTACTAAGATAATTGCCATTAAATAGTAAGTGCTGGCCATAGAAAATAATGTTGTCCAGCTAATGTAACTGCTATAACCAGTATTTGATTTCTTTCTTTTCTTCTATCACCGAGGTTAGTAAAAATGATATAATTGATTCATTTTGTTAGCCCCTTTTCCAGATAGTGATAACAATATGATACATCAATAATATGTAAAGAAATATTATAATCCAATAATAATGTCAATCCAACCACAATGAGCAGATTTGAGCAAACATTTCAATAATAAATATATGCATATATATTATATAAATATATTGACAAATATACACGTGTAAAGATGGTAAATAACGTTGTTAATCTAGAAAAGACATATTAAAAATAAAATAAAAGACCACCACACATTCACTAAGATTGATTGACACTACCATGTATTGGTGAACTTGTAAGGCAAGCGGAATTTTATCCATTATTGGTAAAACTATAAAGTTGCACAACTACTTTGGAAGGTTCTTATAACATTAAATATACAATAGTCATTATTGTTCAGCAACTTTTCTCACATAAATTTTATCAGAAGAAATGAAAATATAAGCTCAATAAAAGGCTTGCAATATGTTGACCCAAGCACCTATATTATTTAATAGCCCCAAATTTAAAAAAAGATGATCAAAAAGAGTGTAAGCATGTATTAGTAGAGACATATAATTTAAAAAACAGCATAATAATAAATATAATACTACAGAGGAATTATAAAAACATGATGTTGAACGAAAAAAAAGCAAAACAAGATTACCTACTAAATATTTTTATTTATATATAAAATCTCAGAAGCCTCAGAATTAAACTATAATGTCAAGAAGTAGAACACAGTTTTCTCACAGCCACACTAGAGCTTGGATTGACTATAGGGATGATGGATATATGCTATATAATTTTTTTCTTGGGTGACAGAAATATTCCATATGTTGATTACATTGGTGGTATCCAAATTGTATTCATTTGTCAAAAGGGATCAAACTATATATTTAAAGCAAAGTATACTTTAGGTAGGTAAATTTGATAAAATTTTATTTATTTATTTATTTATGTTTTATTTATGTTTTATTTTTGGTGGTACTGGGGTTCCTGGAAACCCTTCTACCTCCAGACTACACTCCCAGACCTATTTTTATACTTTTTATTTGGAAACAGGGTCTCTTAAGCCAGCGCAGGTGGCTGGCTTCAAATCTGCATGATCCTCCTGTCTCTGCCTCCCAAGCACGGGGATTACAAGCTTGTGCCACCATGCCCAGAGAAATTTGATTTTTTTAAATAATATATTCTCCAGGTTTTTAAATCTTCTAGCAAATGACACAACTTTGTTCTTCTTCACTGCAGAGTAGAATTCCATTGTTTGTATTTCCCATAATTCTGTAATCAATTCATCTGTTGATGTATACCTAGGTTGGTTCCATAATTTGTCTATTGTGAATTGGGCTTCTATGTACATGAGTATGCATACATTAATGTAGTTCTCTGGTTTTTATATTAAGTTAAATTAGCCAATCACAGAAAGTGAAGGGTCATATATTTTCTCTAATATGTACAGGATAGGTAGTAATTAGGATACCAGAGGGCCTCCAGATAATGGATGAAAAACCTCAGTGGAGCCAGGGAGGAGATCCTAAGGGTAGGGGAGGAGAAAGACTGAGGTCCATTAATGAAAATCCTTACTATCGACTATGTGTATAAATATGAATATGTCATTCTTGGTACTCTGAATTGAGAGGGAGGAAAATTGGAAGGCAGGGGTGGCACCAAGTGCTGTGTGCATATATATCATTGTCAACATGATTTATAATATGATGTGAGACTATAAAGCACCAATGAAAGCACTAAGAAATAAAAAAATAACAAAACTCTGTTCATTAAATTATTTGTAACTTTTCACTATTATATGCCATAAATAAGTCAGGGCTTAAGATAATTTTATTTAATATTAGCTTTTATCATACATGTACATATTTACGTTTTTCTAGTGGCACATCTATAATAAACTCTGCAACTAAAATAGGCCAGAAAGTATGTGTGGGTGTTTTGATTTTTACTATTTCTCTTTCAGAATGTACCAAGGATTTTGAGGAGGAAAAGAAAGTAGTTTAGCTATAGATTTCTTGTATTTTAAATTATGCCAAATAAGACCATTAAAATCCAATATGAACTTCAAGGATTTTCATGCCCTCGGAAGCTTTTTAGTCTTCTTCAGGAGGTGAATACAAATGCAGCGGTAATGTGATAGTAATTGTGATAGAGGAAATATGCACACTTCCACAGCTGGTAGAAGAGCAAAACGCTTTACACTGATGCAGCTACAGTAATTGGTTTGTTCTGCTCTGAGTTCAATTTAAAATGGCAATTATTTTTTGAATGTGTGATTTAAATCTTTCAAGATATATTACAGTAGAAAGGAAAAGGCTTTAGAATTGAAATGTAGACTCACACAACTAGTTATGGAGAAGAAAATTAGTGGCCATGAGATCACAATTAAACTTTATGTTGTGACTTCAATCGAGAAGGAATTTAAATTTTAAAATGTATTATAAGAACATATTAATATATAAGACTAACCATTTAAAAGTGACCTTCAAACTTACAGTTAAACCATAATTAAAGATATAGTAAATTAAGTCTCTTTCAATATAGGTGCTGTGCCACTCTCTGAATATAAAATTACTCATCTAAGTTTGTTCCATGTGCTTTTACCTTTGTGTTTTCATGATTATATAGTATTAAAGGTAAGACTATCTAGATTAAATGACATAAGGTTTATTCTTTTTATCACAAATACTCATCTACAAATAAATGTGTAGAGATAAATATTTAGGAATAAAACATATGGAATTTGACGAAGTGATAGAACTTGCTGACATTAATTCACAGTGTAGCTCAGAGCAGCAACATTATCATTACATTCAAAACTCAACAAGTTAATAATCTCGGGAACCAGAAAATTATACTGAGATTCTTGATAGGAAAATTACACCATAGTTACAACATTTCTTTGCAAAGAAGAAAATGCCATTTAATAATTCAAACTGTACAATAGAATATATATTTTTATATAAATTTAGAGAATTGGCTTAAGAATTACTTTGAATTTATCATACTAAGCAGGTCTTTATATTATGATTTTCTCTTTTTTGTAATGTACTAAAGTTTCTCCTTTTTCTTGGTTTTATTTTACTGTCACTTGTCCCATTATACCATTCATTTAACTGGTATAAATAAACTGATTTATGGCTATCCTATTTCTTTTATTGCTAATTTTTAAAAATTTTTATTGCTGCATTGTATTCATACATCATAATGAGGCAAAAAACTTGTGTAGACATACATGCACACATCGCCCAGTTAGCCCCTCCCCAGTCCCCACCCAACTCCCTCCCCATCCCTTCCTCCCATGCTTGGCTTAGTGGTTGACTACAATATGAATAAGTACATCATGTGCTTTCTGTCAATATGATGTTTTATTTTTTATATGGAATGAGTCTGACAAGAGTATGTCTGCTACTCTTTAAATTTATATAGTATTTATATTTTTACACATCAAATCCCATCCTTTCAAAATGATTTTAACTGCCATAATTTATAATACCCTAATGGCAGGAGGATGAAGATGTGAAAGCACAAACTATCAATGAAATCAAAGAAACTAGCTTAGTAATGTGGGTACAGGATTGTTAGCTAAGAAAAATAGCCCTTTTTGCCAGAGTTTAATGATGAACAGAATTAGAACAGTTCAAGGGAGTTGTAATAATATTAGGTGTATTTAATTAATTATTCTAGGTACTATGATGTATAATTTATGTTCATATAAAACTCTATTTGTCCTGACAAAGATAAAATGTATTATCTGGCTTTTATTACCCTAGATAGGAGATGAAGAAATTGAGTAGAACATGTTTAAAATTTGTGTTAAACTGAAATGTGTTAAGTATAATAGTAAAAATAAGCTCCTACACACATACACTTAAAATATTTAATTTTAATTTTTAGTTTTTAAACTTTTTATTAGTGCAAAGAATGGAAACCAAACTACCAAACAAATGCCTATGTATCGATGTTCATAGCCACATAATTCACAATGGCTAAACCATAGAACCATCAATAGATAAATGGATTACAAAATTATGAGATATGTACACAGTGGAATTTTATTCAGCCGTAAAGAAGAATAAAATTACATAATTTGTAGGGAAATGTATGGAACTGAAGAACATTATGCTAAGTGAGATTAGTCAAGTCACAAAAAGTAAGAAATTGGATGTTCTCCCAGATGTGTGGAAACTATGGAGAAAAAGTCTCAGAAGAACTCTACACAAGGAAGGAGAAACATTATTTGACTTTTAAACACATTTGTTTTTGTTTTTGGTGGTACTGGGGATGTAACTTAGTGGCCTTCTACCTCCAGGCTACACTCCCAGACCTATTTTATATTTTATTTGGAAACGGGGTCTCACTAAGTTGCTGAGATCCTCACTAAGTAGCTGAGGCTGGCTTCGAACCTACTTGATCCTCCTGTCTCAGCCTCCCAAGCTCGGGGATTACAAGTGTGCACCACCATGCACGGCTAGCCACATTTGATTTTCAATTTTGTTTATGAAATATTATATATTCTATGTTAAATTTTCTTAAAATATTAATACTAAAAATACTTGGAAGAAGTCAAAGGGCTCTAGAGTTTGCAAATTTGATACATTCTATGCATTATGTCCTTACTTATTCCAGAATATACATTAATATATCAATGCACACATTTTGATCATTTTAAAAAATAACATGAGTAATGTTTATCTATGACTGTGTCCAAAACCCATTTTACCTAAGGCAAACCTCTATCAAAAGTGAGAGGCCCAATGTAATTGACAAGTGAGCTTGTGAATATTGCCAGTTTCAAACTCCAGCTGTGTTTTATCTACTCTGTAGTTAAAACTTTGAGCAAATATTTAACACAGCCAAGTCTTGATTATTTCACAAATAAAATGGGAAATGATAATATTGACCTATGTCAGAGAGTCACAGGATGCCCAGGTGTGGCCTTATTTCTGAATACATGTAAGCTATTATTTCATTTCAACTATCTTGAGAAAAGCAGTACTGTGTTTATGTGCATGTAAGTGTGTGTGTGTGTGTGTGTGTGTGTGTGTGTGTGCATGTGCACAAATACCTATACCAATATTGATTTAAAATACATCAGTGAGCCAGGCGTGGTGATGATGCATGCTTGTAATCCCTGTGCTTGGGAGGCTGAGACAGAAGGATCGCACAAGTTCAAAGCCAGCCTCAGCTACTTAGTGAGACTCTTAACAACTTAATGAGAGCCTATTTCCAAATAAAATATAAAATAGGTCTGAGGTAGAAAGCCCCTGGGTTCCACCCCCAGTACCACCAAAAAATAATAAAATAAAATAAAATAAAATACATCAGTATATGTAGACATAATTATAATTTGCATATAGTTATGTATATACAAAATTAGATGTAACATGATTACGTATTCAGTGATTTGAAAGCTCTTCTAACATTTATTCTTTGCAATTTTACTAAAGCATCAACCTAATAGATAAACCTTTAGTAACTTCATCAATTTACTCTCAGTTTATGAACATAGGCTTTTATCAAGTTTTATCGGTATCATTTTGTAATTTTATTTGCTCTTATTCTGTAACTCTTGTCAGAACAATCTTAATAATATTTCCATAACTCCTACTTGGTGTTATGAAGAGAAAAGGGAAATGGCCAGAAGCCCAAAACAGTTTGAAAAATGGATTTGTAATATTGCATAAATAGGCAAGGTTATAGTTTTTCATGTAGACTGCAATATGTCTCTGCTTAAGTGGCAAAGAGATATAGTTCAGTGATTTTCTATTGTGGTTCTCAAAAAGCCAGGCGAGTTAGTAAAAAAAAAAAAAAAAAAAAAAAAACTATACAAGCTAATTAAGAATTCAAATGTTTACATAAAGTCAGATGAAGATACCCTCGAAGTCTTTTTTTTCAATCATCAATCCTCTGAGACAAGAGGATTACAGATTTGAGGCCAGCCTGGGTAATTTAGCAAGGTATTCCTTGGCAAATTCTCATTGCCACTGGTCATATCATATGAAATTTAATCAGAGCAGTTCCTTAGTTGTTTTTAACTATGATCTTCTCTTCAAAACCCTTTGTTAATAATCAACTGTGTTTTGCACATTTGTTTAAAGCTTGATTAGTATAGGCTGAGCAAAGTTTCACTTCCTTCTTTTTCTAATAGCAGAGATAAAAAAAAGAAACTTGATGTGATAGTACTTAAAAGAACAGTGTTTAAAATTTATATTACTTACTTTTTAAGACTTATATAAAAATATATATCCTTGCTACCCACTGTAGTGCATGTCTATAATCTCAACTACTTGGTAGGCAGAGGTAAGAGAATCATAAGTTCAAAGCCAGCCTGGGAAAATCAGTGAGACGCTGTGTCAAAATTTAAGTAAATAAATACTGTTCTTAAAAAATAAAATACTATATTTTTAAAAATAGTAACTATTCCAATTTCCTTCTCTATAAAATGGGTTGTGAAATCCCTACATATTTTTGACAGCTGGGAGGATTAAATGTTCTCTAATAAGTGCCTTGCAGTCCACAGATGGAAAAAAATAGTAACTATTAATAAATGCCAGGAATATGCATTATAAAAAAAGCCTTTGGAGTAAGATCAACCTATTTTATATACTTTTAATAGTACATTGCAATTTTATATCATCATAATACATAATTCAATTTGATGCAAACACATATGTACACAGCTCTTAGTATATATCAATCTGCATTCCATTCTGCTACCCTTTCTATTCTCCCTGTGTTTGCTAGAAAGCTGGTAGTAATACCTTTACATATTGCCAATGTATTATTATATGGACTGTTTCTGTCTTCAATCCTCATTTTTCTCCTTCCATCTCCTTCACACAATGAACTTCCATTATTCTACTGATCTCTGAATAAATCCTGCTTTAAAAAATTTACTCCAAGTGTCTTATGTTTTCTATTTTTCTCTTTAGATTCCCCCTATGAGAGAAGACATACAACGCTTGACTTTCTGAAACTGGCTAATAACATAATCTTCTCTAGTTCCAAACATTGTCCTGCAAATGACATACTTTTGTTCTTCTTTATGGCTAAGTAGAATTCCATTGTCCATTTGTACAACATTATCATCGTCCATTATTCTGTTGATGGACATCTGGATTGGCTTCATATAATTTGGCTATTGTGAGTTGTGCTGCTATAAACATGGGTATATATGTATCATTCTAGTGTTCTAATTGAAATACTTCTGGAAAGATACAGAGGAGTGGCATAGTTGGGTGATATGTTAGTTCCTTCCCTAGGCTTTTAGGGGACCTCCATACTGATCTATATAGTGGTTGTATTAAATTATCGCCCACATCCTTACCAGCATTTATTATGATTCGTGTTCTTGATGATTGCCATTCTAACTGGAGTCAGCTGGAATCTCAGTGTAGTTTTGATTTGCATTCTTTAACTGCTAATTGTTTTTGAACAGTATATGCGTGTATAATATATATAAACTTATATACTGATTTTCCCTTCAGAATTATTCTATTTAGTTTCATTGCTCATTTTTATTGAGTTATTAGCTATTGGTTCCGACCAATAATCACAACAGACTTGACTGCTCTGTAACCCAGAGAGCTGCAGCTTTTTTAAGAGAGGTTTAAACCCAAGATAAGACTGTGTATATTCCCAGGCACTAATAGATATATCTGAGTTGCCCAAAGCACAGAAAGAAAGTAGCCCTAGCACTGAACTGCATTTTTATTTATTTTATATATATTTTATTGGTGCATTGTAGTCAAATATCACAATGGAATACAAGACTTGTGAGAAATACAAGCACACATCATCCAATTAGCCTTTATCCTATCCCCATACCATTCCCTCCACTCCCTCAATCCCATGCTTGATTTAGTGATTAGCTTTAATATATTTGTTTATGTATATCATGTGTTTTAAAGAGATTCCATCTTCCCCCATTCCCTCTGATTGGTATCATTAATTGCTCCTCCATAGGGCCTTTTCTTCAACTAGATCTCCTCCTAGTACCCATTTCTTCCTAGTTTTTGCATATTAGGGAAAGAATCTGATTTTATTTTTCTGTGATATTTCTCTGTATATGCCGCATTGCAAGTTCCAACCCTGAAGGCCCTGGTGCCAGCCTGGCCACCTGGCAGACTCTGACCCCAGCCTCGCTGGCTCCAGCACTGGCCTTGCCTCATGGCAGGCCCCGATCCTGGACTCGCTGGCCCTGGCACCAGCCTCACCCCTTGGCAGGCTCCAATCCTGGCCTCAGAGGCCCCAGCACTGGCCCTGCCTCACAGCAGGCTACGATCCTGGCCTCGCTGTCCCCAGCACCGGCCTAACCCCTCAGCAGGTAAAATCTCAGATAAAGTCGAATAGAATGAAAGTATGTGTTTCATAGATCAGAATATACTAGGGATTAGAGGTAGTAAGGGTGAAGTAGTGTTTTGGTAATCAATGTAGGATTTGTGGTATAATGATATAAGTGGGTTTAATACAAGACGGGTTAGGGGTAGAAAGCAGGAGGAAGATAGGAAAGGGACAGTAAGAGGAGGGTTGGTTTGAACAAAGGAAAAATCTTGGGAGAGGGTTTGGGAGTAGGTTAAAAATAAAACACAGACCAAAATCAAAACAACAATGAAACCAACCAGGTAACACACTAATATACAATAAAAAATAACAAATAAACAACAAAAACACAAACAAAAAAACCCAAAATCAATACAAAGCAAAACAAAAAAAATAAAAATAAAAAAAGAATAAAACAACCTCTAGTACAATTTAATGCAGGTCTACAATTAAATATCTACTTAGCAGATATATCTGCTGCAGTCTTTCTGTGCAGAAACCAAGTAACACCTGTCCCCTTCCTGTTGTGGGTTTGGTTTTCTGTGATTTTCTCAGTTTATGTAGATGGCTAATACTGTTTGGGCTATTTCATGTACTATGCACAGGTCACTCTCATGCTTTCCACCAGTTTGGAGACTAGCTATCTCCCTGCCACTTGTGATGACACTTGCTTCTGAGACCAAACTCACTGTTGGAGAATCTGATCTCTGCAGCTGGTGCTGGTATGGCCTTGTTTCCTTGTGTTGGTCCCTGAGCTTCTATTAAATGGGTCTAGCTAGATTTTTCCTCCCCCCCCCCTTTTCTGTTGATCAAAGTCTGAGTCTGTCAGGGCTTCTGTTATATCCAACAACAGCCTCCTCTCTCACTTTCTCAGGTCTGTATCTGGAAGTTACAGACCTGAGCTGCACTAGTCCCTAGGGGCAAGGTGCTGAGCAATCACTTTTGAAATGCAAATCACTTACACTGTAGGATGTGCCAGGCTGGGGCTTTTTTGCAGGGGAGGCTGGGCTGTCTGCTGTAGCACTTGGTTAATGGTGTTGATGACATCACGTCTGCACCTCCAGGGTGGTGGGCACTAAACTCTTTTCAGGTTCCCTCTGTGGCTTTTAGCTCCTTGGAAGTTGTAGGAGCTCTACCTGCAAGCTGGCTGGCAGCCGATGGGTCCACCTTCTCTTTCTTTAAATCCATGTTTCTGACATGCAGTACTGTGCTGGAAAGCTGAGTACCAGTGGCACCTGCCGGCTGTGTGGCGGACAGGAAAGTTTTTTACCTTTCTTCTTTTTTCTGTTTTTTTTTTTTCCCTTTCAGTCTCTGTATTTATTATTTCTTTTCTTCTGATAAACGTATTTTTTGGTTTTCTAGTGCTGTTTTGGGGACAATGGTGACCTAACATTGGCAGCGTTCGTAAATGCTGCTGCTCTCAGTCACCATCTTCCTCACCTCCCTCAAACTCCAGTGTATGTATTTTGAAGGGGTTGTGAAATCGAACACTCAGCAGCAATAAATTTTCTCTACCTTCCAAGAGCAGAGGCCATAGCCTCACCACGTAGAGCAGGGTCTGTTGTTGCTGGTACAGAGCAGCCCCGGCGCAGCACAAAGGAGCATGGTGGCCAGGTGCTCTGAGTTTCCCGGACGCATGGCTGGGCTCCCCTCCCAGCCCTGCTCGGCTCCCTCCACCACATCCGGCTCATTTTTCAAACAAGGTGTGTTGTTAAGAGTCCCCAGCATGTGCGATTGAAGTGATCTTTTCTCTAATCACTTCTGGGGTGTTCTTCCAGAAATTGCTTTTCTTGTGTGGCGGGCAGCTCCTTGTCCTCATGCTTCTAATTCTGTCGTTATCCACGCTCTCTCCTGTATTTTAGATAGGAAGTCACGGCTGCAAATGTCTCCTTAAGTTGTCCCAAACCGATATTAAACTGCAATCTGGTGTCCAGGGCCTCCCCTAGGAGTGCTTGTCCTGTTCAGACAAGCCACCGCCATGTTCCTCCCTGAACTGCATTTTTTAAACCTTTATGTCAACTCCATACCCTGATCCACTTGCTGAGGATCATATCTAAGTAAAATATCCTTTTTTTCTGTCTGTCATGATGATATAGCTCACTCTGTAGCTGTGTTACCCTAATACATCAGACAGAGAGCCCTGGAGGTTTTTCTTTCTTTGAAATTCTGACCAGTCTTATCTTGAGACTATTTGGACCAATCCCATTTGTAAATTTGCCTGAGACAAAACAAAGACTTCCTCAGTTTATTATTACTGAAAACTACTTTTTCCAAAGTCTTGAAATAATATGTAGTTGTGTACAAATTAAACTTTCAGGTAATTCTAGAAAATCAATATTGTGACTATTCTACATCAAGATGCATAAGATAAAACAGGTGTTACATAAGCAAAATTGTGTATATTGGTTGACAAAGACCTCCATTCAAAAGCAAAATGCCTGGGCGTGGTGGCGCATGCTTGTAATCCCCGCGCTTGGGAGGCAGAGACAGGAGGATCCCGCAGGTTCGAAGCCAGCCGCGCTGGCTTAAGAGACCCTGTTTCCAAATAAAAAATATATAAAATAGGTCTGGGAGTGTAGCCCAAAAAAGGGTTTCCAGGAAATCTAGTACCACCAAAAAAAAAAAAAAAAATGGAATAAGCTATATATATGCAATTGGGAAAATACAAAGAAATGAAGTATAAAAATATGATATCATGAGCTTCTTGTGGCCAGTGGCCTTTATAGGCTAAGGTGAAGATCTTTAATTCCAGGCTTATCTCTGGTTATATAAGAAAGAAGATGAAGTACACATAAGGATCAATAAAAATAAAATTTAAATTGCAAAACATGTTATAAAAAGTGATATTTCTTAAACTAGGTAATTCTCTATTTTAGTTGTCTTTCAACAAAAGCCAGGGAACATCAAAGTTCTATAAGCATTGGTTCTGATTCTAAACATATCTGAAGAGTAGATAAATGATAGAAGATAGGAGAAATAAAAACTATTTAATATTCATTGTAAAATAATTAATCACTAAATATTTCAGGAATTATTCTAGGATATAGAAAGATTAGTATACAATATAGGACTTTTTATGTAACCCCAAACCCCAGGCATTAGATGTGACATCTATGGTGCTTCTGGAGCAATGTGAAGAAATAGTCATTTCATATCATCATGTGAACCCATTAACACCAAATCCTTTAACATTTCACTATTATCATCACAAAGGACCCTGATATTTTTAGAAGAAAGGAACATTGTACTCTGGCAATCCTAGCTACTCTTGTACAAATATTATGGCTTTACCACAGAAAAATTATAAACTTTTCTATTTGCAAATTATTAAAAATGAAGAACATGTCAGTTATTTCAAAAATAAACAACCTATTTTTTAAATTTATTTTTTATTTTTATGTGGAACATATTAAAAATGGTGTACATTCAGACTGTGTTTGTGCCCTCCTCCAACTTCCTCTTCCCCCCTCCCAACAATGAGTGTCCAGGTTAACCATGGTATATTCATACTTTTACACATATTCGGTTATAGCTCCTCCACTAATCAACCTCAGCCTTCTTCCTCTCCTATCCTTCCATTCTAGCTTTGCTGAGGTTTCCCCTACATTATATGGGTTCCCTCTGGTATCCCTAATACTCCCTAGTTTGGGCATATTAGAGAAAACTTATGTCCCTTCTCTTGCTGTGCTTGTTTGATCTAACTTAACATAATGTTTTTCAGGTCTTTCCATTTTCTTGTGAATGACATGATTTTGTTCTTTTTTGCTGAGTAGAATTCCATTGTGTGTATTTCCCATAATTTTTCTATCCATTCATCTCTTGATGGAGATCTAGGTTGGTTCCATATTTTGGCTATTACAAACTGTGCTGCTATGAACATAGGTATGCATATGTTACTATAGTTCTCTGATTTCAACCCCTTAGGAACGATACCCAGGAGTGGTATAGCCAGATCAAATGGTGAATCCATTCCCAGTTTTCTAAGGAATCTCCACACTGATCTCCATAGTGGCTGAACTAGTTTGCACTCCCACCAACAGTATAAAAGAGTTCCTCTTTCCCCACATCCTCGCCGGCATTTATGGCATTTGTTGTTATTTGATTTCTTTATGTTTGCCACTCTGATTGGGCTTAGATGGATTCTCAGCTTAGTTTTTATTTGCATCTCTCTGATGGCTAATGATATTGAATATCTTTTCATGTATCTATTAGCCATTTGTATCTCTTCTTTTGTGAAGTGTCTATTAAGTTCAGTTGGCCATTTCTTGACTGGGTTGTTTGTTTTGCTAATGTAGAGTCTTTTGAGCTCTTTGTATATTCTGGATATTAGCCCTTTATCAGAGTGGTGGCTGGTAAAGATCTCCCATTTTTAGGCTTTCTTTTTAGGTTCTTGAAGGTTTCCTTTGATGAAGAAAAACCTTAACATATTTTAAACATATTAAAATATTAATTCTTGTGATATTTTTACTGTTTGAATTTTAGTTATGACAAAATTTAGAAAAGATTTTGAAGTTCTAATTTCTTTCCAAAGAAATCCTGGATGTAGTATAAGTTTTTTAAGGTTTGCCAGTTAATAATTTACCAAATCTCAGCTCCAAGCTTACCACTTTCTATTCTCTCTGCAATACTGAAGATGGATTACAGTATGCCAAAAGCTTTCAGTTAATCTTTTCAGTATTCCTCCTAGTGGATTACCACAATTCTCATGGGCATTGTTTTATTTTCTACCTTAAGCAAATTGATCTTCAGTTAATTTCTATCCCAGGTGGTGTATGAAAATTAGAACCTCTCCAAGGAGGTCTAATTCTCAGCTCAAGAGTATTGGATGGAAGAAGTTGGTGAATCCTCCATGTCTTTGTCTCCATGTTTATTCTAGTTCAGTGCTAGAAGTAGTGACTATATCTCACAATCTACTTTTCCTATTTCTTATACAAGAATTTCCCCCTTCTTAGTAGTTATTCCATTTTTAATATTTAACACATTTTTATTTAATATTCTTCATTTGAATTACTGGTATAATTGTGCTTCTTAACTGCACCTCCATGGGCATTTTAAAGACATAAATGCATATTTGTAAGAATGCGTATGTTGTTTGAAATCAACAGTTGTTTGATGCTGTTTTGTTCCATTATTTTTATTTCCATAATCATGTAAATTATCCCATGTTCTATTCCTCAGGGGACACATGAATAGGGGCATTAAGTCTGACATAAAAAATACTGCATTTACTGTTTAAAACTTCTTAACCCAAGAGGATTTATAATGTAGATAAAAATATAAATAAAAATCAATACAAGAGAGAAACATAAAAATAACACAACTATGGAAATATTTCCATTTCTTATTCATGTGAACTCCTCAGACTCAACATTTTTTAAATCAAAAGTGACAAAAAAAAATGAGAGGAGAAATGTGAGTAGCTATGCTCTAAGATTGTTTATTTAAAATGCCCATGTTTACTTTTTATAGATGAAATAAATTTTGGGTTGTGAGAAAACATTTGAGTTCAATGTTACTTCACTCATATCTTACTTAATTTCTTTGTATGTGTCTATATAGAAATGAGATAGTTGATATATTCCTTTTTGTAGACTTGGCTTTTCTTCAGATGCTGTGTGCATGTATTTCACTATCACTCTAAATTACATTATTGTGTGAGAGTGAAACGTATCAAGATAAGTATAAAAATAAATATTATTGCCAAGCATGGTGGTGCACACTTGTAATCTCAGTACTTAGGAAGCTAAGACAGGACGATCCAGGTTCACATCTAGCCTCAGCTACTTAGTGAGGCCCTCCAAAACTAAGTCAGACCCTGTTTCAAAATAAAAAATAAAAAATAGAGTGAGGGATGTAGCTCAGAGGTAGAATACTCCTGTGTTCAATCCCTGGCACCACAAAAATAAATAAATAAGTAAATAAATATCCACTTGAAAAAGAAAACTTTTCACCTATCACATTTTAAGATTGTTAGATGACAGTTAATACGCACTCTACTTATAAAACATTAACAAATCCTGCTCAATCTCTGTTGTTTACTGTAAAAATCTAATATATTTTTAAATTGTTTATTTCTTTGCCCTCTTTTCCCTGTCATTACCTGGAGACTTACTCTAAGTTACTAATTTTTCTGTCATATTAATTTTAAACACCATTTTCACCAAAACGTGGTTTTTGGTTCTAATGCAAAACTGAATGGGTAGCACACAGGGTGGAGGCCAGGAATCCAAAGTTTTTGTCTTGTTTGTTTTACTTACCAATTATATTTGTGGCCTTCTTGGAGTAAAATTGTGTGTGTGTTTTTAGTTTTACTTTTTTGCTTTTTAATTTATAAATTATAATTTCAATCAATACAATGTTTCTTATTCTTGCATATTTTACATTATGTTGAGTTAGAAATATTTATGAAAAGAAGGAAAATATTTTTCGATTGAATATAGCCCTTCCTCAAAGCATTCTTTCTTCAACATGTGATGTTATTAACTATTACATTTTCTTTTTCTTTCTTTCTTTCTTTCTTTCTTTCTTTCTTTCTTTCTTTCTTTCTTTCTTTCTTTCTTTCTTTCTTTTCTTTCTTTCTTTCTTGGTGGTACTGGGGTTCCTGGAAACCCTTCTACCTCCGGGCTACACTCCCAGACCTATTTTATATTTTTATTTGGAAACAGGGTCTCTTAAGCCAGTTCGGCTGGTTTCGAACCTTTGTGATGCTCCTTTCTCTGTCTCCCAAGCACGGGGATTACAAGCGTGTGCCACCATGCCTGGCTCATTTTCTTCTTTTCATCATGTAAATATGTAAATATTTTGTAGATTTTCCCATCTCATATATTTTCTTCTGATTTACCTTTGACATGCATAATTCAGTCTCATTTTCCTTTTAGGCTAAGTTTACTGTTGATAGACAGTCCTTGATTCAATCTATCCCCTTTCTTAGGGTTCTGCATGATTCTTCATAGATTCTGTTTAGCCTTAGAAACATTAAGAATTACAGGAATAATTTCCACAAATTTTCTGTCATGCTTTAATTATTCAAAGCACAGTGGCAAAGTACATGTGACCAAGATAGAAAGACCTTTGTCCTCATACATTTATGATCTAAATTATGAAATGTGAAACTAGAAAAAGACTCTTGAGAAGAGCTAAATATATTTGCTTTACATGGAGAATATTAAGCTCAGCTACATTCAAAATGTGAGCCCATGCTGGGAAAAAAGTATTATTCCATACTTGGGGCTTCTCTACCTAAAGGTGATTGGGTCCATGATAGTAATTTAGCTGCAGATTATTCCTCACCACAGCTTTCCAAAATGTCTGAAATTTTCATGATCAAATTTTACATTAAATTTGACATTAAATAGTCTATTAAAATGTTAGTATAGTACTAGGGAATCATAATGAATCAGTGCATTATTTATTAGAATTATGATTGAGATCCTAATAGTTTATCTTTCTAAATCACAGTTCAAATACAGTAGTAGGTTTAGAAACTGTAAAATTAGAATATTCTCATGCAAATGTAAAAGTCTAATATCTCAGACACCTTACCATACATTGATAAAACATTTATTTAATATTTGTCTATCAGATTATATGATATTTTATATTTTACTAAAATTTTTATTGAGCAGCAGTGTTTAGAGGTAATTTGATTACATACTTAAAGTGTAAAGCTAGAATATGTAGAAAAAAATGTCACTTCTTGTGTGTGGATTGGGAATTAAACCCAGGGGCATTCTACCTCTGAGCTACACCCTGAGCCCTATTTTTTATCTTTATTTGAAACAGAGTCTTACTTAATTGCAAAGGGCCTCAAACCTAGATCATCCTATCTCAGCTTCTCATTACAAGTGTGCACCACAACGCCTGGCTAAGTGTCACCTTATTTAGTTGAATTTGGTGCATTTATTGGTAGAGTTCTTTTTGCCCCAATATATAGTAATATTCTGCTTTTGATTACTAAGTATTAGTATTATGTTCTAAGTGACATAAGAATGTTTCAAAATCACTACTACTCATGCATCCTACAACTTCACCTTTATGCATTTTTACTACTATTGAACATTTAAAACTTTTTAAAAATATAACTGAAGTGTATTTTGTTGAGCCCAAAACTTGTTAAATTATATTTTTAAACTTAAAAATATAATTAATATGAAAATATAAAATGTCCCGTTCTAGCCAGGCGTGGTGGTGCACACTTGTAATCCCCATGCTTGGGAGGCAGAGACAGGAGGATCTCGCAGGTTCGAAGTCAGCCGTGCTGGCTTAAGAGACCCTGTTTCCCCACCACCACCACCAAAAAAAAAGTAGGTCTGGGAGTGTAGCCTGGAGGTAGAAGGGTTTCTAGGAACCCCAGTACCACCGAAAATAATAATAATAATAATGTCACGTGCTAAATATTTGTTTACCCTGTTGACTAATAAGGAAACCATCAAGATATTAAAAATTCTGCAATGAGCCAGGCGTGGTGGCGCACGCTTATAATCCCCGCGCTTGTGAGGCAGAGACAGGAGGATCACGCAGGTTCGAACGAAGCCAGCCGCGCACGCTGGCTTAGGAGACCCTGTTTCCAAATTAAAAAAAAAAAAAAAATGTAGAAAGAGGTATGGGAGTGTAGCCTGGAGGTAGAAGTCCTTCCAGGAACCCCAGTACCACCAAAAAAAAAAAAAAAGTTCTGCAATTAGCAAACTAGTTCAAGCTTGTAATACTGATATTTTAAATTCTAAGACAAGAGAATCGCAGGTGCCAGGTAAACACTAATAACTTAGACAAACTTACTGCAAAACAAAAATAAAAAGGGCTGAAAGTATAGTTTGAAAGAAGCATGCCCTGGAATTAAATCCCCAGTACTCAATCCCGCCACCCTGCGCACACACAAAACTAAAAACACTAGGAAGAGGAATTTGAAAAACAGATATACATAAATACAATCAAGAATGCTCAACATAATGTATTAATAATATAATTTTGCTTAATATTCTATGAAAAAAATAAGATGGAATGATTGTGGTTGTATTTTTAGAGGCAGAAGGTCAATATATTTACTGGTTGATATGTTTATAAATGAGAATGATCTGTATTATAATTATTGTCCAACAATATAACTTATATACTTTCAGAGATATAAAATAGTATAGCTAATTAGAATGAATGAAACATACCTCATGCCTTAATACTAAAGTGCACAATTCAAAAAATGACCTTGTATTATCAGATGTTCTCAAATATTCATTACATAATCTCTACTAATGACACTCTAGTCTCTCTCACCTAGTTCTTTGTAGTAGAATAGATTGACACTACAACATTTCTGAGGGTTATACAAATATAATTTCTATCAGCACTGCTTGAAACTATTTTTAACAAATCCAGAATTAAATATTATATTTTTTCAATTTTTTAATGAACTAAATATTTTAGTTGTTTCTACTTTATTTATTGAAATGAACATTAAAATATAGTTGAGATTTCTTTGTGATTTTTTTAAAGTAAATGTTCTTTCTTCTCTTGGTCTCTTCCTCAGTGGAGACTATATTAGTGTTTTTATTAATGGTATAAACTTACTTGTTAAGAATATTGATCTCTTTTTATAGTTGCAGTAAAGATTTTCACATAAATTAGTATTCTTTTTATTTTACTTATAAGCTTATTTTGGTTCAGTAGGTTTTGTTTGTAGAGAAAAAATACTTTTATTTAGACTAATTTGCCAATATCTTGAGATAGATTCTGCTTTAAATAAAACCTTTTATATCACATATAAAAAAAGTTGACATTTAAACTCATTTGCTCTGAGTGTTTTGTGTATACTTTCATATTTAAGTATGTTTAGGGTTGATGACTTGAATATTTAGTCTTATCAAATAATTCACTCAATCATTCAATATTTTATTTCTTATTTTCATATAATATTTTGCATGAGTTAATATATTTCTGGGAAATTAAACCTAATTGTTGTATTATTGTGCAATGACTATATTGCACTAGCCTAACCATACTTTTCTAAGGAAATGTTGTTTTATTATTTTTCTTCCTTTTACTCGCTGTTCAGTATAAATAGAATGTTAAAAAGAAATAAACTTATAATTTACATATATAGACATTTGTATGTCTATGTTCATACAGTCATTATATATAAATAATTAAATATTTAATATGTAATTGTAAACATTGTATATATTTTTTAATTTCTAATTTAATATTTTTCTTCTCTTTTATTATTTATAATTATTAAAAAGCCCTATATTAGCCGGGCGTGGTGGCATACACTTGTAATCCCCACGCTTGGGAGGCATAGACAGGAGGATTGCACAGGTTCGAAGCCAGCCTTGCTGGCTTAAGAGACCCTGTTTCCAAATAAAAATATAAAAAATAGGTCTGGGAGTGTAGCCCAGAGGTAGAAGGGTTTCCAGGAACCCCAGTATCACCACACAAAAAATGCGATATTAATATACAAAAAAAGTAATCAGATTTTTAAGAAAACCGAGTTCTTCAAATTAGAGTAAATTATTTTTTCTTTTTCAGCAGTCATAATGAATGCTACAACCTTCAAATCCAGAAAAAGAAAGCTACAGTAACAAGAAGTACTTTCTTTTCCCTAAAACAGCAAATATGTGACAAAAGTAGATCAATTTAAGACACTATATAAAAGTCTATGTTTTGAGGGGTTTTTTGGTTCCTGGGGTTGAACTTAGGGGCATTCTACCTTTGAGCTTCATCATTAGCCCTATTTTTTATTCTTTATTTTGAAACATGGCCTCACTAAGTAGCCAAGGCTGGCTGCAAACCAGCAATTCTCCCATCTCAGCCTCCAAAGTACTGGAATTATGAGCATACCCCACCACATCCAGCTCAAAGATTGAGATTTTAATGCCCTCCATTTATATTTAAAATCAATCTATCTCTATCTTGATTTACAGTAGTATTTTGGTTATATGATTACCTCTAATCTGTTGACATTTTCCTCATTTTAAGATTTAGCATCTTCCAGGTAATATGGCATTTTATATAATATTTTAACCATGTTCTCAGTTATTCAATAGATAGAAGGATCCTCACCCACTGGTTCCATAACATAATGTTTCTGTGTACCCTAGGGTATATTTCTTTACTCCAATATTGTTTTTTTGATTGTTCTAACAGAGTCAATGTGTTTTCCTAGGGTTCATCTATCACAAAACAATTTACAGTACCTCACAAAACCCCACTACCTTGGAAAGAATGTATTTATGTTTTCTTTGGCTCAGAGTGAATAGCTCAGGTAGTACCATATCCTTGAGGCCTTCTTCTATAGGTTCTTTCAGTTTAAAGAAAATACATTTAGTGCACATACTGAAAAGGGAACTATGTTTAGAGAGCTGTGAGAACTGGTAAAAATTGCTTGACAAGCAAACTTAGCAAAAGTATACTGAAGAGTATTATAGCTTAAATAGCATATTATTTAAAACAGGCAAAGAAAATAACAAAAATCTGACTAAAAATAGTAGAATTTCTATGATTTTCCACTTGTATCAATGATACTTTTATTCTATGACTCCAGAAAGAAGTAAAACAAATTGTATTTCCATGACATTTTTAAATGGGATTAAATACACTTGACATGCACTATGAAATTTACAGACCAAGAATGTACTAATATGAAGGGCCTCAGGGTACATTTTTAAAACATATTTTACCAGGGAAGTTCTGTGAAAATAGTACAGTTGTATAACATAGTGCAATTTTTCAAAGGCACTGTATATTATTTAGTAATAGTTGGAAGCTAAATTGGGACATTATAGCCTGATTTTCTATTACTCATATGTTTTGAGATTAGGTTCTGGCCTAGGAGAAATAAATGCTAGATTTGGAAGACAAAAATGAAAGATAACTATTTCTCCAACAATCAGTGCAGAGCCACAGACACCACTGCAGCTCACAGGTATCAGTGATTTTTTTGGTAATCCAGAAGACACATAGGCTACATGCCTTTCTTCACCTGCAGGATCTCCTCTTGTACGTTGAGCTCTGGACTAAGAGCGGTGCAGATTTGTAGCAAAAGGCATTATAATTCATTGCAGGTCTTTCATGTTCTAAATATTCAATACTGGGACAAGCAGAAGTGAGTTTCAGTTCACCTTATGGTTCCGGATTATCTTTGCAGGTTCCAAATGGTTTTATGGGTTCCAACAATTCTACCTTTTTCTTATTTCTCACGGGTAATTATTTAAATAGAAAAAAATAGTAGGGTTTACTTTATTTAAGAAATACCATAAAGTCAAATGATAAAATATTATAACAGAACAGAAAGACAAGACAGTAAGTTGAAGTATCTCAGAAATAGACCCAAATAGTAAAAGAAACATGAAAATTGATCAATGTTGCTTAAAAAGTCAGTACAGTAGTGGACTGGGAGGATATCACAGGGGAAGAATTCTTGCTTAGACTGTATAAGGCCATAGGGTTCATTCTCATTATCTCAAAAAGGAAAAGCAAGGGGTATACCAATAATGGTACTGCATAAATCGAGAATAAATTGTGAATAATAAAAATATCAATAATTAATTTACTATAACTTGAAACATAAGTGAGAATAAAATTGTGAAAATCAGGTAAATAAAAGCTAAAAGAAAACAATAACATGGACTAAATTTGGAGAAAAGTGTTTTATAACAATACCACCAAAACAGAAGAAATAAAGAAAAAAATCAAGGTCTTCCATTATATAAAAATAATGCCACCAAAGTTATTTGATTTCTTATAGATCCTCAAATGCATTTACAGTACCTAAAACTCTGAAGCATAAATATCATAAATTTATATAAAATGGATAAGAAGATGTATATTTTATATGTGTATGTATGTATGTATGTATGTATGTATGTATGTATGTTAGGGGAGAGGAAGAGAAGGAGGACAAAGAAACTACTTCAAAGTGTAATTAAATATATTCAACCTCATTAATCTCCAAGAAATGTTCTCATAACAGATTGGGTTACATTGTCCTCCTTAGAATCTAAGGAAGAAGTCAAAGGTTGAACTTTCCTTGAATCCTGTGTATGAGATATATATAATCTTATTATTTTTTGTATATGTTATCTCCTAATTATGTTATCCTTTATAATAGACCTCTAAGTGCAGACTGGACTGGTATCTCATTATAGGTCTACAAACTGAAAGGTACTGTAGGAAGATATTGGGGTGAGGGGCAAGAAAGTTCCTTCCCTCAGAGAAAGTCATTAGAATTTATTTTGCAAAGAAGAATGTAGTGCTTCTATAGTAAAAGAAAGTATAGCAGAATTTAGAGTTTCACAGCTTCAAGCTACATGGGATATGCCATATGTTTTTATTCTAATTTTCAGCAACCTACTTCTTCCCAATAAATACCCTCAACTAAGTATAGGATATTTTTCAGGGTATGCAAATCAATTTGAATTATTATTCAGCCTGTGTAGAATTGATCTTGGCATTTTTTTTAGATAATTCAGACATATATGTCAAATATCCTGGAGTCCTCAGGGGATAAATAGTAGAAAAAAAATGAAATGTGCAAGTTTTAAAATTAACTTATTAAGGAAATATTCATATAAATAAAGAGAACACAAACTATAAAACTTAGTAATTAAGATTGAGATGGTAAAATATAAAGTTATGTAAGTTATAGAATAAATGATTAATTTTGGAAGAGAGAAGCGAATTTGGTTTGATAATTTTTTTTAATCCAAGTGGTTATCTTCACCTTAAATCTGTACTGTATTTTTTCTAATCTTTTAAAATGTATTTTATTTTATAATAAAATGGTTTAAAAAATATAAGTGGCAACAGAATTTGGTTTGATAGAAATTTTTTCTTAACCCAAGTGGTTATCTTCACCTTAAATCTGTACTGTTTTTTTCTAATCTTTTTAAAATGTTCATTTTATACGAAAATAGTTTAAAGAAATATGAGGCGACAATATATACATATATTGTTCAGACTCCTTAAGCAGCCACAGTTCAAGCCAAACCAATGCTCTAAAATTCTTTCATGTAAGTTATTTTAGGCCCTAGGAAGAAATAATTCTTCATATCTCTTGCACTGAATCTTTAAAAAAATTTAATGAATTAAAAATATCAACAATATTTAGTTAAAAGATTAATATTTCCACCACCAAATGTTCGTGGAAACCTTGTTAAAAATAACTTGACAATATAGGGAAGAATTTAGTTCTAGGCTTTTATTTAACTCCAACGGTTTAATATATCTGCCTTTAGAATAGTATTACACGGTTTCAATTATTGTAGCTTTATATGGTTTGAAATCAGAAAATATATATCTTCTAGCTTTGTTCTTTTTCAAGATCGTTGTGGGTACCTAGAGTCCATATTCCATTTTAGGATAGATTTTTTTCTGAAAAATAAATATACAAATATATGATAGTTTCACCTAAAAATAGAAAAAAAATATTCTCTGGTAAGAAAGAAAGCAAAAAGAAATATTGAAATGTCATCTTTAAGTCATCAAAAGCTTGGTATCAGACAAATGAAACTGTTATGTGAGATTACCATTTTTAATTTTAGATAAATTGCCATAATACTAGATGTCAACTACTAAGCCAAGCATGGGAGGGAGGGATAGGGAGAGAATGGGGTGGGGATTGGGTGGGGGCTGACTGGGAAAAGTGTGCAAGTATGTCTACAAAAGTATGTATCCTACTATGATGTATGAATACAGTGCACCAATAAAAAAATAAAAAATAAAAAAAATAAAAAATAAAATATTGCACAATATTAAAATTTAAAAAAAAATATCAGATTCTTTTCTCAAACAAAAGTTTATTAATATGTTCAAAGACAAGCATGTGAATCACATTCATTTAACCATATTTCATACATTTGAAAATATATTTATGAATAGATTTGAATAGTAAGAAGCTGTTAAAATAAGATACACATATCTACAAGACAAATTGTTGATCAAGGAATATTTCCAAGAACTGAAGCTATGTAATATTTATGTAAAAATGCAAAATGGAGAATATAATGCAATGTATTTGAACTTTGATCTATGTCCTCATGTGTGACTAAAAAAAATTTAAGTTGTTACATTCCAAACTCTCATATTAAAGAAATATAACTTTAAATTTAGTGATTATATATTGTGGAAATAAAATGTATTTAAGAACTAGTTGTAAAAAAATATAAATTTTAAAGCAATATAAACCCAATAAAAATTTCAACAGGTTTTTGTGTATCCTAAAATGTGATTAAAAGAAATCATTAACATTTTTCAAAACTGAAAAATTTGTTACTAATATATGAATTAATATAAATCATTAATTTTATGTACCAAACAATTTCATATTAAATATGTGTATAGCAATTTAATTTTTATTACAATCTAAAGTAGAAATATCATTAAATTTCTCATAAATTCCAAATCTGAAAACAGAGGTTAAATAACTTGTATAAGGTTAATTAGTAGAGGGGAGAGTTAGAATGTAACCACAGCCTGGAATTAACTTCTGTGTCTCAATCAGAATTTATATCTCATTTCAGACTGTGATTATATTCTTTTAATATATATATGACATATATATATATGACATATATATTAATATATATATATATATATATATATATATATATATATATGTCATAGCAATGTAATATTTGGGCAATATAAACAAGTAGACCAGTATATGAGCTCACACATATACATATATATATATGTATATATTTGATCTTGGTTTGAAAATATATGTCATTTAAATTTTTTTTTAATATATATATTTTTGTTGGTGCAATTTAGTCATACATCACAATGGATTACAAGACTTGTGAGGATATACAAGCACACATCATCCAATTAGTCCTTATCCAATACCTATCCCATTCCCTCCCCCTCCCTCGATCCCATGCTTGATTGGTGATTAAATTTGATACATTTGTTTACATACATCATGAGTTTTAAAGAGATTCCATGGTCCCCCATCCCATCCCCTCTGGTCACTTTAATTGCTCCTCTATAGGGGCCTTTCTTCAACTAAATCTCCTCCTATTACCTAATTCTTCCTAGTTTTTGCATATTAGGGAAAGCATCTGGTTTTTTATTTTCTGTGATATTTCTCTGTGTATGCGGGATTGCAAGTTCTGATGCTACTCTTGACAGCCTCGGCACTGGCCTGACCACTCGGCAAACTCTGATCACCGCCTCGCTGGCTCCAGCACCAGCCTTGCCCCATGGCAGGTCCCGATCCCTGCCTCACTGGCGCCATCACCGGCCTCATCCCTCAGCAGGCTCTGATCCCAGCTTCAGAGGCCCCAGCACCTGCCTTGCCTCATGGAAGGCTCTGATCCCAGCCTACCTGGTTCCAGCACCAGCCTAACCTCTTGGCAGGCTCCAATCCCAGCCCCAGCAGCCCCAGCACCGTCCTTGCCTCACGGCAAGCTCCAATCCTGGCCTCGCTGGCCCTGGCAAAGGCCATAGCCCCTTGGCAGACTCCGATTCTGGCCTCAGAAGCCCCAGCATCAGCCTTGCCTCAAGGCGGGCTCCCATCCCAACCTCATTGGCCCCAGCACCAGCCTCACCCCTCGGCAGGCTCCAATACTGGCCTCGGAGGCCCCAGCACTGGCTTTGCCTCACAGCAGGCTCCAATCCCAGCCTCACTGGCCCTGGCACTTGTCTCACCCCTCGGCAGGCTCTGATCCCAGCCTCGAAGGCCCCAGCACCAGCCTCGCCTCACAGCAGGCTCCTATCCTGGCCTTGCTGGTTCCAGCACCGGCCTAACCCCTTGGCAGGCTTCAAAGATCATGGGCTTGGAGGCCCCAGTAACGGCCTAGCCTCAGGAAAGGCTCCTATCCCACCCTTGCTATCCCTGGGACCGGTGTCACCCCTTGGCAAGCTTTGATCCGAGTATCCTCTTCACAAAGCATGTTGTCCCAAGTTCCCAAGTGTGCATGGTGGTAGCGTTCTGCCTCTGGGGTTATTTCTTCAAAAGATCCAGGCGTGTTGCATCAGATCTCTGCCTCTCCAAAGTATTAGCTGCTGCCCATTGCCACCGCCCCCACCATCTCAATTCTTTCCCAAACTGTTTTCCCACACTGCATGTTGTCCAGTATTCCTGAGCATGCATGATGGTAGCATTACACCTTTGGGACAATTTCTTCAGAAGATCAGGGTGGGTTGGATCAGATCTCTGCCTCTCCCAAATACAAGCCTCCACTGCCACCGCAGCTACCACTGCCAACACTGAATTCCTCCTAGGTCTCCGCTTAGCTCCCTCCTTACAGATGATGTCCAGGATTCTTAAGCATGTAAGGAAGAAGCAGTCCCCCTTTGCGGGAAATTTTTCCAAAAGCTCCAGGTCAGTTGTATTTGTTTTGTCTGCATCTCCAGAATCCTGGCTGCCGCTGCAGGCATCTAGACCCCTCTCCAATATTTTTTCTTTTCTTTTTTTCTTTTTCTATCTTTTTTTTTTTTAGTAAGAGAAGACAGTATGTGTGGTTTGAAGAGGTTGTAGGACCAGGCACTCAGTAGCAATGCATTTTTTCTCCCTTCCAAGAGCGGAGTCCCAAAGCCTCATGGTGCAGAGCAAGATCTGCTATTCTAAGTGCATTATGCCGCAGCGCAAACACAGCAGTGCTGAGTTCCTAGGTACCTGCAGCTCAGACTCCTGCCTGGCACCGGGCCTTCCCAGGAGCAGGCCAGGTCGCCCACCCCCAGCCTGGGACTGGGCCTTCCCAGGAGCCAATATATGTCATTTTATATTCAGTGGCTTAGGAATATAACCTTTAGTGTTACTCTAATAATCATCTACGTATTTACGTATTGAGAAATAAGACATGAATATATAATCATTCCAAAGATAAATCTTAAATGCATAAAATAAGAAAAGCCACATATTAATGTAAATGTAGTTTTATACATATTATCTCATCAAAGCAAGTATTAAATGAAGAAAGTAAAAAAAAATCATGATTTCATTTATACATTTCCCAAAACAAAATGCATCCTTAAAAAGATAAAAAAAAGTTTGCTTTAGAGAAAAACAATATTAATTTTTCAGTAGTTACGCTCTTAAAATATTTTGCCTGACATTATTTTGAAGAGATAAAAGTAGAAAAAAGTTTCTTTATTGTTTTACCTTTATATCTTCTAATGATTGGGAATAGTAAGTTAAATATATATATATACATATATATGTATATATAATATATATGAATAAAATATAAAATAAATTATACACTATTTTATAATATTTAATTAATATAAAATGTTTTATATGATATATAAAATAGTAACATATATGCATATAAAATAATTTATTCTGTATACATTATATATATATATATGTGATTTTTCTATCCCTATATTATTGTACCTATATAGATAAAGGAATTTTTTATGAAGAAGAGAAAATTTTGCCAAAGGAATAAAAAAGGTACAAATAAATAAAAATAAAAGATAAGAAAAACAAGTTTTGGTAAAAGTAATAATAAAAAACCTATGAGAATAAAATTTAGTGTATACTTAATATTTAAAAACACCCTATTAGTAAATATAAAACAATTTTAATATGTTTCCACAAGTATCTTTCTTTTGAGAATTTAGTAGTGTATTAATCCATCAAAAACACTTTCTAAAAATGATTTTGAATCTTATGTATTTTTAAAGAGTTTTGTAATTAGAATTTTAAATTTGAAATTTTAGGCTTCCTAATAAAAATAGTTTTTAAAAATTTTTCTATAGTTTTAAAAATATATTATTTTGTCTAATTTGAATCTAACAAGCCAGTGAACTGTTCCAAATGAAAGACATAACAAGGATTATTATACACATAACCCCAATGCAACAAATCAAATTTTATTTAAATTGAGAAGAAATTTATATGTTGTAATAAAACCAAATGAAAAAATAAATACATATTCTGAAAATAAAACCATAGAAGGATAAGTTGCTGTATAAGCACAAAAATAGTTAGATAACAGGAATAAGATCTTGTATTTTGTACCACAGTAGGGTGGCTAATTACAATAGTTCATTGTATATTTCAAGATAGCTGAAAGAAAAAAATTGAATTTTCTGAATGCAGAGATAGGATGCATATTTGATATTATGGATATGCTAATAACTCTAACTTGTTCAATACAAATTATATACATGTTTTAAAATGTTACACTACTTTACAAATATGTACAACCAATATGTGTCCATTAAAGTAGTTTTAAAAGCACTGAGACAAAACTTAGCAATACCTTCACTTTGGCATTAAGTTTTATGACATTTTAGAAACTTTTTAAGGTTTCATATTTAAGTTATCTTCACAATTTTCCAAGCAATTTCCTTCTCATCATTTTCTTGACATTTCAGTTATTTTCACCAAAAAATAATTTGCTTTTTGCTAAAATAAAGCTGTTTTTTATTATTATTTCTGCCAGGAAAAGTATTCCTTTACTGGAAACAATTTGAAAATGTGAACAGGTATAGAATATATATTTTCTACTTTATAAAATATAAATATAGTATGATTCTCTTTCATATAATTTTCTTCTTTCAATGCAAACCTTTGAGGAATCCCATCTTATTTGTACTTTTCTCATTTAAAAAGGAGTACTTGCATATCCTCAGAAACTAGATTACATAAAACACAAAGACCTTAATGTTCACATATATTTTCCCAGTTTATTTCTAATACAAACTTTAAATCTTTAAATTCATTATATATATATATATATATGTGTGTGTGTGTGTGTGTGTGTGTGTGTGTGTGTGTGTGTGTGTGTATGTGTGTGTGTGTGTATATATATATATATATATATATATATATATATATATGTATATGATTTGAAGAAGTTTATTAGAAAGATAGAAATACAGAAAATAGAAATACAGCCCCATGCCAAAATGACATGTGGGGGGTGACTCAAAATGAATACACCCTAAATTCATTTTATATTTTTAATTTGGTTTATTTCAATGTGCACATTCTATAAAGCCTTGCTATGCACTGTTTCTTGTATTATTCAAATGAAATTAAATGTTAAAACCTGAAATTTATCATTATACAGAAATTAAAGGAATCAAATGTTGACAAATCAACCATGTGCTATGAGAAAATGTAGGCAATTTATTGTTTAAATCTCTTTTATTTGAAAATTAGTGAATGTAGTTTTCATTAAAAACATTATATATAACTTTATTGAAAATACATTGGTTAGTCTTTTCATTGAGGTGCCCAGTATTATAGAAAATGTAAATATTTGTTAAGTAATAAGAACTGTATATGTATATCTCTTTTTTGAGTTTCTGATGAAAAACTCCCCAAATTTCCACAATGTCCTAAGTGATGGGAAGCTAGGATCATGCTTTATTCTACTGTCTGTCTTTGATACCACTTCTTGACACTGTCTGGAAATTTCATGGATAATAAAGGTATTTTCTGTTCTAATGAGGCTACTCTTGATGGGATCTTGATTGTTGGATGGTCACCAAAATAAATCCAAGGATTATTAAGAAAAGGTTGGAAGTTAGAGACCGATACCCCATCCTAGGAAGATGAGGCAGGAGAGAAATTTGAATTTGTTATCAAACATGCTGTGTGATGAAGCCTCCATAGAAACCCCTAAAGTATAAGGTCTGAGGTGGTAGATTTTCGGTGAATACATATATGTGCTGCCAGGAAAATATATTCCAACTCCAGGAGGATGTCAGAGCCTATACCCCAACATTCCCAGACCACTCACTCTCTGTGCATTTTCATTTGGCTTTTCATATGTGTCCCTTATTTTATCCCTTGTAATGAACTAGTAAGTATAAGAATGTATTATTCTGAATTTTGTAAGTCATTGTCACAAATTATCAGATCCTAAGAAGTCATGGGAGTCCAATTTCTAGCCAATTTTTCAGAAGCACAAGTGAGAAACTGGACTTGTGAATGGTACCTGAGGTATGAAGGGTCTGCTATAACTCTAGGCAATTAGTGTATGGAATTGAATTAAATTGTAGGATATTGAGCAAATGTCTTTTGAGAAGAATAATTGCTTGGTGGGTGTGGGGGAAAAAGAGTAAGCTTTAAAAAACATTGCTATGTTTTTGAAAGAAAACAAAAATTGAATGTTCTTTCTTTTGTAATAATATTAAAGTCTTTGAAGAGATTTGTCATATTTTGACATATTAAATTGACACCTTCAAAGAACTCTGACTGAATAGATTTGCCGTGCATTTTTACATCATTCACAAATGTGTATTTATACAAATATTTCCTCTATAGATCTTCTGTTATATACTTGGATATCATAAATAAAAGTGTGTCTGCTCTTTGATCGGTTCTTCAAAAGTGTCTTCCACATTCATTAGAAAATACACATTTGAAGTGCATATGCTAGTTATTCTTCATAGTTTAAGAAATGTTGCTTAGCATTACATGGAAAAAAACTAGTTGATATATGTACAATAAAATGAGTTAAAGAGGAACAAACTTTATTGTTTGGATTTATAAGTTTTACATTTCTTAAAATAACAAAACATTTTATCATTTTTATGATTTTTTAAATCATTCTGAGCCTATCATATGAGTTTTATTAACCAGTGAGTATATTTAATTTTTCAATTCATTTCAAATAATATGCAAAATATTAAATATACATGTTTTATTTAAAAATTACATACTTATTTTAAATTGTATATAATTTCTGTTCTGTTATTTGTGTTATTAAAATTAAGTTTTATATATAGAAATATTTTATGACAACATTTTTATTAAAAATGCAACTTGCTAATGTTTAAACATTTCTTCTTCTCTGAGGTTTAAAATGAAAGAGTTCTTAACTAGAACAAAAATTGGATCTCTGTTAGGGAACATAGTTGATTGTCTTGGAAAAATTTCTTAATCTTTTAAAAAATGTTTATTCATCTAATTTGATTCACAACATAAGTCCTAGACAAACTTATATTAAAATCCTAATTCCTGCTTGGCGTGGTGGTACACACTTGTAAGCCCCGCGCTTGGAAGGCTGAGACAGGAGGATAGAGCAGGTTTGAAGCCAGCCTCAGCTGGCTTAAGAGACCCTGTTTCCAAATAAAATAAAAAATAGGTCTGGGCGTGTAGCCCGAAGGTAGAAGGCCCCTGGGTTCCATCCCCAATACCACCAAAAAAAAAAAAAAAAAATCCTAATTACTCACTAAAATTCACTCAATGTGGATTCATTACATTTTTTAAAAGTTAACAAGTAAAATTGTTTCATTTGGTGCCATTGGTAGACTCATGTTTATTATGACCATTATTTTAAAAAATTTGCAGGCCTACTTTAAGGATAATTAATTTAAAAAAGGATCATATCAAAAGTAGACTGTGCATGTAAGATATTTTGAAGCTCAAACTTCATCACATTCTTACAAAATGGAAGAGGATAAATTAAGGTTTGTTAGAAAGAGTCAAATAGATAAAAATGGTTACAATAAAAATGTAGAAAAAGTATTCCTGGACCCTGTAATTGAAGGCAATATGCTGTGTTCAAGAAAATGAACACAACCTGTGTGACTGGAATGGATGAAGCTTGGGAGTATGTAAACAAGATGTAAACATCTTTATATAACTTTGTAAAAGTTGTACAAATATTTAACACAATTCTATTTAGTATTGCATAGACATTATGGAAGTGATCTATGGTTTGAGATGAGGTCAGAAGGGTAGATACGGCCGAGTGTATGGGGGGCTATTTAGTCTAAGTGAAGGGTTTTATCTTCACATTATAAAAACTATTTCTTTCAACATGTTTGATAGACAGGAGAAAGAATTCTAGTAGATTTATATTTCATCTAGATTACTGTGGCTGTGTAACAGAGGTGGGTTCAAGAATTTAGAAATGCTATGGAAGCAAAACAGACAAGAGTAGTGCTGGCTTTGAAAGGGTGGTTCTCTGTAGACATAGGGGGAGTGGACTCATTTGAGAGATACATACATGGGAAAGTCGTAGGGAAAGTGAAAAGAGAAGTGTTTGCAATGACTTTAAATTTCATTTAACATAACTAGACCAAGAGTAGTATCTGGAAGAAATACAGATTTGGATAGAATTCAGAGGCAGTTGGTCTTGTCTCTTTAGCCCTAAGTGGTTTTGAGACAATCAAGAGTAAGACCAAGTAGCCTACTGAGGGGTCTATATCTGTACAGTCAAATCAGTGGCTACTGATTATTAAATGATAATTAAATAAAATTAAAATTTAAGTTTTTCAGTCTATTATTAGCCACATGTTATATGATCTATAGCCACATGTTGCTAGTGGCTACTGATTTGTTTATACAGGAAAAAATCTTCAAAATTAATAAATAATTATGTTCAAGTGGACTGAATTAGACAATTTTTTTATTTCTCTGTAGAGATAAAAATAAATGTGTTAAATGAAGAGAAATAGTCTATAGCTGCAACTTGCAGAATGCTGTCTCCTAATAGAAGGTAAATAATAATCTAGTATTTTTTTTTTTTGGTGGTACTGGGGTTCCTGGAAACCCTTCTACATCCAGGCTACACTCCCAGACACCTATTTTTTATATTTTTATTTGGAAACAGGGTCTCTTAAGCCAGCAAGGCTGGCTTCAAACCTGCACGATCCTCCTGTTTCCATTTCCCAAGCACAGGAATTACAAGCATGTGCCACCATGCCCGGCCATAATCTAGTATTTTTAACAGTTGAAACAGTTTTTAATATTAATTCTAGGACATAACAATTTTTAAAATATAGGAAGTGGTAAATTGTTTTGAATGCTGTTGAGAAGCTAAATAAAATGAGCCAAAATATTTACTGGGTATAGTAACAAAAATAAAATAAATTAAGATTTCTAGAACTAATGAGTATTGGAGAATGAGGACATGATCAATAAACTGTTTGGATACTTGAAAGTAGGCATAAAGGAGAGATGAGAGAGAGAGAGGGAGAGAGAGATAGAAAGAGAGAGAGAGAAAGAGAGAGAGAGAGAGAGAGAGAGAGAGAGAGAGAGAGAGAGAGAGAAACTAGAGAAACTAACTCCATGACCAAGAATGGTCTATGCATATGTCTATTGTCTATCTGTCTACCTATATATTCATCCATATATCTCATTTTATAATGCATTTAATTTGAAGCAGAGTTATCCAATTGAGAGTAAAAGAAGATAAATATAAAATAGTGTGAAATTATAATCTATGGTATGAAATCCTGAGAAAAGAAAAGAAATGTGATATAAAATAAAAAAAATGGAAATATCACGAAATAAGACTCACCCAATTTATCGCAGTTCTTGTGATGTGACATTTGAATCATCTTTGAATTCCTTAACTTTGCTTTGGCTTATCTGTTACAAAGTAACCAAATATCTAGGTATTAAACACACATCCAATATATTTTACTTATAGCTATTTCTGTTTCCATTCTTATATGTTGTTTATATTTGTGCTTCCATAAAATTTTCAGCTAAGTGAGGCAATAAGTCATACAAGCCTTCTCAGAATTTCTCCCATATGGCAGGTATTTACCTAATGTTAACTCCTTTTCTCTTTGAAGGGATGGAACATCATTAATGATTCAGATCTAGATTGAATAATTGCATGGTCATATTTGTCTTTGAAGTGATTTCTTCTTCAGCTAAGTAGAGAATAGTTCTAGGTCAACAAAAGGCTGAATGGAGGTCAGGCAGGCAGTAGGAGGTGACTGCAGTAACCCAGAAGAGAAATGATAATTCCAGTCATCAGGGTTGGGAATGAGGAGAGACAAGACAATGAGCAAGAACGAGGAAAACAGCAGTGTGTTGAGCTATCTAAACAGAATGCCACTGGACTGCTGACTGTCAGGTGGGTTTCTAATCAGTCTAAGATTTAATATTAATAATAGTATTTCTGTATATATTACTTTTGTCTATGAATGCATTGGTTTTGTGTGTATACACATATATCTGTATACTAATATATAAATTATGTATCTGAACATTAATAGTACATGCATATGTGTGTGTTTAAATTAAATTTATATTAAATTATACCAGAATATCATTTCTTGAGTGTTCTTCATTTACCTAATTCCAATTTTTTCAGATGTATTCTGGAACTGATAAATTAACCATATAGAGAGTTAGTTCTCAAGTACAAAATATTTCAGAAACTTGATATTGAGCCCCTGTAGTAGTGAATATTATATATGAAATTTTTATTAATGTATTTGTTATATTTAAGAAAATAGAGATAAAATTATAAACAAGAATGAAAAATAAAAAATATTTGAAAAAATAAAAATCAGTAGTCTAAATTGTATACATAGGTTTCAGCTTATTATGTTTTCCTAAAGTAGAGAATTATATCTTTCTTGAATTTTCATGCTCCTTCATGAAATGAGTAAGACTTTAGTTATTTACTTATTATCTATGATGATAAGTTAGTTTTGATTCTTTGTCCAGTTTTTGATGTATGCATTCAACTAAATGTCTCCACCTGGGTGCATTTGAAGGAAACAAATCAAATAACGTTCTGTTCATATATGAATATATCACTACCAATCTCACTAACACATATAAGAAGAGAGAAAAGAGCAAAAATGGTAGATCTAATTTAGGAGGAAACACACAAAATGATGTGTATCCCTCAAAATATATAAATGTATCATCTTCAATCTCCTAAAATGTATACTTACAAAGTTACAATAAAAAAGCATATAATTATTTGAAGATACACACATACATACATACATACATACATATTCACACACATTTATTAAATCCTGTAACCCATTTTAGGATTTTGAGAATATTAATATTTAAGACAAGGGGTCACAAACACAAATACCTATAGGACAAAGAAAGTTATAAAATAAGCAAAAAGGGAATGTTATTTATTATCTGAATAGCCTTGAAATATCACAAATAGAAAAATCACTTTCACAACATATTATGTTCTATTTTTTTTTTAATCTTGGCTTCTGTCCTCAGAATGAAGCCAGTCATTAAGTTCAGATACTTGCAGTTTATACTGAATTTTGCCTTTGTCTTTAATTCACTTGTTTAGACAGAGTTTCTGATTCATTTATATAGTTCTGTAATAATCTTGTTCTAGTTCAGCCTACTTGACAATATTAGCTTTAATCACAAAGAAAAAGAAAAATGTATCTTTAGTTGAAAGTTTGTATAAAATGTATTTCCAATACTTTATCATTATTTCCAATCGTGCAGCTTAGTAAACCACCACAACCTTCAATCTCTGCTCCTTGGCACAGTCACTTCTACAATGTCAAGAAAACAGAATAAAAGAAAAGATCCCAGCATTTGGGAGGCTGAGACAGGAGGATGGTGGGTCATGGACAACCTCAGCTACTTAGTGAGGCCCTTTTCAACACGGTGAGACCCTGTTTCAAATTAAGGAATAAAAAATAGGCTGGAGATGTAGTTCTGAGGTAGAACACCCCTCGGTTCCTTCCCCAGTATCACACACACACAAAAAAAGTTCACTTTATTTTTATATTATTTATTTATTTATTTATTTATTTATTTATTTATTTATTTATTTTCGGTGGTACTGGGGTTCCTGGAAGCCCTTCTACCTCTATGCTATACTCCCAGACCTATTTTATATTTTGAAAAGAGGGTCTCTTAAGCCAGCACGGCTGGTTTGGAACCTGCTCCATCCTGTTCTCGCCTCCCAAGCGCGGGGATTACAAGCGTGCGCCACCACACCCGGCTCATTTTTATATTCTCAAAAGGACTGGAATAAAATGAAATATGAATGAACAAACTCTGAGTTCTGGTAATGTATGCACAGCACAGTATTTAAAGATGTGTGCTAAAAATAAGGCAGGGTTGCTTTTAAATGCCAATCTTAACCACAAACTAAATACATATACTCATAATGAAAATATTCAGAGATACTTCTATGCCATAATGTGCTCTAAACACTTAGGGTATATAAAAGTAGGAGTTAACGTCCAAGATGAACTCCTAGGAATTTGATTTCTTATAGTCCTCCATGGAAAGCAACCCACTACTAAGTTCCTAGACACCAACCATAGATGAGATTTCATGGTCCAGCATTATAAAGATGTAAGAACAACACTCGGGACACAGGTTCCTGACCACGTTTTGATGCTTCCCTGGTTTGGTATTTCTCCAGTCATGGATTCTGAGTGTGAAGATCTGGGCTGTAACCAAAGTTCTGTCCTTCAGAGTATAGTGGAATTCCATCTAAATCAATCCAGGTAGGAATAATAATATTTTAATCATGAAGTTTTTATAACTAGAACTTACAAGTTATACCCCTCTCACAGATTCTGTCATCAGCTCTTTATCGCTGGATCCCAGTCTCAATTTAATAGGTGGCAAGAGACTCAAACTGTCACCACTCACTCAGTCTTTCAGTTCCCCCCATTAATTGTTGTTCCACCATTTCTGATATGTGGGTGTTCTGACTACTTACTAGAATTTGTAAGCTTAATGTTATATACTCATTTCCATAATAGTTTTCCTACATGTAAACTCACATCCAGTATTATAGCTTTTCTCTGTGGCTTTATGCGAACTTTTAGTTCTATACCCTTTTTCTTTGCTTAGTAAACATCCCTTCCTTAGAAATTAAGCCAGGTTTCACTTTACACTTTATGTTATCTAACTCCTGTGCAAGAAAGAGGTAGAAATAATTACTGTTTGGCATTAAATTTGTAATTTTATGCATTTTTCAAAAGCACATAAAATCATAATTTTATTCATTTGAAAATTTTGCTTTCCCCAGCTCAATAGGTTTTGTAAGGGCAGGCAACATTCAACATTTTACACCTATCACTTAGTATCATGCTTAAAGCAGAGTAGACATTTGATAAATTTGTGGGAAATGAAATCTGCCATGAAAACACCACTCAGCACATACTCTGACATAAATAGCCAAAATATTTAGATACTAAAGTTCAAAGCTACAATTTGAATGAAAATGATGCCACCATCTGGCTCATCTCAAAGAGAAAGAATTACAAAAATAACTTCTCTGAATACTGATTACAAAGTCAAAACATATTTAATAACCCTTTGAGAGAAATAAAAGCTATACCTGAAATATTTCCTTAACCTGTCACTCATAGTTTCAAAATAGAATCTGTAAATTGGAATTTAACAAATATTGAGTTAATTTTTAGAGCAACTGATGAAGCATCTGATGTTTTTAAAATGACCCTCCACAGTCACTGCATCTGGCCTATTGGCCCAAAACAGTATCTCTTATTCCTGTCACAAGGTTTTTTTGTTTTTGTTTTTTTTTTCTAAATTCAATTACATAGCTGTATCTTTTTAAAGAAACAGGTAGCTTCAAATTTTGGCTTAAATGTATGATTCATATCCAGCCATTTACTGAACACATCTTCCTATAATTACAGGTTACAATTATTTCTTATTATTGGCAGATCTTGTACAATATGTCACATATTCAGTTTTCCATTAAGATTTTCATCTTTCTACAACAGTGCATGTTTTTAGTAACCAGTGAACATTTTTAGTTACTAAACAGTTATTTCATTCTGAAATGTAGTTATAAAATCCAAGCAAATGAGATACATGAAAATTGTCCTTTTCCTATGAGAATTGATATAAAAATAGATATCAACAAAGATGCTTCAGGTGGGAGGTAAATTCATAGTGTATGCAGAACTACTAGAAGGAAGCCAGCTACTTCAAGCCCACACATGAGGGCCATTTATATCTAGAGAACATATTCACCAATTTTCCTAATTATTAATATTTTCAGCAAAAGAAACCATGTCCTTTGACTAAACTTAGTCTAAGAAAACAAATAAGAGCCAATCTACCTAGAAAAAGCACATCTCAACCTGATTAATTTTGCACTGAGAATATAAATAGAAAACTAAAATTTTAACTTCAATGTCATATGCATTTTTCTTAGTCAAAAGTGAAGTGACTACTAAAATCACATATTTGCTTCCAAAATCTTATCTAAATTAGAATGTTCAGAACATTCTAAAATCTGAAGGAATCTAAGAAAGAAAGAAGCCTTGATAAACTTTATTTAATACAACATCTTTTCTGCTTTAGCTGGGAGAAGTAAACAAGAAAGCATGTCTCTTTTTGCATACAATTTTCATTCAAGCACGTAGTGTGTTTTCCTCTAGATCCCATCTTATTCCCCCATGTGCTATTTTTTTTAACACATTACTAAGATTGGTAGTGATACCCTCATATATGATCATTGCATTATTTGAACTGTTTATTTCATGAAAACTCTTTGTCCTCCATACCTCCCTTCACCAATCCCCTTCCACTATTTTACTGGTCCCTCTCCTCAATTATCTGGTCTCCTTTGTTTCCCATTACCTTTCTAGCTTCTACATATAGGAGAAAACACACAACTTTTGGCTTTCTGAAACAGACTGATCTCAAAATAGTTTTATCTAACTTCATCCATTTCCATGCAAATGATGTAATTTGCTTCTCTTTATGACAGAGTAGAACTCCATTGTGTGTATATACCATGTTTTTTTTTATCCATTCATCTATATCTATTGATGGATACCTGTGTTGTTGTTTTAGTTTGGCTACTATGAACTGTGCTGCTATGAACATGGATGAGCATGTGTCATTATAATATTCTGAGAGCTTGTTTGGAGGTTCTAGCAGGGGATCACAGCTACTTATATACCCTTGACCGAAGACGGGTCCTCCTCTATTCGGGGAAGGTCGTCCTCTTCAACTGAACATGCAGCTTCAGGAGGGATGCACGTGGAGTAGTGAGGCAGGAAGGGGACATCTGCCTAACCAGCCAAATCAGCGGAATCAACCCTGGCAATCAGTGGAGTGACAGATGTCGCAGTCATATCACTCTCACATTCATAATATTCTGAATTTAATTATTTTGGAAAGTTACAGAGGAGTAGTATAGCTGACTTATATGGTGGTTCAATTCGTGGTGTTTTAAGTAACCTCCAAAACATTTTCATATCAGTTGTATAATTTATAATGCCACCAACAGTGTATAAGAGTTTCTATTTAACCCCATCCTCATCAGCCTTTCTTATTGTTTGTATTCTTGAAGATTGCCATTTTAACTAGAGTTAGATGGAATCTTGGTGTAGTCTTGATTTGCATTTTCCTAACTGTTAAAGATGTTGAACATTTTTAATATATTTATTGGCTAATTGTATATTTCCTTTTGAGAAGTATCTATTCAGTTTAATTGCTCATTTTTGATTGGGTTATTTTATTAGGTTGAGTTTTTTATATGTTTTTTTTTCTAACTTGAGGGGCCACCAACCTCAACAAAGAAAGCAAAATGGATATTAAGTCACTCTTGAATACTTTTCTTGCTAGCACTTACATATTTAACGAATTTGGTTTGAAATTATAGTAATCATTTGCTTCTCCATATCACTCATTTTAATTAGTCTTTGGACCAACCCAATATAGGAGACATGGACAGGAACCTCAGGCACCAATGAGCAATAATAAATCATTGGATATTTAATCTAACCTGCTAACAATACATCAATAGCAAATATAAAATACAAAGAACCACTATATTTTCACAAAATTTTACAAGAATCTGGTACTTAAGAACATGGCTTTTATCAAGAGACAATTCTAAGTTTTGAAACAGAAAGTTTTAGCATTTTAAATGTTCTGGTTTAGACCTGTAAAATGTTCTTAATCACATCATTTTAGAATATGTAAGTTAAACTTGACAACCTTTAGCATGAGCAAAACTTCATATTTTACTTCTAATGAAAATGTAAAGATTCTTAAGGAAACATTTAAAGTAAATAAAGCTGACAGAAAAAGTATTATTGCTTTCAAGTTTTAAAAACGTACAAAAATAAAGTGTTTAGAAAATGCACATTGTACACTGAAAAAAATATAACTGACAAGCATCTTTAATTGACCCTCACTGCATATTATTAAATACTATGGTTGTTAACTATAATAAGTCATACTTTAAGATGTTGATTTAATTTATTAAAAATAAAAGATATTAATCACTCTTTAGATTTTCAAAGAAACTTGAAAATATATCATAAATAATGTACATTTTCACTTTACTTATTTGGCTTCTTTGGAATACCTATAAAAGAAAAAAGATTATAATCTCATATATCTATGTAAAAAATAAAAATTTTAAATATTTTTCTAAAATCTAATCAGACAGAAATAAGTAAAATGAGTAATATGCATTTCTAGAACCAAGTATTTCTAAATTAAATTAAAGGTTATTTAAAATTTTACTACTAGTTTGTTAGCCTATGACAAAAATGTGTAAAACTAAGTATAATGATATTAATATATGCTTTATTTTTTATATTTGTTAAATTTTTAAATATATATTACCTATTGTCCCTGAATTCTTCATATTATTAGATATTTAAGAAAATCATCCTTAAATTCATTTGGAACAACAAATAAAACCAAGAATAGCCAAAATAGTTCTCAGCAATAAAAATTATACAGGAGGCATCACAATACCTGAGTTTAAGTTATACTACAAAGCTGAGCCATATTAATAAAAACAGCATGGTATTAGCACAAAATCAGACACATAGACCAATAGAGCAGAATAGAAGTTTCAGAAACTAATCCACACATTTACAGCCAATTGATTTTTTATAAAGGTGCCAAAAACATACACTAGAAAAAAACACAGCCTCTTCAACAAATGTTGTTGGCAAAACTAGTTATTCGTATGTAGAAAAATGAAAATCAATCTCACTCTCTCACCCTGCAGAAGAATCAATTAAAGATCAATCAAAGACCTATAAATTCGACCAGAAATTTTGCAGTAACTTAGAGAGGGCATAGGACTAACACTAAAATATATAAGCACTGGTAAAAATGTTCTCAACAGGACTCCAAAGGCACAAGATATTAAAATGAGGATTAATATTTAGACTTGCATTAAACTGAAGAGCTTCTGTGAAGCAAAGGAAACTATCAAGAGCGTCAAGAGAGAGCCAATAGAATGGAGATCTTTGCTAGCTACTCCTCTGATAAAGTACTAATGTCTACAGCATACAAAGAACTCGAGAAATTCACCACCAAAATAAAATCACAATAAAAAATGAGCAGGTGAACTAAATAGACATTTCACAAAAGAAGAAATACAAATGGATAATAAATATATTAAAGAAATTTTCAACATCATTACAAATCAGAGAGATGAAAATTAAAACTACCCTGAGCTTTTTCCTAACCTTAATTAGAATGGCAATCATTAAAAACACAAATAATAATAAATTTTGTCAAGAATGTGGAGAAGTAGGAACTCTGATATATTGTTGGTGGAGTTTCAAATTAGTGCAACCATTTTTAAAAACAATGTGAAGGATACTCAGAAGAATGAAAATGAATCTATCATATGACCCAACTGCTCCTGGGTAACTGCCCTAAATAACTGAAACCAGACTGCCATAATGATGCATACATATTTAGGTTTATAGCTGCAGGATTCATAATTTTCAAACTATAGAACCAGCTAAGATGTCCATCAACAGACAAATGGATTACAAAATTAAGGTATATTTACAAAAGGGAATTCTACTTAACCATAAAGTAGAACAATATTATGTCATTTGCAGGAAAATAAATGGAAATGGAGAATATTATGCTAAGTGAGGTTAGTCAGTCACAAAACATGAAGGATCAGATATTCTCCTTCATGTGAGGAAGCTAGGGAAAAATTGAGACACAGGAGAGACTTCAGACAAAGAAGAAACCTTAGTGGAGTAAAGGAGGGGACCTAACTGAGGAAGATGGGAGGGGGGAGGAAGATTTGAAGAGGTAAACACTTAAATGGTCTTGATGTACATACACAAACTTACCAAATACAATCACTGTGCTTAGCACAGGAAGGAATGGAGTAGGCAGGAACTGGGGGAGGAACTGTGTGTCTCTGTCACCCTGAATTGCATGAAGATGTATGATTACAATTCCCCAATAAAAACAAAAAAGTATTTTTAGAAGGTATTTAGCATTAACATTTTGGGGAGAGGCAAATATCCTAAGGAATTTTTATCACTATTATTTTCTATTTGCTTACCTTTTGCCTTGGGCATTATTTCTAAAATATATAAATAAAAAAACAGATGATATAGTAGATGGAAGGCTCCTGTAAGTGCAGATTTTGTTATCAATTAGATAATGTATATTTTTTATTATTTGAACTAACTGAAACCTTATTGTGGAGAATGTGACTGCCAGAAACAGGTTGATGTTTGCCTTGGAAAGGTCTAAGGGTCATGCAAAGCCATGATTAGACTGAAGGACTCACTGAAAGCAGCCTGCTCCTTGAAGATAAGTGTTCTTGGTTCTTATGCTGGTGCCTACTCTCAAATACCCCTCTTGTCAAACATTGTCTCAAGGATCTTCTGAACATCCTCAGTGGTTTAATTACTAACTGCCATCTCAGAGACTCTACAATTGTTCTGTGACCAGTCTAGTTAAACATTAAACCCCAGCCCTCTCTGCACAATTACTAACTTTACCTTCTGCACTTTGCATGTATGTAATAGCATCTTTACCTCAACCTCACCCTCAAGACTGAATAAAAGCTGTGAACCAGTGTCTAGCACATCCTTCACCTAAGAGTGAGTTTCCCTGGCCTGCCATGGTAACCAACACCTTATAAATATCTAAAGTTGATTTTTTTCAAATATTTAAGAGGAATTATTAGAATGTTGCGATTGCTAGACTGTACCATGAGAAAGTGTACCTTGATTAATATAATATTAACTGTTTTTAAATTTGAATTTAAATTTCCTCTAGGACATCTTAATCTCTAGTAAATGCCTTTATTTTATTTTGTTTTATACTGGGGAATGAGTTCAGAGGCATTCTACCTCTGAGCTATACCTCAGCCCTTTTTAGATTTTATTTTAAAACAGAGTCTTACTAAGTTGCTGAGAGTCCAATCAAAGTGCTGAAGCTAGACTTGAACCAGCAATCCTACTAACTCAGACTCCCAAGTACTAGGATTATAGGCATGCACCACAGTGCCTGGCTAGTTCTGCCTTTCAAATTAACTTTGTTCTCTTTTCCAAAACTTAATACAGATTAGGCAAGAATTGAATATTTTAATGCATACTACTATCAAATGCAGCATGAATATTAAATTATATCATTTTACTTATATATTACTTATTCATTTAATACTTTATTTATATAGCTATAATTAAATACTAGCAGTATTTACCGTATGATATACTAAAATATAATAACCTTTAATTTTTAAATACCATATATAATGGTCAAAAAACTTTTTATATACAGCACTCATAGTAAAACACGATACTGAGCTTTCCAAAGCATTTAGATAGAAAAGAACCAGAATTCTGAAGTGGATCAAAATATGGTTGAGATTTTTCCTGATTAACCAGAAAGGAGGATGAGCTTAGATATGAAGCAGATACAAGGGTGGCTGTTAAAAAAAAGCCAGGTCGGTCACAGGGCTAAATGCAGATATCTTGCTTCTGCGGAAATCACCTCTATGCATCAGCATAGAGAATGAATTATGCAGAAATGAAGTTCCTCCACCAGCACTGCCCAGATTTATGCTCTCATGCTATTAGTCATTTACAGGAAAGGTAAATTTATACCAACAAACCTTCCAGTTTTTCTTTTTATCTGAAGAGAGTACTAAAACAGTAGGTAGGTAAATAGTGAGGCAATTAAAAATTCATTGTCACTAATTATAAATACACATAAGATGGCATATATAGAGACAGAACTATAAAAACAAATTGGAGAAGGAAAGAAAAAATAAAAAAGGAATACCCCAGTTTTCATCTATAAAATTATATACAAATAAAAGAAAGTAGGATAGGCTGTAAAAATCTGTGCATATAATTATAAAAACGCCACAATTGCTCCTATTTCTCTATTCAGACCTTTGTTATAGAATTTTGAAAGCCCCCTAAATCTGGCTCTGCACTCTGTCTTGTGATAGGCTTTCCAATGAGCAGTTGAGATGCATGTATTTAAAAAGTGAGTGTGCTTTCAGGATTATCTTCTGTTGCTGCTTGTAGAACCCTGTAACTCTGTATGAAATATGGACTAATCTGGAAATGAGACACAATGATCCCAGGCCCCCACAGTCAAAAGCCTAGAGTGAACCAATTGCAAGATATGTGAGTTAGAGTATCTAGGACTAGCCTGCTGAGAGTATTTCAGAATGGAAGACTTGCTCAGAAGAATAATTAGGTAATAGTTGTTTTAATTCACTAAGTCCTAAAGTGATTTATATGAAATAAAAACCAGCTGATATAGATACTAAACACTTTTATGCTAATTTTATGCTAATAAAGTTGAAAAAATAGATATAACTGACCTTCACTTTGTGATTATATGTTTACCTGTAATTACTATTCAGTCAATATACAGCTGGGCCAAATGAGATAATATTGGAGGGTCATTCATTTTATGACTGGTAGAGAGTATTTTTAAAACATTAACACTAAAATTAAAGTTGTTTCTAAGGTGGGTATAGCAGTGTGCATTTGTAACCCTAAAACTTGGGAGGCTGAAGAGAAAGTTAATAGGTTCAGGTCCAGCCTCAGCAACTTTGAAGATCCTCAGCAACTGAGTGAGACTCTGTATCAAAGTAATTAAAATATACCTATATTTCAATGTGCTTTTATTGGCACATTATAGTTTCACATCATAATGTTCATAATGATAACAATGACATACATGCACATAGCAATTAGTGGGCCTCCCCCTGCCTCTTCATTTCCCCCCTTTCCCAATACAGAATACTGAAATTATATTGTTATATTCACCTATGTACACAGTCAATGGTAATATTTCCATTAATGTACCTCAGTCTTCCTTTTCCTCTTCCCTTAGACCACCACCCTAGCTCCATTGAGGCTTCTCCTCCATTACCTGCAGTCCCCCCTATATTCCAATTACTCCCTAGCTTGTGCATATTATAGAAAACATATGACCCTTCACTTTCTGTGATTGGCTAATCTCACTAACATAATGTGCTCCAGGTCCTTCTATTTTATTGCCAATGACATTATTTTGTTTCATGAAGCTAATAAAGTAGGAGATAAGTTCAATACTCCAACATATAAGAACAGGTACAAACTTCCTCAACAAAACCCTCAAAGCTCTGGAAATTAAAACAATAATTAATAAGTGGGATGGCATTAGACTAAAAAATTTCTGCACATCAAAGGAAATCATCAAGAGTCTAAATAGAAAGTCCATGGAATGGGAGAAGGTCTTTGCTAGCTATACCTCTGTCAGAGACTAATATACAAATAACTTACACTAAAAAAAATCTAATAAAGAAATGGGAAACTGAATTTAATGGACACTTCACAAAAAAAGAAGAGATACAAATGGTCAATAGATACATGAAAAAAAATGTTCAACATCATTAGCAATCAGGGAAATGCAAATCAAAACTACCCTGAGATTCCATCTAACCCAAATCAGAATGGCAATCAGAAAGAAGCCAAATAATAATAAATATTGGGATAATATGGGGAAATAGTAACTCTTCTACACTGTTGGTGGGACTGAAAACTAGTTCAGCTGCTATGAAGAATAGTGTGGAGATTCCTTAGAAAACTGGGAATAGATGTACTATATGATATAGCTATACCACTTCTGGGGATCTTTCTAAAAAGGCTAGAACCAAAGAATGACAGTAATACATGCCTACCTGTGTAATAGCAGCACAATTCACAAAAGCCAAATTATGAAAACAATCTAAGTGTCCATCAACAGATGAATAGATTGTAAAATAAATGGGAAATAAACACAATAAAATTTCTACTCAGCAAAAAAAAAAGTTCTGGGAGTGTTACTCAGAGGTAAAATGTTCCTAGGTTCAATCCTCAGTACAAAATAAATAAATAAATAAATAATATCTATGTAGTTTTTAACATTTTTTAAAATTTAGTCAATAACTCCTGTGAACAACAATTTTAATCCCACAATAAAAGAAGGATGTCATGCTTAATATTTTTAGTTAATTATAGAGGCTTCAAATATATGTCTCTGTTTTAATATTATTAGTAAATAAATATCAGATCAACAATGTATGTAACATTTTACTAGTATACCTAAAAATAGAAATTCCATTAGAGAAACTTAATGAAGCAGAATATATACATATGTGTGTGTGTGTGTGTGTATGCGTGTGTGTGTGTAATATACCGAACACATAAATGATGATAAATGTGATGCAAAATACAACAGTTTTTATAAAATATAAAAAATGAACAAACTTTACAGTGGTTTTAGAAGAGCTAACTATGCTTCTCTTTAATGCTCAGAGAAGGAAGGAGGTAAGAGAAAATAGTAAAAAGGGAAGATATGGTCAAAGTACATTGTATGTAATATATGGCAATGTCACAGTGAAAAACACTAATTGGCCAATAAATATGCACTAATTATTATAATCAATAATAAGATAATACCTCCCAACATTTTATTAAAGATACCAATATAAAAATTGAAACACTTAAAAATATTTTAACTTTTAATATTCCTGACAAATAAAAATACAAATTTGTGATTTTATGTTAAAAAAAACATGTCAAAGATTCTAGAATGAATCCAAAATTATATTCAAACAAAAATGTTCAGTTTAAAATAACTTCATCCTTTTATTAGAAAGAATTCATACTAATAATTCAATATTTAGAACAATAAAAAAATCACATAATATCTAGCAATTATATACACAGAGACTAAAAAGAGACAATGTCATTAAAGACCATAATTACTAAAAGGAGAGAAAATAATAGAACCTTGTTCCTCTCCTAATCATCCATCATAACATTTCCAAGTTAGACATTCTTACATGTCATATTTTGCAACAGTTTCTCATTTGTAAAAAAGCTTCAAATTCTACAAAATGTTAGGATAAATTTGCTTTAGAAATGTTACTTATGGAGAGATTCAAAATGGTGACTACAGGACGCAGCACATTTTAGTAGCTGGAACAAATAAAGTTCAATGGCAGAATTTTTTTTTTCAGGTCTGGGGATGGAACACAGGGGCCTTTGACCTCCTAGCTACACCTCCTGCCCTATTTTTTTATTCAAACAGGGTCTCACTGAGTTATGGAGTGCCTCACTAAGTACCTGAAGCTGCCAGTGAACCGCGATCCACCTGTCTCAGCCTCCCGAATGTTGGGATTACAAGCCTGTGCCACCACACCCAGCTAGAAGGCAGCATCTTGACAAACAAAATAAACAAAGCAGCAGAAGATACCACAGGGAACCACAGTGGAAGAAAATCCAGTACTCTGAACACAAGATCCACTGCAAAAAGCCTGAGCTCGATATTGACCTAGTGTAGTGGCCTACATCACCTTGGGTGGGCTGCTCAAACCATGATTGCTAGCTTCTGCAATGCAGCCCCAAGAAATTCCTACAAATATTCTAAGAACTTGAAGTACAGAAAGCAGCCGCAGAGCTGCAACATCTTAAGCGACCAGCACCCCACCTCAGGGACGCAGAAAAAGATCCAAAAGCCAGTGAGCTCACCAGAGGCAGCACCCACAGTGGCACACTGTACCCTCCTGAGACCGAGCCCTCAAAACAGCAAGGTAACTGGGTCTTCTTACTTGGCCCAGAACACCACCCAGAACAGCCATGGGAACCCATCAGGCTAAGACCTGGCAGTTCATCCCAGAGTGAGTTCAGTTAGAACCTCCAGAGATACAGGAAAGGCATAGTGTTCAAGGCATGGTGCCTACCTGCACAGGGTCACAGGGGGTCACTCCAAGACTACACTGGATGCCCTATGCCACAGCAGTGCACTATACCCTACAGAAACCCAGCCCACAAGACAGCAAAGTAAGTGCTTGCATTAATCATTACTTGGCTGAGGCAAAAGACCACCAGAGCAGCTGCAGGACCCTGGAGGACTAATACCTGGCAGCCCATCTCATCTAACTGGAGGTAGTCTAGTTAGAACCTCAAGAGACATGGGAAAGGCATAGTTCTCAAGGTGTGGTACCTGAACAGGGTCACAGGGATTCACTCCAAGACTACACTGGATCCCCTCTGGGTGCACATATGGAGGTACAGGCCCAGGGCAGAAAGGTGCAGAGCACAAGTCCTGAGATCATAGAGCCCAGGGCAATGAGCACAGAGCCAGGACCAAAAATCATAAGTGCAAACACTCATGAAGTAGCATTGAAGAAGAGATAGAGGTACAGACCAAGAGTATTCATAATCTTTTCAGAGAAATAATGTCAGAGAATTACCAAATATGGAAAGAGACTTGGACATACATGTACAGGAAACATACAGAACACCATTCAGACAGGATCAATGAAGGACCTCCCCATGCCATGTAATAATAAAAATGAGGCTAAATAAAGAAGTTTAAAAGCAGTGAGAACCAAAAAACAAAACAAACAAACAAACAAAATAAGCCAGGTGGCATACAGGGGCAAAACAATAAAAATTACCCAAGACTTTACAAACCAAGTCATGAATTCCAGGAGAGACTTGTATGATATAATCAAAACCCTGGAAGAAGAGATCTTCTAACCAAAACTGCTATATCCAGCAAGGTTATTATTCAAAATTTATAGAGAAATGAAAGTATTTCAAGATAAGCAGAAGGAGCTTCAAGGTCTCTGGTATAATTTTCAAGTCTTTGATCCATCTTGAATTGACTCTTGTACAGGGTAAAAAAATGGAGTTTATTTCCATTTTCTTCATATGGTTAACCAGTTCTGCCAATACCATTTGTTGAAGAGGTTATCATCTTTTTTCCAGTATACGTTTTTGGTCTCTTTGTCAAGAATCAATTGGCTCTAAGTATATGGACTTATTTCTGAGTATTCTATTCTGTTTCATTGATCTATATATCTATTTTTGTGCCAGTACCATACTGTTTTTTGTGCCAGTACCATGCTGTTTTTTCCACTTTGGAAAACAGTATGGAGGAACCTCATACGAATAGGAATGAACCTACTACATTAATCAGCAATAGCACTTTTAGGTATCTACCCCCCAAAAATGGAAACCAAACTACCAAACTAATGCATGTGCATCTATGTTCATAGCTACATAATTCACAATTGCCAAACTATGGAACCAGCCAAGAAGTCCATCAGCAGATGATTGAATTACAAAACTATGAGATATGAGCCGGGTGTGGTGGCGCATGCTTGTAATCCCTGTGCTTGGGAGGCTGAGACAGGAGGATCACATGAGTTCAAAGCCAGCCTCAGCTACGTAGTGAGGCTTTCAGCAACTTAGTGAGACCCTGTTTCCAAATAAAATTTAAAAAAAGGTCTGAGAGTATAGCCCAGAGGTAGAAAGCTTCTGGGTTCCACCCCCAGTACCACCAAAAATAAAACACAAAACTATGAGATATGTACACAATGGAATTTTAATCAGTCATAAAGAAGAACAAAATTATGTCATCTACAGGGAAATGAATGGAACAGGAGAACATTAAGTGAGATCAGTCAGTCACAAAAGTAAGAAATTGAATGTTCTCCCTAATATGTGGAAGTAAGGGAGAAAAGGAGTTATAGAGGAACTCTGGACAGAGAAGGAGAAACTACAGATGAGCAAATAAGATGACCTAATTGAGGTGACAGGAGGGGAGAAGAGGGAAATTCTCTAATGTACATGATGTACACTAACAAACATATCAAAGTCAATCACTAAGCTAAATATGAGAAAGAAGAAAGGGGGATAGAATGGGGAGGGAACTGGGTAAGGGTTAAATGAGTGATGTGTGCATGTATGCCTTTACCATCTTGTACCCCATTAAGATGTATGACTACAATGCACTAATAAAAAATTTAATAAATAGGTTTTGGAAGTTCCACCCATCCAGTACAACAGAAGAAAAAAAAAGGACAGTCAAAGAACTACTAAAATGAAAGAAATAAAATAATTATTCTGTGTACATTTTAAGAATGCCTCTTAAGAGCACCCCAGAATATCATTTGCAAAATTAGGGTATTAACATAAATACTGAGTCTTAAAATAGTAAAAAGAGTTAATAGCTACAGTTTCCAACATAAAATTTATAAATACCTTTAAAACAATCATAAAATAGAAATATACACAATAACATTAAATTCATATGATTACATTTAAAAATAAAATATTAAAGCAAATAAAAGGAAAATAATAAAATTTGAGGGATAATAAAAGAATTCTTAAATACGCATCAGAAATTGTATGGTTCTTCTTGCAAAAATAAAATATTCTACTGATGCCAACTGTCCTCCAGTTTAGTTACAAATGCAAATATAATTTAATCAGGATATAAAATGTGTGAATGCATGCATCCATGCACTATGATATATATTTACATACAGACATATATTTCAATTAAATTCAGAAATTAGTGTTAATTTTATTAGTACAATTATTTAGCTATTTAGAAATATGTATGAATATGTTTTACCCCTGTCATAATAAATACTACATATAAAAATTATGCCTAAAAGAACCACTGTATTAAAATCTCAAAGGCAAATGCCAAAATAAGTATTTTATATATATACAAGTGTCATAGTTTTAAATCTTTTTAAATGAGGCTATGATGATAGAATAAAAAAGGTAAAATAACATAAAATTTAGTTATAAAAATGCAAATGGACCATTTGCATTGGGAATTCTTTTGTTTTCTATTCGTTTACCAGGGAAGACAGCATCTTTCTACTGGGCTGCCTGCATTAAGAAGATGTAGCTGCAGAGCTTTTTTGTTCTTTCTTATTCTTCATGAATATCATTTAGGAATGGTTGATCATAATAAGTTGAAATAATGAGAATGATATTAACACAGCAACAACTATATAATATGATTGCTGGAAGACTCTATCCTTGATAGTCTTCTCACAGTAAGTTGATTATGCGATATATACAGAAAATCTCAAGAGCCTAGTGGATTGGAAAGCAATGTGTCTTCTGAGAAGACACATAGACTTGAAGGTTTATATACCCTTTCTATATGGGATCTAGCTATCTTTTAACAGTTTTCATTAAGCATTAAGCAAATGAACAAATATAAGTAAACATGTTTTTCATGCTGAAATAGCTTTATTCCTTTTCCACATATGCAATCATAAATAAAATGCCTAGCTCTATCAGGAAGTAACAAAAATAAATAAAAGTCCAGGTGATAAATCATTACATTAAATAGGTTTTCTGTTTGCTTCCTCTGGCGTTGCCTGTAGGTAATCCCCAAATTGAAATATTTCTTCACTTAATAGCATTCCTCAGGTCTTGAAATCTCTCTTCATTCTTTGCTCCTTCCTATCTTCCTGTATTACTTTCTTTCTTTGGTCTGACCTGGATATTTCAAAAGACCTGTCCTCACACTTGCATAGTCTTTCTTCTATTTAACTTACTCTGTTATTTGGGCTATCAGAATTTTTTTTTTAACTTATTGATATTTCCATTTACAGGATTTCTATTTGTTTCTTTTTAAATTGTGTATTCCTTTGATAAATTTCTTATTCATATTTTTAATTGTTTTATCTTATTTTATTGAGTTGTCAATTTTGTATTCTTATTAATATCAATTCAGTTCCCTTATAATTATTTTTAAACATTATTACATTTCATCAATATTATTTTGTTTAAGACCCTTGCTAGACAGCTATTAAATTTTTGAGATATCATTTTATTGTGTGTTTAATATTTATGTAACATTACTTTAAGTTTTTTATATGACGGATTAGTCATGTGTACTACTTTTATAAGATGTTCTTCAAGATAACCAGAAAATGAGTCTTGAAGTATCAGTTTTGTAAGCTATGCTCGCTTTGGTTCCATTTGGATGCCATGATATAGTCTCTGTAGATTGTTTTGATTTAATCAATCTGTTTGGGCATGGTATATGTGTGGCAGGTGAGAGAGCCCTTCTATCTTAAGGAGCTATGTGCAAGAACGAAAACTGTAGTAGCTCAAGCATGTGGTACATTCAGTAGTAGCAGCGAGGTTCTTGCTGTGTGGTTAGTGCAGAACTGGAGGTTTTGGCACTGGAAATATAGCACTATAGCACAATGGATGTTTCCTCAGCAGCAGCCATGGCAGCAGCAAATCCTCAGATGTGCACCACAAAAGCTCAGGTGACCAGGAACAATCCAGGGCAGTAGGAGGCAACTCCAGGATCAACAGTAGTTAGGGCCAGCTAAGCAGTTCAGGTGGATTGCAGATTTGGCTGGAGCTGGTTATGAAGTGTGGGCAGAATATGGCAGTTGCTCAGGCTGATTACAGAAGCAGGGTGAGCTTGTATGTAGTTCAGCTGTAATTTCTCTCCAATATGTGCATTTAGAGCAATGTCTCGGAAGACCACATGGCTTAAGCAGAATATAAAAGTTGCTTGAGCAGACTATGAAGGCAGGGTAGGCTCTCTGCATGGCTCAGGATGATAATGGCAAGAGCAACTCTGCTGACCATGTAGTTCAGGAGCATCATGCAATGGTTTGGGACAATTACCAAGGCAGCTGGGGTTTGTTATGTTTCATGGGCCCATTAAGGTGTCAGCTCACTGACTACAGCAGCCCCAGCAGGAGCGACAGCATAGTTCTGCCCCTAATGGAACCTATAAATTATTTTGAAATAAAAATGACTAAGTTCTAGGTTTGAATGCTGGTATTATAAATGGGACAAGGTGAGAAAGAACTTCCACAGTATACATATTTGATTCCTATTTTAGAGAGGCTTAAAAGTAAATAAAAGGGGGGACCCAATTCATGTGTCTGATTTATATAGGATATTTTGTTTTTAAAAACTCAGTATTCTACACAGGGTGGCTGTGGATGGATTGAGAAGAAAAGCTGGTCACCAGTAATCATGCTGCTTCAGTTGTTGAAGAGAAAAAGCACAAAATTGCTTGTGGATACTGTAAAAACATAGCAAGGAAAGAATCTTGGTATCACTTTTGCCTAAGATGTACAAGTGAATCTGGGAGCAAATGAATTCAGACATTGGCACTAATCTCCACAAAACCTTTAAAGTAGAAGCCTCAAAGAATATACATTTATTCCTAAGGTAAGTTAATGTAAAGTCAAGAATTACTAATTAGCAATTAAACTTTAAATAAAGTACTATATATACTTTTACTCTTAGTACCTAAGCATTTGATTTTTATCTCTCTTTAGAAATTTAACTATGTCAATTATGGACTTTTCTTTTATAAAATCTCTTTAAACTAGCCATATATAATATGCTATATTGTGTGTTTAAATTTTCTTTCTGGACCATCTGCTTATAAAATCGGAATTCAATTATATGGTAGAGCTCAAAATAGCACCCAACCTTTGAGATGTCTCATCTACCTTTAAGCCCAAATGTCCAAAATTAAATACATCATCTTCTCACAGCATATCACCCCTTTCACCACCAGGCCTATCCAGAACGTCTTCCATTAGAGTTCTCCAAAAACAATACCCAGCCTCTCCCACCTCTGCCTACAACTTCTAAATCTAATTCTCCATCTCTATCCTGTCACTTCCTCTACTGCATCTGCTCTCACAGTTTAGTTCTCATGATCTAGAATATATATAAAAAAAATCACCGCAGCTTATAGACCAATTTTCTTCACTCTAGGAGCCTCCTTCTCCATGATGTGAGTGCAGTGATGTCAAAGCAATAATACAAAACATAAGCATGTTTCCATCACTCTAGTATTTAAAATGATCTCTTTTCAGGTTTGGATTGAAAACTGAACAGTCACCATAATTTACGGTTATAAATTTCTCTACATTTAGACCTCCGTCACCGAATCTAGGCCTGTACCTCTCTGTCATTGTGGTACCTACAGACTATGATTCAAATCCAAAAGCCAGCCAGGCGTGGAGGCTCAGGCTTGTAATCCCAGCATTCAGGAGGCTAAGACAGGAGGATGGCAGTCCGTGGACAGCCTCAGCTACTTAGCGAGGGCCTCTGCAACCTAGTGAGACCCTGTTTCAAAATATATAATAAAAAATAGGGCTGGTGGGGGTGTAGTTGGAGGTAGAATGCCCCTGGGATTCCATCCCCAGTACCACAAAAAACAAAACAAAAAAAAGAGCAAATCCAAAATCCAGGTGTAAAGACACCTCTTGCCTCTGCTTTTGTCTTTATAGAAATATTAATTCTTGTCATCCAAAAGAGGCCACAGGGAAAGTCCACATGGAAAAAAAAAAAAAAAAACAAGGCCATTGGCAACAGCCCAGCTGCGCTCCCAGCCAGCACCCAGCTCCAGCCACTGCCCAGGTTAGTAATGACTCTGGAGCAAATTAGGTATCACTGCCAAAAATCTGCTCTGACTGTATAATCATGACAATTAAATCACTATTATTTCAAGTGACTTATTAATTAGGTGGTTTGTTAGACACTGGTAAAAAATCAAAACATAAGATTAACAAGTTATATACATATTTATGTATATACACACAGACATATATACATGTACATACAAATATATTCATAGCATGTATTAAATATATATGAAATATATTCTTTATGTATATAATATAATTAAATCCCCAAACCACAGATTGTGACTTACTATATTACTTATTACTTTCTAAAAGAATTTCCTTAGGTAATGACTCAAACTCAATTTTTTTTGGTAGTACTGGGGTTCCTGGAAACCCTTCTACCTCCGGGCTACACTCTCAGACCTATTTTTATACTTTTTTATTTGGAAACAGGGTCTCTTAAGCCAGCGCAGCTGGCTTCCAACCTGCGTGATCCTCCTGTCTCCGCCTCCCAAGTGCGGGGATTACAAGCATGCGCCACCCCACCCAGCTCAAACTTATTTTAAATATAGATAAAAACATAATCTTCTCTAAGATAAATTTTTAACCTTGCTGTATTACCCCTTTCACATTGCAAGGTTAGACTTTGTACTTCCTTTCTGCTTCTACAGTACCTATTAGAATATAACTTTGCCAGGCGTGGTGGCACACTCCTGTATCCCAGTATTTGGAAGACTGAGAAAGGAGAATCATCATTTGAGGACAGCCTCAGCTACTACTTAGTGAGGTCCTTTGCAACTCAGTGAGACTCTATATCAAAATAAAGAATAAAAAGTAGGGCCAGGGGTGTAGCTTTGAGGTAGAATGCCCCTGGGCTCCATCCCCAGTACCAAAAAAATGTATATAACTTTTTTTATTCAGTACTGGGTATGGAACCCAGAGAAATTCTACCTACAAGCTACATCCCCAGCCCTATTTTTTATTCTTTATTTTGAAACAGAGTCTCACTAAGTTACGGAGAACCTAAGTAGCTGAGGCTGGCTGAGAACCTGTAATCCTCCTGTCTCAGACTCCCAGGTACTGGAATAAAGAAACCTAACTAAGGGAGATGTGAAGGGGAAGAGGGAAATTCCGTAATGTACATGATGAACATTCATAAATAGATCAAAGTAAATCAGTAAGCCAAACATGAGGAGGGATCAGGGAGGGAATGGGGTGGGGATTGAGGAAGGGCTAAATGAGTGATGTGTGCCTGTATGACTCTACAATCTTGTACCACACTAAAATGTATGACTACAGTGCACAATCAAAAATGTTTTATTCTTTATTTTGAAACCAGGTCTCACTGAGTTGCAGAGGGCCTCACTAAGTAGCTGAGGCTGTCTGAGAACCATGATCCTCCAGGTCTCAGCCTCCCGAATGCTGGGATTACAAGCATGCGCCACCATGCCAGGCTTCAAAAATGTTTTAAAAGTCAAGTATGTGCCACCACATCTTGAATATCTCTAGACAAATAGATGTTGTCAAAAATAAAATCGGGTCAAGTTAAAAATACTTTTAAGCTTATTCTACATACAATAGAATAGTTTTTTAATCAGGAGACTTCAAAACAAAAACGGTAAAAAGCACCACTCACAATAGATGGAGCAGGGTTCATCAATCACAAAGCAGGAAATATTTGGACCCTTTGTGATGGCTGACATACAACGTTCTTTTTAGGAAAAGAAATTATTTAACTTGATTTGTCTATAGCTAATGGGTTTAATTTCAATAGTCATAAAGCTTACATTTTATATTTAGATTATGATTATAGGTAGCATTTGGGGGAAATCAGTGATGAATTTTAGTTCTGTTACTTTGGGTAGTTGATCTTAGGGTGTATATGCACTGTGACTCCATTTTGTTTATCTAATAGCATCAATTAAATATTAAAATAATTAGCTGGGCGTGGTGGTCCACACCTGTAATCCCAGCACTTGGGACGCTGAGACAGGAAGATCACACAGGTTCAAAGCCAGCCTCAGCTACCTAGCAAGGCTCTCAACAACTTAGTGAGACCCTGTTTCCAAATAAAGTATAAAATAGGTCTGGGAGTATAGCCCGGAGGTAGAAAAGCCTCTGGGTTCCACCCACAGTACCACAAAAAATAAAATAAAATAAATTTACAAAGATAACTAAAATTCAGACAATAAAGAATGACTTCAAAGTCATTACTCTTGCTACAGTACCATTATGCCTTACTTGCCCAACCCATTAATTATTGTAACATATTAACAGTAGGTGGAATAGGAAAAGGTACTTAGCAGATATGTGGTGAAAAACATAGCAAATAATGATGTATATGGCCAGTATTTAATAGAGTAGTGCCAAAAAAGCATGGTCTGGAAACATCATCATGACCCAAGTACTTCTTAGAAATGCAAATTAGTGGTCTTGACCCCAAAATCCACTGGACAAATCCTTGGTTGGAGCCCACTAATCTGTGTTTTAACAATCAGAATAGGTGATTTTAATGCATTCCCCATTTGAACTTTGACACTTTGAAATCTGTGAATGGTAAGAATATCCATTTAATATCAATTTCTCTTTTCCCACAAATAAAGAAACTGAGACTAAGTATGTTTGATTTTTTATTTTTGCAGTACTAGGGATTGGATATAGTAGCATTCTATCTCTAAGCTACATTCCCAACTCTATTTTTTATTCTTTAATTTGAAACAGGGTCTCACTAAGTAGCTGAGACTGGCTGCAAGGCTGCAAGTCAGATTTCAGCCTTTCAAGTATCAGAATTACAAGCAAGTGTCACCACACCTGGCCTATGTTTGATCTTATGAAGTTTTTATAAATAACATGTGGCAAAGCAGAAATGAAATAAGGTATAATTACCAACTCGAGGCAACACAGTGAGATTTTTACTTAATATACATATCAAATTTTGATTGACAGTAGCATAAAAATTATACTCCAAACAAAAGGACCCAAACTATACATACCCATACCTGTCTAAGCTTATCTAAATACACTAAAATAAGACTTGCCCTTCCAAGGGACACATTCAGAGAATCAAATCTCACTCAGCAGGCTACCAAATCCAGCTGGAGTAGGGCAGTGACCAGCGAGCTTCGCAGAAGGAACATGCAAGGGATATACTGAGCCAGCAAGAACTGATGAGGCATGATTGCAGAGCGCTGAGACATAATCATAGCATAAAGGACAGGCCAGAGTAACAAAATCAGAAACATGAGCAAAGGCTTTGCAAACAACTTTCACTGAATTTAAGGCTACTATTCACATTTTCTCAGGGTAAGCACTGTTGATCATGCCTAATCAAATTCAGATGTCAATTTTGAAACACAAGAATGCAAGTAAAATATATGGCTACATGTGTGGCCAATGTAGAGAAGTACCCCCCAAGCCCCTCATAAATATATGTAAAATATATAACTGCAGATGTATAAAGATATATGGCGTTTTAGTATTCCCAAAGTTATGGAATTTCCTTTGTAACTTTGGAAAGTCTAGGCAAAATTTGGATATCATGGTTTCCACCTACAGATTGGCATATATATTCGTTCATAAGTTATTCTCGGTGTGTTTGATAGCAAATAAAATGTTTCTTATGCCTTCATTACCATTTCATAGTCGAACAAGGACTTTTTAAATTTATTTTACAAAAAGTATAAGTATGCTACTAGGAATAGACATGTGTCCTCTGCTGCTCTTATCTCTGTGTTCCTGCTGCCTATTCTGCCCTTGGGAGAAAAAAACAGGACTGTATATTCCACTCTAGCAATCCTGTGGGAAAGAAGTCAAAGGCTAGAGTGATTTTATATGAAATATGGGTTTTGCCTTCTCTTGATAAAAAAAAAAAACAATCTGGAAAGAGTATGTTTACCTTCCTGGAAGGCAAAATTTAACTCTGTTCTATTAATTGCTGCCATTTTGCAGAGGAAAGGGCTCCTGTGTTTGCCATCATACCCACTAGAGTCTAATTTATTTTATTTCTTGCCCCTATAACTTTCTGAGCTTTCTATGCATGCTTTAGCACTTAGGAAAAACAAGAGTCATTCACTTTAGATCACAAGACATTACTAACGATTTAGGTGGAGGTCTGCCTTTAATTACATTTTTACTTAGTAAATTTCATTTTTGCTTAAATTATCTGCTAATGACAGTGATGGGTTAGAATGCAAATGCATTCTTCTCCTCCTGTATATGAAGTAGGATTCTTTGTAATTTTAGTTTGAAATTAATGAAGTAAGAAAACTGTTAATAATTTTAGTCCAAAATATACATTTAATTAAAAACTTTTTCCCTATGTGATAATAACATAATATTTAAAATCATAGCACACCTACTCTTTGGAAATATAGCTTTCATTAATTAATATTGCAGGCGATGTTATTCCAATCATCTCCTTGTACATGAGGGGATAAGACTGGCATTTGCTTTTATTCTATTTAAACATCTATGAGGGACAAGAGTAAAATGATAAATATGCTGAACTCCTTGTTTGAATTGCTATTTAATACAAGGCCTGGACTTTATTGTTTGAAATGTATTCCTTTGGAAATGAAATAATTATTATTTAAAAGAAATAAAGTGTGGGTATAATACATAGTATTCAGCTTTTCCATCCTCTGGTTTCTAAGAGTTCCTAAGAGCCGCCTTTCCTTTTACTTCTGGGCATGAAAAGAAGATAAGCCACTCTGACTTTCTCCTTCTGCTCATTTGTTTCTTCAGGCTATGTCTGCTCCTGAAGGGAATAGAAAGTGCCAGGAAGCTTAGAAAGTAGCTTATGTGCTATCTGGGCTGGTTTTTCCATTCTCTCTTTGCTCAGGAAGGAATATGGTATAAATCTCACTCCTCAGCATTGTTAGGACCCTTTGGGGCAAAAAAGAGAGGGTAAGAGGGAGAACATTTTGAATGTTTCTGTGTTGAGATAATTTTAGTCTCACATAAGTGTTGTAAAAATAGCAGAGAGCTACTATATACATTTCAACCACTTTCCCCTTAACTTATATAATCAGAGAATAGTTGTCAAAATCAAGAAACTAACACTAAACGATACTATTAACTAAAATGCAAAACTTACTTGAAGTTCATCAGTGATTTTCTACTATCATTCTTCTTATGTTCTAGAATACAATCCACGACCTCACACTGTGTTTGATGTCCTGTCTTACATTTTTCAATCTAGAAGATTGCTTCAGTTTTTTTAATTTTTTTATTGGTGTATTGTATTCATACATCATAATGGGATAAAGAAAAAAAGCTTGTGTAGATATACATGCACACATTGCCCAGTTAGCTTCTACCTAATCCCCATTCCATCCCCTCCCCATCCCTTCTTCCCATGCTTGGCTTAGTGGTTAACATTTATGTGTTTATTTAAGCACATCATGTTTTTTAGAGAGTTTCCTTCTCCCCCCTCTCATCCCCTCAGTTAGGCTGCCTACGACCCATTTCTCCTTCCCTAAAACCTTGACAATTTCGAAAAGTACTAGCCAGATATTTTTTAGAATATCTCTTCAATGGGTTTGCCTTATGCTTTTGACAAAAGTGGTTCTTACCAAGATCCCATATTGTAAAATTATTCTATACATTTTGTTATTACTAACTGTATGTGTGTGTGTGTGTGTGTGTGTGTGTGTGTGTGTGCGCGCGCGCTCGCGAGCACGTGAGCATGTGTGCTTGTGCGCGCACCTGTGTATTAGGGATTGAACCCAGGGACATTCTACCTCTGAGCTATACCCCCAGCTCTACGTTTTATTCTTTATTTTGAAACAGGGTCAAACTAAGTTGTGAGGGCCTCATCAAGTTGCTGAGGCTAGCCTAGGACCTCTGATCCTCCTGTCTCTGCTTCCCAAGTAGCCACCATGCCTGGCTATTACTGAATATTTTCTAAGAGATACTTTGAGACTATATGCAGATATCCTGTTTCACTTAAACAATTTATCCACTAGTTTCGACACCTATGAGTGGATTGCCAATGTTCCATTTTTTGTTTTCTTTCCATCTTTAGTATCTGGAATTCTGTAGAAATAATCACTGATTCTTATCAATTTATTTATTTATTTATTTATTTATTTTGTTTATTATATAACATGTACCCATGACAATTTTATTTTATTTGGAAGGTCAAATTAAATATAATCATAATTGTTCAATCTTCCAAATTTAGCCATTAGGAGTTGTTTCAGGAAACCTCCTGTGCCATTTGTTATTACCAATCATTTCAAAAGATGTTTTATGTTGTTGTTCTTGTTGTTTTTATACAATGTCTTGTATTCAGGCACCAAAACATATTACAGAATCAATCCTCTTGTACATTTTTTTCCTGCCACTTTTTGAAAATGAACCATTAGCCCCGAAATCTCCTACGTATCAGCCATTCTCTTTCATTTATCTACTTAAGTGGTGGGAAATAGGTCAATATTATGCCCTGGAATTTTATTTATTTTATTTTATTTTATTTTTTGGTGGTACTGTTGTTCTTGGAAACCCTTCTACCTCCAGGCTACACTCCCAAACCTATTTTTATATTTTTATCTGGAAACAGGGTCTCTTAAGCCAGCAAGGCTGGCTTCGAACCAGCACAATCCTCCTGTCTCCATCTCCCAAGCGCGGGGATTACAAGTGTGTGCCAACACGCCCGGCTGCCCTGGAATTTTATGTTAGACCTTTATTGAGTTTTTGCTCACCTACAGAAAAAGTTGGTGCTTTGGCTATTTGAAGATCCACACTAGCAAACATTTTCATTGGTGACCACTTCTTTCTACATGTGAAAATTCTCAAAACATCCCAGCTTATCTTAAATTCAATTTCCCAAAAACTAAAATGATCTACTCATCTCTCTCACTTGTCCCCTTTCTTCATAGCCAACTTCATAGTGTTGATGTTTTTTCTGATCCTCAATCACTCTATATTATTACTATTGCTTCTAATCACTTTTATTCTTGTCTGGACTTAACTTTTCTAGACCAAAAAAACATATGTTCTAAATCAGGAGTCAGCAAACTTTTATTTTCAAAATAGTCAGTTAGTAAACATTGTAGGCTTGAGGGTCACATGTTCTTCAAAACAACTGCTCAGCGGAGTTATGTAACATGAGAAAGCCATCACACACTTAGATGAAAAAGTATGGTTGTATTCCCATAATACTCTATTCATGTACATTAAACTGAATTTATAAAAAATGTTAACATACTATGAATATCACTTTAACATTTTAGAATGATTAAATCTCTTACTTATAGACCATGTGAAAATAAGCAGTGGACAAAATCTGGTCCATGGGCAATGCTTTGAGAAACTTTGATCTACTTCAGAACTATGGTCCTTTGTTTTGTTTTTTATCTTGAAACAAAGTCTTGTTAAGTCGATGAGGACCTTGTTAAGTTGCTGAGGCTGTTTTTGAACCTACCGTCTTCCTATATCAGCCTCCAGAGTACTGGTATTACAAACATGTGCCACCACTCACAGCTGACAATGTCTTGTCTAAATAATAAATTTAACCAAAATCAAAATGTCTTCTACACAAACGTAGACAATAGTGAGAATAATCATAGCAAAAAAAAAAAAAAAAAATCCATCCAGGGAATGAGATACACCATGCCTTCACCACTGTCCTCATAGTGCATTTCAGAGCCTACCAAACAGAAAGAGCTTAGTTTCACAAATATCATTTCATTAGATTGTCTTTCTTGGCTAATTATTTCCATATAAGGCTTGTTCTTACATAAAGTCAACCAGAACCATATTTTACAAGTGGAACTGAATTGTGGAATTAGCTATTCATCTTCTCATAATACTAAAAAAAAAAATCTAATGGCTAGCTCTTATTAACCTGAAATATGTCTAGAAATTTGGATTTTAATAATGATATAAATGTCAGTATGTATAAAGTTCATTTTCAGTGTATTATTTGGTGGGAAGAATCAAAGGAAAACATTAAAAATTAAAACAATATAAAAGTATATATTATCTGGTAATAGAAAAAAAGTGAAGTCCAAAGAGATGGAAAAACTGGGATGGAGAACATTCACTTTAAGTGAGATCACCAGAGTAAATCTTACTGACAAGATGATATGAAAGAAGATAATGTGAAGGAGGTGAGAAAATTAAACAGGAACTGAAAGTGTCTTGTAGAGATAAGAATCAGTGCAAAGCCTGGAGCAAAATAAGACAAGGCAAGAGTAATAAGCAAGGACAGAAGCCTGAAGGCAACTATTGGTTGTTTTGATTTGACTCCATGGGACAAATATCTTAGTTAAACAGAAAAATACAAAGAGGAGAAGGGGAAAGAAGAGAGAGAGGAAGAGGAGGAAGAGAAGAAAGCAGGTGCGGGGGAGACCAAGGAGGATGAGGAGCAAGATGTCAGGTAGTTTGGTGAAGAAAGGAAATAAAGATGAAAAGAATGAACAGTGGAAAGAATCAAGAAAAAAAAGGAAAAATGGAGAAAATCTACACTATTTAAAATAAAAACTAAATATGCATAAATATGCCACTAGTGACATTTCATAAAGTCAATATTTTTATTTCAACAACTTATTAATATCAGATTTTTAAATGAGTATAGATTTTTTTCATTTTTATTCAAGTGTCTGATATGAGAATTTGTACTGAATGAACTATTAAAATTTCTAATGGTGTTAGAATATCAGTTTCCAATAAAGATTCCCAAACATTTTTAGGTGTAAAAATAATAATTCCTTAGGAAATCTATGAGGGATTATTTCTAATTCCACAGAATCATTAGGAAACTCTGTATACTTCTTTGGTTTAAGCATTTCTCAGCTGATGTGTAAAAATTTTGCTCCTAGCAAAACAGCTAATAGTGTTTGTTGAGTCAGTTCTAGGTTATATGTCCTCAAGCAATCACAATTCTAACACTGTTTGTTTCAATAGAGATGAAGTATTTCTGAAAAGTATACAATCTGCATTTTTACAGGCTATCTAGGGCAAAATGAGTTTTGTTATGGTTTCCTGGTATTTTTGATGAAGAAAACCATGGACTTTTTAAATGACTTCAACAATTTAGATGTTAAGAAGTTTTTATTAATAAAAGTTTGGGCAATTCATGTTTTTATATTTTAGCCCTCTCTCTCTTTTCTCACAATCTATTAAGAATGTGGTTGGTCGGTCATGGTGGTGCACGCTTGTAATCCCAGCATTTGGGAGGCTGAGAAGGAGGATTGCACAGGTTCGAAGCCAGCCTCAGCTACTTAGTGAGGCCCTTTCAACTCAGTGAGACCCTATTTCAAAAATAAAGAATAAAAAATAGGGCTGGGGTGTCCCTCAGAGGTAGAATATCCCTGGGTTCCATCCTCAGTACTGCAAAAAAAAAAAAAAAAAAAAAAAAAAAAAGAATGTGGTTGATCTGGGAACATATGGAACCTCAGACTCCTTATGGAAGCCGTTGTAGAGACAGAAATGCAAAAGAAAAATTAAGTTAGCCTATCAAAAATTTGTTTTATTTATTATTATTAACATTTGTACTTTAAAAATAACATTAATTTTTAAAATAAATTTGTTCCTTCACTCCTTCTTTTTTGAAAGGTTTATGTTCTTCATGAAATCTTATGCATTATTATGAGCACTTTGATGAGAATAATTTTTATATTTTTGTATTTTTAATTTTTTAAAATATTTGTACTGGTGCAATATAATCTCCAATCATAATATATTTTATAGTGAGAGTGTCATACATCACACATCACTTGGTATATTCCTTTAGCTCCCTCTCCACTCTCCCCATTTTCCCCTACATAATATTTATATCAGTATTTGGATTCTCAATACATGCATAATATCAATAGAAGTGTTTCTTTCATTAACTCTCCTTTTTCTTCCACACACTTCCCTAAACCACCTCCTTCATTCAACTGGTGTTTCTCCTCCATCATCCAAAGTCCAATTTTATCCCAATTATTCTCTAGCTTCTTCATATGAGAGAAGACATATGACTCTTTACTTTCCGACACTAGCTTATCTCATTTAACACAATGTTCTCCGGATCCATTTATTCTCCTGCAAATGGCATAATTTTATTCTATTTTGCTGAGTAGTAGATATATATCTCCCATAATATATTTAACTCATTCATCAGTTGATGGGCATCTTATTTTGTTCCATAATTGGGCTACTATGAATTGTGCTGCTATAAACATGGATATGCATATACTACTCTTATTTGGCAAATGATAAGTTCATATTTGTTTTTCTCAGCATTTGAAAAACTACACGGTCCTCTTCTGGGTCTGCCGTACCTTCTTCCCAGTCTAAAATTGAGCAAGGCTTGTTTTAGCAGGAGTGCTGCACAGCAGACATTCCCTGGAATGGGCGTAGGTCATCTCCTTCCAGGGAATAGTATTAGGCATGGGTATTTGGGGATCTTTTGAAATTGGCCTTGTTACCAAAAAGATACTTGAGACTTATGTTATTAATGGCCCCAAATTGTTTAAAATAATTCAAGATTTACTTCCTGAAGCTTTAACATTTATATATGGGTTGCACTTAAATTTTCAAATGGCCGATCTAACAAGAATTCTATACAGACTCAGACAATCACAATCAAAACAAGCCTTAAAGGCAACTGATCCCCCCCCCCAGGCTTTTGCCAAGCAAATATTAACAATAAACCTAAAACAGAGCCAAGACAAGTTGTTCCCACCGTCATAAGTTCTGGGAAGCCAGCATATTTAATCAGAGGGAGGCTATGGTAGAGTGGCTACTGACCTCCCAGTAACCTTAACCCCTTGGTTGTACAATGGGTACGAGGACAGCAACAGAATAGATGGGTACCCAGGCACAGCTTTGGGACATGGGAAAGTATGAAATGTTCCTCTTCTTAGTAGTGCCTATTGACTAAAAAACAATGATGTATATCAATCAGACAATTTAATGCTTAGTATAGGATATTGTTATGATATTACATTAATAGTTAATAATAAACTTTTGATCTTTTTCATGGTTGCTTATAAGAGGAAACGTTCCCTTAAAAAAGAAACTGGCCGTCTGTCACCTTGCCTTGATGTATTAGTTCTTTGTATACTTACTGATGTATTAATTCTGAAAAAATTTGTAAGAGTAGAATGTAGCCAAAAAAGAAAGTATAAAATTCTTGCCAAAATTGAAAGTAGAGAGAGCAAAAATGAAAAATAAAGGGAGCAGCTTCACCCTCCATTGAGTCTGTGTGCTGTTTCTCCGCTGTACTTCGCCGACTCCTCACCCCACTGCTCGTTCTATGTGTCAGGCACAATTCTGAGAATTGAAATAATTTGTGCATAGTTCTTTTTTTTTTTTTTTTTTTTTTTTGCAGTACTGGGGATGGAACCCAGGGGCATTCTACCTCTGAGCTACACCCCAAGCCCTATTTTTTAGTCTTTTATTTATTCTTTTAACTTTATTTATTTAATTTTTTTGGTGGTACTGGGGTTCCTGGAAACCCTTCTACCACCGGGCTACACTCCCAGTACCTATTCTTACACGTTTTTATTTGGAAACAGGGTCTCTTAAACTAGCGCGGCTGGCTTCGAACCTGCGCGATCCTCCTGTCTCCGCTTCCCAAGCGCTGGGATTACAAGAGTGCGCCACCACGCCCGGCAAGTCTTTTATTTTTAAAACAGGATTTCACTGAGATGGCAAAAGGCAGCTGATTGCGGACCGCAATCCCCCGTCTTCCCCTCCTGAATGCTGGGATTACAAGTGTGTGCCACCATGCCTGGTTTATGCATAGTTCTTAGATGAGAAAACTGAGGATCAGAAAGATTGGAGTGACAAGCATGAGTTTATGCAAATTAGAAGAAAATTTGAGTAGAGGGACTTCAAATCACAGCCACCTAAAGGTGTCTGTCCATTGTATTTCATGTTGATATGATTTTATTATATGGTAGTTTTCAAGGTTTAAATTTTATCTTTATTGTTTTATCTTTTTACTGTAATGTGGGTGAATATATTTTTATTTCTACTTAATCTTCTCAGAAAATACTTGTTTCTTATTATAAGATTCATGTTTCTTTAAGACTACAAAATTCTGTCATTACTTTCTGACTTTTCCACTTTTTTCATCTTTTAAATCTTCATGCAGCAAATAATAGCTATGTATCTCTGCTTTATATTTTATAAATCATACCTCATCATTTAAAAAAGTATTTCTCCTCTCTATCTCATCAGCACTATTTAAGATAATCTCTCATTAATCATTTCCAATTCAATAATTTTCTTTCCAGCTATTTCAGAAAGAAAGCTGAGTTTTTTTAACTCAAAAAATATTATAGTTTAATTTCAGATTTCCTATTGCTTTGTTTTGTATACATCTCATTATTTTCTTTGTTATTTTATTATTTGTTATGTACATGTCCTTATTACATATGATTATGTATTATATGCTTATATATGGGTTTTATACATACAAATATAAAATTTAGATTATTTTATTGGCTTTAATTTTATATTTAGGATACTTTTCCTAATTTTTTTTTTTTTGTGTGTGTGTATGTATGTATATGTGTTTGGAACTGAAGATTAAACCCAGGGAATTGTACCTCTTAGCTACATCCACACATCTTTTATATTTTGTTTTGAAAGAGAATCTTGATTGGTTGATGAAAGAAAAAAGAAGAAACCACACAAAAATAGAAATTCAGCCTGTGCCAATGTATTAAAAGAATCAGAAGAATCCGTTTGTTAAAATGCCCAAAGTGTAGCCGGGCGTGGTGGTGTACACTTATGATCCCATGATTCAGAAGACTGAAACAGGAAATTCACAGTTGGCAAAAAGCCTCAGCTACTTAGTTAGGCCCTTTGCAACTCAGTGAGACCCTGTTTTAAAAAATAAAGAATAAAAAAATAAGGCTGGGATCTGGATGTTTTGTGCATACTTGTAATTCCAGCATCCGGTAGGCTGAGACAGGAGAAGTTTGAGGACAGCCTTAGCAATTTAGTGAGGACCTTTGCAATTTAGTGAGACCCTGTTTCAAAATAAATAAAAAGTAAGGCTGGGGTGTATCTCAGAGGTAGAATTCCCCTGGGTTCTATCCCTAGTGCCAAAAAATAAAATAAAATAAAAGTCCAAAGTAGACTATGTATTCAAGGCATTCCCTATCAAAGGATCACAGAATTAGAAAATTAATCCTCATCCAGGTGTGGTGGTGCAAGTTTGTAATCCCAGCATTTGGGAGGCTGAGACAGGAGGATCATAGTTCTGGGACCACCTCAGCTACTTAGTGAGGTCCTCCGCAACTTAGTGAGACCCTTTTTTTAAAATAAAGAATAAAAAATAGGGCAGAAAGTGTATCTCAGAGGTTGATTGCCTCTGGGTCCCATCCTTAGACCAGCAAAAAAGAAAAAGAAAAAAAGAAAATTAATCCTAAAAGTTGTATGGAACCACATAAATCTCACTTAGGCAATCTATCATGAACAAAAAGAAGCAAGCAAGAGAAATTATACTATCTAATTACAGTATGTAATAAAAAATTGCATCAATCAAAACAGCATGGTGCTGGCATTAAAGCATACACATAGATCAATGGCACAGAAAAAATATCCTAGAAGTAAATCCTCCACCCATTTACAGCTGACTGAATGTCAACAAAGGTGAAAAGAACATGCAGTGGAGAAAGGTGTCTTTTTAAATAAATAGATGCTGGGAACATAGGATATTCATATGCAGAAAAATTGAACTATATCCCTAACTCTCACCAGTAACAAAATTTAACTTAAAATAGATTAAATAGTTAAATATAAAACCTTAAATTAAGATACGCTGGAAGAAAACATAGACAAAATATTTCAAAATGTTGGAATGAGCAAGGATATTTTGGACAAGACCCCCAAACCACAGAAAATAAAGACAAAACCCACAAAGCCATATTTTAATTTTTAAAAAAGTTTCTTCAGAATAAAAGAAACATTAGAGTGGAGGAACAGGCTCAGAATAGAAGTATTTGCAAAGTATGCATCTGGCTAAGGGCTAATTTCCAGAATATATAAGGAACTCCAAAGCTTCAATAGCAAAAAATAAAATAACTTGATTTAAAAATAGGCAATAGTCATCAACGGAAGAGATATCAACAGATATATGAGAAAATGTTCTTCACTAATAATCAAGAAAATGCAAATCAAAACCACAAAGAGATACTATCTCACTGAACTAAAGTTTCAGCTCAGTGGTTCAGTGCTTGCCTAGCATGCAAAGGGCCATGAGTTTGATCCCCAGCATGACACTTTCTAAGTAAACAAAAACTTTTTGAAAAAACTAATGATGATTATTTAAAAAAACTAAAGATCAAATGTACTGATGAAGATGTCAGGAAAATACTGCCTGTTGCTAGTAGAAAAGTAAATTTAGTGCAGTTTATAGAAAACATTAGGAACTATCTTCAAAAAATAATTATAGAACTAGTATATGATCCAGAAATCCCATAACTATTCAAAGGAAATTAAATCAGTTTTTTGAAAAGACATTTACACTCACATTTTTTTTTTGTGTGTGTGGGGGGGGGTACTGGGGTTCCTGGAAGCCTTTCTACCTCAGGGCTACACTCCCAGTCCTATTTTTACATTTTTATTTGGAAACAGGGTCTCCTAAACCAGCGCGCGCGGCTGGCTTCGAACCTGCGCGATCCTCCTGTCTCTGCCTCCCAAGCGCGGGGATTACAAGCGTGCGCCACCATGCCCGGCTACACTCACATTTTGACTGCAGCACTCTATGCAGGATGTTCTAAGGCTTCTAGCACCATTTCCAGTAGGCAAATGATACGTTTTCTAGAAACAGAAAAACTGAGTTCCTAGATGCATTGCTAAGAATATAGTAAAAAATGAAGTTCAACTTAAAAGGCATGATTTTATGTGATTATTTCATTTGGTTTACTTGTAACTAAAATATTTTCAAATGAAATTGTCAATCAGTAAACTGTTAAAGATTAAAAAGTTTAAAGCTAAATGACACAGTTCATAATATTTTTGATTGATTATTCTGTAATAGCATCTTGAATTTATTGAAAATTTAAGTAAAATATGGACACAATTTATTTTTTATAGATTCATAATTTGCTTATGTAAAGTTGTGAGGAAATAAATAACATTACAGGACAGATAAAGGAAGTCCAGAGGGATGAACAAAGACATAGATACTACAACTGCCAAGAGGCGCAGATTTACTCAAAGCCTGAACCTATTCACTTGACATTCAGAGTAAAGCCAAATTTCCCTCTAATGAGACCATTTTATCATCAGCTTTTGCCTCTCCTGATTCAAGTAGCTAACTGGTAATAGCAATATGTTAATAATCTGCTTTGAAAGCAAACTTTGAAATAAGAAGTTATGCAAAATATAGCCTTATTTGTGCATCATTACCACTACTTTGCAGATTATTTTTAAAAATCAGTGTCTATGCTTTCTACTATATTTATAAGATAGTTTCTTGGTATTACATGAAAAGAGAGGCACATTCAATAATAGAAAAAGTCAGAGAAGACTAGAATAGAACTGGTCCATGGAATGTCAAATCTAAGAAATAAAATTTAGAAAGTGCTTAAATCAGAAAATATAATTTTGGTGATAAGAAAAGTAAAGCCATGATAGGTTAAATGCATAAGCAGAGCCAGGGATAGATATAAACATTGCAAGGATAGTGATATCCAGAGTTCCAAATTCTATAGCTGAGAAAAATGTACACACATAGTCATGTTTGTAGAGATACACATTCACACACAGGCAGTGATATGCATATACATAGGTGCACAATTCATACATGCAGTGGTAAGCATGCATCTCATACAAACATGCATACACACAAAGTTGCACAGACACACACGTAATTTCACACAGGGATAAATACATACACACATAGAGAAACTCTCAGTGTTATTCAATACATCAACAACAAAACATACCAAATGTTATTGATTCAGGAAATATATATTAGACATGTACCATACACCTGGCATTCTTTCTTCTAAGTATTAGCGAATACAGTGCATGCTAAAACATTCATGTTTTAGAACAAAGTCTACGTGAACACATTGAAACAAAGAATATGTTAAATCAAAGAGTGACTATATTTTGAGGATACACCTAGTAATTATCACTAAAATCTAATTTTTAGGATTTAAATACTTCCTACAATAAAAGTTTAAGAAAGCTGTAGTTATTGACATAAATAAGTAGTAAGAGAAGCTAAAATTTTCTGTAAGAAAAAAAAAACAGATTAAGCTATGAGTGTTACTGGTTATCAACCAGAGAAACAAAGGATAAAGTCATCATTTCAAAGAAGGGCATAGAGAATTCATATACCATCGAAACTGACACCAGTGGTCAACCATGTTAATTTCATAATAATAAAGAATAATGTGGAGGAATTTCTGGAAGATACTCATTTTTCACAGCTGTGATTTTCCAAGTCACAGAATAGATATAGAAATTTCTAGACTTACTGGCTTGTCACCCTTTTAAAGATAAAAAATATATATTCCAGCACTTCTTGATGCTTCCCAAAACCCCTTCTTTTTATCTTTTTCAAAGTTTCCCAGCTGCACCCAAGTCTACTATTACTCTCCTGGATCAGTCCAGTCTCTTTCTGGGGGTGGTATATCTGATTTGGGGAATCAAGGAGGAAGTTTATTTGGTTAATTGGAGAGATACTAGAAGATGACAGTGCATAGGAAAGATCCTAGACAAGAGAAAATATGAGAATTTCTAGAGAAACTTACCTCAGGCACAGATTCTAAACATATTAGATTTCAGTTGTTTTAGTTGTAGAAAAATGTGATGCATAAGGAAACACAGTAAGAGATGTTGTATACATATATGAATATACCATTTTGAATCTCATTATAAACTATAGTTATAACATACCAATAAAAAATAACAATTTTACATATTTATGAGGTATGCTGTGTTATTTTACTATATGCATAAATTGTAGAAAGAATAGATCAAACAAGTTAGTTAACATATTTGCCACCTCACCTACTTATCTTTTATCTTTTTTGTGTGTGGGTTAAGATTATAATATAGTTTTAGACAATATTAAATATATAATACATTGTTATTAACTATGGTCACCATAGTGAACAATAGACCAGTAAAGCCTTTTTTTGTGTGTGTGTGTGGTACTGGTGATGGAACCCTTCTACCTCAGGCTACAGGCTACACTCTCAGACCTATTTTATATTTTTATCTGGAAACAGGGTCTCTTAAGCCAGCAAGGCTGGCTTCAAAACTGCACAATCCTCCTGTCTCCACCTCCCAAGCAGGGGCATTACAAGCGTGCGCCACCACACCCGGCTAAAGCTTACTTTTTTCTAATTGAAAGTTTGTACACTTTCCTTATTCACTACCTCCTAAATTTCACAATTACCATTGTACTCTGCTTTTATGAGTCTGAATTTTTTAATTTTCCACATATAAGTGATATGATGCGCTATTTGTCTTTCTGTCCCTAACTTAGTTCACTTTTTTGATATGAATCTTGGTATCGGTATTTCGGGACAAAATGATTTCTAGGATATAGGAGGCACCTCGTAAAGTCTCTGGATTAATGAATTCTTTATAATTACCCATTGAAACTGGTAACAACACATTCAATCTTTTTTGACCATATGTTTCTATGGCACTTAAAATATTTGAAGTATTGTGAGAGGTTATATTGAACATGCATAGTAAAACAGTCATAGCCTTTCCCTCAAGGGGTACATAGTTTAGCCAGAAGACCAGGAGCCAGAAGATTAGTATTGAATTCTAAGGAAATTCCATGAATGCAAATAATTGACAAGCATGCATTAAAGGAAAGAAGTTACTGTGAATAGAATAAAAAGTGACAGCTACAGTTTTATGATGAGCAAGATGGCAACTGAGGCAGTACAAAGAAGTTTACAAAAATTGATGGAAGACAGTGTGAAGCTATGACTATGCCAGAGCATAAGAATAATGGACAAAGATTTAAGAAGTGGAATCATGCTTGCATCTAAAAGTTTCTTGGAAGTAATTCTTTTTTTTTTTTTTTTTTTTGCGGGTCTGGGGATGGAACCCAGGGGCATTCGACCTCCGAGGTACACCCCCTGCCCTATTTTTTATTCTTTATTTTGAAACCGGGTCTCACTGAGTTGCAGAGTGCCTCACTAAGTAGCTGAGGCTGTCCGCGAACCGCGATCCTCCAGGTCTCAGCCTCCTGAGTGCTGGGATTACAAGTGTGCGCCACCACGCCCGGCTCTTGGAAGTAATTCTAAACTCCCACTCTACTTTGATGACATGAAGGATCCACAGGCTTGGGAATAATGGAGTAAGAATCCAAGCAGTTCTATAATACTCATTCTGACAGTAGTTTGTGGGAAAGGAAGAAAGTTGATGTATGTTATTTAATTTGTATAGAAAAAGTCTGTCTTAATAATTCTTTTTACCATTTTTCTATGAGTTTTATTAAAGAATGATGTAATTTACTATTATTATTGGAATACATATTTTAAAAAAGGGTTCATAAAAGTGAAAGATGGACTTCACTCCAGAAGCACACTCAGGTGTGGTCCGCACATGATGTTCAGTGTGCAAGCATAACTCTCTCAATACACATAGTTGTGACACAACATATCCAGGGTATCAGAGACAATGGACAAGCGCCATGCACAATATCTAAAGCCTAGGCATGGTGGGCAATGTGTGGATATGCTGGATCCCACAGCTGACCAGGAATGTTTTGACAAGCACACAAAGTCCCTAGTAACCTAAAGACTATGATTGTTAGCACCTGAAACTATAAACCCATAGGTTCTGTCAGGAAGGAGTCTTTCCACATTACCATTCCCACTACCAAAAATGAGACTGAATACTGACCAACCACCCATGCTGGTAGACATCAGTTGTTTTTTAGTACTAGTTAAAGTAAGTCCTGGACTAGACCCAATCAACCCAGACCTGAGACCCCAACACAGCCAGTTGAGCAGCTTCATAGTAAATGGACTACCAAACCAACTTTTCAGATCTCAAAAATCTCTCTCTCTCTCTCTCTCTCTCTCTCTCTCTCTCTCTCTCTCTCTCTCTCCTCTCTCTCTCTTTCTATCTCCCTCTCTCTGCCCTAAATGACATAAGATCCTGTGAAATACTATAATTGTGTGCTGTGTTAATGAATAAATAACCTGTCTTGATCACAATTGCAATAAATGTTCTTGAAAGAATTTAGACCTTGGTTTGATTATTTTTCAATATCTACATCTGCTCAGAACATAAAAGTTAGTATCTTGGTTCATATACATTGGATACTTTATAGTACACTTTTAAAGTCATAAATATTTAGTGCTTTAGAAACATTAAAACTATTAAAAATCAATGGAATCTTATTTATTCTACTTTATAGAAACTCATTACTATTATCATCTAAATCCTTTGAAAGTCCTTTAAGGAACATTATCCTTAAGTTTTTAATGAGAAAGAAAAGGTCAGTTTCACAGCAAGAGGGGTCTCCATCAAATGATAGGAGAAATTTACAGTTCACTGCTTTTTCAATAGTGTGCTTTTTGCTTCTATTTCTTGCTTAAGTTTGGGGCCAAAAACAATGGCAGGTGGAGGTGGCAAAGGCCAAATTGTTGTGGAGGTGATGACCTAAGTCATTATTAAAAACAAGAATGATAGGAAAAGCACAAATAACATTCTCCAAGGAATGAAATCTTAGAAACTCTGCAGCTATCCTCCAAAAAGCAGATTTTGTTCAAATAATTTTGCAATCAGTTCTTGATTATCTACATTAATTGGGGAAGTAGTGGCACATTAATCTCAAATTCATTTGTATGAGATGACTGACTCAAGGGCACTTGATAATATTCATAGCCTGTTGAGATTCTTAAAGGACCATATTCTAATGATCTAACACCAGCATTCCAATGCCTGTTCTTAGTACTCCTTAAGTGCCCTTGAAAAAACTGAAAAGGAGTGAATAAGACAGAATAATGAGTATTGCATCTTAATTCATTAACCGGAAAGAACAGGACAGGCATGAAAACATCAAGTAAAATAAAAAATTTCATGGGGCTATCCTTGGATAGGTGAAGGAGGCTAAGTTTAAGATTTAGTTTTTTAATGAAAACAGATGCTTTTAATACATATAACATGAAATCTAGATTAATCAATTGTATGATGAAACACAACATGACTATCTAATTCACATTCAGAGATCAACAAATTCTGACATTTATTGGCAAATCATTTAGATTAGGACGTAATGCAAAAGTAGAAGAGCATTCTCCCTCTCCCTTCCCCCTCTTTTTTATTCTATATGTGTGCATGCTGTGTTATTCACAGGTAAAAATGAAATTGTGATGAATGTTAAACTCCCTTATTTTATGAAAAATGTGTCTAATTTGACTAATATTACATACAGTTTGAGACAATTTACCAATCTCTTAAAGCCCATTCTAATAAACAGGGAAGGGTTACTTTGTTGTTGTTCTGTTCTGTTTTAGTAAATACTTTTGGTCTCTGGCCTTTAGTTTCAGGCAATGTGACCCAGTAATTGGCAGAGACTATTTTATAAAGAATAGAACTTTATCTCTTATTGTCTGTTGTCTGGTATGGATGACTGAAAAATAAAAATAACCAAAGTCATACACATCATCATAAAAACAATGCCAATCTCAAAAACTTTATTTTGATTTCTTAATTTAGACATTTTGTTTAAAATAACAAGGCAAAAGTAATAAGTTTTTGTAAGTTTTAAGATGGATAGAAACCAGGGATGGGGTACCTGCTTGTATGTACAGTACTTTGGTGACTGAGAAAGAAGGATAGGGTTGAGGCCAGGCTCAGCAATTTAGAAAATTTTTTTATCATTTTAGTAAGACACTGTTTCAAATTTTAATAAAAGGGCCAAAGTGGTGATATATGCTTGGAATCCTAATACTTAGGGGGCTGAGACAGGAGGATCACAGGTGTGTGACTAGCCTCAGCTACTTAGTGAGGTGCTCCACAAATTAGTGAGATCCTGTTTCAAAATAAATAATAAAATAGGACTGGGATTGTAGCTCAGGGGTAGAATTCTCCTGAGTTCAATCTTCAACACTAACAAATACATACATACATACATACATACATACATACATACATACATACAGGAATCAGTGTGTATCTCAGAGGTAGAAAGCCCGGCATTTAATCCCTGGTACCAAAAAACAAAAACGGGAGAGATAAATAGAAAAATTAAGTTTTTTTCATCTCTATTTGTAAATTTTAACTATTAAGTTCAACAAGAACTTTGGGGCCTAAATATGCTCTAACTAGAGTAGTAATTTTTCCATGATGAATTTTTTCTTATAAAGCTTGGTCCTGAGAGATAAAGAGATAGACAAAGACAGCAAGTTTTGATTGCTCTGAGACTCAGAACTCAACCAATGCAAAAGCTGCTTCTTGGAAAAAGGAGAAAAGCAGTCAGAACTCAATAGAAGACACACAATTGAAACACTGTTGAATTGGACATATAACAGAGATCTGAGGCTGAAAAGAATTCCATGTGTTTCATCTGGTGAGCAGAGAACAGAGATGGTGACATCTTGGCAAGTCTGCACCAGGACTGAAGTCTGTGGGGATCCATGGCTCTCAGAGACCAACTCCAAAGAAGAAGCAAGATCTCATTGAGCCATTGACCACAGAACACAATCATCAAAAGCAATCACATTCTTCCCTCAATGCTGGAATACTTCAAGATTGGGATTTCTCAGATCACCCAACAAAACTACCCAGCAAACTACTTCAGATAAACTCAATCTAAGGTATAACAAAACATTCCTGCAGAGACCCCAGTGGCTACATCCCACTCTTGTTTAATTCCAGGTACAAAAAAATGGAAGCAGATACCAATAAGCCAAATTGTCCAGAGAACTCCTGTGGCTGTAGCTGCATTCATCCCTTGCTTCAAGGAACTGAGCAACACTTCTTAAAACCCTGAGTTTACAAAGCTTCCCAGAAGGAAGCTACATGTACAGGGACTTGAGTGGAAACAAACAGACCTGTGGTGTCTGTGAGTTTATAAATCATTCCTTCAGAGGTTAGAGAACTGGGGTACATTTGAACACAACAAAAATGTAAATTATAAATTATCAGTCCTAGGGGATGCTCACGTGGGTGGGATCCAGGGTTGGCAATTTTTGTATTCCTGAAGGGTTTCTATCAATCACCACAAGACCACCAGCAGTGGTGTCTATAGGTTGAAATAACTCAGCCAACAATACTGCAGAGTCAGGTGGCTATCAACCCACGCCCAAAAGTGTTTTGACAATACAAGAACCAAGGCCAGAGACAAACAAGGTCTCATATGGTTTTAGCCAACCAGAACAGCAGCAATGTTTCTGGGGATAAATAACTGAGCCACCCAAGCTCCAGGCTTATATTTGAATTTCTCCCTGACAGATCTTGGGCCATGAAAGCAGGGAGCTGAGGGATCAGCAGGGCTTAATGTCATCACAGACACAGGCTGGGAATTCAATACTTTCTCGTCCAGCAGAGTTTGTTTCTGGTAAGAATGCATGCAGGTGACTAACAACACTTCATTTTATTGCAACCAGCCTATCAAAAGTGTTGCCCATGGGCCATCATAGCTCAACCAGCAGGGCCACAAGCTCATACTATAGTAACATCTGCCATAGTTGAGCTTTGGCCCAGTGTCCACAAAATGCCAGAAGTCATCACTCTGCAGTATATAATGATTTCATAACCAGCAGAGTAATGGTGGTATCTGTGAGGTATTAAATTCCAGCTGGCAGGATAGAAGCACTGATAGGAACATCATAGTCTCTGGTTCTACTGAGTTTGAACATCGAGAACATGGTAGACTATAATCAATCAAAGAGTCCTATTGTATTTATTAACTAAGAGGTATATCTTGTTAAAGAGCCCCTGGGGGAAAATTCAGAAGTCTCATTATATGAGACATATTTTTAGAGGCAAATGTATATTTCCAGCATAGAACTTTATAATAATAAGGGAACAACAGATAACACATGAATCTCACACAAAGAGGAAAAGTATGCAGAAAAATAGAAATACAAACTGACAATTCTGAAAACATGAGCTGAAGACCAACAAGGAAACAATAAATTTCCACAACAAAACAAAGGAGTTCACCAATATCGAGCTGCAGAAAATGACCTAAAGAATTCAGAATTTTGATTTTCAATATGATGAAATACCTCAGAAATTAAATCAGAGAAAGTTTACAGAAATAAAAGAACACATGATTAGTGAAATTGAGGCCCTGAGTAAGAACCAAAAAGAGGCTTTGGGAAAATAAAGAAGTCCATAAATAAATTAAAGACTTCAATAGAAACTACCTATGGCAGGGTAGACCTCATGGAAAATAGAGTCTCACTTTTGGAAGACAGCTCATTTGAAACTGACCACACAGTCAACAATATAGAGAAGATGATAACAACCACAAAACAAGAATAGCTAAGAAGTAAGGAATAATAAAAAATAAAGTTGGCATTGAAGAAGGTCTAGAAACACAAAGCAAGAGTATTAGAAAACTCTAGAGAATTATCAAACAGAAAAAGACATGAACATACATTTACAGGAGACATGCCAAAAAGCAACAAGACAAAGGCAAACAATTTCTAAATACCACATAATAATTGAAATGACTAACATACAGGCCAAGGAAAAAAACTTAAATGCATTTACAATGAAAGAATGAGTGAAATTATGAGAAAAAAAATCACTACAGATTTATCTACCCATGTCAGGGAAAGCAAGGAAAGGCTGGTATGAGATACTTCAGAACTTGAACAAAAACAAGTTTTAATGAAAACTGCTTTATGCCTCAAAGATATCATTCAACATTGACAGAGAAATAAAAAACTTTTAAGGCAAGAGGAATCAAAAAGCTTTTCATAACTACCAAGCCAACACTAGAGAAAATGCTTAAATAAGTAAAACACAAAAGAGAAAAAGAGCCAGAGCCAAAGAATGGGTAAATTTTACCAGATGGGCAAATTAGGTAAGAAAGAGATAACACTATAAATGAGAGATAACATTATATCAAACCAAAACTATAACTCACAAGGATTGGAAACAAAAATCATCCATCAGTAATAATGCTGAATGTCAGAGGTCTAAACTTCTTAATTAAAATGTATAATCTGTCAATATGAAGTAAAAAACATAATACAACTAAATTCTGCTTTCAAGAAAGTCACCTTAGAGGCAAAAATATTCATGGTCTAATGATGAAAGAATGGAAAAAGATAAACCATGCAAATAGGGATCGAAAAGAAGCAGTGGTATCAATTTTCATATCAGACAAGGAAGACATTAAGAAAAAAATTATAAAAAGAGACAAGAAATAATCCTACAAAAAGATGTAATGACAAACAATAAGCATTTATGCTCCAAATGTGGGTGCATTGACTTTTATAAAAACAAATTCTTCAGGACATTTGGTCTCAAACAGATCCAAATATAATAATATTAGAAGATTTCAACACAATGTTCATACCAGTAGATAAATTTTCCAAGCAAAAGATGAGTAAAGTCTGTTCAGACCTAAAAAATATAAAAAACCCACAAATGGGACTAATAGGCATATATAGAATAATCAAATCAATCACAGCTGAATTCACATTCTTAGAACATATTCTGGGCCACAAAGCAAGTACCAGAAAATTCAAAAAATATAATTTCTTGTGTTTTTTTCAGATCATAATAGAATGAATGTAGAAATCAACAGCAGGAAGAACAAAAGAAATTACATAAATGCATGAGGACTAAATTATATACTTTTGAATGAAGACTGGATCATAGATAAATAGAATATTTTTTTTAAATCCATGAATTAAATGGTAAATTGGTAAACATAAAGTCACTAAATACAAAACCTATTGACACACTTCAAGAACCTAGAAAAATAAGAACAAACTTATTGTAAAGCCAATATAAGGCAGAAGATAATATAATTAGAACAGCTATTAACAAAGTAGAGAATAAAAAATGGAAAAGATCAACAAAATATAAAAATGAGTCTTTAAAAAAATAACAAGATTCATAAACCTCTAGCCAACCTAACCAAAAACAAGAAAGTATCAACCCAAATCTTTAAAATCAGAAATGGAAAAAATAGACATCCTAGCTGGGCGTGGTGGCTCACGCTTGTAATCTCAGCATTCAGGAGGCTGAGACCTGAGGATCGCAGTTCACGGACAGCCTCAGCTACTTAGTGAGGCCCTCTGCAACTCAGTGAGACCCTGTTTCAAAATAAAGAATAAAAAAATAGGGCAGGGGGTGTAGCTCAGAGGTCAAATTAAAGAAAAAAAGACATCCTCATGTATGTCACCATCACCATTAAGTACTTTATAATGTGAGTCTATCATATACCACTAAAAGTGTATAAAAAGCCAAGTATTATTTTCCTTCTGAGTATAGCATTATTGGCCCTGTGAACACTGCCCAAGTTGGATATCTTAGAGATGCAAATCCATAGCAGTGGAAAGATAACTGAAAAGTAGATATTCCAGTGTGAGCCTTTTAGGGGAACTTTTGCAGGTTTTATGGGGTCCTGCCAATGCAGTCGAAGCTGAGGCCAATGAGTTTGTTTTCTATGTTACTGTGTGCCTTTGCAACTTACAGAAAAACGTCTGCTTCAGGTTTTTGGCATCTTTTACTTCATCATTTCCTTCCTTGGGACAGCCCAATTGTACATCTGCTTTAAGGTATATTAGAAAAATGTGTATATTCTCTTCATAGCAATAATATGAAGTTTATTGTATTATTATTATTATTATTTTTGTGGTACTTGGGGTTGAACTCATAGACACTACCTCTAAGCATATACGCCAGCATCCTTTTTTAATTTTTTTTTTTTTTTTTTAGAAACAAGTTCTTGCTAAGTTACTAAGACTGGCCTTGAACCTGCAATTCTCCTGTCTCAGTCTCTCAAGTACTGGAATTACAGGCATCTACCACCATGCCTAGCATAAAGTTGGTTTTTAAACTATGGAAGAATGACAATAATATAAAGAAAAAATTAAGTAAAAAATAGCAGGTGTTATGGGGATAAGCTAAAAGTACATTTTTTTTTTTTTGCCTAAAAGATAGAAATTTGGAATTAAAGTTGCTCCTCCTATTTATCTCTTCTTGTATTTCTTTGACCCTTCCTCCTTTTTTTCTTGGTTATTATTTTAAGTCTTCTTTTCATTTTCCCCTATGTGATACCAAATCAAAACATAATAAAACAAAACAAGAACCAAATAGCATGAACTATATTGTATGGTTTTAATGTTTTTTCCTTCGAAATTTTTAAGTTAAAACCACATTCCCAATGTGATGGTAATAAAGGGCACAGCTTGTGGGGTTAATAAGCCATAAGGTCAAAGCTCTCAAGAATGAGAATGGTGACTTAAAAAATATTACCTGGGTTCATGTGAACTGCAGGTTGCTTGCCTGTTTTACTATGTGAGGACACAGTGAGGTGCTATTTATGAACTAGAAAAAGGGCCCTCATCAGATACCAAATCTGTCAGCATCTTTGCCATAAATTTTCTAGTCTTCATGACTAAGAGAAATTAATTTATTTGTAAACTAACCAGTTTATAGCATTTTCTTATAGTCCAAATGGCTGAAGATACTAAAGCACTATTTCCTAAAATATGTGAATCAAGTTTCCCTTTGCATTACCTTCCATTTGTTCTAAGCACTCACTACCTCTCTCTCACTACTGCTCCTGTCCTCTACTGGTCTCTGAAGACTGTTCTCTATTCTAGCCTTCTTGTCATTCTTTTGCACAAAAGTACTTAGTAATACAGTACACATTCCAAAGAATATTCTATAGTTGAAATATTTGAACATTGTCTTCCTTTCCTTACTTTTTGTCAATGCTCTCAAACTTCAATTTCATCCACCAATAGTACAGTAATTGCTTATCAAAAATTTCCATATATTTCTACCTTGTTTTCTACTTAAAATTCAGGATCTCCCTCCTCTATCTGGGACACACTGACATTTTTTTCTTGACCCTATTTTCATAAATTCACCCATGATTTCTTTTTCTCAGAAATAAGTAGAACATTTATTCAGAAGATTGATAAAGAAATAAAGAACTTAAACAGCAGTATAAATTGACTAGATCTGTTATATGTACATTACTCCACCCAACATCAGTGCAAAATATATATTCTTCTAAAGTTTTGTGTGTTTGTGTGCTACTGGGGTAGAACCCAGGGGAATTTTACCTCCACACTACATCCCTAGCCCTATTTTTCTTTATTTTATATCATAATATTTACTGCCTTTTCAGTCACATAGCACTGTATTTAGTTTTCCACTTCCACTTTTGATTTGCATTCAATTTGCTTCTATTCCCTTTGCTTTCAGAATAGCCTGCCATATTTTGAAAGCTTAAATGTGTCTTTAAATTGTCATTCTTATTTCTCTACAGTTTCATAGTATTTTCACTCAACATACTTCATTTTGTCCAACCATTTGTCATTCCTTTCAGTCTCACAATAAGTTAGGAATCACATCCTTGCATTTATTTCTTCCTGAATGTTTAAGAGAGGGAACTTTCATTTTACTGAGAATGAATGTGGTCAAATTTCTTTGTGATCAAGAAGTGATGGGTTTGGATTTTGCATCTAGTTCTGATTAACTATGTGGACTTGGTCACGCTTCTTATCACTATCAGCTAGAATGTCCCAACTTATAGTTATTACACTACTTACCAGCCATAAATTTTAAAAGATAAGTATATTGATCGATGCTAAATACTCAGCCAGTGTTAGGCATTAAAATGTCTTACTTAAGCTGGGCATCATGGCACATGACTATAATCCCAGTACTTGGGAAACTGAGACAGAAGGATTGCAATTTTGAGGCCAGCCTCAGGAACTTAGCCAGACTCTCAACAACCTATTGAGACTATTTCAGAAAAAAGATAAAATAGTATTGAGTGTGTAGTTCTGAGTACCTGAATACTCTGATACCTAGGTTCAATCCTTAGTAATATATAAACAACAAAAAACATACACATGCAAAAAAAAGTAACAAAAAAAAAGTAACAAAAAATTTGTTACTTTCCTTTATTTTCTCCCCTTACATCTTAACACAAGAAAATAGGTAAGTAATTATATACCATTGAGAAAAAAATCTCTACACTGATTTTTAGTTACAAGCTAAAAATATTATGTTTGTGATTCATGCTTAATGATGCTAATATCTCAACTGTCTTTCTTGTGACATCTAGGGTGGTCCAATAAAAATGACCTGAGTTCCAATCTTACCTGCGTCATTCTCTGTTTTATGACTCTGAGCTAGTTAATTAAACTCTCTGAGTTTCAATTTACATATCTGTAAAAATATGTTAGTAATGCTTATGTCTCAGAGGATTGTTGGAGGATTAAGCAAGATTGAGTTTGATGCAATTATCCCTATGTATGAATACATAATGATTCTTAAAGAAAATATAGTCTTGCGGTTTTACTATTTTATAAAGAAGGATAACAGGACATACAGAGCTGGGATTAAATTTTGTAGATTAATCAAAATGCCTCTAGTGAGGGGCTCTCAAAAATACTCTCTACCACAATGTGTTGCTCCTCTCAGCACACTCAAAAACCAACACATAGAAACTTAGAAGGCAACATTTTACAATTCAATACATTTTTCATCACTTAATTTTCATTCATTCTTCTGTTTCATCTTGTGAATTTAAATATTTACATATGTATACATGTATACACACATACATATATTTGCATGTTTCTTTTTTCTTTGCTATTTTTATGGTACATAACTCTAGCTTCCTACGATAATCATCTACAGAAAATACAAATTCTCATACTCATAGATCAACTTGATCAGAATCTCATAATTACTTTCAAACTTTGTCATGCATCAGAGTCATCTGTAGACCTTAATAAAACAGGTTTCTGGGACTCGATTCTGGAGTTTAAGATACAGCAGGCCAGTAATGAGCCTTATGTATTTGAATTTTTAGCAAGTTCTCAGTGGATACTAATGCTGCTGGTCTAAGGACCCCTTTTGAAAATCCCTGTATTTGATTAAGAACCAGATGCTGTTATTTTTAGAAAATATTCTCACATGATTTCAATACATAGCATGTTATTTTCTTTCCTTGGCTGCAAATGCTATTGATTTATAACTTTTCTTGCCCTGCTGCCTTTTTTAGCCCACAAACCTGTAACTCTTATCTCTGGTTGTTGAAAGAGTAAAAGCATGCATGCCATCCATCCACCAATCCAGTAATCTCTGTGTTCATCCATTCAGTCAAAACCCCCAATTGAGATAAATTTCTTGCCAAGAGCAAGTTCAGGGCCTATAGCTAAGACTAAAAAATAAGCAAAAGTTGTAGCATGATATAAACGTGCTTAATTTCAAGGTGGAGGATTGGGGAGAAGGCTCACTGAGACTTCATAAAACACAAGGTGTTCAAGTGAAGTCTTGAGTTACAAGTACAAACTAGACAGGTGAGCCAGGTGAGGAAGAATATCCTAAAACATAATTTTTAAATTTTCTTTTTCTTAGACTAATGGAAATTACAGTTCATTTCTTAAGAGACATACTTGATTATAAGAGATACTTATCACTAAATGATTTTGGCTAACTGCAAGATACTTGGGTAGGGTGTGGGTAAGAAGAGGACAAATACATTGGGTCAGACTGTACTGAAATTCAGTAGAAGTTTTAAACTCAGTGTCAGCACAAATCCACATTCTATAACTCAGAATAAACCTTACTTAGCAAAAACAGTAATAGGACAAGGGTGCAACAAATTTCATCTAAAAATTTATCGCAGCTATTTATTGTTGCACCCCTCCAGTGCCCCCACTGCGCTTGGTATCTGGATTACTTATGCCTGGAAAGTACCAGCTAGGATAGGCTATAAATCAGGCTTCATTCCTTGACCCCCATGAGTGCCACTGAAGGAATAATTAGCAGATTCCAACTTGCTGCCTGTTTACACATCATTCCAAGTAAAAGACAAACTACTGCTACTTTTCTGACCACCTGCAACCTCACTTCTTGATCATTTTCTCTAAATGTAACCTTTAGAGGTAGTCTAAGATGACAGACCACCTAACAGCTTTCCTTGAAAGACACAGTTCATGTACCTGTTCATTTGGGTTTTAAGTGCCAATTAAGCACGTCTTTGTAGCAGGGCCTACCTGCTGTCACTGCCAGTTCCCATATCTTTGCTATTAGCTGTTGCTGATGCTGCCAAGTCTCCCTTTAAATATTTGAGGTAAGTATACAGTTCATATATGCCTGTGACAAACACAAAGAAAGCTTAATTTGATTCTGTAACTGTAGCACTGAAGTAAATAATGTCTGCACTGCTGCTATCTGACACTTGCAGGGAACACTCACATCATCAGTTTCTTACTCCCACTTCTCTGAGACATTTAACTACTTTGTGTTTAGCAAGTTGTCTACATACTAATAATGTCAAATTGACTGTAACTAATTTACAATATGTGAAAATGATTATTGTATTCCTTTTTGTTGTGCATTCAGTGCAAAAAAAAATGGCTGATATACTAAATAGAATATTTAAAGACAAAAAGAATTTAGGTGCTTTAGAAAACCGGGGATAATCTAATTGTAGTTCACACATCAGAAAACCAAAATGCAACAAGTTTGTATATTGCAAATACTAAATAGAATAATGGAAACTAACATTCCAGAACTTTAGACTTCAAGTGAAGGAATCTTTCTACTAATCTTAAGTTTCCAAGTGTTTCTTAGTAAACTGTCCAACTATGGCAAAGACAGTGTAGAAAATTAAGATTAAAATATTATTATTCAATCAAACTGTCAACTTTTAAAATTTTTTGAAGTTATACTTGTGCAAATTTAGAAGTTTATACTTTAGCTGTTGTCTCTTTTCATTTGCAAGGCTGTTCTTATAGTGCTTTGTAATTTATTCATTCTGCTTTAATGATGCTGTTTTCTACATTTCTAATTTGACAACAGTGTTCGCTTGTCTCTTCAGAGGATCACAGACAGCTGCAGAAGAGAGATCCAACTGCATATTGGCAGGAACCCACAGACATGTAAGGCTGTTTGGGATACAATTGCAGTTTAATTTAAGTTGATGAGAAAACACACCAGAGTTTGCTTGTCAGGAATTTGGCCACAATTCTGATGAATATTTATAAGCTTCTAAATTTCTACAATTCTTAAAAAATACATTCTTTGTCTATTTAGCATTCTGTATATTAAAAAGCTTGGAGTTTCCTGAACACTTTTATCAACTTTTAATTTTGATGTTTTTTAATACACGCCAAAATTATTATACATGTGAAAAAACATCTTGAGAGGTCAAGGGAAAGTTGGAAAAATCACGGTAGCAAATTTGTTGAGAATCTAAATTTTAGGATTCCCAGTTTATTCAGATTACCACCAGACAATGGTTTTTAGAGGGCACTACTAAGCAAGTTCATATTTGAAATTATATTTCTTAATATGCTCCCTAGCTGGACATGGTAGTACATACCTACAATTCAAGTACTTGGGAGGCTGAGACAGAAAGGTCGCAGCTTTGTGGCCAGCCTCCACAATTTATAAAGGGGCCCTCCACAACTTAGTGAGACCCTGTTTCAAAATAAAAAAAATAAGGCTGAAGGTGTAGCTCAAAAGTAGAATGACCCTGAGTTCCATCTCCAGTGTTCCTCCAAATGCACACACATCTACATACACACACATACACACACAAACACACACACACACATATATATCTGACCCAACATACTACAGTTATCGCACAATTTACATGGTGAACTAAAGTATTAAATAATTATTTTTCCTCATTTTGATTAATATAGTTACTTGATCTTTACTTACCTTATAGACTCAGTCTTAGAGTTCATCTAACTAACTTATGCATTATTACTACCTATTTATTAGTCAATACTCTTTGTATACCTTTAATTGAAGGAAGCTTTCTGAAATGGATTTTTTCCTTACAGGACAATTTTAATTGATCCAATTATATTAACTAATTTATATTAATTAGGTTTACTATGAGCAAGACAGTGTATTAAAGACTAACATAATAAAAGGAAAACTAAGTCATGAGATTTGACATCAGTAATTCATAGTTCAGAAGAGGACAAAATAATGTTTCATTTACATAAACACAGTACAAAATAAAATAAGTTTTTAAAAAGCATTTAGATGAAACAATAAGAACTAACATTTCTTGAGTCCATTCTCTGCATCAGATAATGTCTACAGGAAGATGATAATCACTCAGGGAGGTAGAGACTGTCAGCTTGTTTACTTTTCTCAAGAAGATGCCAGAAGCTAAGAGTTGAGTGCCAAGTACTATATTTGTTTTACATTGCTATTTTTATTTTATTTCTTTATAAAAGTGGAATTTTATTGAAATAAAACAGAAATAGAAAATAATAAAAGTACAAGTTTTAGGACAGTTATTTTTCTTAAAACAACAACAATAATAATAGTAATAATAAATACTTTAGCATTTTATCTAAATTTATTTAATCCTCACAGTGAGATGTTATTTTCGTGGGCAATCATCTTTACTTTTTATTTTATTGGTGCACGATATATTAAGATATGCATACCCATGTTCATGGCAGCAAAATTCGCAATAGCCAAAATATGGTACCAACTTAGGTCTCCATCAACAGATAAATGGATTGCAAAATTATGAAAAATACACACAATGGAATTCTACTCAACAATAAAGAAGAATGGAATCATGTCATGCGCATAAAGATGGAAAGACCTGGAGAACATTATGTTAAGTGAGATCAGCCAAGCACAGAAAGAGAAGGGACATATGTTTTCTCTAATATGCCCAAACTAGGGAGTATTAGGGATACCAGAGGGACTCCAGATAATGGAAGGGAAACCTCAGCAAAGCCAGAAAGGAGGGGTAGGGTAGGAAGAAGGCTGAGGGTAATTAATGGGAAAGCTACATTCAAATATGTGTATACATGTAAATATAACATTGTTAAACTGGACACTATTGGAAGGGAGGAAAAGGGGAAAGCAAGGGGGCACCAAGTACTGTATAAATATATGCCATTGTCAACATGATCCACATTATGATGTGAGACTATAGTGCCAAGTGCTATCTTAAAGCCAGGTTAATGTAACCCCAAGTTAGTGGTGGATCTGAAATTCAAGCCAGTCTATTTCTAACCAACACTTCTGTGCTATAGCATTTGTGTGTGTGTGTGTGTGTGTGTGTGTGTGTGTGTGTGTGTGTGTGTTAAAGGGAAAGGAAGATTAGATTTAGATTAAGTATTTTTTAAAATAAAAAAATAAGATGAACAAAGATGATGAAACAAAATTCTAGATTACAAACAATAAAAGTGCGTTTACCTCAAGATAGATGACTCTGAGGCCATAAGTTGAAGGAAGTGGGCTTTATGGTCAAATTACAGAAAACTTGGAATGGCAAACTAAAGTATCTATTAATTATTAAAAAGATACTGAAACTTTTTAGCATAGCAATGGCATAACTAGCATTTCAGGAAGATTAATGTTAGAAGAGCATGAGGAAATGTTAGATAAAGTCAGAGAGTGGAGAGGCATGTGGCAGCGACAATGAAAGTGATTTTATTTTATTATGAGCCACCATATTTCTCCCAATGCTTTTACACAGCTAGTTATGTTTCTGCATTCTGGAAGGACACAGGATAGATGCCCTGATGGTCTGTTTCAAAACCTAATATGGAATTATGGAGAAAATGTATATTTTAATGTATTCAAATTGCAAACTATCAAAATTGTTTAATGCCCTGCTTGCTAAATTTTCCACTCTGAAAACTAAGCATGTAAATGAATATTGCATTTTCAGTTTTCTTTAAAATACACAAGTAATATTTTCATCAATAGCACTAAGACAGCAACTATGTATCAGATTTATTAATGTTTTCAAGATTTACACAGATGTATTAGAAAAATATTCTGAATGCATAATGCATAGTAATACATGTTTGAATTTGATTATATGATTTATGGGAAAGTATATGAAGCATTTATGGTTTGACAGAAAAAAAAATATGATGTCCCATAATATAGAGATGCATAAAGGAATTGATTATACCAATTATCAGAGAACATATCCAATTAGGATAAATGTTAGCACTTATCCTCAACCCATATTCAAAACTTCTTGTCCTTGAAAAACATCAACACAGCAACAAAAAATAGTAGTTATATTTTGACATGCTTTATTCATGCATATTTTTCTACATGAGAACTGGATGCAAATACTAAGCTATTTATATATTTTAAATATATTCAGAATAAATTTCAAAATACCTAAGAATGTACACACTGTATGAACCCTCTCCTCAGTTTATTCTAATAAAAGAATAATAAATTCATGCCAAAATGTTAGCATAGAATTTTTATATCTTTGCATAGTAGAGAAAATTAGGGGATTAATTTAATAAGTAACACCCTGAACAATGAAGAAATATTTCATAAATCTTTACTTAATAAATAGAAAATATTTTAAAGATTTTAAGTGAATAAGCCCAGATAAACAGAATGACAATTATGTTTATATCTAATATACATAAATTATATCAGTTATTATTGAGCATTAAATACATATTTTTATATTTATTCACTTAGGAAATATCCTGCATTAGGACATAACTTACAAATGATATCTTTTAATAGTTTTTGCTGTTGTTATTGTTGTTTTGAGTGATGCTGGGAATTGGGCCAAGAGACATTCTTTCTCTGAGCTACACTTCCAGGATGATTTTACTTTTTATTTTGAAACAGGGTTTCTCTAAGTTGTGGAGGGCCTCATGAGGTTGCTGAGGCTGGCCACGAACTTGTGATTCTTCTGTCTTGGCCTTCCTGGAATTAGAAGCCTGAGCCATGTCACGGCACAGGGCCTTTTAATAGTGTTTATCCAAGCAACAATGAGTCCTTTTGCCTCCATACCTTATAGCTATTCATTTCACCATAGTTTTATTGAGTCAGTTTTGTGGGGTTTATGTGTGTGTGTGTGTGTGTGTGTGTGTGTGTGTGTGTGTGTGTGTATGTGTGTGTGTGATACTGGGGATGGAACCCAAGGGAATTTTACCTTCAACTATACTCCCAGCCTTTTTTATTCTATATTTTGAAACAGGGTCTCAATGAGTTGCAAAGAGCTTCACTAAGTAGCTGAGGCTATCCACAAAACACCGTCCTCCTTTCTCAGCTTCCCAAATGCTAGAAAGAGTCAGTTTTGATGATGGCTTTCATGACAAATTTTTCTGTTTCCACATATAAATTACATATAATTCTCAGCTCATATATCTATGTCTTCCATATATACAAGGCTCTCACTGGTCACTTGTATTCATTCTTCAGCAGTCTCTGAGGCTTTTTTTCCTTTCTTTTTTGTGCTAGGGATCAAATCCAGGGCCTTCCATATACTAATCAAACACCTTTCCACTGATACACATGCAACCCGTAGCACTAAGAGCTAAGAAATTTTGCCTCCAAAGTACATATTCAATTTTTCTATATAATCTGCTCATCTTTGTATTCTGATGTGATATTTAGTTTTCCTCCACTCACTGCACACATAAGTCCATAGTATTTTTGCCATTCTAATATATATATTTCTCATAGTATTTATTTATTTATTTATTTATTTATTTATTTATTTATTTATTTATTTATTTATTTTTGTGGTGGTACTGGGGTTCCTGGAAGCCCTTCTACCTCTGGGCTACACTCCCAGACCTATTTTTACATTTTTATTTGGAAACAGGGTCTCCTAAGCCATTGCGCACTGCTGGCTTCGAACCTGCGCCATCCTCCTGTCTCTGCCTCCCAAGCGCGGGGATTACAAGCGTGCACCATTCTCTTCTATAGTAGGTTTCTTTGATATTTTGTGAAGTTTAATAGATTGCTGAATAATTTTCCTAGTCTTTCTCTGTAACCCTAATGTAAGTTCTCAAGACATTATGTCCAAAACATGAATAATATGTTCATGTCCATGATTTGACCCCCATCACCCTCGCCGAGTTCAGGGTAATGATCAAAGTCATGAGTAAGCTGATTTCCTTTTTAATTGACATGGTAGCTATCTACTCTGTCCTGCCCTCCTTTTCAGAGCTGATTTTCTGACCCTGAAAGGCTAGTTTTCTCGCCCCAGATTTTCCTCTACGATCTCAGTATGGGTATTGATGGCAAACCCACTTGCCTGCTAACTACCAGGCCACTCTCCTGCCACCTGGATCATAGCCCCCTCACCCACTCCTTCCTGGCCATGCCCTCCAGCCCTGTTCCCTTGCTAGGAATGGATCTTCTTTCCAAACTCAGGGCTGTTCTACAGCTTTCTCAAGGTCTCTAAGTCTCCCTGTTTCTACTACTCCTCTCCTCCTCCCAACCTGACCCACAGCCCCTACTCCCAGCATTCCTTGTAAACCCACAGGTTTGGGATACCTCCACACCAGTGGTGGCTACACATCATGCCTGTATTAAAATTAGGCTTAAGGACCCTACCTCATTTCCTTCTTGCCCCCAGTTCCCCATTTCCCTTACCCACTATTAGTGACTTAATCCTATCATTGTCCGACTCCTCAGGCAGAGCCTGCTAATACCTATTAATTCTCCTTGCAACACACCCATTCTTCCATTCAAAAAGGCTGATAGAACCTATCACCTAGTACAGAACCTCAACCTTATCAATGAGGTGGTGATCCCTACCTACCTGGTGTTCCCTAAACCCTATACCCTCCTTTAGCATACCCCAGGCTCCGCCACACACTTCACTTGCATTGATCTTGAGGACATATTCTTTACTATTCCATTGTACCCTGACTCTTTTTCCTGTTCGCTTTTACCTGGGAAGATCCAGATAGTCAAACCTCCCAACAACTAACCTAGATGGTCCTGCCCCAAGAGTTTAAGGATAGCCCCCACCTATTTTGTCAGGACTTAGCCAGGGACCTTGTACAGTGTACCTTGGCGCACAGTACTTTTCTACAATATGTGGATGACCTCCTTCTTTGCAGTCCCTCCTTGGCTATTTCTAAGGCACATTTGACCATCTACCTCAATTTTATTGGAAAGTGATTGATGGCAAACCCACTTGCCTGCTAACTACCAGGCCAAGTCTCCCCAGTCGAAGCTTAGCTGTCAGTTTCTACAGTTACCTATCTAGGAATCTAATCCCTAGATCTTGGGGACTTATGCTTGATGGGACACTGGCTTTACAGGATCCATCTATCTCTGCTGAACAAACCCATTCCTTTCTGGGGCTGGTGGAGTTCTTCCGACACTGGGTCCCAAATTTTGCCTTGCTAGCTAAACCCCTTTATTTAACAACCAAAGAAACGCTAGTGGGCCCTATTTTCTTCCCTACAACAGTTTGCCAGGCTTTCTCTAAACTTAGGGATGCCCTGCTAGCCTCTCCCCTCTGTCATTAGCTGATGCTAACAAACATTTTCAACTGTTCACAAATGAGAGGAAGGGCATAGCCATGGGCATTCTGACTTAGCCCCTAGGCCCCATCCAAACCCCTGTGGTATACTTTTCAAAACAACTAGACTGCAGAATTTGAAGCTGGCAGCCTTGTCTCTGAGCCTTCGCTGCGGCAGCTATACTCACAAAGAAAGTACTCAAAATTTGCCTCCAGCGGCTTTTACAGGTATTCTTTTCCTATAGGCTTCAATATTTACTCTCTCACCACTCTCTGTCCTCCTTGACCCTTCCCATGTCTAGGAATTTCATCTTTTGTTGTTTATTGAAAACTCTGATATATCCCTGACTCAGTCACCAACTTTAAATCTAGAAACCCTTCTCCCTACCATCTCTTCTCAGCCTCTTGCCATTCACTCCTGACCCAAAGTAGTGGAGGACTTTTCTCTTCCCAGATAAGGGCTTTTGGACAGCCCACTTCCTGACCCTGATCTGACCCTGTTTGTCGATGGCAGCTTTTGTTCAGATCCGCAGGGATGTCACCAAGCCTCCTAAGCAGTTGTATTGGCTGAAAAAACTCTGGAGGCTTCTCAGCTTCTGGAGAGCACTACCTCACAAAAGGTGGGGCTCATTGCTCTAACTTGTGCCCTCCAGATAGTCAAAGGACAAAAGGTCAACATTTATACTGATTCAAAGAACTCTTTCCTAATAGCTTAGTGCCATGCAAACATCTGGAAAGAGAGGAGATGTCTGTCTACTAAGGGCTCCCTCATTATTAATGCTACACTAATCAAGCATTTGCTTGAAGCTTTGCAGCTGCCTTCCCAAGTTGCCGTAGTCCATTGTTGAGCTCACCAGACAGACTCCTCCCTGGTCATTCAGGGAAATATGCAGGCATACTCAGTGACCAGGATTCTGACCCAGGGAGTGAGCCGCCACCCTGCCCCAGTTCTATTCCCCTGCCCTCTATCCAGCCCCAATACACTGATGAAGAAAGAGACACCCTTCTCCAACAGGTTGTATCCCCTAGCCCTGAGGGGTAAATCTTTTTAAATAACAAAATTACTCTTCCCAGGAAGCAGGCTGGAACCATGGCACTACAGATTCATTAATCTCTCCACATCAGGTCTCAATCATTTGGTAAGGTGGAGAGGGCTAATGGACTCGTAAAGAACCACCTAACTAAACTAGCCTCGGAGATATGCTGTTCTTGGTGAGACCTTCTTCACATGGCCCTGGCGAGGATTCAGGCAACACCTACAGGCCCCACCTTTCTGAGCCTATTTGAGCTCCTCTATGGGAAATCGTTCTTGCTTAACCATGACCTCCCTATAGATGCTCCCCCATTGGCATCTTACCTCCCATATTTATCTTTGCTCAAACAGTTGCTCCAGTAACACCAATAGATACTTGCCCAAACCTGAGGAGGCTGCAGGATGGCTCCACCACCAGGAAGTGGCCCTCAAACCTGGTGACACAGTTCTTCTCAAGACCCTCCATGGTCGGACATGGTGGCGCACACTTGTAATCCCTGCACTTGAGAGACGGAGACAGGAGGATCACACAGGTTTGAAGTCAGCCGCACTGGCTTAAGAGACCCTGTTTCCAAATAAAAATATAAAAATGGGTCTGGGAGTGTAGCCTGGAGGTAGAAGCGTTTCCAGAAACCCCAGTACCACCACAAAAAAAAGACCCTCCATCCTATAGCCCTCAAGCTAATGTGAACTGGGCCGCACATTGTGGTCCTCACCACTCCCACTATAGCCAAGTGCTTGGCGACCCATCGTGGCACCACATAACCAGGCTCAAGATAACCCTGGAACAGCATGATGTCATCTGTAAAATGCTGGGCTCACTAAAGTCTGTATCAGCTGTGGACCTCCTCCTCCCTTTCCTTTACCTCCCCCTTTTTTCTTTATTTGTGAGTAATCCACCTCGACCTACTGTCTTGACCAACATACTGGCCTATGTATGGAGATTCAGAGTGTGATAAATCTATACTAGTGGTACTGCACAAATCACTTACCAGGCTGTATCTAAAGATTGAATGGAACTGGAGGACATTATGCTAAGTAATATTAGTCAGTCACAAAAAAATAAGAAATCAGATGCTCTAATATACGAAAGTTAGAAAATGGGTCATAGGAAGAACTCTAGATGAAGAAAGGGATACTATAGATGAGCACATAGGCTACCTGTGGGGATGGGAGGGGAAAGAGTATAACCCTCTAATGTTCATGAGGTATATTAACAGGCATATCAAAGTCAATCACTAAGCCAAACATGAGGAGGGAGGGGGAGAAAAGGGGAGCGTATTTGGTAAGGGCTAATTGGGTGATGTGTGCATGTATGCCTCCACTATCTTATACTCCATTAAGATGGATGACTACAAGGCATCAATAAAAAATAAAAATAAAAAATAAAATAAATAAAATAAAATGGACAATGAAAAAATAAATGAATAAAAATTGCTCCTTAAAAGGCTGCCAGGCAGAAATTCTAATGGCAGTCACCCTCCACTCAGTCTCTATTAGTGGCCAGCCATATGCCTGTTTCTCCTATGACCAAGATAATCCCATATCCTGTAATCAGGACGTCAACACCTATGGTGAATGCCGTTGGTAGAGTTGCTGAATAAATACCTATAATGAGGCTGGGTTTGTCTTCTTCTATTAGAAGGGCAGGTCCTTCTGTATCAAGGTCAGTAACCTTTGGGATCCACAGTGGGAAAAATGAGTCACAGGAAAACTGTACTATAATAGCTGGAACAAAAGCCCTGAGGTGAATATGGATTGGAAGGGGCCCAGATTCAGGTCTCCAGTAACATTTTACAGCCTAAACAGTCCCTCAGAGAAGAGCTCCCCACTGCTCCCCAAATGCAAGTTCTCTCTTCCTGGCTCCAGCTTATCCAACATACCCTGCAGCTTCTCAATAAGACCCAGGCTTTGCCCAGTGTTTCTCACTGCTTTCTGTGTGCCTCTCTCCAGAGAACCTTGCTAGCTGCAGTCCCACTGGTCACCTTCAAGACCATGGTAACCCCAAATTTAACTAAATGTCAGCCACCTAAACTTAACATTCCTTTTTGGGAAGCTAAAACACCAGCTGTATAAATTTCTCATTTCTAGATCCCTTTTTTTTTTAGTTATGGCAGTCCCCCAGGTAACCCTGTATGGGGAGGCAAAAGTTGCCTGGGTCCTTACCCTTTCCACTCACAAGCTCCATGAGCCACTTTCCTGCCCATCCTGTTCAGAGTGAGTATGGCCGCCTCAGTCAGATTAATGGGACTGGTGGAAGGGGACCTTGGTCACAGTCTATTCCTGGCCCAAGACTTTAACGAATAATTCCAAATGACCCTAGATTCCACAACTGCATCCATCTCCCTACAGCAACAAGTGACTCCAGTGGCCCAGGTCGCCTTACAAAATAGGTAAACTCTGGACCTCATTACAGCAAAATAAGTGGGAACCTGCCTGTTTTTGAAGGGAAAATGTTGCTACTACATCAATGAATCTGGTCTGGTGAAACAGAACACACACACACCCTAGCCAAACCGGGAAAGGAGCTGCGGGCCAGACACACACAGACCAACTCTTTTCTTGCTTGGCTGGTTTCAAAGCCCTCTGGCTGTTAGATCTTACCCCTGATAGGGCCAGTCATTTTAATTTTTCTCTTTTATCTTTTAGACCATTGCCTCTTGAAATTCTTCCATTCGCAATATCTTGGATGACAGTAAACCAACTCCTACTACAGCCATATACCCTCCTGCCCACGGACCCCGACTGCCTGGTCCTACCCAATAGCCCCTACTATGTCCCACTCAGTCAGCAGGAAGTCTTTGTAAGATTTCAGCGCCCTCTGTCACCAAAAGGCCAGGATGTTAGGTCAGAGCAGGGACATTGGCAGCCTCCACCTCTGAAAATTCCAACTGGCTGATGCTTATAATTGCAGACATAGGGACATAGGTGCTGCCGTCCAGTTCCAGTTGGTCAATGCATGTAACCACACACACACACACACACACACATATATATATATATATATATATATATATATATATATATATATATATATATATATATATGTCATCCAGTTCCCGACAGGAGTGCTATTCAGTTCTAAGACCATTGACCATGAACCACTGCTCAAAGGAACAACAACCTACCTGCCAAGAAAGCCCCCAACTCCCCGCTCTCTCTCACCCTCAGAAAACAGCCCCATAAAAGTTTTAACCTGCTGATACTAGGTGTGTGCTTCACTGGTCCCATCTTTGGACCAGTGGACCTCACCTGGGAGCGCAGAATAAAGCATTCCCTTACTTTTACTTAGTCTGTTCACTTCTTTCTCTGCATAGCAACTTTACAGATACTAGACTTTTGGAGAGGTAACTTGCTCTCAAGCCCTGTAACCCAACTTTCCTTCATATTACTCTATGTCTTATCCAGGGAAGTTTTGCAATTTACTATTTCCAGGTGTTACATAGAGACACCCTTGAATCCTTCCTTCCTTCCTTCCTTCCTTCCTTCCTTCCTTCCTTCCTTCCTTCCTTTTTTCCTTTCTTCCTTCTTTCCTTCCTTCCATCCTTTCTTCTCTGTCGCCGTCTTCCTCCTCCTCCTCCTCCTCCTCCTCCTCCTCCTCTTCTTCTTCTTTTCTTCTTTTCTCTCTCTCTCTCTCTCCTCTCTCTCTCTTTCTCTTGCTAATTACCAGATATGTTTGAGAAGTGAACTCACTTTTTTATTTTCTTTCAGGAAATGGTATCGCTGCACTTTTGTTGTGTGCTTATCATATGGATACTTGTGTGGCTTGTTGATTTTTGTAATGTAGGTCCTTCATACTTGTCATTAGCAAAAATTATTTTCTGAATGCTAAATGTAGATTGAAGCACATGTAGTTTGAGGTTTCTTTCTGAATTTTTCACTTTTTGTATGTTTTCATGGAGATTTTAAAGAGAATTTAAAAGAGACCGTAGCAGGTGTTACTGGTCAGGTAAAACTTTAAGATTAGTTATACAAAATAACTCATTATGCAAGATTGTAAGATTCCAGGCTTACTTTTTTTTCTTCTGAAAAGCAAGAGTAATAGAAAAAAGTGCTAATAAATTATAGTGCAAAGCATTTAAGGCTCCCTAGGAAAGTGTGCACTCTGATACTTATTAACTTTCCTGCCAAGAGGCCATTAATATAATTGGTGTGAATTCCACAGTATACATCATGAAATTAGATAGGTGATAAAGAGATAGAGAAAGATAGATGGAGAAGTATCTTCAGATGAACCTCAGTTGATGAAATTAGTGATGAAAAGAAGGAGGGCTGAGTAGGGGGAAATGAGGATTCTTATGCTCCTTGTTTTGGCAAGATTGGACCCAGTGTTTAATAGGATAATAAATCAAAATTAAGACATGGAGTTTTGAAGATCGATAATTCAAATTTAAAAAATATTAAATTCTATATGCCAAAAGGATGTAATATGGTAATTAGTACTAAGTGAATGTAAAAGTGTCTGATCGATTAATTCACAGCTTGTTTAATTAATATTTAATAAATATTTACTGTTACGTACCACATGTCAGATACTGAACAAAGATGTGCAATTTCATGATTAATAAAGCAAAGACACTTTCTTCCTTCTTGTAGAGATTTTATTTAGCATCATGAGCCAGGGCAAACCACATAAGCTGTCTCTGATTTAAATAACAACTTAAGTTTGTGAATTTAAAACAATTTTTTTGTTCCGTTGCTTACTTTGGTCTGTTACTAAACCAGTAATAAATATATAAAGGATCTTTTAGAAAGGATATATGGACTGAAGATTTAGTTCACTAGCAGAGTGCTTGTCTAGCATGCATAAGGCTCTTGGTTTAAACCGCAGCACTAAAAATAAAACAAAATACAAAGGATATGCAAAGAAACTCCTCCATTATTTCTTGAAGAATAAGCACAAAATTTCAAATGCATGAAATAAGTAAGTAACTCACTAGGCATAACATTTCCCTAGCCCACACCCCTGAGCATCATGTAGTTTACCATATGATATACAATACTGAAGCATTTATGGCACTAAGCTCACATTTTCTCCCAGGAAAAGAAAAAATAACCACCCAACAAATGTCCAAATCCACATACAATGAGCACTGTTCTATTTCTTTGTATCTTTGATACTAAGTACCTCCTTTCTAAAACTTGGCCATAAGTTTTCTACCTCTGTGGGTAAACTGAGTTGGGTTCGTTTCTACTGGTCCAAGCCATGTTAGTTTGGAAGAAGGAAAACAAAGATATTATATTTCCAGGAATACATCCCACTTTCTAGGAAAACTTGCTAGAAAAGGTGTTCAGTGGGAGATGAAGAGAAGAAAGTGCCAGCATGATGATGAGTTACTCAGACATTAATATGGTAATATTTTATTTCATTTTAGGTTATATCTTTGAGTGTATATAGAAACCCAATTGGATAGAAGGCTAAATGATTATATTAAGAAATTAGCATTCAGGCCCGGCGTGGTAGCAGATGCTTGTAATCTCAGCATTCGGGAGGCTGAGACCAGAGGATTGCAGTTTGTGGAGAGCCTCAGCTACTACTTAGTGAAGCCCCCTGCAACTTAGTGAGTCCCTGTTTCAAAATAAAGAATAAAAAATAGGGCAGAGGGTGTAGCTCGGAGGTTGAATGCCCCTGGGTTCCATCCCTAGACCCACACACATACACACACACACACACAAAGAAATTAGCATTTCATCTCTGACACCCACCAACAACAAAAAATGTAGAAAGCCTTTGACACACCTTACAAATAATTGGAGACAGTCTTTATCAATTTTGTGTTGTTTTCTGATAAATTTGATATAACTTAATATTATGACAGAGAACTCAACCAAGAACCCTGCAAAAAAATGAGGATATGTCCAGACATACTATCATGAATCAATTGTTGATTATAGTTAATATCACAATGACCACACACTTCTATCATAACACCTACTGCAATGAATTTTCACACTACGACTTTTTTATCTGGACCTATCTTTTCTTATTCTTTTCTTTCTCCACCTATAGCGTGACCCTGTTTTCAAGCGTTCTTCTTTTGCTCTCCTTCTCTGTTCTTATTTATCCCTTCATAGAAATGCATGGGAACTACTTACCTTCACACCTGGCTTTTAAGTATAGATCAAGCGTACACCTACATTTAGCCTAAAAGTAGACTATACTTTCCATTTCTCAACTACTTGAATTTACATCTTATAAACATTATCTTCAAGAGTTTATCATTTATTTTCCTTTTTATTAAGGCAACTACGAGGCAATAAAGTGGCAGGCTCTGTGCTCTTAGCACACTTCAATGAGGCTATTTAAGCAGTGTGCCTGAGTGGGCAGCACTTCAAGAGACCAGTGAGGTGGTTGTGCATGCTAGGGGAGTATCAAGTCACGTCCACTGAGGCTGAAGAATTTTTCAATAGTGGATAGATAAAATTAGACAGGAACTAAGAACGCAGAGGAGTATATTACTTAAGGGTCATGAAATTACTTGAAAACTTAATTATGCAAAAGGATAAGATGATTGTAAGGTGGGAGGTCGATTTCACCTCTGTTTTTTTTTTTTCTTAATATTATGGGAGAAAATTCTTTTACGTGAATTAAAATTCATTAGGCATTTCCATTAAGCTTCTTATTATATACTTACTAATTAAGAGCCCTTTTTAACCTTCAAATGATAAATTATCAGTAAGTACTTCCATAATAATCACATACCTTGTATATTTTTTTAAGAGCAAAAGTAGCCAGCCAAGCATTATTTATTAAGGTGATAAATTGAGCTCTTCATGAATTACTAGAAATGTGTTGTGCTGGCATATTCTAAACACAGATCCTAGAAAACACCCAATTATTATTGTTTTGAGATCTATCTGTTCCCTACCCACTAATCACAAAATGAAAAACATACATTCTTTTCATTTTTTTATTTTTAATGCTTAATCTCAAAACATAAAACTGCCCCTAAAGAGAACATCAAAATATAAATTCCCTTAGTAGCACTTTACAATTAATTTTAATATCTGAGAACTAAGCACATAAATTCTTCTAGTTGTAGCATATGCAAATGTGTTTTTGCATATCTTTGAAGTAGCTGTTATTAAATGCAGATACTATCTATGCTTGGGGCTGAGCATTAAAATAGTTTTTGCAAAATAACAAAAGATGCTGTATGCTATTTTCTGGATGGTTTGTCTCATTTAATAAATTTTCTTAGACAGGAAGTACAAAAATGCTTAACAAATTCCATAAATTATCTTCATGAAATGTCTCTGTGTGAACAACAGTCTGTGTATAAAAAACCTAAGTCTCTTCACATCCCCACTGGCAGTAATTAAAGTCAATACCCTAAATCTAGAAGGCAAAAATGTAATTAATCTTCAACAAAATCCATCACAATTCAAAAGTTCTACTCAGAACATTTGAATTATATGCAATAAAATAAATTTTCATAAATGATAAAAGTTTGCAATAGTTTCTACATCTGTGTCATATTTTGAAATATCACCCTACATCATATAAGATAACAACTTTATGGATAGCAAGTGAAAAAACAGATTAATTTTCACATCAAAAACATTCATTAGAATATAATGAAATGATCATATACATAAGCCTGCTGCCTTATTTAAAGTAAGTGAATAAATAATATTTATCTAACCAAACTTGAAAATAGCAATTATTAAATGTATTTTTTTTTAATTGGTGGTACTGGGGTTCCTGGAAGCCCTTTTACCTCTGGGCTACACTCCCAGACCTATTTTTATACTTTTTTTTATTTGGAAACAGGGTCTCTTAAGCCAGCTGGGCTGGCTTCAAACCTGTGTGATCCTCCTGTCTCCGCCTCCCAAGTGTGGGGATTACAAGCGTGTGCCACCATGCCTGGCATTAATTGTATATTAAAAATCTCATACTAGGGGCAGTTCACAGCTCAGTCTGTTTTGGTGTTAAAAATAAAACATTGTTTTTCAAAAGAAAAGTGACTGCCATTAAGTGTAACTTGAAAGTTTTTAGGAAATCATGAAACTGAAAACTAGAATAGTAAGTTATGCTATTAGACATGTTTTATTTTGTTGTGGAAAAATAACTTTAAAATGATGATAAAAGAAATGCTTTCAATAATCTTTTATGTTAAATACCTATAAATGAGTGGGGAAAGAAAGTGTTCATTATTTTGTGAAAAATGACTTATGTGTAATTTCCAGAAATAAAATTGATTCATTAAATAAGGAATATTAGCAGATCTAAAATGTTTATTTAATTAAATTTACATAAAGAGAATGGCAATAGTGTGTTAGTCAAGTTGGAATTATGCTGAACAGTCATTCTGAGGATTAAATTTCAACCAAGGATAGTAATTGGTGGACTTTCTTTGTATATGTGATACAAATATTAAACTGAGGGACATTTTTGGGGGGAGGGTGGTACTGGGGTTCCTGGAAATCCTTCTACCTCCGGGCTACACTCACAGACCTAATTTTATACTTTTTTGTTTGGAGACAGGGTCTCTTAAGCCAGCACGGCTGGCTTTGAAACTGCCCGATCTTCCTGTCTCCGCCTCCCAAGCATGGGGTTTACGAGAATGCACCATCACGCTGAGCCTAAGACTAAAGGTGTTTTTATAATTTAGTTTCATAAAGTAGCATTTTATCAATAGCTCATGGCTAAAATGAAGTGGAAAGGAACTTAGGAGGAAACTTCTATATCTGATAATACAACAGGCTACAGATTTTTGAAAGCTCTAATTAAAATAATAAATGCATTTGTTTGGATTTATTTATTTATTTATTTATTTTGGTGGTACTGGGCATGGAAACCAGGGGCTTTCTATCTCTGGGCTACACTCCCAAACCAATTTTATATTTTATTTGGAAACAGGATCTCACTAAGTTGCTGTGTGCCTCACTAAAGTAACTAAAGCTAGCTTCAAACCTACGCTATCCTCCTGTCTCTGCCTCCCAAGTACTAGGATTAAAAACGTGTGTCACCACACCTGGCTTGAAATATATTTTAATTAAAAAATAAAAAGTTAATTGAATCACATTTTATTACTAATTTGTTTATGTATTTGCTTATGGAATCAAAAGATGAGAAATTATTTACAGCTAGAGATACTTTATAAAGAGTTGTTTTGAGATATAATTGAAATTCATAAACTGCATGTAAAGTCTATTATTTAATATCTTCAGACAAATGTATTAGCTGATGAAAAACTTATGAGACTCAAGATAATGAATATATCTATCTTTCCAAAAGTTTCCCTTGTGGCCCTTTGGCAAGTCTCTTTCTTAAATACTAAGATTGAATGTTTCTGAATTAACTCTTAAGTTTTTTGCGCACTATAGATTTTTTTTGTTGTTGTTTTGTTTTCATATTTTTGTACATATTTAACATATGATATGTGCTCTTTTTTGGACTGGCATCTCACATCAGAGTAATTATTTTGACATTCATAATGTTGAAGTGTGTATCAGAAGTCCATTTTTCAGTTGCAACATGCTATCCTTTAGGAATATTCTACAATTCATGCATCTATTTACCAAGTATGGACACTTTGGTTATTTCTCCTTTGTGGCTATTAAATGTAAAGCTGCCATGTGCAAGTCTTTGTTTGGATACATGTTTTCTTTTCTGTGAGATGCAGCTTAAGAAGAAAAGAGCTATGTCATGTGGTTAACATATTTAAAGGTTTAGGAAACACTGACTTGTAACATTTCACATTTCCACTGACTGGGATACAAGCAGCAATTCGTCCTCAAACTTGTCAGCATTTCCATGGCCAGTCTTTTCCATTTTAGCCAATTTAATGCTTTTATAGTGGTATCTCATTTTGGGTTTTAATTTGCATTTTTTCTAATGACTAATGGCGCTGAGCATCTTTTCATTTGCATAGTTGCCATCTGTATATCTTTTTTGATGAAGGGTCTGTAATAATGTACTCAGGGAAGTGTCAAGTAAAACCTTTGGCTCATTTTTATTTGGCAGCATATTTATTATTAATGAAAATTTTAAGAGTTTTTTGTGTATTGTATGTATTGCTTTTAGAAAATTTAACATATATGAGGGGAAAAATCAATCAAAACCGACAGAAATGTTAGAAATAACAGTTCAGGATGATTGCTTTTTCTCCGCATGATATAACATATCCTAATTTTTTACATGCCTTGTAAATTTTGACTCGATACCAGGTATTATGATTTCACCTTGTAAGGGTGTTGGAGATTTCTGCATTCTTATGGTCTTAAGCTCTTTCCTGTGACTCAGCTAAGTGACTTGGATGCTGTTTGATCTTTTCAAGTCTTGCTTTTAAGATTTCTAAATGGGTTTTCAGTTTAAGGATATTTATTCTCCAACACTGAGTCAAGATTTTTTTCTGTACTGTATACAATGTTCCATGAATTATAACTTTCTCCAGTCTAACCAGTAAGATAAAGTGTCAATTCTGATCCTTTCTGTGTAAAAGACAAAACAACTTCTGAATTTTTGAGGACATATTTGAATATGTACATATATATATACATATATATACATATATACATATATATACATATATATACATATATATATACATATGTGTATATATATGTACATGCAACATGACATATAACAAGGCTTTATTAATGACCAGCAGTGAAGAATGGAACTATGTTTGGGGTGTGTGTGTGTGTGTGTGTGTGTGTGTGTGTGTTTATGTGTGTGTTACTGGGGATTAAACCCAGAGGCATTCTACTTCCAAGCTACACCTCTACTCCTTTCTTAATTTTTTAGTTTTGAAACAGTCTCACTACTTTGCTGAAAATCTATGTTTCTGAGGATCCTCCTATTTTAGTATCCCAAATACTGGAATTATAGGCATGCACCACTACAACTGGCTAAAAAAAATGTATTAAAATGTATACTGGACTAAATTCTTAATAAAATATTTTTCCTAATAAAATAAAACAGAAACACTATCTTACCTGCCATGTACTTGTAATTTCAAATGAGTAACTGAAATGTTAAATGCAAATATTAAAAACATTTCAAAACAATGTAGGAATATATTAATAACTCTGAGTAAAAGAAAAGGTTTTGGTCTTATTTTGTTTTATAAATACAATAGGTAAACGATAATGGAAAATTCGATGGATTAGATCACAAGAAAATTATAAAATTCTGCCAGGCATAGTGACACATGCTTGTAATCCCAGCATTTGGGAGGCTGAGATAGGAGGATCACGGTTCATAGACAGCCTCAGCTAGCTAGTGGAGCACTTTGCAACTCAATGAGAACCTATTTAAAAAATAGAGAATAAAAAATAGGGCTGAGGGTGTAGCTCAGAGATAGAATGCCCCTGAGTTCCACCCCTAGTATGCCAAAAAAAATTATAAAATTTTATTGTCTATTTCATTATAAAGTAAAAAAGGAAGTAACCTCACCAACCAGAGGATGATATTTCATCACACGTACCAGAAACATATTGGTTTAGAGAATACCTAAAATATTTTGTTGAGAGATTCAAGATGGCCACCGAAAACAACATGCATTTTTTGGAGAAGCCCTGGACACCAGTTTTTGGATTAATATTTGCTTGGGACAACTCAGGGAGACATTTCCAGATGTAACTTACTATCTAGAAACCAGGAGAGAGAGAGTTGATAACGGCAGAAATGGAAGCAGGATGACAAGGAAGCACGTGCCATGCAAAAAAAAGCAATTTTTGGAGGAGCACCCCAGAAGAGTTTAGAGAGAAGACCACTTCGGCCATGCATGCTGGGAACTCCTAACAACAGACCTTGTAAGGAAAAATGATCTGGGCATGATGGAGGAGGGAGCTGAGCAGCACCCAGCAGGAAGCCGAGCTGCACATACCAGGCAGCTCAGCGCAATGCGCCCTGGGCAGCCCAACACCCGGTGGCGGGAAGTCAAGCCCAGTGTCCCAGGCAGCCATGCGCCCAGTGGGAAGTCGAGTCCCATGTCCTGGGCAGCCCAGTGCCAGGTGGGAAGCTGAGCCTCCCATGGCCTGAAAAGCCCAGTGCCTCTGTGCTGCGCTGGGGCCCTTGGTGTGTTCCTAACAGCAGTTCCTGTTTGGGGAGGTAAGGCTGTGGGAGAAACAGACAAATTCTATCCAATTCACATGGAACTTTTGGGAAAAAAATCCCTGTGAAGGGGGACAACTCCCTCCTCACATCCTTAAGAATTCGGAACATTATCTGTAAGGAAGGAAACCAGTGGAGAACTAGGAGGAAGGCGGTGGCAGCGGCGATGGCAGCGGTGGTGGAGGCTAGCATTTGGGAGAAGCAGGGATATCATCTAACCCACCCTGATCTTCTGAAGAAATTGTCTCAAAGGTAGAATGCTGCTGACACACATGCTCAGTAATTCTGGACAACATGCAGTGTGGGGAAAGTGTTTGGGAGAAAATTGAGATGGTGGGGGCAGCGGCAGTGACAGCAGCCACTATCCAGAACAGACAGAGAGCTGATTCTACCTACTTTGATCTTTTGAAGAAATTGCCCCAGAGGTAGAATGCTACTACCGTGAACACTTGGGAATTTGGAACATGCTGTGTGAATAGAGTGCTCGTATGAGAACCGAGATGGCAGAGGCAGAGGCAGAGGTGGTCAGTATTTGGTAGAGGCAGAGATGCAATCAAATCCACCCCATAATTTTAAGGAAATATCCTCAAAGGTATACTGCTACTGCCACACATGCTCGGGAACTATGGAAAACAAATTGTGTGGGAAAGGTGGTCAAGAGAGAACCAAGATGGTAGAGGCAGCAGCAGTGGTGGTGGTGACCAGAATTTGGAGGAGCAGACAGATCAAGTCCAGTCCACCTTGAACTTTTGAGGAAACCTCTCCAAAAGTAGACTGCTCCTACCACATATCTTCAGGAATTCTGGTCAACAAGCTAAGTGGTAAAAGGGTTTGGGGTGTTTCAGAGGGAGCCTAGCATGGCCAGGATGGGGTGCCATGCAGTGTGTTCTGGGACTCATCAGCCCTCATGGCCACTGCACTCCTCTGCGCAGAGCAGGAGGTCAGGGTGTATGTGGAACAGCAGAGCCTGCTCTCCGGAGTGAAGCTATCGACCTGTGCCTTTGGAGGGAGGACAGAATTCATTGCCACTATGAATTTGGGGTCCCAGCTTTTGCAAAAGACACATACTACTCTCTCATATTAAAAAAAATCGAAGAACGCCGGGCATGGGGGTACATGCTTGTGGTCCCCATGCTGGGGAGATGAAGACAAGAGGATCACGCAGGTCCGTGGCCAGCCTTGATGGCCTGAGAGACCCTGTTTCCAAGTTAAAAAAAAAAAAAGTAGATCCCCAGGGTAAAGCCCGGAGGTGGAAGGAAGTTTCCAGGAACCGCAGTACAATAAAAAAAATAAAAATAAAAAATAAAAGAATAAGGAAGACCTGATCATAGTGGCAGAGAACAGAGCCCAATGCACAGCAAGATAACAAAGCCGGTGCTGGGTCTTCTGAGTTCAGGATGGGAGCCTTCCCGGATGGCTAGGCTGGTGCCAGGGCCAGTGAGGCCAGGATCTGAGCCTACCATGAGACAAGGCCGGTGCTTGGGCCTCTGAGGTGGGGATCTGAGCCTGCCAAGGGGTGAGGCTAGTGTCAGGGCCAGCGAAGCCGGAATATGAGCCTGTTATGAGGCAATGCTGGTGCTGGGGCCTCCGAGGCCAGGATCAGACCCTGCTGAGGGGTAAGGCCAGTGCCGGGGCCAGTGAGGCTGAGATCAGAGCCTGCCATGAGATAAGGCCAGTGCTGGGGTCTCTGGGGCCTTGATCGGTGCCTGCCAAGGGGTGAGGATGGGGCCTGGCCCAGTGAGGCTGGGATCGGGGCCTGCCATTTGGTGAGGCCATAGATGGAGCCAGCAAGGCTGGGATAGGAACATGCCTAAAGGCAAGGCCAGTGCAGGAACCTCTGAGGCTGGAATTGGAGCCTGTCATGAGGCAAGGCTGGTGCTGGAGCCAGCAAGATCTGGAACAGAATCTGCCAAGTGACCAGGCCAGTGCCAGGGCCTTCGCGAGTTGGATCAGAACTTGCAATGCGGCATAAACAGAGAAATATCAAAGAAAAATTAAAAATCAGATGCTCTCCCTAATATACAAAAACTAAGAAGAAATGGGTAATAGGAGGGAATCTAGTGGAAGAAAGGGCCCTATGGAGGAGCAATTAAGGAGACCAATCATCGGGGAAGGGAAGGGGGAAGATGGAATCTCATTAAACCATAAGATGTTGCCGGACATGGTAATGCATGCTTGTAATCCACGCACTTGGGAGGTGGAGACAGGAGGATTGCACAGGTTCAAAGCCAGCCGTGCTGGCTTAAGAGACCCTGTTTCCAAATATTAAAAAAAATATTAGGTCTGGGAGTATAGCCCGGAGGTAGAAGGGAACCCCAGTATCAATGTTAAATACTTAATCAAGCATGGGATTGAAGGAGGGGGAGGGAATAGGATGAGGATTGGACAAAGGCTAATTGGATGATGTGTATTTGGATATTCACACAAGTCTTGTATTCCATTGTGATGTTTAATTACAATGAACCAAAATTTGTAAAAATAAAATAAAATATTTTGCAAATGATAAAACAAAAAGAACCTTTTATATGAACACTGAACGAATGATACAAAGGAATATATGACTCAAACAAAAGCAAAAACAATAAATATAATGAACATGGAGAAATGCATGAAAAGTTACAGTGAGAAGACATTTTATATTTAAAAAATTAATAAAATTTAAAATTTGCGCTGAAGTTGTAGAGCAGAGAGAACTAATATAACCAGAATATTTTAGTTACTGATGAAAGTGTTTGGGAAAATAACTTATCAATATCTGTTGCTGTTTGTATCTGGAATATCCTCCAAAAGCTCATGTGTTGAAGGCAATGCAGGGATTTCCAGAGGTGACTAGATCCTAAGAGCTCTTATCAGTGGATTAATCCACTGATGACTGAATGGTCTACTTTTAGGTATGTGATGGCTAATCTGTAATGTCAAGGTGATTGTATTATGAAGTAACTAAGATTATGTGACTGTGAGTGTGGTGATGAGATGATTGACTTGTGTGATGGCAGATTGAAGGAAAAGTTCTGCCCTATATGGAAGCACTGTTCCAATTGGCACAGGACCTGGATAAAAGAAAGAGAAAAGTATGTGAAAGATATGTGGTTGCTCCTGAAAAACAGAATGTCTGCTCTTACCTGCAATATTACCCTTCAGTTCTTTAAATTAGACATTCACCATCATTTCTCTGGAGAGTTTCCTGACTTTTCCATCTTGGACTGGGACTGCACTGATTCTTAGATTCCAGCTCTCGGACTGTGTGAACAGCTGCTGGTTCCTCCCATTTTATAGATGCAGGTATCCACTTAGAACCACACTGGTTTGGACTGTAAAGTAATATGATAAATTCATTTTATCATATATATATGTCGTTTGGGTTTTGTTACTTTAGTGAGTCCTGACTAACACAAGGTAAAACCTGGTTGGAAAATAAGGTCAACAACAGGGGTGCTCCTTGGAAGAATTTGTCTTGTCCTTCACCCCTTCCTCTTCCTTTCTGTTTCCCTGCTGCCCTGAACTAAGCAGTTTTTCTGCACAGCACACTCCAACAACCATGATGTCCTGCCTCACCTCATGTCCAAAGCAATGAAGTTGGCCAAACATGGGCTGAACTTTCTGTAACCATGACCAAAATAACGTTTACTCTTCTAAGTTATTTTTTTCTAAGTATGTGTCACAGTGACATAAAAGCTGATTAACATAAGCTCTTAACATTAATTATGTGGCAGTAACATAAGTACAACACGATGCCTAGAAGAACAATGTACAAATTTTCTTATGCAGAAACAGAACATGTCAGTCAGGACATAGTGGTAAAAATGTAAGGATAATAACAAATTTAAAAATTTCATTGTAGAAAAGAGCAGCATCCTCATGCCAAGTCTTCTGACAAGTAGTAATCTGGCCTAATGTAAGTTTTAAAACTATGATCAATTGTTTATAATTATATGGGTTGCAGAAAAACTTTATTTGTTCTGTATGGTCAAAGAAGCAAAATGAGAGCCAGTTTTTAATTAGAAGATAAGTATTTTTAAAAGATCAGTACATTTTGAAAATATTGCATTTCTGTGGTAAAGGTATATAATATTTTTACATTACTTCTACATGATTGAGAAAAACAATTATATGCATATATGTAAATCATGCCATACTTTGTATACATATAAAAAGAGATTAGGGTACAAATTGGGCAAAATCTTAGCATGTGGTGACTCTGGCTAAAAGGTAGGTTAGACCTTTTTTTAACTACACTTAAATTTTCCGTAAATAGGAATTTATGTTGGAATGAAAATTAGCAGAAAAAATATTTGGGTATTAATATATTTTTACAAGTTCTCAAAGATAAATAAAATGTTTTAAGAAATACAACATTTAGCAAAATAACTTTCCCCCTTCCCAAATATCACAATCTATTTGTGGATTTACCAGAACCTTTCCTGTTCTTTATCCCTCAGGTAACCCATGGAATAATCTTCCAGAATTTTAGGATTCAAAAAACAAATTGAAGCTGGCATACACCTGTAATCTCAGTACTTGGGAGGCTGAGAATACTCAGACTTGGTAGGTTTGAGACCATCTTCAGAAATTTAACAAGTTTCTGATCCCAATTACAAAATAAAATAGGATAGAGGATGTTGCTTGGAGGTAAAAATGCCCCTAAGTTCAATTTTTTACATCACACAAACACACACACACACACACACACACACACACACAAATGGAAATAATTATTTCAGAGGTGACTTGATATATAATTCCAGGAATAAATCCTGACTTAGAACAGTGGTTTATATCTGAGAGAATAAAAGTTAGTATTAAATTTTCAGGGCAGTCAAGGGGAAAGATATAATATTGAGGCTTTTTCTCTACATCTATAATATAGTATAATTAACCTAGACCTAAACAGAAATGCATAGAAACTATGATAAAAAATTTATGCTATAATTTACTAAATTTTTGATAATTTGTTACTGCATTATACAAACCTGGTGAAAATGATGGGAAAGGTACAGCAGCCGAATGTTATTCATACAAAGAAAGAACATTCATTTCTAATTTCCTTGAGCAACACATCTTATGGTAAGTTGTCTTTTAAGTAGTGCTAATAATAACCGCAGCTTGTTCTCAAAACTAAGAATCTATGAGAAAGTTTTCAGTTTGTTCTTATTTTTCTTCAACCTTTCATTTATATGCAATGTCTGAATCCTATTAAATCTGATCCACATAAATCTTACAGAAAATGAAAGGACATGAAAAGTCCTTAAACAAGAAAGAAGAATATTGTAACTTTTGATAAAAAGTAAAAGCATTTGCACAAATAGTGTTTTTCTGACACTGTATCTGAAGAGTTTAAAATATTTCATGAAATTTAAATTTTATGGTTCAATATTTTAATAAATAAAATATATACTTTTTAATGCTTCATCTTTTGCAATTTTTTCTATGTTCTCTCTCACAAATACTAATGATTTTCTCCTGTAGGAAAAAAACTGAGCACTTCAAAGAACCTGTGGCTTACACTGCATAGCAAGAGGTATACGAGATCCAACTGCTTGAAAGATAGTTTGTTTTTTTTAAGTTAGTGGAAAACAATTTTAACAAACCTCATGGTAGAAAAAGTGGAATTTTTATGACTTTTACCAGAAGCATCATACCCATCATTATTTTTCTTTTTAATAAATACTGCACATAATTCCTGTTTTTACTGATCCTTTTGTTAAGACTATAAAAATTCTGTGTGTCACAATCTTCCTCAAGTGCCATATTCATCAATAAACCCACACAGCAGTTGAAGATGATTGTAAATGAGCAGCTCTTACACTCTTCCTAGAAATTAAACACAATCATGTGACTAAGTCCGAAGGACTTAGAACCTGTTTGCCAGTAACATTCTCAGTTACCTTGCTAAATATGTTAACATAGTTAAAGTTATGAAATAAATTTTAGTTTTTAATTAATAATGAAATGAATTCTTGTTAATTATATTCATTTCCAATAGGTAAATATAGCATGACTAAAATAACACGATTGCTCTCTGTTCATATTCTCCTTACTAACTATGATAGGAAATACCTGTCAGGAATGTTAGTCACAAGGGCTGCCAATTCACCCTCCAGGAGGTCTAGAGCATGTAATCTCCCTCCAGCATTCTAAGAGTAGAAGGGTGCCATCCTTCTCAAATTATAATAAAACTGCTCATTATGGTGTTAAAAATAGTTTCCCATTTTGATAAGAAATACATGAGATCTCAAACCACTGTTGATTTTACATTTCTCTAATGTAGTACTTCCTAGTAAGTTTTAAAATATTTTTTATATTTTTACCAGTCATTTATTGTATCTATTGTCCTGAATGGATTCATGTCTTTACCCATTTTTAAAATGCTTACATTAAATTTAATTTCCCTGTACAGATAGACAGGTTTCTTTAGAGATTGCTCTAACACTCTCTTCTGTATTTCTTCAAAAAATAATCTAAAAAGGAAATATCCTGGCATTCTCAGTGAGATCCATGTTAACATTTAAAATTAAAAAATAATTTTAGTTTGTAATTTGTAATTAATTACTGTTAATTGTATTAATTTCCAATAGCAAAAGATTAATAATTTTCTTTTTATAATGTTTATTGGTGCATTATAGTCATACATCATAATGAGAGTCAAAATGGTAGAGGCATACATGCACACATCACTCATTCAGCTCTTCCCCAATTCCCACCCCATTCCTTCCCACCTCTCTCCTTCTCATGTATGGCTTAGTGATTGATCCGATATGTTTATGAACATACATCAGGTACATTAAAGAATTCCCCCTTCCCATCCCCCTAAGTTAGGTTGCCTTATTTGTTCATCTATGGTTTCTCCTTTGTCTAGAGTTTCTCCTATGACCCTTTATTCTTCCTAGCTTCCGTTTACTTTTTGTGACTGACTATTCTCACTTAGCTTAATGTTCTCCAGTTCATCCATTTCCCTGCAAATGACATAATTTTGTTCTTTATGGCTGAGTAAAATTCCATTTTTTATATGTTCCATAGTTTTATAATGCATTCATCTGTTGATGGACATCTTGGCTGGTTCCATAGTTTGGTGATTGTAAATTTTGGGACTATGAACATAGATATGCATACATTAGTTTGGTAGTTTGGTTTCCATTCTTTGAGTAGATACCCAGAAGTGGTATTGCTGGATCATATAGAAGGTCATTCCCATTCTTCTGAGGATCCTCCATACTGTTTCCCAAAGTGGTTGCACTAATTTGCAGTCCTACCAACAATGTATTAGAGTTCCCATTTCTCAATATTATTTTTAAAAATATATATTAACTGTAAGGTATTGTTCAAGACAAAAAATTGCATGATCAATTATTTTAATACTTTTATTTCTGTGGCGCCAAGGATTAAACTAAAAAAATTTCTAATATTGAACTACAACGCCAACCTTTTTAAAAAATTTTAAATATGAAACAGAATCTTGTTAAGTTACCACCTACTGGCCTCAAAACTGTGATTGTTTTAACTCAATCTTTTAAGTACTGGGATTACAATTGTGAACCAAGATGTCTGGCATATAATCTGTCTTAATACAATTGCTATCTAATTTTACTAATGCTGCATTTCAATATTATAAAAGTTTTCTCATATCTTGCCTCAATAAATATTAGATTTAATATTTTTGGTTTCTTTTGAGTCCTTATGTTTTCTATATAGTACATATTAGCAGTTGCTTTATTTTATTTATGAAATAATAACTTTTATATAGCCATTTTTATTTCAATTTTTTTCTATATTCCTCTCTCCCAGTTCAGGCATTTACACAGTTAAAAAAGGAGGAGACAAAATAGAAACATTTTTGAACAGAAAAAATGATTTAATTTGGTTAGGATTAGTATCTGGATAAATTCAGTCCATAAAATGGTATGGGAAAATTGGTATAGACTTTCTTTAAAAAAAATAGCATTATTATCTACACACTTAAAATATTATATACAGTGACTATTAAATAAAATATTAAGCCGGGCGTGGTGGCACACACTTATAATCCCCTCGCTTGGGAGGCAGAGACAGGAGGATTGCGCAGGTTCGAAGCCAGCCGCGCGCACTAACTTAGGAGATCCTGTTTCCAAATAAAAATGTAAAAATAGGTCTGGGAGTGTAGCCCAGAGGTAGAAGGGCTTCCAGGAACCCCAGTACCACCAAAAATAATAATAAATAAATAAATAAAATATTAAAATATTCATAAAATAAAATATTCATAAAATGTTCATGCCATTTAAAAATAATATTATATAGTTGTAGAAAATTTCTATCAAGGAAATAAGCTTACCAAAAAAGGTCTAAGTTGTTCCTACTTATACTGTGCCAGAAGAGATTATAAATGATCTTTCAATGTGTTTTTATTATATATGTTACAGCATGTATCTGATATATTTACATATGTATTTGTATATATAAAATAAGAGCACTTGTAGTTTTCCTTTAGGTTTATATAAATTTAAATTATTATTTTAAATTTTTTATTGGTGCATTGTATTTATGCATCATGATGAAGTAAAAAACTTGTGTAGACAAAAATGCACACATCACCCAGCCAGCCCCCTCTCAGTCTCCACCCCACTTCCTCCCCAACCCTACCTCTCATGCTTGGCTTAGTTGTTGACTATGTTATGAATCATTACATTGTGCACTTTAAAGAATTTTCTTTAAAGAATTTCTTCTCCCCTCCTCCCGTTCCTACAGTTAGGTTGCCTTATTTGCTCCTCTATAGTATCTCGTTTTTCACCTGGAGTTCCTCCTATGACCGCTTTCACCTTAGTTTTTACATATTTGGGAAAGCATCCTATTCCTTACTTTTTTTGACTGACTAATCTCATTTAGCATAATGTTCTCAAGGTCCATCCATTTCCCATGGGCAATGGTGAATTGTGCAGCTATGAACACAATGGTGAATTGTGCAGTTTGGTAGTTTGGTTTCCTTTCTTTTGGGTAGATTCCCAAAAGTGGTATTGCTTGATCGAATGGTAGATTTTTTTCCCATTCTTCTGAGGATTCTTCATACTGTTTTCTAAAGTGATTGCACTAATTTGCAATCGCACCAACAATGTTTTAGAGTTCCCACTTCTCCACATCCTCACAAGCATTTGTTGTTGTTTGTGTTCTGAATGGTTGCCATTCTAGTTGGGGTAAGGTGAAATCTCAGGGTAGTTTTGATTTGCATCTCTCTGATTGCCAATGACATTGAGCATTTTTTCATGTATTTATTGGGCATTTGAATTTCTTCTTTTGTGAAATGTCTGTTTAATCTGCTTGCCTGTTTTTTTATTAGATATTTTTTAGTGTTGAATTTCTTGAGTTCTCTGTATATTCTAGATATTAGTCCTCTATCAAAGGAGTAGGTAGTGAAAATTTTCTCCTATTTTGTTGGCTCTCGATTGAGGTTCTTGACAGTTTCCTTTGCTGTACAGAAGCTCTTCAGTTTCATGCAATCCCACGTATTAATTTGCCTTTTAGTTTGTTGTGCCTTTGGGGTCTTGTTGACAAAGATCTTATCCATGCATATGTGTTGCAGTGTTGGACCTATGCCCTCTTCAAGGAGTCTCAAGGTCTCTGGTCTAATTTCCAAGTCTTTGATTCATCTTGAATTGACTCTTGTGCAGGGTGAGAAAGTGGGATTAATTTCCAATTTTCTGCATATGGTTAACTAGTTTTGCCAACACCATTTGTTGAACAGGCTATCTTTTTTCAGTGTTTGTTTTTGGCCCCTTTGTCAAAAATCAATTGGCTGATCAATTTCCTCCAGATTTTCCATTTTATTGGAGTATTGTTTTTAAAAGTAGTTTCTGATAATACTCTGAATTTCTACACTGTCAGTAGTGATATCTCCTTTTTCATCTCTTATCTTCATAATTTGGGTTTATTTTCTCTTTTTTGTTTAGTTAGGTTGGCTAGTGGTTTGTCTATCTTGTTAATTTTTTCAAGAAACCAGCTTTTGGTATTGTTGATTTTCTGTATCTTTTATTCTCTACTTCATAATTTCTACTCTGATTTTAATAATTTTCTGTCTTCTGGCTTTGGAGTTAGATTTTCCCTCTTTTACAAGGGCTTTGAAGTGTGTCATTAGGTTATTTATTTGATGACTTTCTGTTTTTCTTATGTGAGCACTCAATGCTATAAAGTTTCCTCTTAATACTGCCTTCAAGGTGTCCCAGAGGTTTTGATATGTTGTATCTTTATTTTCATTTGTTTTTAGAAATTTCTTGATTTCACATCTTATGTCTTCTATGACCCATTCTTCATTCAGAAGTGTAGTGTTCAGCCTCCACATGTTCATGTATTTTCTCTGGGTATTTTTATACTTGATTTCTAATTGCATTCTATTATGGTCTGAAAAGACACAAGGAAGTATGTCACATTTTTTGAATTGTATAGTGCTCATTTTGTGGCCCAGGATGTGATCTATTTTGGAGAAAGTTCCATGAGCAGCTGAGAAAAATGTGAACTCCGCTGTAGTTGGGTGAAATGTTCTATATGTGTCCAACAGGTCCATTTGATTAATGGTGTTCTTTATTTTTGAGGCATCTTTACTGACTCTTTGTTTAGAAGATCGGTCTAATGGTGTGAGAGGGGTGTTGAAGTGTCCCAGTACTATTGTATTGGGATTTATGTGTGTTTTAATGTCACAGAAAATTTGTTTTATGAAAGTAGTTGTACCTATGTTTGGGGCATAAATGTTGATTATTATTATTTCCTCTTGTTGTATTGTTCCTTTTACCAATAAAAAAATGCCCTTCTTTGTGTCTTCTAATAAACTTGGGCTTGAAGTCTAACTTGTGTGATATCATAGTTGCTGCTCCTGCTTGTCTTCGAGTTCCATTGACATGGATTACCTTGCTCCAGCCCTTTACCTAAAGTTTGTTTCTATCTTTACTTGTAAGGTGTGTTTCTTGCAAGCAGAAGATAGATGGTTTCTGATTTTTAATCCATTTTTCCAATTTATGCCTTTTTATTGGGGAATTGAGGCAATTTACATTCAGTGTAATTATTGAGAGATGATTTTTAATTCCTAACATGTTAAAGTTTTATTAATTTAAATTATTTTAAAATGTACATATTTAAAGAAATGTATCACTTTATTTTAAGAAAGTATATTACTTTTATGTTTATTGTAATGAATTACCATATATTTAGTGGATTAAATAAAACGAGTGTATATTCTTGTGTGTGTATGTGAGAGTGTGTATGTGTGTGTGTGTGTATGTGTGTGTGTGTATTATTTTGGATTAGACACCCAGAAACATTTAACCTTCAAGATACATTTCCTACCCTTTTTATTTTTTAATTTGAGACATGATACTGCTAGGTTCCTGAGAGTCTTGCTAAGGTCCCAAGGCTGTTCTCAAACCTGTGAGTGATTGAACTGTCTCAGCCTCCCAAGTATGAGGATTATAGGCATGTGTCACCATGCTTGGCTATGAGTTTATATTTTCATATTTCTGGAGTTTAAAGTCTGTGATAAATATTATAGGATAAAATCAAGAGACTGGCCAGGTTGTTCTTTTCTGGAAGGCTCAGGGGAGAATCTGTTTCTTTCCTCTTCTAGTTTCTGGAAACTTGAGCTTTCCTTAGCTTTCCTACAGCTGTGTCACTTTACTGTCCATCTACTTAACCACACATTGTCCTCTTTCTGACCACCTCTTTTTTTGTGTAAGGGCACTTATGATCATACTGGATCACCTTGATGGTCCAGTATAATATCTCCACTCAAACCTGTGCAAATTCCATTTACCATATAAAATAACATACGCACAATTTGCAAGGGTTAGAAAATGGATATCTTTGAGGGCATTACTCAACCTACCATAGAAATATCAGTTTAATTTAAAATGAAAAAAATAAGCCGGGTGTGGTGGCACACGCTTGTAATCCCAGCATTCAGGAGGCTGAGATCTGGAGGATCGCGGTTCGCGGACAGCCTCAGCTACTTAGTGAGGCCTCTGCAACTCAGTGAGACCCGGTTTCAAAATAAAGAATAAAAAATAGGGCAGGGGGTGTAGCTCGGAGGTCAAATGCCCCTGGGTTCCATCCCCAGACCCGCAAAAAAATAAATAAATAAATAAATAAAAAATTTAAAAAAATTAAAAAAAGATAAAATGAAAAAATACATAAACAGCTGCCTAAATATTAGTAAATCTTTTTTTTTTCAGAAAAAGGCCTATTTTTACACAAAAGGTTCTTATAAACCATGTATTAAACCTGACAGAAATTTGTAATGCAATTTAGTTTTGACCTAAAGTGCAACTGTCAATGTGCTGCTAATATCCTGAAAGCAGTTTGGAACTCCTTATCAACCTATTTTTTCAATGACTTTTTTTCTAAATCTTGATTATCCTGTTTTAAACATCTAAATATTTGAAAATCAAATATAAGAAGTTTCATTAAGTAAATGAAGAAAATTCATTCTCAGTTTATAATATATGCTGATTTTAAGCTTGAAGGCTATCTTCGCCACCAGGAGGACTGTAAATTATACTTTAAAAGAAGAGCTTATAGTCTATAGAATTCATAAAATGTGAGGAAAATAACTTAATCTAGAATGCAGGGATTTTCTACCTTCAAGGATTTCCTCTGCTAGAGCTTATCACACCAGGTGACTTTGGGCGGGGGGGGGGGGGGGACTATCAGCAAAGTGCTTAAGAAGCAGGCAATATTTTACATAAGTAAATAAATGTTTATATAAAAATATTCTCAGGCCAATTGGGAGTCTTTATGCCCCACTATTTAAATACTTCGCTTTGCATTATTCTGCTCCACCAATTCTCCTGCTGAGAACCTGGAAATAAATGTAATTAATCACTTTTCACAGAGCATAATCCTCATTTCAGCAAATTTTGATATATATTCTCAATATAAATCAATTTCAAGAATTCATTCTATCATTAAATGTTTATTTACTCCTATTTATTCCACAGGTATAGAAAATAATAAGACAGAGAAAGTGTCTTATTTATTTAGATGCCCTCAACAATGCAAATAAAAGGCTAGAAAAATGAAACTGTTTATGTCTAAATGTTGAGAATTGTAAAATACACATTTTTACAGTAATGGCTAATGTTTAAATTAAATTATGCACTTTATACCTGTAAGTATGTTTGTGCAATAATATTTATTTATTTATTTATTTTTCTTAGATGCACTCACATTTCATATATTTTTTGGTTTGTCTTCTTTTAATCTTAACATTTTTATTTTGGGTAAAATGACTAATATGTTAGTTTAAATAATTTGAAAACTTTCCCACAACATAATAGCTATAAATTCTACTTAAACAAATAATTTTTTAGAGTCATATCCATTTTTTGCAAGTACATAAAGGAAACATAGTCACAAAATAGATGAGGAATGGAAAACTAGATTATTAATAAGAAGGTATCCTAGAGTATAAAGTATATAATTGTAAAGGATATACATGAACTCTCCAAATTCCCCAGAAGGATCATGTTGTAGACATTCACAGTGGTGAATTAATAATGTAACCTTTATTACTTTCTTCCCTTTTCTGTTTCCCCTGTTCCCTACTGGAGCTTCCTGAATCATTTCTCAAATAAACTACTTAAATCCTTAAAAAAAAAAAAAAAAAAAAACAGGCACTTAAATCCTTGACTCAGGGTCTAATTTTGAGAGAACCAAATATAAGACAGGCCTTTAATTGTTCATTTTTCAGCACACTGGGGTATCTTGTATTTTGTTTTGTTTTGTTTTTGTTTTGTTTTTTTATAATTTTTATTTTTTATAAGTGGAACATATTGAGAGTGGTGTACATTTACATTGTGCTTCATGCCCTTCCCCCTCCATTTCCCTCCCCCACAATAGAGAGTGTCCAGGTTAATCATGTTGTATTTATGCTATTACACATTAGTATGTAGCTCCTCCAAAGTAACTACTTTGTTCATTCATCCAATTTATAAAATATGAATTAATCACCTGTTATTTGAGGAACACTTTGTGTGTGGGGGCGGGGGAGTTCCTGGGGTTTGAACTCAGAGGCATGCTACCTCTAAGCTACTCTCCCACCTTTTTTTTTTTTTTTTTTTTTTTTGAAACAAGTACATTGTTGAGAGTCTTGCTGTATTGCTGAGGCTGGTCTTGAACCTGAGATTGTCCTATCTCAGCCTCCCAAATGCTGGGGTTATAGGCATGCACCACCACACCTGGCTGGACACTTTTTTTAAGAACTGGTCATAAATCAGTGAACAAACTCATAAAATCAAACTCATAAAATCCCACCTACAGAGAATTCTGCTAGAGGTAGCCACCATACCTGATGAAAGATAATTGTTCTTACCTGGTGCTGACCCCAGTAGCTTCATATCTACAACATAAATCAAGTATAATGGAAGTATTGGCACTAGAAAGTATTGATGCTACGAAGTTAATTCCATAGATTTGGGTATTCTGAGTAGATATAGATGGAGGTAGAAAATTATGAGCTTTCCACTGAGGTAGATTTGCTTTGTTTTTAATATTTTTTTTCAGATGTCATTAACTGAGAATGAGGATGAAAAGAGTTTCTAATCACTTGAAATCAGAAAAGGCAGAAACTAATCATAAAAGAATGGGAGCAGCTGGCATGGGGGGCACGCTTGTAATCCCAGCATTCAGGAGGCTAAGGCTTTAGGATCCCGGTGCGTGGACAGCCTCAGCTACTTAGTGAGGCCCTCACAAGACTTAGTGAGACCCTGTTTCAAAATAAAGAATAAAAAGTAGGGCAGGGGGTGTAGCTCAGAGGTCAAATGCCCCTGGGTTCCATCACCAGACCCACAAAAAAAGGGGGTGGGGGGAATGGGAGCAAAACATTATTGTTAACTAGTATTTTTCTGTTAAAAATTGACACACTTGAATTAGGAAACTGAGGGAGAATTGATAAACAATGAGATTATTCACAGTACAAAAGCAAGGACACCATCATGATTAATGGAATAATTCAGGGTAACTGTGAGGCATTCACTGCTAGCTTGAAAAAGATAAGGATAAGAGGTTTCTAGAAGCTACCACTAGTAATTGGGGAGAGTGCCTAGAACAAGAAAGAAGTTACTAGAACTGTAGAAGGAATTACAAAGTATAAGAAGAAATTTGAAAGTATAAGAAACATCGAGGCAAGAGACAGCTTAAAATAAAATTAAGGAAGGCAAGAAAAGAAATTACTTGTCTTCAATATCTCCATTTCCCTCCCTTGTTTCCTGGGGGTGGGATTGTCATCATTGGGAAAATGCAAACAGCAGTTTGGAGCTATAAGGGATCCTGTTGATAGACTTTATGCCCCTTGGTCCTGAGGGAAGCTTAAGAGTTAGAGTACATCTAGTGGCAAAAGAAAAACATCTTTTAAAGCCCTATTGAAAATATTAATCAGAATTTTAAAGTCAGAAAAATCAATACAATTAGGTTTTCTAGCCATGTTTATATTCAGACAAGTTATGCCAGCATGAGAGCAAAATAATTTTATACGCAATAGTTATTATAACTTGCATGGTCCTAAGAAATTATTGTTGTGGTGATGGTTACAGTTTTTAACTCTTAAGGAATAAACAGGATGGTTAAGATGGCGGCAGTCACTGTCGCACTGGCAATCGCGGCTGCCGATAAGGATAAGCTTTCCTCGGGGAAATGCTGGACACCAGATTTTCGGATTGGAACAATTTAAGGAAACACTTCCAGCTGTGACTTGCTATCTAGAATACAGGAGAGAGAGTGGATAACAGCAGAATTGGAAGCAAGATGAAGAGGAGGCGCCAGCCACACAAGAAAAGCGATTTTTGGAGGATCATCCAAGAAGGGATTGAAGACAAAAACCACTTCAGCCACACATGCTGGGGACTCTTAACATCATTTCTTGTAAGTAAAATAACCCAGGCGTGTTGGAGGGAGCCGAGCAGTGCCGGGCTGGGAGCCCAGCCGCTAGTCCCCGGAAGTCAGCGTGCCTGGCTGCCACGCTCTTATGCTGCGCCGGGGGCCACGGTGTGCCCAGAACAGCAGATCATGCTCTTAGCAGGGGGGATGTGGTCCTCCGCTCTTGGAAGGGATATAAAATTTATTGCTTCTGAGTGCTCAATCTCACAACCCCTTCAAAAAATTAATAAATAAATAAAATATTGGAGAGAGGCTAAAATGGCGTTGTCAGCAGCCAGGACTCCATAGATGCAGATGGACTCTATCCAATTCACCTGGCACTTTGGGGAGGAGTAATATCCATGAAGGTGGACTGCCCCTGCTGCACAGGCTTAGGAATTCTGGGCATCATGTCATGTGAGGAGGGAGCTCAGTGGAGAACCAGGCAGAAGGCGGCTACATGGTGGTGCTGATGGCACGGTGGCACCAGTGGAGCAGCAGAGCGGCAATACCTGCAGAGAGGCAGAGCGGTGGCACGGTGGCCCATGAGGAGCACAGCAGTGTGGCGGTTCCAGCACTGTGCCGGCAGCAAAGGTGGAGGCTAGTATTTTGGAGAGGCAGACATCTGATTCAATCCAACTAGATCTCCTGAAGAAATTGTCCCAAAGGTAGAATTTGGAGGGGCAGACAGATCCAGCCCAGTCCACCTTGAGCTTTCAAGGAAATCTCTCCAAAAGTAGACTGGCTGCTTTTGCCACACATGCTCGAGAAGACTGGACAACATGTTAAGTGGCAAAAGGGTTTGGGGATTATCAGAGAGGGCCCCACATAGCCGGGATGAACCTACACACTGCGTGTTCTGGGAGTCATCAGCCCTCATGGCCACCATGCTCTTTGATGCACAGTGAGAGGCCAGCGTGCACATGGAACAACAGAGCCTGCTTTCCGAAGTGAAGCTGTGGACCTCTGCCTTTGGAGAGAAGACAAAATTTATTGCCACTAGGTATTTGGGGTCCCAGCTTTTGCAAAAGACATGCCCTGCTTTCTCATATTAAAAAAATAAGAATGGAAGAATGCCTGGCGTGGCGCACGCTTCTAATCCCTGCACTTGGGAGGCAGTGACAGGAGACACGAGTATCGCACTGGTTCAAGGCCAGACTCTCTGGCTTAAGAGACCGTATTTCCAAATAAAAATAGATATTAAAAAAAAAAGAGTCAGGTCTCTGGGCATGTAGCCCAGAGGTAGAGGGGTTTCTAGGAACCTCAGTACCGCCAAAGAAAAAAAAGAAAGAAGAAAAGTGAACATCTGTAGATGACCTGCTCATAGTGACAGAGATCAGAGCCCGATGCACAGCAAGGCTGGTGCCGGGGACTCTGAGGCCAATATGGGAGCCTGCTGGGCGGATAGGCCGGTGCCAGGGCCAGGGCCAGGGAGGCCGGGATTGGAGCCTTCTGTGAGGCAAAGCCGGTGCTGGGGTCAGTAAGGCCGGGATCAGAGTCTGCTGGGTGGCTGGGCCAGTGCCAGTGCCTTCAAGAGTGGGATCAGAATTTGCAATGTGGCATACACAGAGAAATATCACAGAAAATAAAAAACCAGATGCTTTCCCTAATATGCAAAAACTAGGACTAAATAGGTAATAGGAGGAGATCTAGTTGAAGAAAGGGCCCTATAGAGGAGCAATTAAGGTGACCAATCAGAGGGGATGGGATGGGGGAGGATGGAATCTCTTTAAAACTCATGATGAATGTAAACAAATGTATCAAAGTTAATCACCAATCAAGCATGGGATTGAAGGAGGGGGAGGGGATAGGATGGGGATTGGAAAAAGACTAATTGGATGATGTGTGCATGTATATTCTCACAAATCTTATATTCCTTTGTGATGTATGACTACAATACACCAATAAATATATATATATATATATATATATATATATATATATATATATATATATATATTTCACAGGCTATAAGAGAGTGAGAGAACAGAGAGGATGTTATAGGTTTTGGTGGGACTGAAAAAATATTAGAGCTTAAGTACTAACAGGATCAAACTGCAAAGAAAGGAGAAATGGCTGAACAGTGGGTACTTCAAATTGAGATTAAAAGATTTCCACTTTAACAGTCACTAGGTGTAGTATATGACCATGTTTAAAATGGCTGACAATGTTGAAGACAAATACAATTGGAAGAGAGAAAGTCTAGGAACTGAACAGGACATTGTAAGCATAAGAAGAAGTAACTGTGAGCTGGTACATTAATTAGGATTCTTCACAATAACAGAATAACATAATCAATAGAATATATAAATGACTTTAAGGAGTTGGCTCACATGATCGTGAGAGACAGTAATTCTAAAATCTTTGGTGTAGACCAGCAGGCTAGAAATTCAACAAGGTTCTTAATTTTGGTCTTCAGATAGACTTGCCTTTTTTTCAGGAAATCTCAGTCTTTATTTTTTATTTATTTATTTTAATTTATTTATTTATTTTTTAAATTGGTGCATTGTAGTCATATATCAATCACATTGGAGTACAAGACTTGAGAGGATATACAAGCACACATCATCCAATTAGCCCTCCTCCAGCCCCCGTCCCATTCCCTCCCCCTCCCTCCATCCCATGCTTCTTTGGTGATTTACTTTGATACATTTGTTTATGTACCTCCTGCGTTTTAAAGAGGCTCCATCCTCCACTATTACATACCCTCTGATTGGTCACATTAGTTGCTTCACTATAGGGCCCTTTCTACAGCTCAACCTCTTCCTGTTGCCCCTTTCCTCCTAGTTATTGCTGATTAAGAGAAGCATCTGATTTATATTTTCTGCGATATTTCTCTGTGCATGCTGCGTTGCAAGTACCGATCCCATTTTTGACGGCCCCAGTAGTGGCCTGGCTACTCAGTGGACTGATCCAGACCTCGCTGGCTCAAGCAGTGGCCTTGCCTCATGGGAGGCCTCAGTTCTGGTCTCGCTGGCCCCTACACCGGCCTAACCCCTCAGCTGGCTTTGATCCTGGCCTTGGAGGCCGCAGGAGTGGCCTTGCCTCACAGCAGGCTCCGATGCTGGCCATTGGTCCCTGCACCCGCCTAACCCTTTGGCAGGATTACAATCCCAGCCTCAGAGGCCCCAGCACCGGCCTAGCCTCACGGCAGGCTCCAATGCCAGCCTTATTGGCCAGAGTACCAGCCTAACCCCTCGGCAGGTTACCCTCCCGGCCTAGGAGGCCCCAGCACTGGCCATGCCTCACGGCAGGCTCCAATGCTGGCCTCGCTGGCCCCAGAACCAGTCTAACTCTTCGGCAGGCTGTTATCCTGGCGTCGGAGGCCCCAGTGCCGGCCTTGCCTCATGGCAGGCTCCGATGCCGGCCTCGCTGGCCCCAGCACTGGCCTAACCCTTCGGCAGGCTCTTATCCTGGCCTCGAAGGTCCCAGTACCGTCCTTGCCTAACGGCAGGCTCTGATGCCGGCCTCGCTGGCCCCAGCACCAGCCTAACCCCTCGGCAGGATCCAATCCCAGCCTCGGATGCCCCAGCACCGGCCTTGTCTCTCGGCAGGCTCCGATGCTGGCCTCACTGGACCCAGCACTGGCCTAACCCCTCGGCAGGCTCCAATCCCGGCCTCGGAGGCCCCAGTACCGGCCTTGCCTCATGGCAGGCTTGGATCCTGGCCTCGGAGGCCCCAGCACCAGCCATGCCTCATGGCAGGCTCCAGTGCCAGCCTCGCTGGCCCCAGCACCGGCCTAACCCTCGGCAGGCTCTTATCCTGGCCTCAGAGGCCCCACTACCGGCCTTGCCTCACGGCAGACTTCAATGCCGGCCTCGCTGGGCCCAGCACCGGCCTAACACCTTGGCAGGCTCTTATCCTGGCCTCGGAGTCCCCAGTTCCAGCCTTGCCTCATGGCAGGCTTCGATGCCGGCCTCGCTGTGCCCAGCACTGGCCTAACCCCTCGGCAGGCTCTGATCCCGGCCTTGGATGCCCCAGCACTGGTCATGCCTAATGAAAGGCTTTGATGCCGGCCTCACTGGGCTCAGCACCAGCCTAACCCCTCGGCAGGCTCTTATCCTGGCCTCGGAGTCCCCAGTACCGGCCTTGCCTCAAGGCAGGCTCCGAATCCGGCCTTGGAGGCCCCAGCACTGGCCTTGCCTCACGGCAGGCTCCGATGCCAGCCTCGCTGGCCCCAGCACCGGACTAACCCCTCAGCAGGCTCTTATCCTGGCCTCGGAGGCCCCAGTACTGGCCTTGCCTCACAGCAGGCTCCGATGCCAGCCTCGCTGGGCCCATCACCGGCCTAACCCCTCAGCAGGCTCTTATCCCACCCTTGGAGGCCCCAGTACCGGCCTTGCCTCAAGGCAGGCTCTGATCCCGGCCTTGTAGGCCTCAGCACCGGCCTTGCCTCAGGGCAGGCTCCGATGCCGGCCTCACTGGTCCCAGCTCTGGTCTAACCCCTCAGCAGGCTCTTATCCCGGCCTTGTAGGCCCCAGCACCGGCCTTGCCTCACAGCAGGCTCCGATGATGGCTTCACTGGTCCCATCACCGGCCTAACCCCTAGGCAGGCTCTTATCCTGGCCTCGGAGGCCCCAGTACCGGCCTTGCCACAAGGCAGGCTCCGAATCCGGCTTTGGAGGCCCCAGCATTGGCCTTGCCTCAAGGCAGGCTCCAATGCCGGCTTTGCTGGCCCCAGCACTGGCCTAACCCCTCGGCAGGCTCCAATCCCGCCCTTGGAGGCCCCAGTACCGGCCTTGCCTCAAGGCAGGCTCCGATCCCGGCCTTGTAGGCCTCAGCACCAGCCTTGCCTCAGGGCAGGCTCCGATGCCGGCCTCACTGGTCCCAGCTCTGGTCTAACCCCTCGGCAGGCTCTTATCCCAGCCTCATAGGCCCCAGCACCGGCCTTGCCTCACGGCAGGCTCCGATGATGGCTTCACTGGTCCCATCACCGGCCTAACCCCTTAGCAGGTTCTTATCCTGGCCTCGGAGGCCCCAGTACCGGCCTTGCCTCATGGCAGGCTCCGATGCTGGCCTCGCTGGCCCCAGAACAGGCCTAACCCCTCAGCAGGCTCCGGTCCCATCCTCGGAGGCCCCAGCACCGGCCTTGCCCCACAGCAGGCTCTTTTCCTGGCCTCTGAGGCCCCAGTACCGGCCTTGCCTCATGGCAGGCTCTGGTGCCAGCCTCGCTGGCCCTAGCACCGGCCTTGCCTCTTGGCAGGCACCGATGCTGGCCTCACTGGCCCCCAGCTCCAGGCTAACGCCTCGGCAGGCTCCAATCCCGGCCTCGGAGGCCCCAGTACTGGCCTTGCCTCACGGCAGGCTCCGATCCTGGCTTCGGAGGCCCCAGCACCGGCCATCCCTCATGGCAGGCTCCAGTGCCGGCCTCGCTGGCCCCAGCACCGGCCTAACCCCTCGGCAGGCTCTTATCCTGGCCATGGAGGCCCCAATACCGGCCTTGCCTCACGGCAGGCTCCGATGCCGGCCTCGCTGGCCCCAGCACTGGCCAAACCCCTCGGCACGCTCTGATCCTGACCTCGGAGGCCCCAGCACTGGCTATGCCTCACGGCAGTCTCCAATGCCAACCTCACTGGCTCCAGCACCAGCCTAACCCCTCGGCAGGCTCTTATCCTGACCTCGGAGGACCCAGTACCGGCCTTGCCTCATGGCAGGCTCTGATGCCGGCCTTGCTGGCCCCAGCACCAGCCTAACCCCTTGGCAGGCTCTTGTCCTGGCCTCGGAGGCCCCAGTACTGGCCTTGCCTCATGGCAGGTTCCGATGCCGGCCTTGCTGGCCCCAGCACTGGCCTAAACCCTCAGCAGGCTCCGGTCCCATCCTCGGAGGCCCCAGCACCGGCCTTGCCTCATGGCAGGCTCTAATGACGGCCTCGCTGGCCCCAGCACCGGCCTAAACCCTCAGCAGGCTCTGTACCCAACCTCGGAGGCCCCAGCACCAGCTTTGCCTCATGGCAGCCTCTGATGCCGGCCTTGCTGGCCCCAGCATCGGTATAACCCCTCGGCAGGCTCCAATCCCAGCCACGGAGGCCTCAGTAGTGGCCTTGCCTCACAGCAAGCTCCGATGTCGGCCCCTGGCCCCGGCTCCTGCCTAACCCCTCAGCAGATTCGATCGCTGTCACTGTGGTTATTATTTCAAAGGTTCTAGCTGTAATGTATCAGATGTCTGCCTCTCGTGAGTACTGGCCACTGCCATTGCCACTGCCTCCACCATTTCAAATCCTTCCCAGGCTCTTTTTCCACTTTGAGTGTTGTCCAGTGTTCCTAAGCATGCGTGATGGTAGCATTCGACATTTGGTGTAATTTCTCCAAAAAAAATAAGGTTGGTAGGATCTGGTTTCTGCTTCTCCTGAATACAAGTCTCCACCACCATCGCGGAGACCTCTTTCAACACCGCCTTTCTCCTTGGTCTCCGCTAAACTCTCTCCTTACAGGTGATGTCCGAGATTCTTAAAAATATAGAGAAAGAGCAGTCCTCCTTCATGGGGAATTTTTCCATAAGATCCAGTGCATTTAGATAAGTTTTGTCTGCATCTCCAGTGTCCTGGCATCCATGACGGCTTTCTTACCTCCTCTCCGATATTTTTCTTTTTCTTTTTCTGTTCCTTTTTTTTTTTTTTTTTAATAAGAGAAGACAGTATATGTGGTTTGAGGAGGTAGTGGGATCAGGCACTCACTCAGAAGCACTGTAATCCTGTCGGTTTCCCCATGGGTCCATAGTGATCCGCACTACTCCACCTGGGGTCCAGTGTTCTGCGACCCGGGCCCTGGCTGGCGTGCTCAGCGCGATCCCTGCCCGGAACCCAGGGTACTGAGCCTGGTTTCTCCAGGGGTCTGTCGTGTTACGTGCAGTTTGGCCCGGGGCCCAGAGTCCCGCGACCCGGGCCCCGGCTGGCGTGCCCCGCACGCGACCCCCACCTGGAACCCAGTGTCTTACTGGGCCCGGTTTCTCCAGGGGTCTGGTGTGCCCCGCGTGCAACCCCCCAGAAATCTCAGTCTTATCCTCACCAAACTGAATGAGAACTGTCCACACTGTGTGGTGAAGGGAAATCTGCTTTACTTACAGTCCAGATTTTAATCGTTAATCACAATCTCCCCCCAATATATTTAGAGCATCATCTAGACTGTATTTCAATAAATAACCAGGTGCCACATTCTAGCCAAATTGGTGCTAAAATTAATCATCATCACCAGGAACTTAAAATCTCTAACAAAGTTGGGTGTGGTGGGACAGGTTTGTAACTCAAGTACTTGGGAGGCTAAAGCAGGTGGATCACACCTTCCTGGACAGCCTCAGCTACTTAGCAAGGCCCTCTGCAACTTAGTAAAAGACTGTTTAAAAAAAAAAGAATAAAATAGGTTTAGGGTGTAGCTTGGTGGTAAAATGCCCCTGGGGACTCTTAACAACGTACCTCATAAGAAAAATGATCCAGGCATGTTGGAAGGAGCCCAGCAGCACTGGGCGGGAAGCTGTGCCATACATCCTGGGGAGTCAGCATGCCTGGCCGCGCTCCTCTATGCTGCACTGGGCTTTGTGCTGCATTTGGAACAGCAGATCCTGCTCTACACAGTGAGACTGTGGACCTCCGCTCTTGGAAGGAAGATAAAATTCATTGCTGCTGAGTGCTCGATCTCACAACCTCTTCAAAACACACATACTGTCTTCTCTTATTAAAAAAAAAAAAAAAAAAAAGTACCCAGGCATGGTGACACATACTTGTAATCCCAGCATTCAGGAGGCTGAGACCTGAGGATGACGGTTCGTGGAGAGCCTCAGCTACTTAGTGAGGCCCTCTGCAACTCAGTGAGACCGGTTTCAAAATAAAGAATTAAAAAAAATAGGGCAAGGGGGTGTAGCTCAGAGGTTGAATGCCCCTGGGTTCCATCCCCAGACCCACACACACACAAAAAAATATTGGAGAGGGGCTAGATGGCAGCGACAGCCAGGATTCAGGAGATGCAGGCAAATCCTATCCAATTCACCTGGAACTTTTGGAAAAAAAAATTTCAGCGAAGGGGGACTGCTTCTGCCGCACATGCTTAAGAATTCTGGACATCATATCATGTAAGGAAGGAGCTTAGAGGAGAACCAGGAGGAAGGCGGTGGCTGCAGTAGAGGTGGAGGCTAGTATTTGGGAAAGGCTGAGATCTGATCCAACCCACCTTGATCTTCTGAAGAAATTGCCCCAAAGGTAGAATACTACTACCACTGCCCCTGCTCAGGAATTATAGACAACATGCAGTGTGGGAAAAGTGTTTGGGAAAGAATTGAGGTGGTGGAGCCAGTGGCAATGGTGCTGCCCAGTATTCAGGAGAGGCAGAGATCTGCTTCAATTCACCTTGAATATTTGAAGAAATTGTCCCAAAGGTAGAATGCTACTGCCACACATGCTCGGGAATTTGGACAACATGCTGTGTGAATAAAGTGCTCAGAAGAGAACCAAGATGGCTGGGGCAGCGACAGCAGTGTTCAGTATTTGGTAGAGGCAGAGATGTAATCCAACCCACCTTATAATTTTAAAGAAATACCCTCAAAGGTATACTGCTACTGCCGTACATGCTCAGGAATTTTGGAAAACAAACTGTGTGGGAAAGTTGTTCAGGAGAGAACTGAGATGGCAGTGGCAGTAGCAACGGTGGTGATGACCAGAATTTGGAGGGGCAGACAGATATAGTCCAGTCCACCTTGAACTTTTGAGGAAATCTCCCCAAAAGTAGACTGACTCCTCCTGCCACACATGCTCAGGAATTCTGGACAACATGCTAAGTGGTAAGAGGGTTTGGGAGGTATTCGAGGAAGCCCTGCATAGCTGGGATGGGCCACCATGCTGTGTGTTCTGGGAGTCATCAGCCTCATGGCCACAGTGCTCCTCTGTGCAGAGCGGGAGGCCAGGCTGCACATGGAACAGCAGAGCCTGCTCTTCGAAGTAAAGATGTGGAGCTCTGCCTTTGGAGAGAAGACAAAATTCATTGCCACTAGATATTTGGGGTCCCAGCTTTTGCAAAAGACATGCCCTGCTTTCTCATATTAAAAAAAAAAAAGGAAGAATGCAGGGCGTGGTGGCGCACGCTTGTAATCCCTGCACTTGGGAGGCGGTGACAGGATACAGGAGTATCGCACTGGTTCAAGGCCAGACTCTGGCTTAAGAGACCGTATTTCCAAATAAATATAGATATTAAAAAAAGAGTCAGTTCTCTGGGCATGTAGCCCGGAGTTAGAGGGGTTTCCAGGAACCCCAGTACCGCCAAAGAAAAATAAGAAAAAAAAGTGAACATCTGTAGACTACCTGCTCATAGTGACAGAGACCAGAGCCCAGTGCACAGCAAAGCTGGTGCTGGGGACTCTGAGGCCAGGATAGGAGCCTGCCGGGCACATAGGCTGGTGCCAGGTCCAGGGAGGCCAGGATAGGAGCCTGCTGATGGTTGAGGTTGGTGCCGGGGCCAGTGAGGTTGGGATTGGAGCCTTCCATGAGGCAAGGCTGGTTCTGGGGCCTCTGAGGCTGGTATTGTTGGCTGGTGCTAGAGTCAACAAGGCCGGGATCGGTGCCTGTCATGCGGTGAGGCCATAGCTGGAGCCAGTGAGGCCGGGTTAGGAGCTTGTCTTAAGGCAAGGCTGGTGGTGGGGCCTCTGAGACTGTTATGGGAGACTTCAATGAGGCAAGGCCAGTGCTGAACCCTGAGAGGCCAGGATCAGAGTCTGCCGGGTGGTCAGGCTGGTGCCGGAGCCTTCAAGAGTGGGATCGGAACTTGCAATGTGGCATACACAGAGAAATATCACAGAATATATATACTTTCTCTAATATGCAAAAAAGAAGAAATGAGTAATAGGAGGAAATGTAGTTGATGAAAAGGCCCTATGCAGGAGCAATTAAGGTGACCAGTCAAAGGGGATGGGATGGGGGAAGATGGAATTTCTAAAACGCATGATGTACGTAAACATATATATCAATTTTAATCACTAAATCAAGCATGAGATTGAAGGAGGGTGAGGGAATAGGATGGGGATTGGATAAAGGCTAATTGGATGATGTGTGCTTGTATATCCTCACAAGTCTTGTATTTTGTTGTGATTTTTTACTACAATGCACCAATAAAAATATATTAAAAATAATAACAATAAAATAAATATAGGGGAATTTTACTTCTGAGTTTTAAAAAAAAGAAAAAAGAAAAAAAGGCAGAATAGCTGGTAGGAGTGTAGGGAGTACAGTAAAAGCTCAGTACATTGGAAGATAAGTAGTAGGAGTTAGATATAAAAATAAAAACAAGACAAAAGTCAGCTAGTGAAATACTAATCTATAGTTTACAACATGCCTTTAAATATATTATTGCTTTTATTAAATTATTTGAATACTCCTAAACACTGGGTCTAGTTACTCATTCATATAACAAATTTATTAGTGGCTACTATGTGCTAGCATGAGCTTATATGGGGGCACAGTGGAAGACAGCCTTGTCTCTAAAGAACATCAGACAGCCTTGTCTCTAAAGAACAATCTGATGTCCAGAGAAGGTTAGTGATAATTAAAAGATATTTATAGAATCATAAAGTATCTGTTCCAACTCATAAGGTTCTGTCTGGTGTATTGCCATTATATCACTTCATTATCTCTGTATTGCTTATGCAGTGTGTGTTTTTTATTCTAATTTTCTCTGAAGAACTGAGAAATACAGTTTCGCATTAGAGACATATACAATACATATGCAATTCACCAATTACTTTTCAATCTTATTCTCAAAGTCATGTTGTGAGATTATTTGACACTTGACAAAGAAAATTGCCTAAGGGATCCAATAAAAATTGGAGAATTATGATTTGTTGTGATTATGGCTTACTGAGAATGGTGTAGTAGATAATACAAAATGATATAGTCCAAAAAATTTTAACATTTAGTTTTATGGCTGAAAATTTAGGATGATGGCACTAAATTTTATACACAATTTTGCAGAAACAACAACATCTTATGTTATACACACACACACACACACACACACACACACACACACGCACTATGAGGCTTTTGGGGAAGAGGAAGTAGCCCAAATGATTTCTTAGTTCATTTTGTAATTTTAAAGATTTAAAAGAGAAGCATCATAATTTAAATATTTCCAGTTTACATTAAAAGGCAGGAGATGAATTGCTTCAGGCTTATTCCTATACATAAAAATTTTCCCCAAAGCAGAATAATATTCTTTTTCAGAAAGTTTTATTTAAATATAATTGTCATAAAAATTCTGTACATATTTAATGCCTACATGATGAGTTTATAGATATTAATTTACCTGTAAAACCATCACCACAATTTGTGCCAGAAACAAACCCATCACCTCTAAAAATTTTCTAACTGGTATCTACTAATATTTATATAGAAAAGTATCAGAAACAAACTAAATTAGATAAAATTTTACTTTCAAAATAACTAGGTGCATATTTTGAATTGAACATGTTCATCTGAATGAATCTTTTTAAAATAATAGAAAAAAATTTTAGAAAATATTTTGTTATTTGTTGTTTCTCTTAAGTGATTTGCTTTGTTTCTCTTTTGAGATTATATAATTTCTGTTGTTTTGTCTTCCATTTTACCATTGTTTCCTCTATTAGTTTTATTCTACTTTTCAACCAAACTCTATACTTTTAGTGTTTTTGTCTTATTTTTAGTTGTAAAATGTGGTTCTTCTTTATATTTTTATGTCTTTGCTGAAGTTTTCTGTTCTTTCATTTGTTTTGACATGTTCATAATTGCCATTGAAGTTTTTGTTATTATGGTTACTTTACTGTTTTGTTATATACTTTACTGTTTTGTCATTTCAGTGGGCAAATATTGACTCTTTTCTCATTCAGTTTGAGACCTTCCTATTTCTAGATTTGACAAGTGATGTTAAGATAAAGCATGAGTGATTTTCATGATGTTATAAGTCTCTGAATATTATTTAAACTTTTTTCTGCTGGATTTCTCTGGTACTACAACAGCAGGAGAATGGGAATAGTCTCTTTAAAGACCTTAGAAATGCAAAGAAACATTTGTCCTTCACTGCACCTATTATCCCAACATATATGGGCACATGACAGCTCTTCAGTGAGTGTGTAATTTGATGGTCAAGAGGAGCTAATCCATTGTTAACAATTAAGAATATCTTGATACTTAAACTAAAATGCTAAATAAAGAGAGAGGTCCAGGCTGCTCAATCAGCCTCCATTGTTCCTGATAGCCTGGGATGGGGTACAGCAAACAGAACCTCAGATAAGTGCTCAAAAGGGATGAGAGTTCCAGCTCTCCCTATGATATCCACTGACCCTGTGACAATGGTGTCCTTATGACTTCTGGAGAATTAAAGTCCTAGCTATCTATTTGGCCTTATTTGGCACCATCCCAATGGGGGGTAAAAAGAGAGAAACTGTGTTACTGCCAGGTAGAGTGTACCAAGCTCCAAATAATCTCCCTTGTCATGAGAATGGCTCGTTGCTACCTGGTAGGATGAAAAATTTCTACTTCTTTCTTTTTCTATTATTACCTGGCAGTCATGTAGGTAGCCTTGTTGAGTCATGGAATCAAGTCTCTGTGAAAGCTTCAATTCTCTACTCAGCCACTGATTATGTTTTGTTTTGTTTTGTTTTTCCCTATAGTGTAGAAAAGATAATTGTCTAAAACAATTCCGGTAGTTTAGGCTGAAAGTTTTCTGGTCATTGAGTTATAGACAACATTCTTGAGGGGGAAGAGGTTTTATTATTTCTTTTTGAGCAGTTTCCATTGGAGATTTTGAGATTTTTAAATCTTTGGATTCAAGTCTGGAGCCTTTGATGTAAAAAGAAATCCCAGGAAACTCAACACTGTGTCATTTCTTGGCACCCAGGTAGCCTTTTTTATTCTCCACCTCTAGGAGACTTCTTATATTTGTTTTATATATTATGTTCAAGAACTTTTAGCTCACTAGTAGTAAGAATAAAAAAATATATATGTTTTTTCTTGAATTATTTTAAAATATTTTATTGTATAATAATAGTTTTTAATCTGTTGCTTTGTTATATACTGTTTTTTCTTATGACTATGCCTTCATTTGTCTGCAGAATGATAGATTTTAGTTTCTTTGAAATTATTAAATCTTGACATCTAAAAATCATACTCTTTGATCTAACCTAAGGCAATAATTTGGGAATAATGTGTTTTGCCATCAAACAAGGAAAGATTATCCTGTCTTTATTACAAATAAGATTTTTAGGCAGCTACAAAAAAAATTATGCTGAAAATACTGAAATCTTATTGATGACTTATTATGGAAAAAAGCTAATTGCTTATATCATGAAGTCTTTGCTTTTGACCATTATAAAAATCTATAAAAGTAAAGAAAAAGTAAAATGAGCTCACCTTTATGAATTAAAGCAGCAACAATGTCCTTATCTTGAACTAAAATTATATGTAGATTCTTCTTAGAGGTTCTTAATGAAAAACTAACAGTGTTTTACAAAGAGAAATTTATTAGCAATACATGAGTTTTGGGGAAAAAAATATTTAACAAAGCCAGAGTCTAGAAAAGATTCTCATGGCTAATGTAAGCTGTGGTGTCATCAAATTCAAAAACAAAAAAAGTATTTATTTGCCCTCCAAACTGAAGAAGTATGGTTCTGTATGGCCACTTAAACTATTTATTCAGATTTAATGATCTTATGGAATGCATGGTAAACTCAGCTGCAGTTAGGATAGATTCACATAGCTTTCACATCAGAATAACTTTTTATAAAAATTATTATCTTATTAAAAATTCAGTAGAAAAATAGCAGTGATATTTACTAAAAATAGAATACTGTCATTTAATCTGAAAACACTAAGGCAAAGGTGTCAAGAAAAGACATTAAATTTAGTTTTGATTTGTTTGTTTTAAATACAAAACATAGATGTGCATTTAAGAACTTGTGATCAGAATAAATAGACTCTGTTTCCAGTTATGCTACTGAATTAAACTATCCATCCTAAGATTCCTTTCTACAATTTTCACAATACTTTTCATCATGGAACATGTTCATGGTATTGATTGTGTCCTATAAACAAAAAAAATACAAAAGAGGGATCAAAAAATTTTTCCTTAGTCAACACATAAATATTATATTTTTACATGACAAGCACTGGTAAATAACAGATGTTGTAAGCAGTCTTATACCTTGAAGTGATCTCAGGATTAGAGAAAGTAATGCAAGGGATAAGGAAGGTTTCAATGGAGGCTGGCCCCTCATCCTAGGAGATGAAGTCAAATAGTGGATTGGAGCTTACAGATTTGGAGACAGGAAAAGGGTCCACTCTCCATCTGAATATTCTACATAATAAATATGTGTATGTTCTCTTGAACAAGTGATTGAATATCTTTTAAATAAATAGCAAAAGACATGTAACACTTTGCAGGTCAAGGACTACTGCTATAAAGAATGAACAGGGTTTATTTATTCTTTTTAGTAGTGAAAGTAACTATTTTTTAAATTCATTATTGTCTTTATTATTTTTTATTTCTACTATATTTTTATTGGTGCATTGCCACGGCCCCTCCCCTTCAGCATATACAAGCGTGAAGATGCCCTAGTAATAGGCAAGTCCAAGGAGACCACGCCCCGAGGAAGGAGGCTTCATCTCTGGCAGAAATACTCCCTGCTCTTAGATTTCTCACTAAAAAGCTCCAGTGATATAAAACAGGATTCCAAGATTTAGGACTGAGGAAGAAATTGAGTCCATGAAAAATAAATTTTCTAGTAAAGGGCAGCCAGAATTCAGGGGCTGCAAAATTCCTTTCTATCTTTTCCGAAGGCAAGTCCTTTGATCTAAAGATGAGCTCCCAGCACCTCTCTGCCAGCAGGGGAAGCTGCTTGCCCCATTTCCCAAAGAGAACTGTCTCTGGAACCTGGGCCATTTGTTTTTCCTCTTAAGAGATGCTAATAAGCTCTTATCTGGCCTTAACAAGCCTATCTTTAGGACTCAGCAGCAGGACAGTAAAAAACTCAAAAGTCTGCCCCCAAATCATGCATTAAAGAACAATTATAGAAATCCAATCACCTGTGTTATAATGTTTCTGCCCTCAAACGGACTCAGTTTTATTGCCCCCAGGACTGAGCAAGTTCGTTTCAGCAGTGCATTATAGTCAAACATCTCAGTGGAATACAAGATTTGCGAGTATATACAAGCACACATCACCCAATTAGCCTTTATCTGATCCCTATCCCATTCCCTCCCCCTCCCTCGATCCCATGCTTAATTTAGAGATTGACTTTGATATATTTGTTCAAGTACATCATGTGCTTTAAAGAGATTTTATCTTCCCCTCTCCTATCCCCTCTGATAGGTCACCTTAATTGCTCCTCCATGGGGCCCTTTCTTCAACTAGATTTCCTCCTATTACCCATTTCTTTCTAGTTTTGCATATTGGGGAAAGCATCTGATTTTTTTATTTTCTGTGGTATTTCCCTGTGGATGCAGCATTGCAGGCTCTGATCCCACTCTCGAAGGCCCCAGGAAAGGCCTCGCCTCATGGCAGGCTTTGGTCCCAGCCTCACTGGCCCAAGCACCAGCCTCACTGCCTGGAAGGCTCCGATTCCATCCTCGGAGGCCCCAGCACTGGCCTTGCCTTACTACGGCAGACTCCTATCCTGGCCCCAGCACTGGCCTCACCATACGGCAGGCTCCGAACTGGCCTTGCTGGCCCCAACACCAGCTTTGTGTCATTGCAGGCTCCTATCCCAGCATCACTGGCCCCGGCACTGGCCTCACTTTATGGCAGGCTCTGATCCTGGCCTCGGAGGCCCCAGAACCAGCCTTGCCTTATGGCAGGCTCCTATTGCGGCCTTGCTAGCCCTGGCACCAGCCTCACCACACGACAGGTTTCAATTCTGGTCTCACTGGCCCCAGCACCAGCCTTGCCACATGGCAGGCTCAGATCCTGGCCTCAAGGTCCCAGCACCGCCCTTGCCTCCTAGCAGTCTCCTATCCTCAGGGGCCCCAGCACTGGCCTAGCTGTGCTGCGGGCTCTGGTTTATGTCACTGTGAGCAGGTCATCTACAGATGTTCCCTTTTTTCTTCCTTTTTTTTTTTTTTTTTTTTTTTTGTGGTACTGGGGTTTCTGGAAACCCTTCTACCTCCAGGCTACACTCCAAGACCTATTTTAATACTTTTTTATTTGGAAACAGGGTCTCTTAAGCCAGCATGGCTGGCTTCAAACCTACACGATCCTCCTGTCTCCACCTCCCAAGCATGGAGATTACAAGTGTGCACCACCACACCCGGCCTTCTTCTTTTTTTTTTGAATGAGAAAGCAGTACATGTCCTCTGCAAAAGCTGGGAGCCCAAATACCTAGTGGCAATGAAATTTGTCTCCCCTCTGAAGGCAGAGGTCCACAGCTTCTCTTCGGAGAGCAAGTTCTGCTGCTCCACGTGCACCTTGGCCTCCCACACTGAGCAGAGGAGCTAAGTGGCCATGAGGGCTGAAGTCTCTCAGAACACGCAGCGTGGCAGCCCAAACTGGCTATGTGGGGCTCTCTCTGATACGCCCTGAACACTTTTACCACTTAGCATGTTGTCCAGAATTCCCGACCATGTGGAGCAGGAGCAGTCTACTTTGGGGGAGATTTCCTCAAAAGTTTAAGGTGGATTGGATTGTATCTCTGCCTCTCCCAAATACTGGCCACTGCTTCCACTGACACTGCCATCTTGGTTCTCTTCTGAGCACCTTTTTCACACAGTATGTTGTCCCAAATTCCTGAGCATGTGTGGCAGTAGCAGTCTACCTTTGGGGGGATTTATTCAAAAGATCAAGGTGGATTGGATCAGATCTCTGCCTCTCCCAAATACTGGCCACCACCGTTGCTGCTGGCACCACCTTCTCAGTTCTCTTCCAAACACTTTTCCCACACAGCAAGTTGTCCAGAATTCCTGAGCATGTGCAATGGTAGCAGTCTACCTTTGGGGCTATTTCTTCAAAAGTTCAAGGTGGATTGGTTCGGATCTCTGCCTCTCCCAAATACTGGCTGCTGCTGCCACTCCTGCCGCTGTCGCCATTCTCCTGGTTTTCTCCTGAGCACCTTCATTACAGGGTATGATTTCCAAAATTCCTAAGCATGTGTGGCGGGAGCAGCCCCCCTTTGCAGATATTTTTTTCCAAAAGTTCAAGAAGGATTGGATAGGATTTGTCTGCATTTCCTGAATACTGGCTACTGCCACCACTGACATCTTGTCCCCCTTCCAATATTTTTAATAAAAGAAGAAAGTATGTGTGTTTTGAAGAGGTTATGAGATCAAGCACTCTGGAGGAATGGATTTTATCTCCCCTCCAAGAGCAGAGGCCACAGCCTCACTGCATAGAGCAGGGTCTGCTGTTCAAGCACATCACAGCCCCCAGCGCAGCATAGAGGAGCGCTATGGCCAGGCACACTGAGTTCCTGGGCACGCCGCTGGGCTTCCCGCCTGACACTGCTGGTCTCCCTCCACCATGACTGGATCATTTTTCTTTCATGGGATGTTGTTAAGAGTTCCCCAGCATGCACGGATGAAGCGGTCTTTAATCTCTTCTGGGATGTTCTTCCAAAAATCGTTTTTCTTGCATGGCAGGTGCCTCTTTGTCATCTTGCTTCTAATTCCGCCATTATCCACTGTCTCTACTATGTTCTAGATAGGAAGTCCTGGTTGGAAATGCCTCCTTAAGTTGTCTCAATCAGATATTAAACCAAAATCTGGTGTCCAGGGCTTCTCCGAGGGTTGCATGTCCTATTCAGCGGACGCAATCACCACTGTGACCGCGGCCACCACCATCTTGTCCCCTCTCCAAAAGAATAGGATTTGATGAGAGGGCTGATGAGATGTCCTAGACAAACAAAGAACCATGAGCTCAAATACAAAGATTCAGAAAATTAAAAGAAGATCCAGACACACAGTGTGCTTATCAAGAACATAAGAGTTTATATTATCAACAAAGGGGAGTTTTTGAAAGATTTTAAAACCAAAGAAAAGCATGTGCATATTTGGGATTTAGAAAGATCACTATGATAGCTAAGTGGAGGATGAATCAGAAAATAATTAATCTTGAGGTTAGTAAACAGCAGCTTGATCTATAGATAGCAATAGGACTCATCCTGCTCAAGAATGAATAGAGGTGGAGAGCAAGAGACAGATTTTAGAAAAAAATTAGAATGACTTGATTAAAAGTCAATATGATTAAATATAAGAAAGTAACTGAAATTCATAAAAAATTTGTAAAAAAGAAATTTCTATTTCTAGCAATATGGGTAACAAGAAGCTCTGTTTTATAATCCATTAATCTGTTGATGGATATTTTGGCTGGTTCTATCATTTTGCAATTGTGCAGCTATAAACATATATATGCATGCATTACTCTGGTAGTTTGGTTTCCATCCTTTTGGGTAGAAACCCAGCAATAGTATTATTGGGTCATATGTAGATTCATTCCCATTCCGCCAAAGATTCTCTGTGCTGTTTTCCAAAGTGGCTACACTAATTTGCAATCCCACTAACAGTATTAGAGTTCTTGCTTTTACACATTCTTGCCAGCATTTGTTGTTTGTGTTTTTAATGATTGTCATTCTAATTTGAGTTAGATGAAATCTCAGGTTATTTTTGATGTGATATGTGCACTATAGAATTTTACTCAACCATAAAGAAGAACAAAATCATGTCATTTGCAGGAAAATGGATGGAACTGGAGAAGAACAGATAAAATAAGATTAGTCATTCACAAAAAGTGAAAAGTCAGATATTCTTCCTAATATGCAAAAGCTAGGGAGAAAACAGGACATAGGAGGGACTCCAGACAAAAGAGAAGAAACCTGAGATAAGTGAAGACGGTGACTTGAGGAAGATGGAAGTGGGGAAGTGGATAACACCTCAATGAACATTATGTACATACACAAACTTATCAAAGTCAATCACTGTGCTGAGCTTGGGAAGAAGGAAAGGGCGAGGAAATGGGATGGGAATCGAGGGAGTGCTAAATGAGTGCTGTGTACATGTATGCCTTTATCACCCTGAACTTCACCAAAATGTATGGTTACAATACACCAATAAAATAAAATAAAATAAAATAAAATAAAATAAAATAACAAGAATAAGCTCTGTTTGGGGATGATTTCCTTAGAATACATTGGGAAGGTTATATGCCAAGCTCTTACAGGAAGGTAAAATCTTAGGCAAGAAACACAATAGCTGTATAAGGGAATGGAGCTGGAAAATTCAAAAAGGAAATATTTGTGGGTGTATATATGTTTGTACAAGAAGGTTTCATTTTCATTCTCATGGTCTAAAAATGTCAAATGACAGTGGTAGAAGTAGTGTTGACTCCAGGTTATATAGATACTGAAAAATTTGAACTTTATGAAGTTTTCTTGTGGTAAGAGAGAAAAATCTATTACAACACCAAATACTTTGAATTGATGACAGTAAGATCTAGGGGAAACAGACTAGAGATTAGCATTGAACTTGATTAATCACAAACAGAAAGAAGTGATAACTATTACCAAGAAAATTAGAGATTTATGAAAGAAAATCATGTAAGTTCAAAAGAGAGGTTATATTTTGTGTATTTATTTATTATATCAGTTGTCTCAAAGACATATAGGACTTAGACTATAACATTGATGCATGATGGGGTGTGTCTATATAGCGCCTAAGGAGATTCGGCCTGAGCGGCCTACGGCCTAAGGCAAAACTTTAAGTGATTCAGCAAAAAAGGGGCAAAGATGGCACCTGGAGGAAGCTAGGAAGGTATGGTTTCCCCATTCATTATGGGTGGGGAGACTGAGCGGTTTTTCCCTTTCTACCTTTAAAGGAGCTTTCCGCACACATGAATGGCTCATGTACTGGCCTGGGATTGGCCGTGAACTACGTGCTAGTGATCTTTATCCCAGATAGGCTAGGCTATTTCTCATGGAGATTCCCCTCGTGGCTTGGTGCTATATAAAGGACTGCTTGGAGAGAAATAAATGAGATCTTGCTTGACTTGACTCCCGGCTCGTGGGTTTGTGCTCGAGTCGTCGGTACTCATCATCTCGCCAAGCCCCGTCAGCTGTCAGGCTGGATTCCCGACAGTCGCATACCTATAACTTGAGAGGCTAAGACAGGATCATCACAGACAGTTCAGAGCCAGCTGCAGGAAAATAGTAAGACTCTCAGTGATTTAGTCAGAACCCATAATAAAAATTAAAGGCACTGTAGGTGTAGCTCAGAGGTAGAACATCCCTGGTTTCCAATTCTGGTACCAAAGAGAGAGAGAGAGAGAGAGAGAGAGAGAGAGAGAGAGAGAGAGAGAGAGAGAGAGAGGGGGATAGATAGAGAGAGAGAGAGGATGAGAGAAATATATAGATCTCTCAATTACTTAATAGAAAAGTATATTTTTGTAATTGTATCACCATCAATTTTCAAATAAACTTTATCTTTTATAATAAGAAAATAAATATATAAAACTTTCCTTAGAGTAGTATGAAGGGCAGATGTTTAATATGTGTTGATGTGAATGTCTTCTGAGAGGTAGAGAAAACTAGACATCTCAGTTTGTCAAGCATTCCATAAACCATATGTAGGTGAATTCTTGTTGTTCTGTCATAATTATTAGTAGCACATCACTCACTTTCAAATGTGTCTCGGTTTGGATTATATAAAAATGAGCTAAAATATTAAGACAATATGATCATCATTAGAAAGTTAAAATAGTTGATTGACTTCAGAAGGAGGGATGGGGAGGGAGTGGGGTGAGGATTGGATAGGGGCTAACTAGGTGATGTGCGCATGTATGTCTACACAAGTGTTTTACCCCATTATGATGTATGGATACAATGCACCAATAAAAAATTTAAAAATTTTAAAAATTTAAAAAAATAAAACGTAAAATTCAAAGTGAAAAAATAAAGTTAAAGTATAGAATTAAAAAAATGTATCAAATCAGACAAGAAGTCAAATTTTAGTGTCAAAATAAGTAATTAGAAGGTAGGCATTCAAATTGCAAAATTTACAAAAATCTGTTTGAAGAAAAGATGTAGAACTACTAAATTTGTTAAAGTTTCAGAATACAAAATCAACATACAGAAAGTTGGTTTTTATACACTAGTAATGAACTTAGAATGAAAGTAGGAAAACAATCGCATATATCATAGCAACTAAGAAATAAAAGACTTATATGCTGAAAATTATAAATTACTGAGAAAAGAACTTAATATACCAAGAAATGAAAAGATGTTTATGTTCTTGAATTTAAAAGATTTAATATTGTTAAAATGTCTATTCTATCCAAAGTAATTTATGGGTTTAATACATTCCTATAAAAATGCTACTAACATGTTTTGGGAAGTACAACAGATTGAAGCCAGGGGCATTACACCTCTGAGCTATACCTCCATCACCATTTCACTTTTTATTTGGAAACAGAACCTAAGTTGCTGAAGCTGGCTGTGAATCTGGTATCTTCTTCTCTCAGCCTCCCAAGTACTGGAATTATAGGCATGAGCCACCACACTCAGCTGCTAGTGATATTTTTAATGGATGTAAACCAGAGGAACAAGATAGAAATACCAGAAATAAATCCACAAACATATGCAGATAATGCCATCATTTTTGATAATGCTAAAAATATACATTAGAGAAGAAGAGTCTTTTCCACAAATTATTTTGGGAAAACTAGGTATCCACATGCAGAAAAATGAAAGTGAACCTATATTTTATACCAAATAAAAAATCAACTCAAAGTGTGTAAAGACTTAAATAAAATACTGAAAAGTGTAAAAAATCCAAGTAAAACACAGAGAGGAAAACCTTTGTTATTGTGGGCACAGTCAAACCCTCGTGTTAGGCATCCTTCTTTTGGAGAAGGCTATGGTTGTATGGGAAGCAACTAAGCATGTCTTTGAAGACACCATATTGTCTTATGTAATGTTGTGCCCTGGCTAGTTGCTACTTTTGTTCTGATTCAATATATAAACTGAACTGTGACAGTCATGTGTATGGATGTATGGATTCATGCGGAAGCCTCTCATAGAAGTCTCCATACAGAGCTCCAATGTACCTAGTAAACCATCATTAGAAAATGGAAGCCTAGGCCTTCTATTTTAGCTGACTATGTCTCAACCCCACTCAATTTCTCCCTTTTTTTTTTTTTTTAATAGAACAGATTAAACCTGCAACTGCCCAGCCTTGGTTGGTTGCACAACACTTGGCATAGTGATGGGCAGGACCTGGATCTGTTCAGCATGGCGCCTCCTACCCTAAAGGGCTGGCCAGCATCCAGCAAGTAGCACCAGATAGCCAGCTTGTGAGGGGCATTTGTACCCCCCAGGCATGTCCCAAAGTGGATGGACATCCCATCCAGTTTGAAAGGGCTCTTAAGCAGCTAGAAGAAACCTTTGATAATGCAGATTCTACATGGCAGCTGGGGATTTGGGATGGGTCTTTCTCACAGCCCTCTGTGCAGAGATGGAACCTGCATTTTGAGAGGCCATTCACATAGGAAAACTCCAAGAGGTGTTAGAAGCAGAGAAGCATCAGCAGCAGGCATTGAAGGAGAAAGGGAGGTGGTTTGGGATGAAAGGGGAAGAGGGAGAATTAATGAAGGAAACACTTTCGCTGACATTATATACGTATGTGAGGATACCAATGTCAGTCTCAATATCTTGGATGAGGAAGGAGGCGAGTGGGGAGGAAGTGGAGAAAAGCCCATCAAGTGTTGTGTGCATGTATATTCTATCACTACAAAGTACATTATAATGTGAAACTATAATGCACCAATAAAAGTATATAAAAAAGAAAGAGATAAGATGCTTGCTGGAGGAGAATGTGCGTGCAGACTCCAGAAGAAACTAAAACCAGAGAAGCAGCTATGGTAGGCATTGGAGGAGAGCAATTGATTGCTAGAATAAGAGACAGGTTCTCACCCTACCCTGTATGTTAGGCTGGTGTCATGAAAAAGGCAAAATCCCAACAGCCTCAGGCTCCAGAAGGAGCCCACAGCCCACACTCCTCAAGTTGTGAAACACCTGAAGTAGCACCCCTACACCCAAATAGAGGTAGTGGAACTGGGCAGGCAGTTCTGTCATAAGGCCACTGAATTATTAGCCTTTTGGCTGCTACAGTTATGAGACTTCGGGGTGGATAGCATTTTTTTAGGAGACAGGAAATGGAGAACCTCATCCCTGTGACAAAGCATCTTCAGTGCGACATGGGCTGCAGAAGAGACATCAGTATGAACAGGGAGATCATTCCTTACTTGACTGGCTGATGGCAGCTGTTCTTACAGTGTGGACAATGCAGAGTATCTGCCAAGATTCACAAGTAAGTGGCAGAATTATGCTGAGCTTGCGCAAGTACTGAGAGAGTTGGGAATGAAAAATGCCATTTATGATTTAAATAGAGTGCCTGATGAGGAATGGTTCGCAGTGGGGATGAGAGATGTGGCATTACAAATGGGCCAACAGCACTGGAGGAGTCTCAGATCCCAGGAGCCTTACATAATGCTGTAAAGAGGCAAGATGTTCTTCAAAGCCACTGCTGCCAAGACCACAGTAATAAACTTTTGAAATGTGTACTCTGGCTTATGTCTCTGGGAAATTGGGTTCCCTAGGATGTGTTTCTGGCAAATATTCTCTATCCTGTGCTATGGGGAATTATGTTCCCTGAGATGGGTCCCTGGGCAGATGGGGTTAGCACATGTGAGCAGTATATTGTACATTCCAGACTACCCCAACATTTGGCAACCACAGATGGACAAGTGATGCAGGAAAGAGAACTTTTGACCCTGTTGCAAGTGGACATTATAGGTGCCCTGCCTGCCTCTGAGAGGTACAGATATGCTGTCACTTATGTGGACACTGCCATGGTGCAACTTCAACATTGAATGGTGCCTTAATGTCCCACATCATTCTCAGGGAGGGCATCACTGAGTGCTCTTTGAATCAAGGCCTGCAGGCCACTGGGCCTATGCTGACTTTGGCAGGATGGCCAAGAGGACTGTGGACCTGGGAGGATGAGATAGGAGGATCACAAGTTCCAGGCCAGCCTCAGCAACTTAGCAAGACTCTCAGCAACCTAATGAAACCATGTCAGAACAAAAAGTAAAATAGGACTAGGGGTGTAGCTGGGAGGTAGCATGCCTCTGAATTCAATCCTGAGTACCAATTTTTTTTTTTTTTTTTAAGGGGGAGCTATGGCCGGGCGTGGTGGCACACGCTTGTAATCCCTGCACTTGGGAGGCGGAGACAGGAGGATCACGCAGATTCGAAGCCAGCCGTGCTGGCTTAAGAGACCCTGTTTCCAAATAAAAAAGTATAAAATAGGTGTCTGAAAGTGTAGTCCGGAGGTAGAAGGGCTTCCAGGAACCCCAGTACCACCATAATAAAAGGGGGAGCTATGGTTCATTTTATGAACTTCCAATGAACAATGCCTAAAGGGAGACTTTGAGTAGAAGACCACATTTCTTCCTGCTAACATTGGCCATTCCAAAGGATAGGCAGCTACCTGGAGTTGGTCCTGGAAGGTCAAAGACCCCCCACCTCTGTTGGGTGGCCCTTATAGCTCCATCATGACAGGACCTAGAACTACCTCCAACTACCTAGACTACCTCCAAGTAGTCCACTGGGTGAAAGGCAAATGGCCCCTGGTGGTTCGTGTTATTTCCCCAGGGGTTGCAGAAGGCATTGCCTGTGAATTCAGTGTGCAAGAGCACCTCCTATAAACTGAGCGAGCCCTGAGCACCTCCTATGCCTGGGCACATGCCTCTCACCTCCCCAGGCAATGACGAGTGACCTTTTGCCCCAGTTGTGCTGGCTGGAGACTGAACTTGTGGAAGATGTGGACCAGTCAGTTACATTATCACCTTTTACATGCATGGCAGTGGACAATGAAAGTCTGGAGCCTGCCAGTAAAATGGACACATGGTTATTTCTGTGAACAGTGCATTGTTGCTGTAGTTTGTATTGCTGTTGTAGCCTTTGGTTGCAATCATACTCACACCTGGCATGGGGAACCCAAAGAATATGGAGATTATGTAGATTATCAAGTGAGAAACCCCAGTGGGGTGCAATTGGGGAAAGTCAATATATCCTGTGTGTTAAGTTTTCTTTCTTCCTTCTGATGAGAGTCACTGTTGTATAAAAAACATGTAAGCATGTCCTTAGACATGTCTTATGTAATTGTGCCCTGGCCAGTTGCCTCTTTTGTTCTGATTGATATATAAACTGGACTGGGCGGATGTGCCGAGGTCCCTTGTGGATGTGCTGGGCGGATGTACTATGCAGGAGTCTCTGTGTGGAGCTTGTGTGCACCCAGTAGGCCACCCCTGGTTATGGGAGAGGTGGAGGCTTCTGTGTTCAGCTTGCTGCAGCTGAAATAAAGCCGTGTCTCATCCCTTCTACTTTCCCCACTTCAATTTTGGAAAGACCAGATTGAACCTGCAACTTTCCAGCCTTGGTGGATCACACAACAATGACATTTGTGGTGACAATTGTTGAATGAACGTGACATCTAAGGTACAGGCAATAGAGCCAAAAATAAGCAAGTAGGATTACATAAAAATCAAAGGCTTTTGAACATCAATGAAAACAACAGTGTGTAAAGGTAGCTAATAAAATAGAAGAAAATATTTGCAAAACAGATCTAATTAATCTTGAAGATATATAAAAGATTTATAAAGAGTTTGTAATAGTTTAGATTTAGAATGCCCCACAGTCCTCGCAGAAACAATGTAGCAATGTTGGAATCCAGAATTGATTGTTAAGAAGTCCCTGGGGGTGTAAACTATCTTTTATAGTTCACTTGGTCATTTTTTATTGGGTTATTTTTTTATTTTTGAGTTTCTTGAGTTCTTTGTATATTTTGGATATTAGTACTCTATCAGAGGTATATCTGGCAAAGATCTTCTCCCATTCGGTCAGCTCTCTTTTGAGCTTCTTGATAGTTTGCTGCAGAGAAGCTCTTCAGTGTAATGCAATCCTATGTATTAATCCTTGTTTTAATTTCTTGTGCCTTTGGAGTTTAGTTGAGGAAGTGTTTTTTTTCCTGTGAGTTTATGTTAGAGTATCCTATGCTTTATTCAAGTAACTGCAAAGTGTCTGGTCTATTTTCCAAATGTTTTATCCATTCTGAATTGATTTCAATGCGCTGATGAGGATGTGGAAAAGTAGGAACCCTGATCAGTTTTTGGTAGGATTGCAAATTAGTGCAACCACTTTGGAAAACAGTGTGGAGAGTCCTCAAAAGAATACAAATGAACCTACAATATGATTCAGCTATAACATCCCTAGTATCTACTCAAAAGAATTGAAATCAGGCTATCATAGTAATGCATGCATAACTATGTTTATAGTTGCACAATTCATAATTACCAAACTGTAGAATTAGCCAAGATGCCTATCAACAGATGAATGAATTACACAATTATGATGTGTGTGTGTGTGTATGTGTGTATGTGTATACATACATGTATGCAATGAAATATTAATATTACTCGGTCATAAAAAAGAACAAAGTTATGTCATTTGTACAGAAATGGATGAAACTGGAGAATATTTTGCCAAGTGATATTAGCCAGTCACAAAAAGTGAAAGGTCATATGTTTGCCCTCATATGTGAAAGCTAGGAAGAAACTGGAATACAGGAGGGACTCCAGACAAAGAATGGTAGCTGAGGGAGATAGGAGGGGGGAGGAAGACTTGAAGAGGGAAGTATTTCAATGGGCATGATGTATATGTGCAAACTTATCAATGCCAATCACTGCGTGAATCATGGGAAGGTGAGGAGGTAGAGCGAGTGGAGTAGGACCTGGGGAAGGGCTCTCCAAGTTCTTTGTGCATGTATGCCTCTATCACCCTGAAATTTATTAAGATTTATAATAACAACAAACCAATAAGAGAAAAAAATTTAAAAAGTTAGGAAATAGTAGAAACCTAGAAAGATCAGTGTCACAGATTCTGCTGGGGTAAGGATGGCCCAGGTGTAGAGATCCATGGCAGCTGGGCGTTTCTATAGTATTTTAGTTACTGTAGGAATTCTAATGTTACTATGAAGATGGATGCATATAGCAATCGTAACACAATGGACATTATTAAACACTGAGTGTACCACTTTCTTTCCTTGGTCTACAATTGTGTTTATAAAGGAACTTTCTAATTATCTTTTTTATATTTACCTGTTTTAGGATTATAAAAGCTCATGATATTTCTCAGAATTACTATAGGTCAATTTTTATTCTTGCCAATAGTTAGCCTTAATATTTAATAATTAATTATATTTAGTATGATGATTATAATATGACCTCCAAATTTTATTTTATTTTTATTTTTTATTTTTTGGTGGTACCGGGGTTCCTGGAAGCCCTTCTACCCTGGGTTACACTCCCAGACCTATTTTATATTTTTTTTTATTTTTGGAAACAGGGTCTCTTAAGCCAGCGTGCCTGGCTTCGAAACTGCATGATCCTCCTGTCTCCGCCTCCTAAGTGTGGGGATTACAAGTGTGCACCACCATGCCCGGCTAGACCTCCAAATTTTATATGGACTTTTATTTCTATCATTTTCAGTTACTTCATTCTTCCTTCACTACTCAAAGTTTTTTAATTCACAAGAATATAGTTTTTACACTTGATGTTTACTTGAAAGTCAGTTTTTTTATGGTCACAGGAAATAATCTATATTAAGAAAGAACAATTAGAAAATTTTTGAATGACTCCTACTTTCTGAAAGTTAATTGTTTAAGCAGATGGTCTTCTCTTTATTGGAGACCATTCAGTAATCAAGAACTTTGTATAGTTCACACCAGAGAGGTCAGGTTTGTGGTCACAGTAAGGCCTTTGAATATGCCTTTACTAAAAGAGAATTAATCTAGAAATAAAAATTCATTCACTAGCACAGCTTTTGGAATTCCTTTCTTTCTTAGGAAAAATGGCCATAATGTCTGTCTGAAAACATACACTCTTCCAATGGACCACTATCCTACTTGGCATTACTTTTACCCACACTCAGACACACATACACACACACACACACACACACCCTGCTGATTTCCCCAAGGCTTCTCTACTATAGAAGCAATTTTCTTCCTTTTTCCTCATGAAGTTTCTTATTTTCAAACTGCTGTGAAACCATGTATCTAATATATATCTTCATTTCTTTTTCAATTACCTAAAAGAAATATCTATTTTATGTGCACACTGGAATGTATCATCACCATCCTAATTGGATAGCCATTCTTGGACTCACTTGTTCTTACACTTATGTTTGTAATGATAAGCCAGTATATATATTTTTTCATATATATATGAAATTAGATTCCCAAACAGTTGTAACTTCAATACCTAATATGATTTTAGTTATTTCATTTTACATTTTGGTACTGAAGAATGACCCCAGAGGCATTTTGCCTCTGGGATACACTGTGAGACCTTTTTATTTTTTAAACAAGGTCCTGCTAAATTGCTGAGGCAGACCTCAAAGTGTGATTCTCCTATCTCAAACTCCCAAATACTGGGATGATAAGAATGCACCACTGTACCAAGCTGTTTATTTATCTTTAAAAACTATTTGTTTATATGTAGATAAAAATAGCAACTCTAAGGTAACAATCATGAATATCATTTGAAGTAGATATTGAGTAGATTAATAATATAATTAATAATATTTAAATGGAATGCACATTAGTGTGTAAAAATACACAGCAAATATATGTTTGTGCTGTGAAGAAAATGCTTCAACTAATTGCCTTAAGGATTTATATATTACATTATTTTATTTAAATAGTTACATGTTGTATATATTCTGTTCCTCCATGATTTTCCAAAAAAAGTGATTGATATAAAAACAGGCTCTAATTTTGTTCATCAAATTGGAGTTTGAACACTGACTATAAATAATGCCTTATATGTAATGAATAATTCTAACATGCTGGTATTTAATTTATTGCTTTGTTATTTGTTTTTTAAATTAAGTAACATTAAATATTTCACTTAAATGAATTTAATTCTTAAAGGAAGAAGTGTGCACTTTTTATTAAGACAATAATCATAGCTTATCTATAAATCACTGTCAAGTAATTTTTAAATATCATATAATTTAATTATTATAGAAAATCAATATATATCTATCATCACAAAGGTAAGGGCATATTTACATGTTCTGCCTGTGAGATGTTGGTAACTCTATTAAAGTCAGGCAGTAATAGAACTGAAAACATACTCAGGCTGCCTGCTACCATATACTGGATACAATAGGCCTGTATACAGGACTATTAACAATTAACTAAGTCCTCCTTAGAATATATAGGTGAACAATATACCATATAAAAAGATTGTAAACAAAAGAGCTACATGTATGAAGAAAAAAATGAGACTGGGAAAGTATATGTTAAGAATTTCGGTGTATTTGTTTGTAGGATACATTTTACTGTGTTTTTTTTTTTCAGTGTTGAGGATTGAACCTAGGCCCTTGCAAATGCTACGTAAGTGTTTTACCACTTAACTAGTAACTGATTTTCTTTTAATTTTATTTTCAGATAGGTTCTCACTAGGTTGCCTAGGCTAGCCTTCAAATTGTGATCTGCCTGTCTCAGCCTAACAAGTGTCTGGGATCATAAGTGTGCACCATCGAACCTGGCTGGGATACAAATTTTTGTGTGTGTTGTAACCCAGCATCATTCTACTTCTGAGCTACATCCTCAGCCCTACTTTATTATTTTATTTTGAATCAGGGTCTCAGTAAGTTGCAGAGAGCCTAAGTTGATGAGGCTGCCCACAAACCAGTGATCCTCTTGTCTTTGCCTCCCAAGTACTGGGATTACAATAAATGTACAAAACCACAGCCAGCCAGGATATAGGTTTTGGAAGATTAATTCCCCTAACTTTGGTGTATGTAGTTCAGGAAGACCTATATACAAATAATGTTAGATTTTTTTTAAATGCTAAAGTTGACATCATCATAACATCAATTGACCAAAAATTCTAAAATAATAAATTAAAAATCTCTAGTTTGGGAGAAGAAAATGGTAACTGTGTGACACAGAACATCTCAGTAGCTGTAAAAAATGAAAATCAACTACCTAGAAGGCAACTCCTTGACAAGAAACACAAAACAGCAAAGATACATATAAACAAAAACAGAAAACAAAAAAAGGGAACCACAGTGTAATAATATCCAGGAGTCAGAAAACGAGATCTATAGCAAAAAGTCTGAGCACGCAACTGACCCGTATGGCCGCCCACACCATCTTCAGCTGCCAGCATGAAGTTTCTGCCAGCTCTGCAGCTCCAAGAATCCCGGCAAGAAAACCAAGGATTTGAGCTGACATAAGTAGTGGCAGAATTCCAACATCTTAAGTGACCAGCATCATGTTTCAGGGACAGAGAAAAAATTACAAAAAGATCCCAAAGCCTGTGTGCTCACCAGAACCTGACACCTGCAGCAGCGCACTGTGTCCTCCAGAGACCCAGGCTGACAGGACAGTAAGGTAACTGCATGTCTCAGTGAATGACCAACAGGAGCAGCACCAGGGACTTCAGCAGGCTAAGATCTGGCAGCCCACACCTGAGGTGGTCAGGTTATAATCTACAGAGACAAGAGAAAGGCCCATAATGCCCAGGGTAAGCACCCACACAGAGTTACAGGGAGAGGGTCACTCCAAGATTACACTGGACAACCTCCACCAGTGTGGGTGGGAAGGTGAAGGCCCAGAGCTGGGAAGCGCAGAACACAGGGCTCAAAAACCTGCAGTAACATGGACCTCATTTAGAGTGACACCTACCACCCTCATACCTGAGCACAAAGTGGTGAGAAGCGAGAGAGGGTGCTGACACTCAAAAACTGAGTCCAAAACTGACACTAGGTTACTGAACAAATGAGAGGTACTGAAACACACTCCACAAATTACTACAGTGAACAGACATTAAATGGGCCCTATATGTGTAAATTGGCAATATTGTTTGTTTTATTTTCTCACTGTTGTTAGATATATTTTCTTTGGTTGGTGTGATTCATATTATGATTTGAGACTCTATTGCAGCAATTAAAAATAATTTCATCAAATAAAATGATGAAATTATGATTAAAATAATCTCATGTTTGATAAATTTTCTAAATAATTCTCATATGCATTAATTTCTGAGAAAACTGCTCTCTTTTAAAAAAAATTACATTATTTAATAATCTATCTTGCTACAGAATATCATGCAGATCTTGAGAAAGCTCGATCAGGGGATCCGCAACGGCGTAGATCCCCCATGAGTATGTCTAGCATTCCTTTCTTCATAAAATTATTTTAGGATTATTTGGATTAATATGTATAATTGGAATTTTATATATAAACATTATAACTAAAACTGATGGGCAGTGGCTTGTGAGAGACGCAGGCACCAAAGATTTTTTCCCAAGGATAAAGTTATTGGGCCAGACATTAAGTTCAAACTGACCTTAGTTTGAGCCACTGTATAAGATTAGGTTTGAGTCAGCCTTGTGAAGTGAGACAAAGCATACTATGATCATTTAAATGACTGACTTGCCCTAAACTCTATATAAAAAATAAAACTTTTCCCATCCTTGAAAAGCCTACTTTCATGGCTATGCCCTTGCTTTTCTGCCAAAAAATAAAGTATAAAAGTTGTAACAAATCCTGAATAAAATGGAGAAGGTTGAATCTGATTTCGTGTGGCAATTCTTCTCCATTTCGACCTCGGCTTCCCTCACCAACACATGAACCTCGACTCTGCTAGGGCTGGACCCTGGCACTATCTAAACTATGTCTTTGTTTGTCTGTTCATATGGTATGAGAGATTCAGGGGTATTCTATCTCCAAGATACAGCCCAGACTTTTTTATGTTTAGTTATTGAAACTAGATCTTAGGTTTCTGAGACTCTTCCTACATTGCTGAGGCTGTTCTCAAACCTGCAATCCTTTTGGCTCAGCCTTCAAGTGCTAGGATTACAGAAGTGTGCCACCACATCCAGCTAAATCTATTTTAATTCTGATTAAATATATATATATATATATATATATATATATATATATATATTAATTGGTGCATTGTAGCCAAACATCACAATGGAATACAAGACTTGTACACATCATCCAATCAACCTTTATCCAATCCCCATCCCACTCCCTTCCCCTCCCTCACTCCCATGCTTGGTTTAGTGTTTAACATTGATATATTTATTTACGTACATCATGTGCTTTAAAGAGATTCCATCCTCCCCCATCTCCTCTGATTGGTCACCTTAATTGCTCCTCCATAGGGCCCCTTCTTCCATTAGATTCCCTCCTATTACCCATTTCTTTCTAGTTTTGCATATTAGGAAGAGCATCCGATTTGTTTTATTTTCTGTGATATTTCTTTGTGTATGCCGCTTTGCAAGTTCCAATCCCACTCTTGAAGGCGCCAGCACTGGCCTGGCCATCCGGTAGACTTTGCTCCCGGATTTGCTGGCTCCAGTACCAGCCTTGTTTCATGGCAGGCTCCAATCCCAGCCTTGGGGGCACCAGCACTGGCCTTGTCTTTAGGCTAGCTCCTATCTCAGACTCACTGGCTTAGCTGCAGCCTCACCAAATGACAGGCACCGATCCCGGGCTTACTGACCCCACCACTAGCCTCTCCCCTCGGCAGGCTCGGATCCAAGCCTCTGAGGCCCCGGCACCAGCCTTGCCTCACTGAAGACTCCATTCCCGGCCTCACTGGCCCCCAGCACCAACCTCACCCTTCTGCAGGCTCCGATCTCTGCCTCCGAGGCCCCAGCAATGCTCCTGTCTCACGGCAGGCTCTGTTCCCTGCCTCCATAGCCCTGACACTGGCCTTACCCCTTGGCAGGCTTCAATCCTGTCCTCAGAGGCTGCAGCACTGGCCATGCCTCACGGTAGGCCGTGTTCCTGGCCTTGCTGACTCCTGTACCGGCCTCACCCCTCAGCAGGCACTGATTCCAGCCTTGGAGTCCCCAGCACTGCACTGCCTCATAGGAGGCTCCAACACCGGCTTCACTGGCCCCAGCACTTGTCTCACCCCTCTGCAGGCTCCAATCCCTGCTTCGGAGGGCCCAGCACCAGCCTTGCCTCAAGGCAGGCTCCGATTCCAGCCCTTTTGGCCTGGCACCAGGCTCACCTCTCAGTAGGCTCCAATCCTGGCCTTGGAGGCCCCAGCACCTGCCTTGCCTCACGGCAGGCCCCAATCCAGGCCTCGCTGGTCCCAGCACTGGGCTTGCCTCATGACAGGACCCAATCCCGGCCTCACTGTTCCCGACACCGGCCTCACCCTTCGGCAGGCTCCAATCTCAGCATCGGAGGCCCCAGAACTAACCTTCCCTCACAGCAGGATGTGATCCAGGGCTCACTGACCTCAGCACTGGCCTCATCCCTTGGCTGGCTCTGGTCCCAGCCCCGGCACTTGCTTTGCCTCATGGCAGGTTCCGATCCCAGCCTCACTTCTCCCGACACTGGCCTCACCCCTCCACAGGTTCTGATCCTGGCCTCACTGGCCTCGGCACCAACTTTGCCTCACAGCAGGTACCAATCTAGGCCTCACTGGCCCCGGCAGTGGCTTTGCCTTGTGGCAGGCACCTATCCCAGCCTCCCTTGTACCGACACCAGTCTCACCCCTCGGCAGGCTCTGATCCCGGCCTCAGAGTCCCCAGTACTGGCCTTGCCTCATGGCAAGCTGCGATCCTGGCCTCGCTGGCACCGGCACTGTCCTCACACCTTGGCAGGTGCACATCCCAGCCTCGGAGGCCCCAGCACCAGCCTTGCCTCACGACAGGCCCCAATCCCTGCCTCACTGGCCCCGGCCCTGGCACCGGCCTCACTCCTCAGCAGGCTCTGATCCTGGCCTTGGAGGCCCCAGCACCAGCCTTCCCTCATTGTAGGCTCTGATCCTGGCCACATTGGTCCCGACAAAAGCCTCACCTATCTACAGGCTCTGATCCCAGGCTCAGAGGCCCCAGCAATGGCCTTGCCTCGCAGGAGGGTCCAATACTGGCCTTGCTGGCCCTGGCACTGGCCTTCCCTCATGATAGGCTCCAATCCTGGCCACGTTGATCCTGACACCGGTCTCACTCCTCTGCAGGCTCCCATCCCAGTCTCGGAGGCCCCAGCACAGGCCTTGCCTCACAACAGGCCCTGATCCCAGCCTTGCTGGCCCTGGCACCGGCCTCACCCCTCGGCAGGCTCTGATCCTGGCCTTGGAGGCCCCAGCACTGGTCTTGCCTCACAGGAGGTTTCGATTCCGGCCTTGCTGGCCCCAGCACTGGCCTTCCCTCATTGAAGGCACTGATCCCGGCCACATTAGTCCCGACACCAGCCTCACTCCTCTGCAGGCTCTGATCCCAGCCTCAGAGGGCCCCACACAGGTCTTACCTCACGGCAAGCCCCGATCCTGGCCTCACTGGCCTGGCACAGTCCTCACCCCTCGGCAGGTTCCAATTCTGCCCTCAGAGGCCCCAGCACTGGCCTTGCCTCACGGCAGGCTCTGATCCTGGCCTCAGAGTCCCAAGCACTGGCCTTGCCACACTGCAACCTCTGATTCTGGCTTCACTGGCCCAGCACCAGCCTTGCCTCATGGCAGGCCCCAATCATGGCCTCACTGGCCCTGGCACCACCTTTACCCCTCGGCAGGTTCCGATCCCAGGCTCAGAGGCCCCAGCACTGGCCTCATGGCAGGCTCCAATCCTGGCCTTCAAGGCCCCACCTCGGGCCTTGCTGTCTTGCTGTGCATAGGGTTCTGTTCTCTGCCACTATGAGCAGGTCTTCTACAGATGTTACCTTCCCCTTTTGTTTTTGTTTTTTTTTGTTGTTTTGTTTTGTTGTTTGTTTGTTTTGGTGGTACTGGGGTTCCTGGAAACCCTTCCACCTCCGGGCTTTACTCCCAGGGACCTATTTTTTTTTAATATATATTTTTATTTGAAAACAGGGTATTTCAAGCCAGCAAGGCTGGCCTCGAGCCTGCACAATCCTCCTGTCTCCACCTCCCAAGCAAGTGTGTGCCAACACACCCGGCATTCTTCGATTTTTTTTTTTTAATATGAGGGAGCACTACATGATTTTGCAGAAGCTGGGACCTCAGATACTCAGTGACAATAAAATTTTGTGGTACCTCCAAAGACAGAGGTCCACAGCTTCACTCCGGAGAGCAGGCTCTGCTGCTCCATACATAACTTGGATTCCCACTCTTCACAGAGGAGTGTGGTGGCCATGAGGGCTGATGACTCCCAGAACCCGCAGTGTACTGGCCCACCCGACCACATGGGGCTTCCTGTGAAATCCCCCAACCCTTTTACCACTTAGCATATTGTCCATAAATCCCAATCATGTGTGGGAGGAGCTGTCTACTTTTGGGGCGATTTTCTCAGAAGCTCACGGTGGACTGGACTGGATCTGACTGCTCCTCCAAACTCTGGTCACCACCATCACCACTGCTGCCACTGCCATCTCGGTTTTCTCCTGAACACCCTTCCCACACAGTTTTTTTTCCAGAATTCCCGAGCATGTGCGGCATTAGCAGTATAAATTGAGGATATTTCTTTCAAATTATGATATGGATTAGATTGAATCTCTGCCTCTACCAAGTGCTAACCACCATTGCCACTGTCACAGCCATCTCGGTTCTGTTCCAAGCGCCCTCTTCACACAGCAATTTGTCCCAAGTTCCCGAGCATGCGCAGTGATAGCATTCTACCTCTGGGGCTATTTCTTCAAAAGATCCAGGTGTGTTGTATCAGATCTCTGCCTCTCCTGAATACTGGCTGCTGCCATTGCCACTGCCTCCACCATCTCAATTCTTTCGCAAACTCTTTTCCCACACTGCATGTTGTCCAGTATTCCTGAGCATGCCTGATGGTAGCATCCCACTTTTGGGGCAATTTCTTCAGAAGATTAGGGTGGGTTGGATCAGTTCTCTGCCTCTTCCAAATACTAGCCTCTACCACCACCTCAGCCGCCACTGCTGCTGCCACCGCCTTCCTCCTACTTCTCCACTGAGCTCCCTCATGTAAGGAAGAAGCAGTCCCCGTTCATGGGGATTTTCCAAAAGTTCTAGGTCAGTTGGATTTGTTTTGTCTGCATCTCCAGAATCCTGGCTGATGCTGCGTCCATCTTGAACCCTCTCCAAAAAAAAAAAATATTCTTTATTTTCCTTTTTTCTTTTAAATAAGAGAAGACAGTATATGTGGTTTGAAGAGGTTGTGGGATTAGGCACCCACAACCTCACAGTGTAGAGCAAGATCTGCTGTTCCAAGTGCACCATGGCCCGGGCACAGCACAGTGGCACTGAGTTCCTCAGAATGCACAGCTCGGCCTTTTGCATGGTACCGGGCCTCCCGGGAACTGCGCTCAGACTCCTGCCCAGCACCAGGCCTTCTGTGGTGTGGGCTGGGCCCCCTGTCCCCCACCCAGCACCAGGCCTTCCTGGGCACAGGCTGGGCCACCTGCCACCCGCCCAGCACTGGGCCTTCCTGGGTACTGGCTGGACCACCCGCCCCTGAGTAAGTATAATTAATAATGACACAAAAAGTCTGTTGATAATATTTATGTATTTATATATACCAGATTATTATCTTCATTCTGCATTTATTTCTTTATCATAGTCCTCTAAATTAAAGTTAATTAATAAATCTCTAATATATCTTCTTTCTATTTCAGTTTTATTTGCTTACAAATAAAATTAAAATTTGTTTATTTATTTATTTATTTTGGTGGTACTAGGGGTGGAACCCAGTGACTTTCTACCTCCGGGCTACACTCCCAGACCTATTTTATACTTTACTGGAAACAGGGTCTCACTAAGTTGCTGAGAGCCTCACTAAGTAGCTGAGGCTGGCTTCGAACCTGTGCAATACTCCTGTCTCAGCCTCCCAAGCCTGGGGATTATAAGCGTGCACCACCACGCCCAGCTTTAAAATTAAAAGTTAGATGCCTGCCCCCGGGAAATTTCGGGCTGGCCGGGCCGCAGGTCCTTGGTCCCCTGGGCAGGGGTCAAGCGGGGCACTCCTGCCACCCGGCAAGGACCAGGCCAGGCTGCAGGGCCCTGAGCCTCTGGGTGGGAGTCGAGTGGTGCACGCCTGGTTTCTAACCACCGAAAAAAAAAAAAAAAAAAAACAAAACTTACTACCATTTGCTGGCTTGTGTCTCCTGTTCGGGGAGCTTTCTCTGTCCATTTACCCTCCTTTAGTGTATCTCCCTAGAACTGGTTTCCCATTGCCGAGGGGGGGGGGGGGCACGACTTACTGCTATTTAGAAATGGGTGCTGGCTAGCATCTACTGGTTGGGAATTTTTCTGGAGGTGGGCCATGGGCATTTTTCTTAGATTTAACCTTGTATAGGAATTTTAAAAGTGTCCCATCTGTGATGTGGGCAGAATGGATGGGCACACATTGGGCCTATCAAGCCTACACTATTTAAAGGAGTTTCTTACTGGAGGGGATTCGACCGCGGGCTACTTCCTTAGCCTGGTGTTCCCCAGGAAGCAGAATTGCCTCCCAGACGCGGGACTATCACGGTCATTCTGGAGGAACTCCTTATCGCTCCAGGAAGGTACATACCTTTTAGGGTGTAGTGGTATTAGGACTACCGACGAGATGCCCTAGAAGTCACTTTCAGAGATACCTTGATGAAAAGGCTGCTCTATAGCTGTTTTAAAGCTCAACAGCTGTAACTAAAGCTGGTGCTGCCCACTGACCCACTGGCTAAAAAGTCCAGTGAAAAAATTACAGAGCCACATGCCCCATGTTGCCCCAAGACATTGGGCGCCAAATATGTTACGGTTTGGCGCCCTTAGAAAGAGGGAAAGCTAGAGCTTAGAGCAAAGCACTACGCCACAGAGTGACATAGTGGTATGACCCAAAACAAAGTCAGCCCCGTGTGGGCGCCAAATATGTTACGGTTTGGGGAGAATATGGTTGTGGGTAAACTGTTCCCGGGGACCCCTGTTTGGGTCCTGGACACCATTTCCCTCAAATCACAACAAAACCCAAACGACCAAAACCAGAAAATTACCGCGGGTTCTTGTCCTAAGCCTAGAATAAATATGCATAGCTTGGACAGTTGCTGAAGACGTAAATGTTAAGTTGGGTCCTGCACTCATGTGACTTTGTGTCACATGACCTCTGCAGGGCAAGGAAGGGGCTGAAACCCCCGCGAGAATTGGGCATTCCCGCGAGTAAACCCCCATCTCGCGAGATGCATGCCTTTAAAAGGAGAGCCCGCGTCCTCTAGCTTCGGACAGGCGCGCGGGCCCCACGGTGCCTCGCCCTGATCCCCGGGAGAGCCGTGCCATTAAAACTTTACATGCCATGTGTACCGGACCTCTCTCATGTTTTTCATACTCCGCCGTACGCACATTATTTTTATTTTACTCGCATTTAATTTTTTATTTTACTTATCATTTGGTGCCGAACCGGGAGAACTCTTGGGTTCCTCCCCATTTTTTCTTTTTTTTTTTCGTTTTTTTCGTTTTTTTCTCTTTTTCTTTTTACTCTCTTTTTGAGCCCCGGACTCTCCGACCCGCCAGCAGCTCGACTGTGAGGTCCCACACCAGCGCTCTGCTTGCAGGCGTTGCTCCCGCCACTGCCGCCACTGCTGCCCCGTGCCTGCCTGGACCGTAAGCCTTCTTCCCCAGCCCCGCGCTCTCCGGGAGAGCCGGCGGCCTTCTTCCCGCCCCGGGCTCTGCTGAGAGTCTGCGGCCATCTTTCCGGCCCCGAGCTCTGCTGAGAGCTCGCGGCCATCTTTTCGGCCCCGCACTCTGCTGAGAGTCTGCGGCCATCATTCCAGCCCTGCACTCTGCTGAGAGCCAGTGGCCATCTTTTCCTGCCCACATGCTCTCTTCTGGAGCGCCGATGGCAATCTTCCACTGCCACTGCGGTCGCAGCCACCACTGCCGGGGCGTGCAGGCTCCGCCGGCCGCCAGGCTGCCAGTTCCACCCACCCGGAGCCAGGCTCCTTGGGTGATGCTGGCACCTGTTCTACTTGCTGACCTCCTGCACGGGCCAGGACCTCTGCCTGCCGCTTGGACCTCCTAAAACCGCCGTTCCCGCCTGCCCACGCCGCCCGCCGCTGGAATGGGACCGCGCCACCCACGGACTGCGCCACACCGCGTGTCTATGTCTTCTCCGCGCCTGGCGTTGCTTAGACCTGCCTGCCGGGGCCGCCTGCCTCCTCCATCTAGGTGGCCGCCACTCTGCTAAACAGCCCCCAGCCCGCCAAGTCCAGCCCGCGCTCCAGCTGGTTCCTCCACTTGGACTCGCGCCCTGGCGCCCTTTACCCTGTGCCTGCCCACCCCTGCTGCCTGGGCCTGGCCATTCCGGTAAGCAGCCACATGTAATTACTGGGGGGGGGGGTCGCCAGCTTTGGCCCGCCATCTTGGACACGTGGAATCACTGGGGGGCCGCCATCTTGGCCCCACCATCTTTAACCCCTCCCACCTCATGGCCTCACTGGAGGCCTCGCCATCCTTAACCCCTCCCACCTCATGGCCTCACTGGAGGCCTCGCCATCCTTAACCCCTCCCACCTCATGGCCTCACTGGAGGCCTCGCCATCCTTAACCCCTCCCACCTCATGGCCTCACTGGAGGCCTCGCCATCCTTAACCCCTCCCACCTCATGGCCTCACTGGAGGCCTCGCCATCCTTAACCCCTCCCACCTCATGGCCTCATTGGAGGCCTCGCCATCTTTAACCCCTCCCACCTCATGGCCTCACTGGAGGCCTCGCCATCCTTAACCCCTCCCACCTCATGGCCTCACTGGAGGCCTCACAATCTTTAATCCCTCCCACTTTCCACTCCTAACCAATCCTAGGAGTCGGCGGCCATCTTTCTGGCCCGAGCCAGGCAGCTTAACACTTGCTCTGCCTGCCAACCGCCTGTGCGGGCCAGGACCTCTGCCTGCCACTTGGACCTCCTAAAGCACCGTTTCAGCTTGGTTCTCCAGTCACCGCCAGGACCTCTGGCCGGTTTGCCCCGCCCGCCCCGAGCCAGGCTCATTGGTTGGCGCACAGCCGGCTTCGGTGTCCGCCACAGTCACCCGTGCCAGGCGTAGCTCTACTTGCTGCTGCTGCTCCGTTTCACCCACCCAAGCCAGGCTCACTGGCGGTGCTCCTCGGGGCCCAGCCTCAGCGACTGCCACGTGCCTGGAAGCCATTTTGTCTCCACGCCGCGGGCCCGGCAAGCCATGCCACCTGCGCACCCCCACTGATCCTGCCTGCGCCAGCCGCCAGTGCCGTCCACACCAGCCACCGGCATCCACGCGCCCCAGCTCCACCACGCTCCCAGCAGCTTCTCAGCGCTTCTGTCGCAGCCAGTGCTGGCTGGCAACACTTCACTCTGGTAAACTGCCTCCTTCCCTTGGTTAGCGGGTTCCGGATTTGGGTCTTCCGGTCCACTGGGACCCAAAAATCCAAGCGCTTGGTGACCCATTGTCCCCCGGTCCACTGGGACCACCCTGCGGATGACCAGGTCATCCTCCGGTTTTGAGAAGGAATGAAGACGTTCTTCCCTATCTCTTAACCTCTGTTTCCGAACGATTGAGCAGGGAAATCGGGGACGCCCATTTCCTGTTCTTTGTTTCCGCCCGCGAACCAATTATGGGGAGTCGAACCTTTATACTAGCAGATGCCCTGAGAGCCTGTCTGCCTTGATACGAGTTGGGAAATAGGTTGCGGTGGCCCAGGAATAGTTAGGAACTTTTATAAGCGGTCTGGTATCCCTCCAAATGCTCTCCCCCATCAGCTTCCATTTATTTTCCCGCCAGCTGCCATTTTGTGATGGCGCGTAGTCACTGCCTGGTGATGTCACAGTCACCATCTTGGCCCGCGCCAGACTGCAATTTTGCTGGGCGGCCCGCTCGGGCGCGCCCTAGGTGCTGTGGGAAACGCCGGGGCTGGGGCGACACCCTCTGCCCGTGGGGAGTCTGTGTTGCCATTCTTGCCGGACACCAGCCCCGGGACGCGCTCTTTGTGAGTATAGGTCCGTCACAGCTGACAGAACCTTAACATAGCATCTAAGTTTTAATTCCAGAGAGAAACAGGTGGAAATGGAGTGTACACTCCGACTTTGCCAAAAAGCAGATCCCTGGTAGCTGCCCTTCAGCTGGCAGTGGCGGCTCAGCCCTCTGGAGCACCACCTAGGTGTGGAGGACTGCAATGACGACTACCTCCAGGAGCCTGCCTGAAATGGGGCGAAGCCACGCCCACCAATCAGACTGTGCCCGGCGTGCGGCCAGGAGGGCCACTGGAACAATGCCCTTGGAAAAGGGTGAGCCCCAGGTGCCTCAACACAGGGGGAGCACCTTTCCAGACCAGGCCCCGCCGCTGGCCTTACTCAGCCTGGCTGAAGACTGATGGCTCCTGGATCCCTCAACCTCCATCCTCTTTGCCAGCTCAGGGTAGCTCTCCAGGTACTGAGTAAACCAGTCTCCTTTTTGGTCGCCTGCTCAATCTCATGATTTGTTTTTTTCTTTAATAGCCCTTGCCTGTTCAAGCCTCCTCAAGCGCACATCACTAAGCTGTCCAGGGTAACCTCCAATTCGCACTGCAGCTATGCACCCACCTGCACCCTTTTCTGGGGGACTGGACTCCCAACTCCTCCCGGCCTGGGGCCCCTGACGACGCCCCTTGACAGCAGGAAGAAGCTAGAGGGTCCAATCATCATCCATTATCCCTACCATCTAAAGGCCTGAATGTTAAGTTGGGTCCTGCACTCATGTGACTTTGTGTCACATGACCTCTGCAGGGCAAGGGAGGGGCTGAAACCCCCGCGAGAATTGGGCATTCCCGCGAGTAAACCCCCATCTCGCGAGATGCATGCCTTTAAAAGGAGAGCCCGCGTCCTCTAGCTTCGGACAGGCGCGCGGGCCCCACGGTGCCTCGCCCTGATCCCCGGGAGAGCCGTGCCATTAAAACTTTACATGCCATGTGTACCGGACCTCTCTCGTGTTTTTCACACTCCGCCGTACGCACATTATTTTTATTTTACTCGCATTTAATTTTTTATTTTACTTATCAGTAAAGAAGTTTATTAAAAGATAGAAATACATAAAATAGAAATATAGAAAATAGTTACAGCCCCATGCCAAAATGGCATGAGGGGGGAGGGTGGTCCAGGCCAACTCACCACTTCCCAGATACAGCACGTGGACCCAAATTTTTATACCCATGACCTCCATCTTGCTTATGTAATTTTGAGGTAGTGAACATCCCTGTAAGGTACCTCCCCTTAACCCTGTAAGTTACCTCCCCCAGCAAGGTGTGGCAAAGTGTCTCCTTTAATGAAGGTTGACCACTCCTACCATCTTAGCTGGCTTATCATGTAAATCTGTCTTTAGATAGAGAAATCCCTAGTTCTCCTCTCCTAAGATCTGTCTTTAGATAGAGAAAGGCCTAGTTCCCCTCTCCTATTGACTTGTTGATTATTTTTAGCTAGCTTAATTTACATTGGAATAGTTGCCTGCTTTTAGACAGAAACCAAGTCCTTGCACAGATTTGCATTTCACCCAATTTTTTATATTAATAGCCATAGCTTTCTCAAATCTTCCTCGGCCATTCCTAATACTGGTATAAACCTGGCAGGCCACAGGGTCCTGGGACCTCAGGCAGGGGTTGAGCGGGCTCGCCTGTTCCGGGGAAGGTTCAGGCCAGGCCAGGCCTCAGAGTCCTGGGCCACCAGGTGGGGGTAGAGCAAGGCATGCCTACCCCACCCCCCAATGACCGGGCCAGGCCCCAGGGCCCCTGGATGAGGGTCCAGTGGGCATGCCTGCCCCCGGGAAGGTCCAGACTGGGCTGGGCCCAGGTCGCGTGGGCACACCTGCCCCACAGGAAGGACCCGGCCGGGCCTCAGGGCCCTGGGCCCCTGGCAGGGTTCGAGCAGGGCACTCCTGCAGCCCGGAAGGACCAGGCTGGCCACAGAGCCCTAGGCAGCCTGGGAGGGGGTCAAGTGGGGCGCACCTGCCCTGTGAAATCACCGGGCTGGGCTGGGCCTCAGGGCCCTGGGCCCTCAAAGCTGGGATTGAGGAGGGCACATCTGTCCCCTGGGAAGGACCAGGCCAGGCCACAGCGCCCTGGGCCCCCAGGTGGGTGTCGAGCAGGACACGCCTGGCCCTCAGAAGGACCAGGCCGGCCCACAGTGTCCTGGGCCCCCAAGCGGGGGTCGAGCGGGCATGCCTGCTCCCAGGAAAAATCGGGCTGGGCTAGGCTGCGGGGACCTGGGCCACTGGGCAGGGGACGCCTGCTCTCCAGAAGGACCGGGCCAGCCACAGGGCCCTGGGCCCCCGGGCTGAGGTCTAGTGGGCACGCCTGCCCCCGGGGAGGTTTGGGCTGGGCTGGGCCACAGGGCCCTGGGCCCCTGTGCAAGGGTTGAGTGGGGTACACCTGACCCCAGGAAGATTCGGGCTAGGCTGGGCTACAGGGCCCTGGGCCCCTGTGCGGAGGTCAAGCGGGGCACGCCTGCCCCCCGGAAGAACCAGGCCGGGCCTCAGGGCCCTGGGCCCCTGGGCCCCTGGGTGGGGTTTGAGTGGGCATGCCTTCCCCCCGGGAAGGTTGGAACTGGACCTGGCTGCTGGGCCCTGGGCCTTCGGGCATGGGTCGAGTGGGCATGCCTGCCCCCAGGAAGGTTCGAGCTGGGCTGGGCCATGATAAGTAAAATAAAAAATTAAATGCGAGTAAAATAAAAATAAGTGAGTACGGCGGAGTGTGAAAAACACGAGAGAGGTCCGGTACACGTGGCATGTAAAGTTTTAATGGCACGGCTCTCCCGGGGATCAGGGCGAGGCACCGTGGGGCCCGCGCACCTGTCCGAAGCTTGAGGACGCGGGCTCTCCTTTTAAAGGCATGCATCTCGCGAGAGGAGGGTTTACTCGCGGGAACGCCCAATTCTCGCGGGGGTTTCAGCCCCTCCCTTGCCCTGCAGAGGTCATGTGACACAAAGTCACATGAGTGCAGGACCCAACTTAACATTCCGGCCTTTAGATGGTAGGGATAATGGATGACGATTGGACCCTCTAGCTTCTTCCTGCTGTCAAGGGGCGTCGTCAGGGGCCCCAGGCCGGGAGGAGTCGGGAGTTCAGTCCCCCAGAAGGGGGTGCAGGTGGGTGCATAGCTGCAGTGTGAATTGGAGGTTACCCTGGACAGCTTAGTGATGTGCGCTTGAGGAGGCTTGAACAGGCAAGGGCTATTAAAGAAAAAAACAAATCATGAGATTGAGCAGGCGACCAAAAAGGAGACTGGCTTACTCAGTACCTGGAGAGCTACCCTGAGCTGGCAAAGAGGATGGAGGTTGAGGGATCCAGGAGCCATCAGTCTTCAGCCAGGCTGAGTAGGGCCAGCGGCGGGGCCTGGTCTGGAAAGGTGCTCCCCCTGTGTTGAGGCACCTGGGGCTCACCCTTTTCCAAGGGCACTGTTCCAGTGGCCCTCCTGGCCACACGCCGAGCAGTCTGATTGGTAGGCGTGGCTTTGCCCCACTTGAGGCAGGCTCCTGGAGGTAGTTGTAGTTGCAGTCCTCCACACCTAGGTGGCGCTCCAGGGGGCTGAGCCACCACCGCCAGCCAAAGGGCAGCTACCAGGGATCTGCTTTTTGGCAAAGTCGGAGTGTACACTCCATTTCCGCCTGTTTCTCTCTGGAATTAAAACTTAGATGCTATGTTAAGGTTCTGTCAGCTGTGACGGACCTATACTCACAAAGAGCGCGTCCCGGGGCTGGTGTCCGGCAAGAATGGCAACGCAGACTCCCCACGGGCAGAGGGTGTCGCCCCAGCCCCGGCGTTTCCCACAGCACCTAGGGCGCGCCCACGCGGGCCGCCCAGCAAAATTGCAGTCTGGCGCGGGCCAAGATGGCGACTGTGACATCACCAGGCAGTGACTACGCGCCATCACAAAATGGCAGCTGGTGGGAAAATAAATGGAAGCTGATGGGGGAGAGCATTTGGAAGGATACCAGACCGCTTATAAAAGTTCCTAACTATTCCTGGGCCACCGCAACCTATTTCCCAACTCGTATCAAGGCAGACAGGCTCTCAGGGCATCTGCTAGTATAAAGGTTCGACTCCCCATAATTGGTTCGCAGGCGGAAACGAAGAACAGGAAATGGGCGTCCCCGATTTCCCTGCTCAATCGTTCGGAAACAGAGGTTAAGAGATAGGGAAGAACGTCTTCATTCCTTCTCAAAACCGGAGGATGACCTGGTCATCCGCAGCGTGGTCCCAGTGGACCGGGGGACAATGGGTCACCAAGCGCTTGGATTTTTAGGTCCCAGTGGACCGGAAGACCCAAGTCCGGAACCCGCTAACCAAGGGAAGGAGGCAGTTTACCGGAGTATAGTGATGTCGGCCAGCGCTGGCTGTGAAAGAAGCGCTGAGAAGCTGCTGGGGGCGCGGTGGAGCCAGGGCGCGCGGATGCCGGTGGCTGGTGTGGACGGCACTGGCGGCTGGCGCAGGTGGGATCAGTGGGGGTGCGCAGGCGGCATGGCTTGCCGGGCCCGCGGCGTGGAGACAAAATGGCTTCCAGGCACACGCCAGACGCTGAGGCTGGGCCCCGAGGAGCACCGCCAGTGAGCCTGGCTCAGGGCGGGTGGGGCAAACCGGCCAGAGGGCCCGGCGGTGACCGGAGAACCAAGCTGGAACGGTGCTTTAGGAGGTACAAGCGGCAGGCAGAGGTCCTGGCCCGCGCAGGCGGTTGGCAGGCAGAGCAAGTGCCAAGCTGCCTGGCTCGGGCCAGAAAGATGGCCGCCGACTCCTAGGATTGGTTAGGAGTGGAAAGTGGGAGGGGTTAAAGATGACGAGGCCTCCAGTGAGGCCATGAGGTGGGAGGGGTTAAGGATGGCGAGGCCTCCAGTGAGGCCATGAGGTGGGAGGGGTTAAGGATGGCGAGGCCTCCAGTGAGGCCATGAGGTGGGAGGGGTTAAGGATGGCGAGGCCTCCAGTGAGGCCATGAGGTGGGAGGGGTTAAGGATGGTGAGGCCTCCAGTGAGGCCATGAGGTGGGAGGGGTTAAAGATGGTGGGGCCAAGATGGCGGCCCCCCAGTGATTCCACGTGTCCAAGATGGCGGGCCAAAGCTGGCGACCCCCCCCCCCAGTAATCCCATGTGGCTGCTTACCGGAATGGCCAGGCCCAGGCAGCAGGGGTGGGCAGGCACAGGGTGAAGGGCGCCAGGGCGCGAGTCCGAGTGGAGGAACCAGCTGGAGCGCGGGCTGGACTTGGCGGGCTGGGGGCTGTTTAGCAGAGTGGCGGCCACCTAGATGGAGGAGGCAGGCGGCCCCGGCAGGCGGGTCTAAGCAACGCCAGGCGCGGAGAAGACATAGGTGCACGGCGTGGCGCAGTCCGCGGGCGGCGCGGTCCCATTCCAGCGGCGGGCGGCGTGGGCAGGCGGGAACGGCGGTTTTAGGAGGTCCAAGCGGCAGGCAGAGGTCCTGGCCCGTGCAGGAGGTAGTCCACGCAGGCACGGGGCGGCAGCGGCGGCAGTGGTGGGAGCAACGCCTGCAAGCGGAGCGCTGGTGTGGGACCTCGCAGTCAGCTGCTGGCGGGTCGGAGAGTCCGGGGCTCAAAAAGAGAGTAAAAATAAAAAGAGAAAAAAGGAAAAAAACGAAAAAAAAAAGAAAAAATGGGGAGGGACCCAAGAGTTCTCCCGGTTCGGCACCAAATGATAAGTAAAATAAAAAATTAAATGCGAGTAAAATAAAAATAAGTGAGTACGGCGGAGTGTGAAAAACACGAGAGAGGTCCGGTACACGTGGCATGTAAAGTTTTAATGGCACGGCTCTCCCGGGGATCAGGGCGAGGCACCGTGGGGCCCGCGCGCCTGTCCGAAGCTAGAGGACGCGGGCTCTCCTTTTAAAGGCATGCATCTCGCGAGATGGGGGTTTACTCGCGGGAATGCCCAATTCTCGCGGGGGTTTCAGCCCCTCCCTTGCCCTGCAGAGGTCATGTGACACAAAGTCACATGAGTGCAGGACCCAACTTAACAGGCCACAGGGCCCTGGGCCCTCTTGCAGAGGTCAAGCGGGGCATACCTGCCCCACAGCAAGGACCCGGCCGGGCCTCAGGGCCCTGGGCCCCCAGCAGGGATCAAGCAGGGCAGTCCTGCCCCCGGGAAGGACCCGGCCTGCCACAGAGCCCTGGGCCCCTTGGCGGGGGTCGAGTGGGGCACGCCTGGCCCTCAGAAGGACCAGGCCAGCCTGCAATATCCTGGGCCCCCGAATGGGGGTCAAGCGTGTTGCGGGGGTGAAATGTGCGTGGTGTGTGTGTGAGAAGTAATTCCCCCACCACCACCACACAAACAAACAGAAAAACCGTAGATTCTTGTCCTAAGCTAAGAATAAGTATTCATCGCTTGGACTGTTGCTGAAGATTTAAAGAAGTTTATTAGAAAGATAGAAATACAGAAAATAGAAATACAGCCCCATGCCAAGATGGCATGAGGGGATGACTCGAATGAGTACACCAAAGGGGTACACGTGGACTTGGCCTTTTATATCTATGACCTCCATCTTGTTTGCATGACTCTGATGTAGTGAACATCCCTGTAAGGTACCTCCCCTAGCAAGGTGTGGTGAGATGTCTCCTTTCATGAAGGGCAAGGTCAAACCCTGTCTCATCCTCCCTAGCTTATCATGTAGATCTGTATTTAGAAAGAAGAAGCCCTGGCTCTCCTCTATTGACTTGTTAATTACTTTGAGCTAGGTTGATTTACATTGGAATAGCTGCCTGTTTTAGGAAGAAACCAAGTCCTTTCTTTACACATGTCTGCCACCATTCTGACACAACTATTTTGAAATATACCCATTATTTTCTTTTGAAATATATGAATAATCAGAGCTTTCCCAAATCTTCCTAGGTCATTCCCAGTACTGGCACAGAGAGGGCATGCCTGCCCCCGGGAAGGGCCGGGCCGGGCCGGGCCACAGGGCCCTGGGGCCCCAGGTGGGAGTCGAGTGGGGCACACCTGACCCCCAGAAGGACCAGGCTGGGCCGCAGGGTTCTGGGCCCCTGGGCAAGGGGTCCAGTGGGCATGCCTGCTGCCATGAAGGTTCGAGCTGGGCTGGGCCACAGGGCCCTGGGCCCCTGTGCGGAGGTCAAGTGGGGCACACCTGTCCCTGCGAAGGTTAAGACTGGGCCAGGCTGCAGGGACCTGGGTCCCCAGGCGGGGGTTGAGAGGGGCACGCCTGCTCCCCAGAAAGGATTAGGCCCTGCCCCAGGGCCCTGGGCCCCCGGGCAGAGGTCGAGCAGGCATGCCTGGCCCTCAGAAGGACCAAGCCGGCCTACAGTGTCCTGGGCCCCTGGGCGGAGATTGAGTGGGCACACCTGCCCCCGAGGAGGTTTGGGCTGGGCTGGGCCACAGGGCCCTGGGCCCTTGTGCGGAGGTCAAGCGGGGCACGCCTGGCCCCTGGAAGGACCAGGCCAGGCCACAGGGCCCTAGGCCCCTGCGCGGGGTTCGAGTGGACACGCCTTCCCCTGGGAAAGTTGGAGCTGGACAGGGCTGTTGGGCCCTGGGCCTTCGGGCAGGGGTCGAGCGGGCATGCCTGCCCCCAGGAAGGTTCAGGCTGGGCTGGGCCCTCTTGCAGAGGTCAAGCGGGGCACACCTGCCCCACAGGAAGGACCCGGCTGGGCCTCAGGGCCCTGGGCCCCCGGCAGGGGTTGAGCAGGGCAGTCCTGCCCCCCGGAAGGACCAGGCCGGCCACAGGGCCCTTGGCCCCTGGGTGGGGGTCGAGTGGGGCACGCCTGCCCCCTGGAAGCACCGGGCTGGGCTGGGCCTCAGGGCCATGGGCCCCCCAGGCTGGTGTCGAGTGGGGCACACCTGTCCCCTGGGAAGGACCGGGCCAGGCCACAGGGCCTTGGGCCCCCAGGCGGGGGTCAAGCGGGGCACGCCAGAAGAACCAGGCCAGCCCGCAATGCCCTGGACCCCCGAGCGGGGGTCGAGCTGGCATGCCTGCCACTGGGAAGGTTCGGGCTGGGCCAGGCCGCAGGGCCCTGGGGCCCCAGGCAGGAGTCAATTGGGGCATGCCTGCCCCCTGGGAGGACCAGGCCAGGCTGCAGGGTTCTGGGCCCCTGGGCAAGGGTCCAGTGGGCACGCCTGCCATCATGAAGGTTTGGGCTGGGCTGGGCCACAGGGCCCTGGGCCCCCTTGCGGAGGTAGAGCAGGGCAACCCTGCCTCCCCAGAAGGACGGGGCCGGGCCACAGGGTTCTGGGCACCTGGGCAAGGGTCCAGTGGGCACGCCTGCTGCCATGAAGGTTCGGGCTGGGCTGGGCCACAGGGCCCTGGGCCCCTGTGCAGAGGTCGAGTGGGGCACATCTGCCCCTGGGAAGGTTAAGGTTGGGCCGGGCTGCAGGGACCTGGGTCCCCGGGTGGGAGTCGAGAGGAGCATGCCTGCTCCCCAGAAAGGACTAGGCCTGGCCCCAGGGCCCTGAGCCCCCAGGCGGAGGTCGAGCAGGCATGCCTGGTCCTCAGAAGGACCAGGCCGGCCTGCAGTGTCCTGGGCCCCTGAGCGGGGTTCTAGCGGGCACGCCTGCCCCCAGGAAAGTTTGGGCTGGCCCAGGCTGCTGAACCCGAGGCCACCAGGCAGGGGACACCTGCCCCCACGGAAGGACTGGGCTGGCCGCAGGGCCCTGGGTCCCTGGGTCCCTGGGCGGAGGTTGAGTGGGCACACCTGCCCCTGGGGAGGTTTGGGCTGGGCTGGGACACAGGGCTCTAGTTCCCCCATGCGGAGGTTGAGTGAGGCATGCCTGCCCCCGGGAAGGTTCTGGCTGGGCTGGGCGAAGGGTCCTGGGCTCCCCGGGTTGGGGGTCGAGCAGGGCACACCTACCCCCTATGAAGTACTGGGCCAGGCTGCAGGGCCCTGAGCCCCTGGGTGGGGGTGGAGCGGGGTACGCCAGGCCCTCACAAGGACCAGTCTGGCCCGCAGTGCTCTTGGCCCCTTAGTGGGGCTGGAGTGGGCACGCCTGCCCTTGAGAAGTTTTAGGCTGGGCCGGGCTGCAGGGCCTTGGGCCCCCGGGTGGGGGTCGAGCGGGGCATACCTGGCCATCAGAAGGACCAGGCCGGCCCGCAGTGCCCTGGGCCCCTGTGCGAGGGTTGAGCGGACACGCCTGCCCCTGGGAAGGTTCGGGCTGGGCTGGGCCGCAGGCCTTGGGCCCACAGCGGGAGTCAAGAGGGGCACACCTGCCCCCTGGAATGACCGGGCCGGCCGCAGGGTCCTGGGCCCCCGGGCGGGGGTCGAGTGGGGCAGGCCTGGCCCTCAGAAGGACCGGGCTGGGCCACAGGGTTCTGGGACCCTGGGCGAAGGTCCAGTGGGCACACCTGCTCCCCAGAAGGACCAGGCTGGGCCACAGGGTTCTGGGCCCCTGGGCGAGGGTCCAGTGGGCACGCCTGCCGCCATGGAGGTTTGGGCTGGGCTGGGCCACAGGACCCTAGGCCCCGTGCGGAGGTCGAGCGGGGCACACCTGCCCCTGGGAAGGTTAAGGCTGGGCCGAGATGCAGGGACCTGGGTCCCTGGGTGGGGGTCAAGAGGAGCACGCCTGCTCCCCAGGAAGGACTAGGCCCAGCCCCAGGGCCCTGGGCCCCGGGGCGGAGGTAGAACGGGGCATGCCTGGCCTCAGAAGGACCAGGCCGGCCCGCAGTGTCCTGGGCCCCCAAGCAGGGGTCGAGGGGGCCCACCTGCCCCCGGGAAATTTTGGGCTGCCCAGGCTGTTGGGCCCTGGGCTACCGGGCAGGGGACGCCTGCCTCCCAGCAGGACTGGGCCGGCTGCAGGGCCCTGGGCCCCGGACGGAGGTTGAGTGGGCATGCCTGCCCCCAGGGAGCTTTGGGCTGGGCTGGGCCACAGGGCCCTGGACCCCCATGCAGGGGTCAAGAGCGGGGCATGCCGGAAGAACCAGACCGGGCCGCAGGGCGCTGGGCCCCTGGGTGGGGTTCGAGTGGGCATGCCTTCTCCCAGGAAGGTTGGAGCTGGGCCGGGCTGCTGGGCCCTGGGCCTTCAGGCAGGAGTCGAGCGGGCATGCTTGCCCCCAGGAAGGTTCGGGCTGGGATGGGCCACAGCTCATCCTCTTGCAGAGGTCGAGCGGGGCACACCTGCCCCACAGGAAGGAACAGGTCGGCCACAGGGCCCTGGGCCCCTGGGTGGGGGTCGAGTGGGCCAGGCGGGGGTCGAGTGGGGCACGCCTGCCTCCTGGAAGCACCGGGCTGGTCTGGGCCTCAGGGTCCTGGGCCCCCCAGGCTGGGGTCGAGCAGGGCACACCTGTCCCCTGTGAAGGACCGGGCCAGGCTGCAGGGCCTTGGGCCCCCAAGCAGGGATCAAGCAGGCATGCCTGCCCCCGGGAAGGTTCGGGCTGGGCTGGGATGCTGGGCCCTGGGTTACCGGGAGGGGGTCAAGCGGGCATGCCTGCCCCCAGGAAGGTTCGGGCTGGGCTGGGCCACAGGGCCCTAGGCCCCAGTGCGGAGGTCGAGCGGGGCACTCCTGGCCCCCGAAAGGACCGGGCCAGGCTGCAGGGCCCTGGGCCCCTGGGCAGGGTTCGAGTGGGCATGCCTGCCCCCGGGGAAAGTTCGAGCTGGGTTGGGCCACAGGGCCCTGGGTCCCCATGAGGAGGTCAAGAAGGGCACACCCGCCCTGGTGCAAGGTCTTCGTCCCCAGATGGAGGTTGAGTGGGGCACACCTTCCCCCTAGAAGGTCCGGAGGTCCTGGTCGCAAGGCCCTGGGCCCTGGGCGGGGGGCGGGCATCCCAACCTACCACTGTTAAGGCATGGTGTCAGGCAGGAGGTCAAGCCCAAGTTCCGGGAGGCCTGGTACCAAACGGGAGACCTAACTTCAGGTACAGAGGAGCCCAGCTCTGCTGTGCTACACCAGGCCGTGGTGCGCTCAGAACAGCAGAATCTGCTCTGTGTGGTGAGACTGTTGAATTCCGCTTTTGGAAGTAAGGAACGAAAAAAAAAAAATTCATTGCTACCAAGTGCCTGATAGCCACAACTTCCTCAAACCACACATATTGTCTTCTCTTATTTTTAAAAAAAAAAAAAAGGAAAAGAGAAAGAAAAGAAAAATATTGGAGAGGGGTTAAGATGGCCATGATGGCAGTCAGGATACTGGAAATGCAGACAAAACATATGCAACTAAACTGGAACTTTTGGAAAAATTCCCCATGAAAGAGAACTGCTTCTCCTCTACATCCTTAAGAATACTGGACATCACCTGTAAGGAGAGAATTTAGCGGAGACCTAGAAGGAAGGTGGTATGGGCAGCGGTGGCCACGATGGCAGTGGAGGCTTATATTTGGGAGAGGCAGAGATCGGATCCAACCCACGCTGATCTTCTGAAGAAATTACCCCAAAGGTGGAATGCTATTGTCGTACTTGCTTAGTAACACTGGACAACATGAAGTGTGGGAAAATAGTTTGGGAAATATTTGAAATGGTGGAGGCAGTGCCAATGGCAGTGGCCAGTACTCAGGGTAGGCAGAGTTCTGATGTAATACACCTGGAACTTTTGAAGAAATAACCCCAGAGGCAGAATGCTACTACCACGTATCCTCAGGAATGTCGGACAACCTGCTGGGTGAAGAGGGTACTCGGATTGGATCCAGCCATGAGGCAAGGCCAGTGCTGGGGGCCTGGATCAGAGCCTGCCGAGGTGTAAGGCTGGTGCCGGGGCCAGCGAGGCCGGGATCAGAGCCCGCCGTGAGGCAAGGCCAGTGCTGGGGCCTTCGAGGTCTGGATCGGAGCCTGCTGAGGGGTAAAGCCGGAGCCGGGGCCAGTGAGGCCAGGATTGAAGCCTGCCGTGAGGCAAGACTGCTAATGAGGCCTCCGAGGCTGGGATCGGAGCCTGCAGATGGGTTAGGCTGTTGCTGGGGCCAATGAGGCAGGTATCGGAGCCTGCCCTGAGGCAAGGCTGGAGCTGGGGCCTTCAAGGTCTGGATCGGAGCCTACTGAGGGGTAAAGCCGGTGCCAGGGCCAGTGAGGCTGGGATCGGAGCCAGCTGTGAGGCAAGGCCGGTGCTGGGGCCTCCGAGACTGGTATTGGAGCCAGCCGAGGGATTAGGCCGGTGCTGGGCCAGCGAGGCCAGGATTGGAGCCTGCCATGAGGCAAGGCCGGTGCTTGGGCCTCTGAGGCCAGGATCGGAGCCTGCCGAAGGGTAAGGCAAGTGCTGTGGCCATTGAGGCCGGGATCGGAGCCTGCTGTGAGGCAAGGCCATTGCTTGGGCTTCCAAGGTTGGGATCAGAGCCAGTGAGGGGTTAAGCTGCTGCAGGTGCCAGCGAGGCCAGGATCAGGTCTGCCCATGAAGAAAGGCTGGTGCTTGAGCCAGCGAGGTCGGGATCAGAGTCCTCTGGGTGGCCAGGCCTCTACTGGGGATGTCAAGAATGGGATCAGAACTTGCAATTCAGCATGCACAGAGTAATATCACAGAAAGTAAAAACCAGATGCTTCCCCTAACTAGCAAAATCTAGGAAGAAAGGGGTAACAGGAGGAGGTCAAGTTGTAGAAAGGTCCCTTTAGAGAAGCAATTAAGGTGACCAATCAGAGGGGATGGGATGGGGGAAGATGGAACTGTGGGAAGCCAGGGTGTGGTACGTCAGCCCAAGATGGCGCCCGGGCTGACTGCCAAGAATGGTTGTCTTGGCTGGCGCATGCGCTGTTGTCAGTATCACGCGCCTCATGCATGGACTGTGATGTAATGCCTCGTGGTTAGGCCAGTATGCCTATGAGGTACCTTCTAGGGAGCATGGGATGGACATGGGCGGAATGGGATTGGTGGATATTTTGGGAACAGGCTTGGTATGGTATATAAGGAAACTGCTGCGGGGAATAAAGAGGAAGTAACTTCATCAGCAAGTCGGCGTTCGTGTGTTTCTTCCCTAGGCTCTGCTGGTCAGAGCCTTAGGGTCGTGATACGGAACCTCTTTAAAACTCAGGAGGTACGTAAGCAAATGTATCAAAGATAATCACCAATCAAGCATGGGATCGAGGGAGGGGAAGGGAAAGGGTTGGGAATTGGATGAGGGCTAATTGGATGATGTGTGCATGTATATCCTCTCAAATCTTGTATTCCAATGTCATGTATGATTACAATGCACCAATAAAAAAATTTTTAAATAAAAAAATTAAATTAAAATTTAATAATTTAACTTTATATACTACTCTTCTAGTTCTTTATCATATTTTGAAAACAATCTCACTAGGATACTGTGGCTGGGATCTAACCTGTGATGATCCTGTCTCAGCTTCTCAAATACTGGGATTACAGGTGTGTGCAATCACATCCATTTTGTTGTTGTTGTTGTTGTTGTTGTTGTTGTTTTGTTTTGTTTTGTTTTGCAGTACTTGGAATTTAACCCAAGAGCAGTATGTCACTGAGCTACATCCCCAATCCTTATTTAAGTATTATTGTTGTTAAATTTAAGACAAAGTATTGCCAAATTGCTAAGGCTGGCTTCCTCTTGTCTCAGACTCCCAAATACTGAGATTACAGGCATCTTTTGCCATACATGGTTTGACTAGTTTTTATTTTTTTTATTTTTAACTTTTTTTTTTTTTTGGGGTAATACTGGGTTTTCTGGAAACACTTCTACCTCTGGGATGCACTCCCAGACCAATTTTTATATTTTTATTTGGAAACAGGGTCTCTTAAACAGGTGAGGCTTGCTTTGAACCTGCCTGATTCTCCTGTCTCCAACTCCCAAGTGCAGGGATTACAAGCGTGCACCACCACACCCACCATATTTTTAACTTTTTAATTTTACATTAGACTCATAAATTATTTAGAAGTGTATTTTTAGAAATGATTTGTGTTTTGTAGAAAACAATATATATTGTTTTATCATTAAATTTCAGTGTAGGAAAAACATTTTTTAAATTTAAACACTTTTCAATTTAATAAAATTGGTTATTTAATCAAAGATATAATCAATCTTGGTTAATACTCAATGTGCATTTGAAAAGTTGTTATTGGACTTCCAGGAAGATGGCGACTGAGAAAAGCGGGGCTTAAGAGCCCCGCTAACAACCAATCTCCATTACCACAAAATCAGCGCCTTCCATAGCCAGAAAACACCATCACCAGAGAAACAAAAAAATCACCAGGCTCCAGAGAGAAAGTGGACTGAGAACAGAGCTCAGAGCCACAGAGGAGATACACCGGCCTCACGCACGAGGACGCGGCAGCAGCGCCATACTGCCAGCAGCAGCTGCGACTTCACCAGACGGCAACAGCAAGCCGAGGTAAGCCGCTGCGGAACAGCCAGGCAGGATTTCTCGCCGCAGGTAAAAGCTAAAGCTCCCATTGGCTGAGCTCAGCACACGCTGCAGGGATTCAGAGTGGAAATCAAAACCAAGAAGAAATATGCCAGCCTCATGGCCGAGGGCATAGCAGCAGCGCCATATTGCCACTGGCGGCAGCAGCAGAGAATTCACCAAATCCAGTACAGCTACATCTGCGTACTCAAGAACAGTGAGTCAAATTACGGGCCACAGAGGAGAAATCCCAGTACTGTACTCCCTGGGACTTGACCCAGTGGGGGAGGGGCGGTGGCAGAGATATCACACCATATGAGAACGTGCAACCTGGCACCCCCCACAGTCTAAAGCAGCCTCTATCGACTATCTGGGTCGGAGACTCTGTGATAAAACCCAGTAAAGGAGTAGTGGGGTCTGAGATACTACTGACTCGAGATCTAGAACACCTTAAGTGAAGTCATAGTGACCCAAGGGAAGAACCCAGAGAAGGCACAAACTTCTGAAATCATGGGAAAGAGGAATAATACTGGAGCAATGAATGCCCACAACCCCACATCAGAACCCGATAAAACAGAAAATCAGAGATTTATAGAAGATCAAATCAGGAAAATAACTGTAGAAATAATAGAGGTGCTTCGAAAAGAACTCAGAGAGAGCCAAAAAGAGATAAAAGATGCAATTAATGAAGTAAAGGCCTCAATTCGAAGCACAAACAACCGATTAGACCACATGGAGAACAGAATCTTGCTCTTAGAAGATGATCATTCCAAAAATGAACATATAGTTTCTAATCTAGGAAAAAATATCCGACAGCAGGAATCTGATATTGAAGAAATATGGGCCCATTTTAAGAGAGCTAACCTAAGAATAATTGGAATCGAGGAGGGAAAAGAAAGTGAAACCAAAGGGATCAACAATCTCTTCAAGGAAGTAATAGCAGAAAATTTTCCAAACATAGAGCAAGAGGTTGATACACAGGTCCAGGAAACTTATAGAACTCCCTTTAGACAGGATCGGAGAAGAGGATCCCCACGCCACATAATTGTCAAAATGACCAATGTGGAAGCCAAGCAGAGAATCTTAAAGGCAACAAAAGCAAAGGGCCAAGTGACATTCAGAGGCAAGCCAATTAGAATCACTCCAGACTTCCCAAACCAAGTCATGAGAGCCAGAAGGGCTTGGAGTAACATATTCCAAACTCTGAAAGAAAACAACTTCCAGCCACAAATTTCCTACCCAGCAAAACTTTCTATCAAATTAGATGGAAAAATAAGAAGCTTCCATGACAAACAGAAACTGAAGGAATTTATGTCTTCAAAACCAGCACTAGAGAAAATACTCAAAGACATTAACTACAAAGAAGAAATAGGTAACACACACCAGAACCAGAGAAACAAGAGTTTCCATCCAACAGTCAACTAAGATTGGTTATCTGTGGAGATTCATTATTTATGTTAGTCTTTTACCTATCTCTAAATGGTATTGTTTGCCTTTATTGTTGTTAATTTTTAGGATTTCTAGTTGGAATATTAAATATACCTTTAGATATAGCATTTGGAAATATTTTATCCCATTCTATTAGTAACTGTTAACTCTGTTTACATTGTCTTTAGATATACAATATCTTTTTTTTATTTTTTAGGGAGTTTGTATACTCTTCTGTTGCCTGTGCCATTGAAATCATATCCAAGAAATCACTGCCAATTTCAATGTTGTGAGGTTTTATGACGCAGATTTTCTCCTAAAAGTTTATATTCTTAAGATTTATATTTAGGTCTTTTATCTATTTTGAGTTAATATTTGTATATGGGATTAGGTAAGGGTCCAACTTTATTCTTTTCCATGTAATTATTATGTTTCAACAATATTTAGTTAAAAGATTATTATTTCCACCACCAAATGTTCGTGGAAACCTTGTCAAAAACAACTTGACAATATAGGGAAGAATTTAGCTCGAGGCTTTTATTTAACTCCAATGGTTTATATATCCGCCTTTAGAATAGTACTACACTGTTTCAATTATTGTAGCTTTATATCGTTTGAAATCAGAAAATATATATCTTCTAGCTTTGTTCTTTTTCAAGATCGTTTTGGGTATCTAGAGTCCATATTCCATATTAGGATAGATTTTTTTTTCTGAAAAATAAATATATAAATATATGATAGTTTCACCTAAAAAAATAGAAAAAAAGATATTCTCTGGTAAGAAAGAAAGTAAAAAGAAATATTGAAATGTTATCTTTAAATCATCAAAAGCTTGGTATCAGACAAATGAAACTATTATGTGAGATTATCATTTTTAATTTTGGATAAATTGCTATAATACTAGATATCAACCACTAAGCCAAGCATGGGAGGGAGGGATGGGGAGAGAATGGGGTGGGGATCGGGTGGGGGCTGACTGGGCGATGTGTGCATGTATGTCTACAAAAGTTTGTATCCCACTATGATGTATGAATACAGTGCACCAATAAAAAATAAAATAAAATAAAATAAAATAAAGAAAATTTGTTATTGTTGGCTTAAGGTTTTATAAACATTAACTAGGTGAAAATGATTAACAATGTTATTTCAAATATTCTAAGTTATTGGCTTTCTATTAGTAAATGAGAGAGAAATATTAACATTTCTGATTCTAATTATGTCTTTGCAAACTTATCCTTAAAAATTTGTTAGAAGCTGCTTAAAGTATTTTGAAACTTTTGAAATGTTGTAATTGGTTGCATAAATGCTTAGGATTTCTATATTTTCTAGATGAATTGATCTCTTTATTTTCATAAAATAACTGTCCTTATTCCTGGCATTTGTTTTGCACTATAATCTATTTTTCTCACCTTAAGTTTTCTTTTGAGTGTTAGTGTGCAATATCTCTTTATAGTATCTGCATATACTACTGTTTTCTTGCAATGACAAATATTATGATCTTGATTTTTATCCAATCTAAAAATCTTTCTTTTAATTAGATCTTTAAGCCAATTATGTTTAGTGTGATTATGAATATGCTTAGCTTTATTTGATGTTTAGCTTTTTTGTTTTTTTGTTTGTTTTCTCCTGTTTACATTTGATACTTGACTCTTTTATTCTATTTTTCTGATAATTTTGTATTAGCTGAACATTTCTTTTTAGTTCACTTCAACTAATTTGTTTGCTTACTAGCTTTATCTTTGCTAATGTTATCTTATTGTGGTTGTATCTTTTGTATATATCCTTAACTTATAATTCTTTCTCTTCAAATGATATTATATTTTAAATGTATTGAATAATAATCAAAGTAGTTTATCTCCATTTCTGCTCTTCAGGGCTTTATGCTATCAATATTTATTTTATTTCTTGGCTTTATATATCTCCAAATACAACCTTATTAATTCAGTATAAACAGTTATTATTTAAGAATATTAGAAAGAAAAAGAATTATATTGAATCATTTAATTACTATTTCCAATGTTATTTATTTCATTTTGTAAGTCCTGCTTTCTTTTCCTAATTATTTTCCTTTATTCAGATGATTCCATTTAACATGTTGTGTAGTACATGTATACTTTTGTCTGGAAATGAAATTTTTTCTCTTATTATTATTTTTTTGTGGTACTGGGGGTGGAACTCAGGGGCTTTTCTACCTCCAGGCTATACTCCCAGAGCTTTTTTAAATTAAAAAAAAAAAATTTATACTTTATTTGGGAACAGGGTCTAAGTTGCTGAGAGCCTCACTAAGTAGCTGAGGCTGGCTTTGAACCTGCGTGATCCTCCTGTCTCAGCCTCCCAAGTGGGAATACAAGCATGTGCCACCATGCCTGGCTTTTCTCTTATTTTTAAAATATACATTTACTAAAAAACCTATGTTTACAGGTTTTTTTTATTCTTCTGTTGTTTTACATCTAGTATTGTTTCTGGAGAAGTCATCTGTCACACTGATTTTGCTTCTTTTATTTTTTCTTGTTTTCCTATTGCTTTTAGGATTTTATTTCTCTCACTAGTTTCAAGAATTTTCATTACAATGTAGCTTGTTGTAGTTTTCTTTATGTTATTATACTTGCAGTTCATTCAATTTTATACAATTGTGTGTATAATTTACATTCAATCTGTTTAAATTTTTTTTTTTTTTGTGGTACTGGGGGGTGGAACCCAGAGGCTTTCTACTTCCAGGCTATACTCCCAGACCTATTTTATATTTTATTTGAAAACAGGGTCTCACTAAGTTCCTGAGAGCCTCACTAAGTAGCTGAGGCTGGCTTTGAACCTGTGCAATCCTCCTGTCTCAGCCTCCCAAGCACGGGGATTGCAAGCATGTGCCGCCATGCCCAGCTGTTTAATTGTATTTCTACAAATAATCTGTCCTTTCCAGTAAGTCATACCATTCAAGCACCTAATTGTCCAGTTAAAGTTGTCTCACAGAGATAACAGGTTGTTTGGCTCCTGAAGAGCAACCTTTGTTGCTCCAGTGAAGAAAGAGCTAATTAAAAATGGATGCTGTTGATAACAAAGGAAGATGGCCAAATAGGACATGCATTCCTCAGAGATGCCCTGTACACCAGATTATGGTTTAGTATCTGATTGGGACAACTTAAGGAGACATTTCCAGCCATGACTTCCTATCTAGAATGCAGGAGAAATAGTGGATAATGGCGGAATTAGAAGCAAGATGACAACAAGGCGCCCGCCATGCAAAAAAAAAGTGATTTTTGGAAGACCATCTCAGAAGAGATTAAAGAAAAGATCGCTTAAGCCGTGCATGCTGGGAAACTCTTAACAACATACCTTGTAAGAAAAATGATCTGGGCATATTGGAGGGAGTCCAGCAGTTCCCAGCATCAAGCCCAGCCATGCATCCCGGGGAACTCATTGAGCCTGTCTACCGTGCTCCTCTATGCTGCGCTGGGGTCCGTGCTGCACTCAGAACAGCAGATCCTGCTCTACACAGTGAGGCTGTGAGCCTCTGCACTTGGAGGGGGGGGGATAAAATTCATTGCTGCTGAGTGCTCAATATCACAACCTCTTCAAAACACACATACTGTCATCTCTTATTAAAAAATATTGGAGAGGGGCCAAGATGGCAGCAGCAGCAGCCAGTATTCAGGAGATGCAGACAAATCCTATTCAATCCATCTTGCTTTTGGAAAAAATCTCCACGAAGGGGGACTGCTCCTGCCACACACACTTAGGAATTGTGAACATCATACAATGTAAGGAAGGTGCTTAGGGTTGAACCAGGAGGACACCAGCAGTGGCAGGGGCAGCAGCAGGCAGTATTTGGGAGAGGCAGAGATCCGATCCAATCCATCTTGAACTTTTGAAGAAATCTTTCCAAAGGTAGGCTGCTAATACCATGCATGCTCAGGAATTCCAGACAACATGCTGTGTGGGAAAAGTGTTTGGAAGAGAACTGAGATGGTGGTGGTGGCGGCAGCAGCAGAGGCCAGTATTTAGGAGAGGCAGAGATCTGATCCAATCCACCTTGATATTTTGAAGAAATCTCCCCAAAGGTAGAATGCTACCACCACACATACTCAGGAATTTGGAACAACATACTGTGTGAAAAAGGTGCTCGGAAGAGAACCAAGATGGCCATGGCAGCAGCAGTGGTGGCCAGTATTTGGGAGAGGCAGAGATCCAATCCAATCTACCTTACACTTTTGAAGAAATATCGCCAAAGGTAGACTGCTACTTCCACACATGCTCAGGAATTCTGGAAAACATGCTGCGTGGGATAGGTATTCAGGAGAGAACTGAGATGATGGTGATGGCAACAGCAGTGGTGGCAAAGGTGGTGACCAGTGTTTGGAGGAACAGATTCAGTCCAATCTACCTTGGACTTTTGAAGAAAACTTCTCCAAAGTAGACTGCTCCTGCCCCACATGGTCGGGAATTCTGGACAACACGCTAAGTGGTAAAAGTGTTTGGGGCGAATCAGAGGGAGCCCCACATAGCTGGGTTGGGCCGCCATGCTGCATGTTCTAGGAGACATCAGCCCTCATGGCCACCATGCTCCTCTGCACAGTGCAGGAGGCCAGGGTGCACGTGGAGCAGCAGAGCCTGCTCTCTGTAGTGAAGCTGTGGATCTCTGCCTTCAGAGGGGAGGCAAAATTTATTGCCACTAGGTATTTGAACTTCCAGCTTTTGCAAAATACATGTACTAGTTTCTCATATTAAAAAAATGAAAAGGAGCCAGGCATGGTGGCACACGCTTGTAATCCCAGCATTCAGGAGGCTGAGACTGGAGGATAGTAGTTCGCGGACAGCCTCAGCTACTTAGTGAGACCCTCTGCAACTCAGTGAGACCTGGTTTCAATATAAAGAATAAAAAATAGGGCAGGGGGTGTAGCTCAGAGGTCAAATGCCCCTGGGTTTCATCCTTAGACTCACACACACAAAAAAAAAAAAAAAAAATAGGAAGAAAAAAGGGAACATCTGTAGAGGACCTGCTCACAGTGACAAAGACCAGAGTCCACTGACAGCGAGGTTGATGCTGGGGCCTCTGAGGCCAGGATAGGAGCCTGCAAGGCAGCAAGACCGGTGCCGGGGCCAGTGAGGCCAGGATCGGAGCCTGCCTTTCAAGGCTGGGATTGGAGCCTGCCAAGTGCCGAGGACAGTTCTGGGGCCTGCGAAGCTAGGATTAGAGCTTGCTGTGCAGCGAGGCTGGTGTCGGGGCCAAGGACACTGGGATCATTCCTGCCCGGGGGTGAGGCCAGTGCTGGGGCCAGCAAGGCCAGGATCAGAGACTGCTTGGTGGTGAGACCAGTGCCGGGACCATCGAGGCTGGGATAACTTTCATACATTTGTTTTTATACATCTTGAGTTTTAAAGAGATTCCATTCTTCTCCATCCCATCCCCTCTGATTGGTCACCTTAATTGCTCCTCTATAGGGCCCTTTCTTCAATTAGATCCCCTCCTATTATATATTTCTTCCTAGTTTTTGCATATTATAGAAAGCATCTGGTTTTTTTAATTTTCTGTGATATTTCTCTGTGTATGTTGCATTGCAAGTTCCAATCCCACTCTTGATGGGCCCGGCACTTGCCTGGCCACCCAGCAGACTCTGATGCTGGCCTTGCTGGCTCCAGCACTGGCCTTGCCTCATGGCAGGTCCCAATTCTGGCCTCACTGACCCTGGTACCAGCCTCACCACTCAGCAGGCTCCGATCCTGGCCTCGCTGGCCCCAGCACCAGCCTAGCCCTTTGGCAGGCTCTGATCCCAGCCTCGCTGGCCTCAGCATTGGCCTAACTTCTCAGCAGCTTACGATCCCAGCCTCAGAGGCCCTAGCACTGGCCCTGCCTCACAGTGGGCTCCAATCCCGGCCTCACTGGCCACAGCACCAGCCTCACCCTTCATCAGGCTCTAATCCTGGCCTCGGAGGCCCTAGCACCAGCCTTGCCTCACGGCAGGCTCCAATCCCGGCCTTGCTTCTTCCAGCACTGGCCTAACCCCTTGGCTGGCTCTGATCCCGGCCTCGGAGGCCCCAGCACCAGCCTTGCCTCAAGGCAGGCTTCGATCCTTGCCTTGCTGGCCCTAGCACTGGCCTAACCCCTCGGCAGGCTCTGATCCTGTCCTCAGAAGCCATAGCATCAACCTAGCCTCATGGCATGCTTTAATCCCGGCCTCATTGGCCCCAGCACCAGCCTCACCCCTCTGCAGTCTTCGATCCCGGCCTCAGAGGCCCAGCAACGGCCTTGCCTCATGGCAGGCTCCAATCCCATCCTCACTGGCCCTGGCACTGGCCTCACCCCTCGGCAGGATTTGATCCTGGCCTCAGAGGCCCCAGCACAGGCTTTACCTCATGGAATGCTCCAAACTCAGACTCACTTGGCCCAGCAAAGGCCTAACCCCTGGGCAGGCTCTGATCCCAGCCTCGGACACCCCAGCACCAGCCTAGTCTCACTGCAGGCTCTGATCCTGGCCTTGCTGGTCACGGCCTAGTCCTAACTCCTCGGTAGGCTCTGATCCCGGCCTCAGAGGCTCCAGCCCCTACCCTGCCTCACGACAGGGTCTGTTCCCAGCTCCGTTGGCCGCGGCACCGGCCTAACCCCTTGGCAGGCTCCGATCCCGGCCTCAGAGGCCACAGCACTGGCCTTGCCTCATGGCAGGCATCAATCCCAGCCTCAGTGGCCCCGGCCCTGGCCTCACCCCTCGGCAGGCTTCGTCCTAGCCTCGGAGGTCCCCCAAACAGACTTGCCTCACAGCAGGCTCTGGTCCCAGCCTCAGTGGCCCTGGCATCAGCCTCACCCCTCATCAGGCTCCAATCACAGCCTCGGAGGCCCCAGCACCAGCCTTGCCTCACAGTAGGCCCTGATCCCGGCCTCACTGGCCCTGACAGCGGCCTAACCCCTCAGCAGGCTGATCCTGGCCTTGGAGGACCCTGATTTGGCCTTGCCTCATGACAGGCTCCGATCCCGGCCTCGCTGTCCCCAGCACCAGCCTCACCCCTAGGCAGGCTTCTATCCGAGCACCCTCTTCACACTGCATGTTGTCCCAAGTTCCCAAGCGTGCACAGTGGTAGCGTTCTGCCTCTGGGGATATTTCTTCAAAAGATCTAGGTGTGTTGCATCAGACCTCTGCCTCTCCTAAATACTAACCGCTGCTGCTGCCGCTGCCTCCACCATCTCAATTCTTTCCCAAACTCTTTTCCCACATTGCATGTTGTCCAGTATTCCTGTGCATGCGTGACAGTAGCATTCCACCTTTCAGGCAATTTTTTCAGAAGATCAGGGTTGGTTGGATCAGATCTCTGCCTCTCCCAAATACAAGCCACCACCACCACCACCACAGCCGCTGCTGCCAACACTGCCTTCCTCCTAGGTCTCTGCTGAATTCCCTCCTTATAGATGATGTCCAGGATTCTTAAGCATGTAAGAAATAAGCATTCCCCCATTGCGGGGAATTTTTCCAAAAATTCCAGGTGAGTTGGATATGTTTTGTCTGCATCTCCAGAAACCTGGCTGCCACCGCAGCCATCATGACTCCTCCTCAATGTTTTTTTCTTTTTCTTTTTCTCTTTCTTTCTTTTTTTCTTTTTCTTTCTTTCTTTCTTTCTTTCTTTCTTTCTTCTTTTTTTTTTTTTGAATAAGAGAAGACAGTATGTGTGGTTTGAAGAGATTGTGGGATCAGGCACTTGGTAGAAATAAATTTTTTCTCCCTTCTAAGACTGGAGTCCCATAGACTCACTTCTCATCACAGCCAGCACAGCACAGCAGCGCTGAGTTCCTCAGTACCTGGGGCTTGGCCTCCCTCCCGGCACCAGGCCTTCCTGGGAGCAGGCTGGGCCACCCGTCCCAGCCCAGAACTATTTTTTAAAAAAAGCTAAAAAAATTATGCAAAGAATAATAAAAAATGGATGCTGTTAGCCTGGCATGATAGCACAAGCTTGTAATCCCAGTACTTGGGAGGCTGAGACGGGAGGATCACAGGTTCATGGCCAGCCTCAGCTACTTAGTAACACTCAGTGGAACTTAGTGAGACCTTGTTTATTTTTTTTTTTAATTTTTAATTTTTATGTGTAATCATATTGAAAATGGCATATATTCAGACTGTGCTTGGTGCCCTCTCCACCCCTCTGCTTCTGCTTCCCCGTCCCAACAATGAGTGTCCAGGTTGACCCTGCTATATTCATACTTTTACACATATTCTAATGTAGCTCCTCCATTAATCAATCTCAGCCTTCTTCCTCTCCTACCCTTCCAGTCTAGCTTTGCTGAGATTTCCCCTCCATTATCTGGAGTCCGTCATGTATTCCTAATACTCCCTAATTTGTGCATATTACAGAAAATATGTCCCTTCTATTTCTGTGCCTGGCTGATCTCACTTACCAAAATGTTCTCTAGGACTTTCAATCTTTATTTCCTTTCTTCTTCTTTATAGCTGAGTAGAATTCCATTGTGTGTATTTCCCATAATTTTGCAATTCATTCATCTGTTGATGGAGACCTAGGTTGGTTCCATATTTTGGCTATTATAAATTGTGCTGCTATGAACATGGGTATGCACATGTTACTGTAGTTTGCTGATTTCAACCCATTTGGAAAGATATCCAGAAGTAGATACCCAGGAGTGGTATAGCCAGACCATACAGTGGATCCATTCCCAGGTTTCTTTTTTTTTAATTTTTTCATCTTTTTAAATTTTATTTATATGTGGAACATTGAAAATGGTATACATTTAGATTGTGCTTGGTGCCCTCCCCCCCCCCTCTGTTCCTCTTCCTCCTTCCCAACAATGAGTGTCCAGGTTAACTCTGCTATATTCATACTTTTACACACATTCAGACGTAGCTCCTCCATTATTCAACCTCAGCCTTCTTCCTCTCCTAACCTTCCATTTTATCTTTGCTGAGATTTCCCCTCCATTATCTGAAGTCTCTCTGGTATCCCCAATGCTACCTAGCTTGTGCATATTAGAGAAAACATATGTCTCTTATCTTTCTGTGCTTGGCTGGTCTCAACATAATGTTCTCTAGATCTTTCCATCCTCTTGTGAATGGCATGATTTTGTTCTTCTTTATCGTTGAATAGAATTCTACTGTGTGTATTTCCCATAATTTTGCAATCCATTTATCTGTTGATGGAGACCTAAGTTGGTTCGATATTTGGGCCATTATGAATTGTGCCACTATGAACATGGGTATGTCCATTCCCACTTTTCTAAGAACTCACCACACTGATCTCCATAGTGGTTGAATGAACTTGCACTCCCACCAACAGTGTAAATGATTTTCTCTTTCCCCACATCCTCAAAAGCATTTGTTGTTATCTGACTTTTTTATGCTTGCCACTCTGATTGGGGTTAGCTGGAATCTCAGTGTAGTTTTGATTTGTATATCCCTGATGGCTAATGATGTTGAACATTTTTTCATGGATCTATTGGCCATTTGTATCTATTCTGCTGTGAAGTGTCTATTCAATTCAGTTTCCCATTTCTTTCTTTTTTTTTTTTTTTTACACGTTACCTCATTTATTCTCACAACATGCCTGTGAGGTAGGGAAGGGCAGGGACTGTCCTCATTTTACAGAGGAGGAAGTTGAGACACACAGAGGTCAAGTGACTTGCCCAAGGTCACAGATGGAGGCCAAGCTGGAAAGGGGCCCCAGAGCCGACCCTCGTTCACTCCGGGGGCCCCCACAGCACACGCCAGATGAGGATGTCACCACTCCTTAGTTGTGCGTGCCCAGCACGAGCAGCCCTGGCTGCGTGCTCGGGCCTCTGTGGCTCAGGGCTCCTGACACCCGGGAGTGGGGACGGGAGATGGGGAGGAGGCAGCTGGGGTAAAAAAAAACAGAATGGAACAGAAAACTCAAGAGGCTTGGCTGGCAGGGTTGGGAGAAAAAAAGGTGGGGGGGCTGCTTACACACAAGGTATATATTTTTACACACACTTGTACACACACCTAGATATAGTACATGCAAAAATATATGCTATTCACACACCCACCTCCTGCCAGGTGCCCCAAGAGCCGGTGGCGGCAGCGCTGGTGACATGGTGAGCAGATGGGCGTTTGTTAAATATACACTCTAAGGTCTATGTGCATATGTACACATACATACAGACACCGTCACCCGCCCCTGGGCACTGGACACAGGTGCGGCTGGGACACGGCGCCCTGGAAGCCACTCAGTCCTGTGTGATGCTCAGCTGAGGGAAGGGGCTGGAGAGGGGTCTGGAGTGCGCCTGTGGCTTGGCCTCCTGTCTCCCAAAGACCAGCAACTTCCTTGTCTGCTGGGAGGTGGGACCTGCGTGCGTAAGCCTGTGTGTGAGCACGGGGCAGGGGCAGGTGGGAGGGATGCGAGTCCATCTCTGTTCTCTGGGCCTCGACCACCAAGGGCTGAGAACCAGAAGCCGCTGGCCCCATGATGGTGACCCCTATGTGAGCTCTGAGGGAAAAGAAAAATCTAAGAATGAAAAACCCAAGGTCAGCGCGGGGTAGCGGGAAGGAGAGGAGGGACATGGAAGGTGTCCAAGGCTGCCCTTGGACAGTCGTCGTCTTGTAAATAAGCTAGTTTAAGTCCTCAATAGACAGGAGTAAAAAGACCGCAGTCTGAGGCCAGGCCGTGGATTGGCGAAGTCCACCTGTTGAGTCCACCGCGGCCAGCAGGAGGGAAGTTTTCTGGTTTCTGTTGACTTTGTGTGTGTGAAGTCTTCATAACCTAAAGCTGGGTGGGGCCCGGAAAAGCCAAATCGTGAGCCCTTGTACGCGTCATTTTGAAAGTTGGCTCAGGGTCTCTAGAGAGAATAACCATATACTAAAGGTTGAGAAAATTTTGTCCCATTCGCATTAAGGTATTTTTCGTGTGTTTTTTTTTTAATGATTTAAAATCGTTTCCTTCTTCATTCCTTCATGGCCTCAGAGCCGGGTTTGGGCCTCAGGGACATAGATCTCGATGCTGTCTGCGCTCTCGGTGACTGAGTTCTGCCGCACAGAGGCCACCCGCTTGGCTGCCAGGAGTCTCTTGCAGGCCTCCTGACGCTGCTTGTCCCCCGCATTGGAGGCCTTGTCTTGGCTCACTGCTGGCTTGGATCTGGCTGGCTTCTTTGGGACCAGAGGGGGTGGTTTCTTCTCATTCTTCCTCTTCTCGGGGATCTCCACCAGCCGCCAGCTGTTGGCCTTGAGGTGGTAGAGCTCATCGAACTTCATGCTGATGTCCTCGATGGACGGCTGCAGTAGATCCCAGAACCCCGCCAGGTCCTGGGCTGTCGGGCGTGGGTTGGTATCGGGGTTCAGGTTCTGCTCACAGAGGCCACAGAACTGCTGGAATTTCTGGGACATCAGTAACTGGGTGCTGCCCACAGCACTGAGGACTTTTCCTAAGACTTCTAAAGACAGGTTGTTCTCTTTGGTCTCCTTGTCCATCTGGTAGCACCAGCCTTCCAGCTGCTCTGTTTCTGCCTGAAAGCAGCTTCAGGAACCAGTAGCCATCTCGGCAGCAGGTTCCTGGCTGTACTGGCTCTGCTGGGGAGCTGGAGGAGGTCTCGAGCCAGGGGTCAGGCGGGGGCAGTGAGGACGCCTTGAGGGCAGGGTCACTGTTGTCTCCATAGGAGAGGTTGCGCTTGATCTGGGCAATCTTGGGGGCCTGCTGGGGGCCGGCATCGATGCTGATGGAGTTAGGGTGTGGAGTATAGTCCGGGAGGCTCCTCTCAGATGACTTACAGCTTGGAGTTAGGGTGTGGAGTATAGTCCGGGAGGCTCCTCTCAGATGACTTACAGCTTGAGTCATTGGCATACTGGGTATCTGAGTCGGTGTCCCGTCGGGAGGACATACTGTGAGAAGGGGTGCAGCTTCTCCAGTCGTCCTCTATCTGAACCCCTATGGACTGGGATTTGGTAGCAGGACTTGGCTCCTCTTTTGCACTGGCGGAATGCAGTCAATTTGTATTTCTATTGATGAGAGTTTCCTTTTGGAGATGGCCTCGGAGTGAGACTCAGAGCTGGTCAGTGTCCCTTGTTCGCTCTTCAGAGATGCATGTTTTGGGGATTGCTCTGGGGCTTGGGGGCTGGGGTAATTCCACCCCGTGTCACGCTGGGTGGCCGGGTACTGCTGTCCAGGCTGTCAGAAGAGTTGCTCAGGCCCGACTGGCTTGTCACCTCGCTCTTGTGGTCTTGGCTGTCCAGGTAGGTGTCCTGGGCGGACTCGATACTGTTCTGGATTGTAACTGAGATGAATGGCTTCGATGTGGTGCGTGGAGGGACTGGTGGCGGGGGTCTTCTTATACGCCACTAGGCATGATGAACCCTCCTCCCTCACACGGCCTGGCCCGAGGCTCCGGTTTTCCCTATTTCTTGATTGGGTTATTAAATAAATAACTAGCAAATAGCTAGTTTAGAGCCTTTTGAGCTCTTTGTAAATTCTGGATATTAGCCCTCTATTAAAGTGGTGGCTGGTAAATACCTTCTCCCATTCTATATGCTTTCTCTCTAGGTTCTTGATGGTCTCCTTTGATGAGCAGAAACTTTTTAGTTTGATGCCATCCCACTTGTTAATTCTTGCTTTAATTTTCTGAGCTTTGGAGGTCTTGTTGAGAAAGTTACTGCCTGTGCCTATATGTGGTAGTGTTGAGCCTATGCCCTCCTCTAATAACTTCACAATGTCTGGTCTAATTTCTAAGTCTTTGATCCATCTCGAGTTGATTCCTGTGCATGGTGAAAGGTAAGGATTTAGTTCCACCTTTCTACAAATAGACAGCCAGTTCTCTTAGCACCATTTATTTAAAAGGCTATCTTCTCCAGCATATGAGTTTGGCCCCTTTGTCAAAGATTAATTGACTATAGGTGTGTGGGTTTGCTTCTGTATCTTCTATTCTGTTCTACCTATTGTTGTGCCAATACCATGCTGTTTTAACTACTATTGCTCTGTAGTATAATTTGAAGTCAGGAATTGTGATGCCTCCAGCATGGTTCTTATTGCTGAGAATTGCTTTGGTTATTCTGGGCATTTTCTTTCAACATATATATTTTATGACTGATTTTTCTAGGTCTATAAACAATGTCATTGATATTTTGATAGGAATTGCAGTTAATATGTAGATCACTTTTGTCAAAATGGCCATTTTGATTATATTTATTCTGCCTATTCATGAGCAAGTGATATCTTTCCATCTTCCAAAGTCTTCTTCAATTGCTTTCTTTAATGTATTATAGTTTTCATTATAGAGGTTTTTTACATCTTTGGTTAGGTTTATTCCTAGGTATTTTATTGGTTTTGAGGTTATAATGAATGGAATTGTTTTCTTTATTATTTTCATTGTGGATTCATTGTTGGCATATAAAAAGCAACTGATTTCTTTAGATTGATTTTGTATACTGCAACATTGCTGAATTGGTTAATCAGCTGCAGTAGTTTTTAGGTTATTAATCTTTTCAAAAAACCAACTTTTGTTGATTTTTTGAATTTTTTAAAATTCTCTATTTCATTTATTTCTGTTCTGACTTTAATTATTTCCTGACTTTTTCTGGCTTTAGGTTTAGACTGTTGCAGTTTTTCTAGGTTCTTGAGATGTGCCGTTAGGTTGTTTACTTGGTGATTCTCTATTCTTCTTATGTAGGCACTCAATGTTATAAATGTTCCTCTTAACACTGCCATCAAAGAGTCCCATAGATTTCAGTAAGTTATGTCTCTACTTTCATTGTGTTTGACTACATAAACCTGTCCTTTAGCTTCTATGTTCTGAAATATGCTGGAAGCATGGTCACAAAATAGGTGACTTTTGTTATGAATCTTAATGGATGAATATATAATTGATATACATTAAAAAACAGAATAGCATAAGAGAAAAGTAATAGACACACACACACACACACACACACACACACACACACACACACACACCACACAGAGGAGTGGTGAATAATAAGCTGGTTGTGCTGGAAATTTAACCAAGTCCTGACAGGAAAGGAGAAAAATTATATACAAATCATGCTATAACAACAAATGTCTAAAGATTGAAGCACAATGATAAATGCCCAATAGGTTAGAAATAATCCCTATAAAGTTAGGAAAAGACAAGAATGTCTATCATCACTGCTGTATTCAACAGTACAACAGAAGCTATCAACAGCTCAGTAAGGAAAGGGGAAACTTAAAAGCAAAAGATTGAAAGAGGAACAGAGACATTCAGTGTTTGCATATTGTGTGACTACTGTTTAAGTAGAAAATCAAAACAATCTAGAAACAAATATGTAGAAATAAAATGAGAGTTTAGGAAGTTGGTTTAGTATATAACATATAAGGCATATATACATATACATATATATGAGTATATAAGGTATATTGCATATATATCATCAATTGCATTCCTATAGTCAAGCAATAAACAATAAAAAAGCATTTAAAATTTTCCATTCATAACAGCCACAAAATTATAAAATCTAGGAATAGATATTTGTAAGTAAAGAGATATATCTATATAAACAAATATTTGTACATATTTTATGCCAAAAACTTTGTAAATGGCATTAGAGATAAGCATGTACTTATGAGTAAGAAGATAGTATCTAGGAATAAATTAAGCAAATATTTGTAAAAATTTTATGCCAAAAACATTATAAGTGACATTAAAAATAAGTAAGTGCAGCCAGGCATGGTGGTGCACACTTGTAATCCCAGCATTTGGGAGGCTGAGACCGGAGGATCACAGTTTGCAGACAGCCTCAGCTACTTAGTGAGGCCCTTTTCAACTCAGTGAGACCCGGTTTCAAAATAAAGAATAAAAAAAATAGGGCAGGAGGTGTAGCTCGGAGGTCAAATGCCCCTGGGTTCCATCCCCAGACCCTCAAAAAAAAAAAAAAAAAGTGAGTGCTTATGAATAAGAAGATAGTATCAAGCAAATAAGCAAATATAAATCTTTCCAAATTGATATTTTGATATAAAAACTTTATTTTCTTCCAAATAAATCTCCAATGGTTGTGTGTGTGTATGTGTGTGTGTATGTGTGTGCGCGCACAGATGCATGCGTTTTTGCACTGCATATATGAAGATAAAACACAATAATGGGGCTTTTCCTGCAGAATAAAACTTGCTACAATGCTATTGTAATTAAAATAATGAAGTACTAGTATAATAAAAAAATTATCAAAATGAATTATATATTAAGCCCAGAAACAAACCCATGAATTTATAAATCACCGATATATTCCAGATAGAACATCAAAGATCACTGAGATAAGAAAATATTATTCAACAAATCATGAAAGGGAAATGATCATATACTTGAAGAAAAATAAATATACATACTAAATTAAACTGAAATAATAAAAACCTTTTTAATTTTTAAAAACATTTAAAGGAATATCATTCTGTTTGCACTAAGGAGATTATTCTTAGACATAGTGCAAAAGGTACTAAAAATAATAGGTTGACAAGTTTGGCAATATAGAAATTAGTAAACTTGTGTTCATCAAAATATATTTGAAGAAAGTGAAAAAAGACAACATATGGGAAGAAGATATTTATAAAAAAATCAAGCAACAGGTTATTTAATATCAATAGTATATAAGCTCTTAAGAATTCTTAAGAAAATACGTCAACAAAAAACTGGAAAATATATTTAAATAATTTTACAGAACTGAAATGGACATAAGAAAACATTATCATTAGTCTATAGAAAAAAGCAAATCGTGACCACAATGACATTCACACATGTTTGACAATTTGACACACAAAACAGAAAATCACATTTGACAAAACTAAGAGTTAGAGAAGGAATGTTATATATTCTTCCATTTTGATGGTTAAGGTTCTGACTGGTACAGTGACTTGGCAATGTAGTAGAATAAAGCAGTAACATACTCCAAGGCTGAGGGTGTGTATGTGTGTGTGCTCAAGAAAAATGTAACTGCAGATAATCTACACACACACACACACACACACACACACAGACACACACACAGAATCACTACTACCCTAAGCTTCCTATGCTCCAAGGTCACTAGTCTAGCTGCATCCTTTCCTTTGATGCTGTAAGAAATAATCCCTCACCTGCCATCTTCCTGTCTCAGCTTCCTAAATATTGAGATTATAAATGTGTGATACCATACTCAGCTTTTCTATAAATCTTATATCAAAGTCTAAGAATATCTCTGAAAATTCTAGGAATAGTGTATAGTCATTTATACCTATTAAATGTCCTCAGCAGTGAGAGCTACAAACAATTTTGCCACAAGCTAAGAACTCTAGTCTATAGCAGGAAACTGCTGAAAGGCACACAGAAGTATCTGCATACCTTTATCCCAGTGAGCAATCCTGTTTGGCCAGGAGAAATTGCAGAAGTTTCAGTGGTTCCATCATCCTGAAGCTATTCCTTAACATAATCTTTTCAGCAAGGGCCTACTCTTCTTTTTCAAACCTTTATGTATCTTCAAATAAAGAGATATTATATTTATATAAATAAAAATCAAGAATGTCTTCTGTAGAGGTTCACAGAAAATGATGCCACATATTGGCTAAACTTCCTAGGTGAGTATCAGCCATATTATATGTAGAGAAAGAGTTTCCTGATGCTACAGTATGGCAAAGTCCAAACCAAGCTTCTTCCTGGTTTTCTTCATATTTACACCATAAATACCTTACTTTTCATTAAAAAATCAGGGTAAGTGTAATATAATCATGTTCCTGCAGCAAAGAATTTGAGGACAAACCCAACTCCCAAATGGGAGCATTAAGAGCTACTGAAAATAGTCTTATCGATCCCTCTCTGGGTAACAAATTTTTTTTTAAAACATCTTCATTATATTTCCCTGACAATGTTTTCTCTTTTTATTTAAAAGTTCACACTTCCTACACAAAGATCAAAGTTGATAGACAGTGCTTTGTCCTAGACTCTCATCTCTTCTTAAATGGCAGTGTTTACTGGAACAAACTTGTTTACATTTTCTAGTTCACTTATATCTCTAAGATTCTGATTTTAATATTTATTCATTTACTCCAAATTCCAACTTCAACTTGTGCATGTATAATCTACTGATTACACTAAATTTTCACTTGGATATTTAGAGATATTGCCAATAATTTAAAAAAGTAATTGCATCTTATTCCTCACATCTCTAAACACTTCTTCTACTTTATTGCCTATTTTAGTAGAAGAAAGCATCAATTGATAAAGCCATAAATCTAGCACAGATTACATAACTGACATTGTTAGTTCTCATGAAATCAGTTCTTCAATCCTTCTCTGCCATCAGCTTCTGAGCCCCTTGAAATAGGTCAGTATCATGTGACTAGATTTTGGCCCAAGGCCCTGAAGGTGAACAAGGGAGGAGGCTTCACACTGAGAAGAGAGATCAAAAGATCAAAGACTCCTGGATTGTCAATCACCACAGAGATGACAGTAACCATAGGCAGATAGTCAACAGACCCACAGCAACTGAGGATGGTGGTGCAGGCCTGTTATTCCAGTACCTGGGAGGCTGAGACAGGATGATCTCAGGTTTGACACCAGCCTCAGCAACTTGTAAAACCCAATTTACAAATAAAAAATAAAATAAGGCTCAAGGTGTAGCTTGAAGATAGAATGCCTCTGGGTTCAATCCCCAGCATTACGTACACACACACAACACACACACACACAATTTTTATAAATGAGAAATAAAACTTTAATGAGCCATTAATTGTTTGTAACTGTGACAAGATATCATGTTTAAGAATATGAGTCATTCCCTGAGTTGTAATATGTATACGGCTTTAATATATATCTATATTCCTTTCTCAGTAGCCTCCTTATCTATAAAATGATGATTATCATTGTCTCTGCCTCTTAGGGTTGCTCAGAGAATTAGAGAAACATCCTCCAATTAAAAGTTTTCATCTCATTAAAAGTTATGGGATGACAGGTGTTAGCTACCAACATTGCTTTTCAGTTCCCAAATACATGTCATGTTGCCCTCATAGCACTTTTACATGAAGAAATAATTAAAGTTGTGGCAAGACAATTTTAATAACATATTTATTATGTGTTTTACCAAGAAGTTTGTCCTACAAAATATCCTTTAACTCTTTCCTTCCATTTTTAATGCTACCGGTTGAGTTTAAACAAACATGGTACCTGGACTACTGATTGATATGGCCTTCCAACTAATCTCCTCATATCGATTCAAATCCCTACTTCAACTACAAACATTAGCTCCAGTGATCTTAAGAAAATCCAGATCTTGTCTTATTTCTCCATAAGCACTTAAGACAGTTTTTCATTGCTCTTTGGATAAATACACAAAGATACTATTTGGATAATCACAAAGATCACATATAAAATTATGCTAAGTCATCAAATGGATCTCTTATTGCAAATACTATTGAATTTTATCAATACTCCCTTTCAGCTCTACAAATATATACCATGCTCCCTCATGTTATATGAGTTTTACATGGACTTTTTCTGAGAACTGAAAAATTCTCTATTTTACTAAGTACTTTCTTCTCATCATTCACATATAAATGCAAACATCACATTTTTCAGAAGTTTATCTTATTCATTTAAACTAAATAAGCCTACTTTATTACAAACTTTTAAAGAATACTATAGATTCACTTCCCATTACTTGTGTGAAATAAACTCAAATGCACTTTCCTGTAAAAGTTTGGACAAACATATAGGTATTTTTTTACACTTAACTGCTTTATCCTGTTTCAGCAAGAATGTTTTCAGAGTCCAAAGCCAATTGTGAGGACACTACTTCTACTCTGCAGGAAAGGTAAGAGAATTTTTTTTTTTAAAAAATAGGAGCACTGATAAACATTTCTTACATCTATATGGGGATAAAGAGAAAAATTAACATAAATGGAAATAGTATAGATAATAGAAAAGCCTAGATGATTTCATATTTTGCATATAATAATAAGTTTCCAAACTGAGTGGCTGGACAGCAGTACTGTACTAAGGGTAGAGCTTAGGTTTTCCTACCTGAAAGAATCCTGCCCTATACCAAGGTTTGAAGGCATCTCAAATTATGTATTCTTTTTAATATAATTCAAAATAATATTAATTACATTATACTAATTAATATTTCTTTGTGACATCTTTATAAAGATATAATTTCATATTTTCAGCTATTAAATAATGATGCTTGAAATAGTGAGCCAAGTATCATAACTCAACAGAATCTGAATAAAAGGAGCATTTTTCTCATTTGTACTTATGTTTAATATAATATTTGATTAAAATCAGTCTCCTCTCCTAGATTCTAAATTATGAAAGTAAGTACCATGTCTCTGTTCCATCATAATTTCATAGTCAGAATCTACCTCAGTATCTGGTTTATGATGTATAATCACTGATTTTTTAAAAATATATCTTTTAATTTTTTATTGGTGCATTGTATTCATACATCTTAATAGAATAAAAGATTTGTGGAGATATACATGCACACATCATTCAATTAGCCCATACTGATCCCCACCCCCATTCCTTCCCCATCTCTCCTTCCCATGCTTAGCTTAGTGATTGATTTTGATATGTTTGTTTAAGTATATTATGTGTTTTAGAGAGTTTCCCTCTTCCCCCTCCTATCCCCTCAGTTAGGTCACCTTATTTGCTCCTCTATAGAATCTCCTTCTTCATCTAGAGTTCCTCCTGTTACCCATTTCTCCCTAGTTTGCGTATTAGGGAAAGCATCCGATTTCTTTTTTTGTGACTGACTGACTAATCTCACTTAGCATAATGTCCTCCAGTTCCACCTATTTCCCTGTAAGTAATATAATTGTGTTTTTCTTTATGACTGAGTAAAATTCCATTGTGTACATATCCCACAGTTTTGTAATCCATTCATCTGTTGATGGACTTCTTGGCTGGTTCCATAGTATGACTATGGTGAATTGTGCAGCTATGAACATAGATATGCATGCATTAGTTTGGTAGTTTGGTTTCCCTTCTTTTGTGTAGATACCCAGAAGTGGTATTGCTGGATCAAATGGTAAATTTGTTCCCATTCTTCTGAGGATCCTTCATACTGTTTTCCAAAGTGGTTGCACTAATTTGCAATCCCACCAACAATATATTAGAGTTCCCACTTCTCCACATTCTCACCAGCATTTGTTGTTGTTTGTGTTTTGAATGGTTACCATTTTAGTTGGAGTTAAGTGAAAGCTCATGGCAGTTTTGATTTGCATCTCTCTGATTGCCAATGATGTTGAGCATTTTTTCATGCATTTATTGGGCATTTGAATTTCTTCTTTTGTGAAGTTTCTATTTAATTCACTTGCCCATTTTTGATTGGGTTATTTGTTTTCTTAGTGTTGAGTTTCTTGAGTGTTCTGTATATTCTAGATATTAGTCCTCTATCAGAGGAGTAGTTGGCAAAAATTTTCTCCCATTCTATTGGCTCTCAATTTTTCTTGACACTTAACTTTGCTGTACAAAAGCTCTTAATTTTCATGCAATACCATGTATTGATTTGCCTTTTAGTTTCTTGTGTCTTTGGGGTCTTGTTAAGAAAGTTTTTATCTGTGCCTATGTGTTGCAGTGTTGGACCTATGCCCTCTTCAAGGAGCCTCAAGGTCTCTGGTCTAATTTCTGTCTTTGATTGAATCTTGTGCAGAGTGAGAAAGTGGGATTTATTTCCATTTTTCTGCATATGTCTAACCAGTTTTTCCAAAGACCATTTGTTGAACAGGCTATCTTTTTTCCAGTGTATGATTTTGGCTCCTTTATCAAATATCAGTTGGCTGTAAGTGTGTAGATTTGATTTTGAGTCTCCTATTCTGCTTTATTGGTCTATGTACATGTTTTTGTGCCAGTACCATGCTGTTTTTATTACAATGGCTTTGTAGTATAGTTTAAAGTTAGGTATTGTGATTCTTCCTGCATGGTTTTTGTTGCTGAGAACTACTTTGGCTATTATTGTTTTTCGTTGTTGTTCCAAATGAACTTAAAGATTGGTTTTTCTATGTCTGTGAGAAATGATCTTGGTTTTTAACATAAACCAATTGTGCATACTTAATTTACTATTACTGTGGGGCACAGGGTGGCTCTCCTTATGACTTTCAGGTTTTGAAGGAATGAAAGCGAACATTTTCTCTGCAAAGTAATTCAAGGAAAATGATTTTTTTTACAATTAAATGTTACTTAATATAAGGTGGATCTTTATAAATAAATAAAAGATTATATGCAGAGCAAACAGTCAAGTTGCTTTTTTAAAGCTTCAAGGCAAATAATCATCAGAAAAAAATCTGAGTTTCCATTAGTTAAAAAAAAAAAAGGGGGGGGATAGGAGCTATAAAGGAAAATACTAAGATATGATAGAATCTGATAACTAAGGAATAGCCCAAGATTGTATTGTAAATGAGCAGAATAAAAGACTAACAGAACAAAGTAGGGTTTGGTTAGCTGCAGTGAGCAACCAGAAACAATGGCGATGAGGTCTAGTTGAGATTGTAGTCTGTCCTCCCTCCTCTATCTACACATTTTCCTAAGTAACACAATCCTTGACTTTTAGCCAGCACACTATTGCCAGAGTTAACATATACTTCCCAGTTTAATTTATACCCTGGTGAGTGTATGACCAATTTCTGAGCAGTGGAATGAATAACTATAAGAAGTATACTTATAGGGAAAAAGCCAGGGCCTTTTGCTTTCCCTTAGTTGTTCCTTCTGATAGAATCATAGGTACACTGTCTAGAGCTATCACAGCAACCATGAGTCCTATAAAGACTTCAGATTAGGAGTGAAAATACAAAGCAAGTGCTAAAATGCTTTAAAATGTTATAGAGAGAACATAAATTCACTGTGTTTTTATTTAGCCTTTTAACTTATGAATTTTGATCAATATGAGGGGAATTTAAATCTTTTAGTATGTTAATGATATATGATTAGATATTAAATTCTGCAAATTAACCCCAAGGTTAACTATATTGCTAATTGAAAGTGTTATAGTTTTTTAAAATATAATATTATATAAATCTCTAGTTTAAATGTAGAAAAATAGTAATTATCTTTTTAAAGATGCATAGGTGTATTTGTTTAAAATCTCTTAAATTGGGCTCATAATAAATGTGACTTCAAAATACAGTATAAGGCCAAATACTAAGAGGATTCTTAAAATCATATCATTCAGAATGGTCCACTCAGAAAAAATTCCTTATTTGTATTGTAACATATGTGTCTTGATATATATATATACATATATATATATATATATATATACATATATATGTATATATATACAGACACACATATATATATTTGATATATATTAAATATACTTATTTTTATTTTTTACTTATTAATTTACTTATTTTTACTTTATTTTTTAATTTTTATTGGTGCATTGTAGCCATACATCTAAATGGAGTACAAGATTGTAGAGGCATATATACACACATACTTACTTAGCCCTTCCCCAATTTCTACTCTATCTCTTCCCTCCTCCCTTCCTCTTATCATTAGCTTACTGATTGACTTTGCTAAGTTTATGCATGTACATCATGTAGGGAATCCCCCCACATCCTCTTCAGGTGGGTCATTTCTACTCTATCTCTTCTCTCCTCCCTTCCTCTTATCATTAGCTTACTGATTGACTTTGCTAAGTTTATGCATGTACATCATGTAGGGAATCCCCCCACATCCTCTTCAGGTGGGTCATTTTATTTGCTCATCTATGGTTTCTCCTTCTTCATCTAGACTTCCTCCTATGACCCTTTTTCTTCCTAGCTTCCATATATTGGAGAGCATCAGATTAAAACTGGTATATTTTGAATTAGACCTAAACCCTTAGAGTATAAATTACATTAGCTTCTGGATTTAGCAATATTTAACAGATACTAAAATAGAAATATTTCCCTTTTCAAAAATGTACTTGAGCTTTATTAAAATACATATGTATTATATATACTATATATGTGACAAATATCTAATATATATAAAATGAGTTTTTTTGTTTTGCTTGTTTGTAGTGCTGAGTATTAAACCCAGGACTTCACACAATCTTGGAAAGATCTCTATCACTACATCTGGAGTCAAGTATAATATAGGTATACATCTTATTTGTTTCTTATATTAGATATATTCACAATATTTTGTTAGAACAAAAGGTTCTTATTCCATTAAGAGTGAAGGGTTTAATATGTGCATCTAACTTTCCTCCCTGACCTACCATAAAATTATAATAAAGAGACTTCTTTAAGGAATAAAGCTTTAGTAACAAGGAAAAGAGGAGAAATTTCAACAAAATTTTAGTGTCAGAAAGCACATGAACAGCCGGGTATAGTGGCACATGCTTGTAATCCCTGTGCTTGGGAGGCGGAGACAGGAGGATTGAGCTTGTTAGAAGCCAGCCTAGCTGGTTTAAGAGACTTTGTTTTCAAAAGAATATATAAAATAGGTCTGGGAGTGTAGCCCAGAGGTAGAAAGGTTTCCAGAAACCCTAGTACCACCAAAAAAAGAAAAAAGAAAGCACACAAACAAATGATAAGTAAGCAAGGTTGCAAAAAATACAATTTTAAATGGGCTGAGTAAAAAGTTGAGAACCAAAAAGTTATATCATGGAATTCTCAAAAGACATAGGGCTTATCTACAAAAATTACAACAATAATTAGTACTATAAAAGAGAAGTTGTCTATAAGAAATGATTTTGATAATTTAATGGGCATTGTGATGAATTTATAAATCACTTTTGGAAGAATGGCCATTTTGATGATATTTATTCTGCCTATCCAAGATCATGGAAGATATTTTCGTCTTCTAAGTTCTCTTAATTTTTTTAAAAAAATGTTTTATAATTTTCTTTACAGAGGTCTTTTTTCTCCTTGGTTAGGTTTATTCCTAAGTATTTTTATTTTTTTGTGAGTATTCTGAGTGAAAGTGTTTTCTGGATTTCTTTTTCAGTGAACTTATGGTTAGCATACAGGAAAGCTTCTGATTTTTTAAGATTGATTTTGTATCCAGATACTATGTTGAATTTGTTGATCAATTCTATAAGCTTTTTGGTTGAGTTCGTTGGGTATTTAAAGTACAGTATCATCCCATTTGCAAATTCCTGACTTCAAACTATACTACAAAGCCATCGTATAACAACAGCATGGCACTGGCACAAAAACAGACACATAGACTAATGGAGCAGAATAAAAGACTCAAAAACAAATCCTCTTGCTTACAGCCAATTTATTTTTGATAAAGGGGCCAAAAATATGCATTGGGACAAAAATAGCCTCTTCAAAAAATGGTGTTGGTAAAATCAGTTAACCATATGCAGAAAAATCAGAATAAACCCCGCTTTCTCACCCTGCACAAGAGTCAATTTTATGTATCAAAGACTTGGAAATCAGATCAGAGATGATACAGCTTCTTGAAGCAGGCATAGGTCCAACACTTCCAACACCATAGGCACCGGTAAAAATTTTCTGGACAAGACCCCAGAGGCACACAAAATTAAATGGAGGATCAATATGTGGGACTGCATTAAAATTAAAAGCTTCTTTCCAGCAAAGAAAACTATCAAGAAACTCAAAAGAGAGCCAACAGAATGGGAGAAGATTTTTGACACTTACTCCTCTGGTAGAGGACTAATATTTAGAATATATTAAACAACTCAAGAAACTCATGCTGAAATTTAAAAAATAATCCAATCAAAAAATGGGCAAGCGAACTAAATATATACTTCACAAAAAAGAAATTCAAATAGCCAATAAATGTATTAAAATGCTCAACATTATTAGCAATCAAAGAGATGTTAATCAAAAATACCCTGAGATTTCACCTACCTCCAACTAGAATTGCAATCATTCAAAACACAAATAACAACAAATGCTAGAGAGGATGTTGAGAAGTGGGAACTCTAATACATTTTTGGTGGATGGCAATCTAGTACAAGCACTTTGGAAAACAGTATGGAGGATCCTCAGAAGCATGGGAATAAACCTACCATATATTCCAGCAATACTACTTCTGAGTATCTACCCAAAAGAATGGAGAATAAACTACCAAACTAATGCATATGTATCTATGTTCATAGCTGCACAATTTACAACTACCCAACTACGGACCCAGCTAAGATGTTCATCAAAAGATGAATGCTTTACATAACTATGGGATATGTACACAATAAAATTTTACTCAACAGTAAAGAAGAACAAAATTACATCATTTTCAGGGAAATGAATGGAACTGTAGAACATTATGCAAAGTGAGATTAGTCAGCTATAGAAAGAAACTGAATGTTTTCCCTAATATGCAGAAGCTAGGAAGAAAAAGAGTCATAGGAGGAACTCTAGACGAAGATGAAGAAACCATAAATGAGCAAATAAGAGGCCTAACTGGGGGTGATGGGAAATGGAAAAGAGAATTTTCCTAATGTACATGATGCACATTTACAAATATATCAAAGTTAATCACTGAGCCAAACACAAGAAAGGGAGATAGAGTTGGAACTGGGGAAAAGCTAAATGAGTAATGTGTGCATGTGTCCTCTACCATCTTGTACTCCATTAAGATGTATGACTCCAATGCACCAATAAATATTTTTTTAAAAAGAGAGAATGTGTTGAATCTAGTTGGAAAATAATAGATCTCTATATTTGCAGCCTCTCTCTCTTCTATCTCTCTCTTTCTCTTTCTCCCCTCACCCAAGATCCAGCTCTCCACCAACTGAAAGCAAAGTTCTAGAGATTTTTTTTAAATAATTGTTTAAATTTTAAAATATTTTAAAATTTATACATACATTATGTATATTTTTAAAACATTTTATATATATTTTAAAAGAGCAAATTATGTTCCAAGATGAGAATTCCCAGTCTAGTTGAATTTATTTATTTAATTAATTAATTTATTTATTCATTTATTTTGCAGTAGTGGGGATAAAACAAAGGGGCATTCTATATCCAAACTACATCCCCATCCCTATTTGTTACCCTTTATTTTGAAACAGGGTCTCACTGAGTTGCAGAAGGCTTCACTAAGTAGTTGAGGCTGTCCTTGAACTGCAGTCCTCTTCCCTCAGCCACCACTTCAGCTCTAAGTTTTAACTTTATCTATTTTTTATTTTATTTATACACTATTGTCTCACATCATAATGTGAATCATGTTGACAATGGCACATAGTCACACAGTACTTGGTGGTTCTCCCCACAAAGCTTCTCCTTTTCCCTCCCTCTAATACTGACTGTTCAAGTTAACGTTATATTCACATGTATACACATATTCAAATGTAGCTTTTCCATTAATTAACCTCAGCCTTCTTCCTCCCATACCTCTCCTTTCTGGCTTTCCTTAGGTTTCCCTTCAATTAATAGGATTCTCTCTGGTACCCCTAATATTCTCTAGCTTGAGCATATTAAAGAAAACATATGTCCCTTCTCTTTCTGTGATTGGCTAATCACACTTAACAGAGTGTTCTCCAGGTCTTTCAATCTTCTTTTGAATGACATGATTTTGTTCTTCTTTATTGCTGAGTAGCATTCTATTGTGTGTATTTTCCATAATTTTGCAATCCATTCATCTGTTGACAGACACCTAGGCTAGTTCCATATTTTGACTATTATGAATTATGCTGCTCTAAACATGGGTATGCATATGTTACTGTAGTTCTCTGATTTCAGCCTCTTTGGAATGATATCTAGGAGTGGTATAGCCAGATAGTATGGTAGGTCCATTCCCAGTTTTCTAAGTAATTTCCACACTGATCTCCATAGTAGTTGAACTACCTTGCACTTCACCAACAGTATAAAAGAGTTCCTATTTCCCCACATCCTCACCAGCACTTGTTGTTATTTGACTTCTTTATACTTGCTACTCTGATTTGGGATAGATGGAATCTCAGTATAGTTTTGGTTTGCATCTCCCCGATGGCTAATGATGTTGAACATTTTTTTCCTGCACAGGAATCAACCCGAGATGGATCAAAGACCTGGAAATCAGACAAGAGTCTGTGAAGCTATTAGAGGAGGACATAGGTTCAACACTCCAACATATAGGCACAGGTAGTAACTTCCTCAACAAGACATCCAAATCACAGAAAATTAAAACAAGAATTAATAAGTGGGATGGTATCGAACTAAAATGTTTCTGCTCATCAAAGGAAACCATCAAGAATCTAAAGAGAGAGCCTACAGAATGGGAGAGGATCTTTACCAGCTACCACTCTGATAATGTGTTAAGTCTGAATGTACAAATAGCTCAAAAGACTCTACACTAGCAAAACAACCTAATTAATAAATGAGCAACTGAATTGAATAGACACTTTACAAAAGAAGAGATACAAATGACCAATAGATACATGAAAAAAATGTTCAATATCATGTTTTAAATTTAAAACATGGTAAGTGATGTTAGTCATTTTGAATGCAGAATACAGAGATCCCAAATTCTCTTAACTGATAGTTATTATAATATTTGTAGTAAGGGCCAAATTTGCCTCAGGCAAAAAAAATTAAACTATACCTTTCATAGGAATTTAACAGGCCCAAGAAGAAATATCCATAGATAGAAATATTTTGAAATGTTTTTCCACAAATGGACCATCTAGGTCAATCAGTAATAATACTTAAATTAGATAAGCATTCCCCTATTATGCCACACACAAATAACTTACAAATGTGACTTGAGCTCTCCTTTCATTATAATGAACAGGTTGGTAAGGATTAACAGTCATCTGAAGAAAATTTCTAATATGAAAGATAAAAATTCAAATTTAAAAAATTGTAGAAAAAATTTTCAGGAAGAAGGGAATTTCAAAGTATCATTATTAATATATTTAGAGATAATAAACATCATAGCCATAATTAAAGAACTCATAAAATTAAAACTAGCAGAAATGAAAAACGAATAATAATAATGTTTGGAAGATTGAGATAACAGAATGAGAGCCAGGAGACCAAAGATCAATTTAGTTGGGAAACTTAAGCAATTCTGATGTTAATGGAAAACACTGTTGTGCATGGCAGTGGGGAGGAAGAGGTAGTGAAGTGGGACTGGGGGAGGGCACAATGAATGCCATGTTCATGTATGTTTCCATCACCCTGAACTTCATCATGATCTGTGATTGCAATATATCAATAAAAAATAAATAAAAATAAAAAACCCTGGGTTCTATCTCAGAGTTAGAACACCCCTTGGCTAAATCCCCACCACCAAAAAAGAAGAAAGATTCTTTAAAAAGAAATGACACTAAAACATATCTCAAGTACACATGAAAAAGTAATGAACAGTAGAAACTATGTAGATAAATGTATAAAAGCCAATATTATTGTTAAAAATTAAAAATGAGTTTTACCAAGTTATTATATGACCAAAGAAAAATTAAATAATAAATAACTGAAAATTTAAAAAGTAAAAATGTTATTCACAAAAAAATAAGAGCGGGGGAAGAATAATCAGATAAATACTTCAGAATGTTTTCCTCTCATTGAAGAACAACAGTACCTAAAATTAGAATCTTTTAAAAAACCAACACAGTAAAAGTAGGTATATCCATGCCTACGACTGGAATGATTTATGATGCTAAAGACAAAGAGATCAACAGATTTTGGAGGGCATTTTTTTTTTTTTTTTTTTTTGCGGGTCTGGGGATGGAACGCAGGGGCATGACCTCCGAGCTATATCCCCTGCCCTATTTTTTATTCTTTATTTTGAAACAGAGTCTCACTGAGTTGCAGAGGGCCTAAGTAGCTGAGGCTGTCCACAAACCGCGATCCTCTGGTCTCAGCCTCCCAAATGCTGGCATTACAAGCGTGCGCCACCATGCCCTGCTGGAGGGCATTTTTTAAAGAAAAAAATATACAAAGAAACAGGGTTCTAAATGACTTCGGGCTTTCCTACAATAGATGGAAAGTTTAAATAAAATAAAAAGAAAAATGAAGAAATAGTATAACGTTTTCAATTTTTTCTGGGTAAAAAAGTTTTTAACTTATAATTATATCTCTAGAAAGAAAAGAAAAAAGACAAGATGAAAACATTTTTAGATTTGAAAAGGTACAAAAAATATACCTTTCTGACAGTCTTTTCTAAAACATAGCAAAGTTAGAGAACAAGAAAAGAGAGGGCATGTTAGAAGAGGAGATTCACCCCAGCAGATAGGCAAAGGGGATCCCCAGAAGGCATGAAAAAAGAGGGACCTTAAGATAATATTTAATGGGTAGATACCAAGAAGTGATACTGCTGGATCATATGGTAGATTCTAAACCAAACTACCAAGCTAATGCATGCGTATCTATGTTCATAGCCACACAATTCACAATTGCCAAACTCTGGAACCAGCCAAGATGTCCTTTAACAGATGAATGATTACAAAACTATGGGATATATACACAATGGGATTTTACTCAGCCAAAAAGATGAACAAAACTGGAAATGGGTAGAACTGGAGAACATTATGCTAAGTGAAAGTAGTCAGAGCAAGTAAAAATAGGATGCTTTTCCTAATATGTGGAAACTAGGGAAAAATGGGTCACGGGAGGAAGTCTAGACCAGGAAAGAAAAACCATAGATGAGCAAATAAAGTGACCTGAGGGTGAAAGGAAGAGGAAAGAAGGAAATTCCCTAATGTACATGGCATACATTCAAACATATCAAAGTAAATCAATAAGCCAAACATGAGAAGGAGGGAGGAGGGAAGGACTGAGGTGGGAATTGGGAAAGGCCTAAATAAGTGATGTGTGCATGCATGCCTCTACCATCTTATATTCCATTAAGATGTATGACTACAGCATACCAATAAAAAATTCAAAAAAATTTTTAAAAAAGATAATACTTGCGCTGCAGACACAGAGAGCCACTCTGAGTCAGCTCATATTGGAGCAGAGTGACTCAGATATGCAGACTGTAATAACCCAAATCTTCAGCATCAACAGTCTATTTTGCACTTCTAAGGACAAATTCTCCAACTGAGTGAACTGAATCCATATTGTTGTTCCTACTTTGTTTCCCTTTTTCACTCATGGATGAAGTTCTGCCACTTGACATGTCCTATTTTCTAAGACAGATGGATACTCTTTTTTCTCTATGAAAATATTGTGCTTAAATTTAGTCCTCAGATTTTGAAAGGAACCTCAACAAGCCTAGATTCAGAACACATACAGCAGCCCACTTCCTTTGAACAACAATTTTTGGTCCACTTGGTAGTCAGGTCCCATACTCCTGCTGTATATAGACATTTTCAATATGTATCCTGCAGCTAATTTTATATAAATATTTACATGTATATAATATAGATATGTATTTATATATATATACAAATATAGATATGTACATACACACACACACACACACACACACACACACACTTCAATACCCTCATCTACTTTGTCTCTTTGTAATAGAGAACCTCATTACTATTCCCATAGTGAATATAGTTATTCACTTATAATCATCTCATCTCTTTGGAACTTCCACAACAATTCTACTTACTTAATTGTGATGCGTGTAAATATAAATTCTTGGTATTTTCATCATAATTAGGGTTGGGTTACATAGTTATGACATATGTGCCTCCATTTATTACTTCCAGTCACAGGTTATGTTGTTGGCTAGATCAGGTGTTTTATTCTTCTTCATGCAATTGAATGTTAATCTAGAAAATGATGTTCATTCAAATATTTTGGCTTCTTAGAAAATAAACTTTTTTGTTTTAAACTTATTTGGAAAGTAATTATTATTTTATTACTAATTAATAATCTCACATATATTATAGTGGTATATATATATATATATATATATATATATTAAGGAAGTCTCTACTTAGGCCATAATATCGACAACTTTTAGTTACTGTATAAAATAATATTTTTTACATATTCTATATGCTCTATAAAATGCAGGTTTATAAAAAATTAATTTGATAATAGAAAAATAATTATCAAATTTTACTGGAAACTTACATAATTATTTTCTGACTACTTTAAATTAAAGGTGTATTTTTTCTGCCTAAGATATTTTTTAAAATAATGAATAATTAAAATTAAGAAATACATTAAAATCAAATTAGAATCTGATTGATAAAATGCTTAACTTTATCCAAAATCTGAATATTTTTTGTGAGATATGTTAGGGACGTTATTTACTACCAAACCAATCAATACTGAACGTTTTAGCAGTGATTTGTATAACTTTCCAAAATTATGCTTGGGAAAATTTTTTCTTTAAAATATGAATTATAACTTACAATAACTATGATGCTAAAGTTTTTATATCTCTTGTGTTTATTTTTTTTTCTTTTTGCAAAACTGGAAATGGAACCCAGGGGCATTCTACCTCTGAATTATAACCTCATGCCTATTTTTTACTCTTTATTTTTAAAATAGGTCTCAGTTGCAGAGAGCCTCACTATCTGACATCTTCCTGTCTCAGCCTCAAAAGTACTGGGATTCTAAGTGCATGCTACCATGCCTGGCATTTAGCTTTTAATTTAATTTAGATATTATGCAATTTGATTATGTAACTTTTGAGACTAAGAAAATACTTCATAGAGCTTTTTATAAATTTGTTTTCTGTCAGGGTTCTGATTATATTTTTGTTTATAGTTAATTAAATTAACCAATAAAATAAAATTTTATAGGTTGAGTTCCCATACCATAAAAATAACTTCTAAGCTATGATTACAAAGGTTCTACAAATGTGTTAACATTTAAACATCATTAACATCATTATTAATTATTAATATTGACCCTCTCTCCTCTTCCTTTGATAAATTTGATAATTCTATTACATTGAATTATCAATTCACAAGGAAATTGGATACAATTTGAACTTCAAGCATAAAATCAGTGATCAATATACAGTCTTTTACAACCCAGTGAAAGCAGTCGATATCTATTCATAGACATGATGAGATTATAACTGCCACCTTTAGAACTGTCATATTTTTCTCACTTTAACACCTTAAATCTGAAGACAACATGATATATTTCAGGCCACATTTATTTGGATCTAAGCAACTCATTCTGAGTTTTTTCTTCTGCTCTCCTGGAAGTTGGGAAGTGGCCATCCTGGACTTAGAACCATATAGAATGTGTTCTTCCCTTAATGCAAAGATTCTACAGTGTATTCATTCAGTCATGCAAGAGAAAAAAGAAAGTCAAAGCTGAAAGTAAAATGGACATAATTTTAATGATTTTTTAAATTTTGTGCATTGGATTCAAACAGCAAACTGTGTGCACTCAACTGTTATCACAATGTTGTCAAGAGGTCTGTGTCTTTTACCATTTTACACACAATTGTTCATTACAGAATGTTATCAGTCTTGTGGAAACCAGGGGTGTGGCATGGTAAGCAGTGGTGGTAGTGCACCTAGCTTTTATATTATCTAACTTGAAAATATTTCTCTTCTATGATTCCTTTTTTCTTGATAAAAATAGTTTTCACCAAACGTTGGTGGTGCACACGCACTACCATTCATGCTTGACATCACACCCCTGACAGGAACACGTGTTCTTGTTTTGTTGATAAAAAGTATTACAAAAATTTCCATACAAAAACTATTTTCATAGAAATCTTGCATTTCCACAAATAAACCTGAACATTTTTTGAAAAAAAACTGCTCAAGAATTTTGTTCATTTAACATTGTGACTGTATCGATAAATGCAGTCCACTTCAAAGTTCTCTGCACATACTTTTCTATAGATGACAAGTCCCCTTTCTCTTATCACCAAGATCTGCCCAGTCTCCATTGAGTTCATTTATAGCAGGAACGAGAGATTGGCTTGACATATCTGAATGTTAGAATCAAAGCTTCCGTTTTCCACATAGCCATCAACCAATCAATCAATACTGAGCCCTCCTTTAAAACTGAAGACAAAGATTGCAAAACACCATCCTTTTAACTCAGAATCATTGAACCAACTGTTGCTTTTTTTCTTTCTTTCTGGTGTGGGCTTAGGGAAAGGGAATCAGGAAAAGGAGTGGGATCTGGTAAGCCTTACATCTCCTGCCTTGGTGAATTTTAGAAAAAAAATTATTGCCTTCATAATTAAGATTTCTATTTCAATCAGTGGCACAAACTATCAGAAAAAGGATAAAAAAAGGAAAATAACTGATGAAGATCTGCTTTATATTCCACTTGCCATGGGATTAAGATGTGTTTTGCATTACATTTTTTCACATCCTATAAACACAGATTGTCTATTCAGATGATAAGTATGCTGAGTAGTTGGGGGCTAGCAACATCATCACCTCTATTATCTGGGTGTTCAGAAGACTGTACTGCTTCTCATAACACTACAGTTTTTGCTGATTCCAAGTATTTTTATTTATAATTACTTTTTATACTGGTTGCCCTGTTGGACATTGATATTCCACCTCCTGGCAACAGTTGGGCTTCAAAAGGAACCTGTAATTTCTCACTGGACTGCATTTGAAACCAGCCACAAAATGCGCGTGTAACATTCACTCAGAAGAAGGGAGGGACCCATGATAAACAGTGTAACCCCGTGTAACTTGGTTGATCCGCGATGCTTGTACATCAAATAAGTCTGATCACTGCAACGGCGTAGATCACAGAGTCTCTAGTTCATAGACACAGCGGCATGAGGTAACTCATTTTATTTTGCACAGGTTGCATATTTCCACAGGAAACATTCTCGCTAAATTGTTTGGAAAAAGAGACGACAGTTTGTGCTTGGGTGTATGGCCTCCCAGCTCTACGCCATGGTTTCTTTACCTGGCAACCTTCTGTCGTTAAATGTGTGCATGTTGATAACTTCTTCTGTTTTCACAATAACTGGGGCCTGTGGCTTGTGTTTTAGCCGACGCTGGCACTTCAGGGACATCCTCAGCTCTTCTACCATAGCACTACAGAAGGACCTCTACAGAAGAACACAAAAAAATTGACTATTATAAAACAGATAAATGGTAAATATCTGGAAACAATATCAAAATCATTCTTAATGAATTTGCCAATATAGGAGCCTTGAGGTTTTGGAATATTGCATTCTAAAGCTTATAACAAATTGGTAAATTTAAATGTACAACACATTGTGATTGAATGATGTCATCAAAGTGGGATAATTTAAGGAAATCTCCACCCAATATTGAGATGAAGTCTTAACTAGTAATGCATTTAATTCACATTTAATTTACATATATTGAATAAGATATTCTTTTATGACATTATGTAAAAGTGATGAGCATGAGATAGAAATTGACCTTAAAATTTAAATACAAACACACAAATTTATACCAAAAATCCATTCTTGGTAGTTGAAAATAATAACAGAAGAAATGTACTATTTTTCAAATCACAAGATGAGGTATGCAAAATTTCTCTAAACATTGATTCTTCTTTGGGCATCTCAAAACAACAAAACAGTACTCACACAGACATAAAAATATGAAAATAATTGTTTTGTATTTAATTACTCTTTTGTAATTTTTACCTATAAAACACTGATGTGATTAGAAACAAATATGATTTAATCATGAAGTGAGAAATTATAACATCTTAAGCATTTATGAACAAGTATTATCTTTATTTTGTCCTCATCAACTTGGTAACTAAGAGCTGTAAATAACTCATCTCATGAGGAAAGTAAATGACCCTAAATTTTTTCTTAATCTCTATCTTTTTTGCAATAGGTTTCCTAGAAATTTTGTATATCTGAATGTCATTGTCATAGCAATTACAGTCATAAATATGAAACAAAATGATGTTAGTTTCTCTCCCCACCTGATTGAGATGTGGATTAGTTACAAATAAATCAGAATCATGGACCAACTGCATATTGTAGTTGAAAGTCAGAAGGACTGAGACTTAGGTTAGGATCTTCCAGTACAAGAAGCAAAATGTGGACAACAACTAAACATGTGGACGAGTATGAAAACTTTACATGAATTTAAAAAGTAATATGAAAAGATGATGAAATAAACCTAATCAAACATGAAGATTTATTTGTTGCATTAGGTGTTGATACCTCACTTTTATTATTTTAGCTTAGTTTCAGGAGAATATAGGATAAAAATCTTTAATAATGCACATATATCATGGTTTTAAAAGCCTTGTATATATAATCTTTTGTGGCACTAAAAACAATACTTTAAATTAATTCGGTCTTTATGGGCAAGAGAAAACCAACTCAGAAAGAGAGAGAAAGTGACTTTTTGTAGCTCACCTGAAACTTCAGTGTATCCTGATACAGTTTTGTGATTTTTTTAATACCACTATAGAACATTTTTATTCATCTCTGACTATATCCTCATTTTTTTAAAAGATTTTTAAAATAATTTACTTAATGGTCTTCCTATCAGTGTCTATCTTATCTGTTAAGAGTTTATGGGTTGCCAGGACAACTTTAACCATCATTATTTAATAGCATATTCTTTACTAAGAAACAGGTCAAATATATATCAACCATTTTCTTCTATCATGACTTTTCTGATTCAGTTCTTCCCTTTTCCTTATCTCTATCTCATCTCTGTTTCTATCTTTATCTCATCTCTATTCCTCTCTCTTTATCTTTTTCTCTTCTCTATCTGTACCTCTAGCTCTATCTTTCTAGCTCTTCTTTTTGTTCACTTTGTGTTCTCCTCTGCTTGGAGATCTATGACTTTTCTTCTTTTCTTTCCTTTTCTCTGGCACCCTCCCTAATTCTTTCATCCTTCAATTAACTTCAACCTTTTTAAAATATTTTTTATTGGTGCATTGTAGTCATATCTCAATGGGATAAAAAAAAAAACTTGTGGAGATATACATGCACACACCACCCAATCAGCCCTGTTTTCTTGACCTCAGGTTATGACTCAGGTTTGAGCTTATGTAGGAAACCCTTTCAACGGGCTCATTATTTTTATCCTCACTGGTTTCTATCTGGCCTCTAAGATTTCTGTGTTTCACTCTTGCTGAATTGTAGAGATCAAGTTCTCATGGCTCTATTTGTACACACATGTGTTTTTTAAATGCTGACCACATTAACAACAGCTACATGTGACCCTAAAATTTGAATTCTCATTTAGCAGCATTTCTGATTCAGCTGCTTAAAAGCTTTTCACATCTAGAACCTTAGCAAAACACAATGTATCGCTTTAGCATTTGTTTAAAAACATTGAATGAGTAAAAGTATTAATTTATTAGCACTTATAATGAGTGCTGATTAAATGCTACACACGAATCCCTACTAACTATAAAGTCACTGCCGTGCATTATTTACAGTGTTAAATTATATAGTTATGAAATTCATAAGTCATATTTCTTTTTTTTATTTTATTTTTGTGGGTCTGGGGATGGAACCCAGGGGCATTTGACCTCCGAGCCACACCCCCTGCCCTATTTTTATTCTTTATTTTGAAACAGGGTCTCACTGAGTTGTAGAGGGCCTCACTAAGTAGCTGAGGCTGTCCGCGAACCGCGATCCTCTGGTTTCAGCCTCCCAGATTACAAGCGTGCGCCACCACGCCCGGCTCATAAGTGATATTTCTAATAAAGGATTTATACGGCACCTGCCGGCCGCATGTGGATATAGTGTTTCTCATTGCTTAATACCTACTATTAGATGTATTTATTAAGAACATGATGATAATGATGATGAAGATGATGATGATGACAACACTGCAGAAATGGGGAAATCTGACTCCAAAAGGGGAAGGAATACATAGTCTTGAGGTAACTTAGTCTTGGCTCTCTGTTGAAACATTTAACAGAAGAAATGATTAGATAATATAACAAGGTCAGAACTTGATCCCATTGACTCTTACAATGTTATAGGATGTGAGTAACCTTTTATTGATTGAAATAAAGGCTTTGTTTAAAACTGATAAATCCCACACACATTAACAATGTTTTAACAACTTCTTCTTTTAGACCTTTTTGATTACATTAGTTTCAAAAGTGAAAAGAATAGAAATATCAATTGTTTTCCCTACTGAAAGAGTAGACTAAGAAACTTATTTTTCTCAGGAAAAAATCTTATAAATGTACATGCACATGCAACTATTAAGTGACTCAGTTTTATTTCTAGGAAGCTCAGTAAATTCAGTATTTAGTATCCTATGCTTACTTCAGACTATAAATTAAGACATACAAGACTATTTTAAGTAATTTTATCAATATCAAATTAATGTTGCTAATACAAAATGTAGGTTAAAACATGCTCTAATAAAAGATCAGAATACTTTCATCTTTTATACTTTTAAACTTTCATTAACAAATAATATTTAAAAATTTAGAGACTCTCAAAATTATAAACCTGTAGCCTACCTTTACCATTTTAGACTTCATCTAATTTACAAAAGCCATTAAAAAGTGAGAATTTTGCACAAGCAACCTTTAATCAGCCAACGGTCTTGATGCATGATGCCAAAATATCGATTTTATAGATCTTCTCTCTGAATAATCTGAATTTTATCTGTCAGCCTAAGATTACCTGAAAAAATGGTATTCTTTTAGGATATTAATAAAATCACTGTGAGACAATAGTTCTTTTCTCATTTAGAGAATATTTTAAATCTATCAGAAAACTTTGGTAACCTTTAGATTTAAGCAAGATTTGGAATCACCATGATAAGTTAAAATAATTTTGTGATATTATAAAGTACTGCTTAGTTGTTTTTCTAGGGCAAACATATTCTTTTTGTTATTAAGATTTCTAGAATGTCAATTACCTGTCTTGACCTGTGTATCTAAAGTTCAAACTTCACAGATTTTGTGAAATAGACTCTTTACCCTTACTTCGAGTTGCCAAGACATTGCTATTACTTTTGAATAAAGCTTTAACTTGTTATCATTCAGTAGAAACATATTGTTTTTCCTACTTCAGGTAATAATTGGAATTTTTACAGGTTTTTTATTTTACTGTACTATATAAAATGTCTTTTAAAAAATCACCTGCACATAACATGAATGCCTCAGGGTACCATAAAGAAACAGAAGGAAAGAATAAAAGAAGTGAAGAGGGAAGGATGAAGGAGGCAGTGAGGGAAAGGAAGAAGGAAGGAAGGAAGGACTGTCTTGCCTTTAAACCACTTCTTAGAGGTGGAAACCCATGCATTGTGTCCTTGAATAAGAAAAGTCCCTTAGAGTGAAAGCAACAGTAGAAATGTTTCTCCACATTAATGTAACAGACTACAAAAAGAAAAAAGAAAGTCACAAGGATACTAACCATTATTAAAAACCTCTTTTAGTAAGTTTCAAAAGTTTACTAAACAGTGTCTGGATGGTATGGTGGCACTAACCAAATAGAAGATTCCTGAAAATGAAAATTTAAATCTTTGAGCTGTTAGCATGTATAATTACATTAAAATCAGTAAAATTCTTTATAAAATTTGCTAGATTGAATGCAGTAAGCTCTATTTACAGATTCATTCTCTGAAATAATGAATTCCTAGAAGACTTGGAAGAATGAAACTCACTATATTTACACTGAATTTTAAGCCCTACTTTGCCTTTTGAGTATAATAAGAAAACACATCAATAGCCCAGAGATACACAGTTCAAAACATTATTATTATTACAAAATAATTTATTCATAATAGCTCAAGTGTCTAATTTATAAATATATGATAACATGATATAACAGCATTTGGAGAAAAATGAATACTTAATATTAGAAATCTATTATAACCATGCTCCACAATGAACAATGACACATTTAAACTTCATTTTTAAAGTTTAAGGATAAAACTATATATTTTGCTGTTCTATTTCTTGATAATATAAAATTAACTAAATGATATTTTAGTTTTTATTCAGAAGAACACAATCATTTTTTAATACAGTTCTTATTTAAATTCTTGTGGAAATATCTTTTGAGTTTTTCTAATTTGATTTTATAATTCAGTATTCCAAAATTATATATTAGCATATATCAACCAAACTGTTTTACTTTTCTTTTTTATTTATATTATTTGTTAACCAATTTTACATTCACAACCCATTGTTTTACACTTTCCAGATAATTTCTGACCCTGAAAATAATTGTCTCTACAATTGTGGATCATATGTAGAGATGGTAAATAAAACAATCAGTGCAATTACAGAAAATCATAATAGATTAAACAGTAACTAAACTAACTCAATAACTAAAATGGGATGAGATACAGCATACAAAAGATATAAGTTGTAACATAGTACTTTATGTGAATATTAATGCATTAAATAAAGAAATATCATAGAATGTGACCAGTGGATTTTTCCTTTTAATTTATACTAAGTTTAATTGGCAACATTTTAAAAATGTCAAACAGCTGATACTATACGTCAACATTAGGAATTAACCTAAGGCTCTATTACACATAAGTGTAGCAAAGAGATAAGTGGTTAAAACACTCATGATCAAAAATACATGACAACTTTGACCTTCATATTCAGTTTTGTCGCAGCTAAGATTTTGAAAATGTTATACTACTTACATAAGCTTTGCCGAAATCGGAAGGGACTTAATGTGTAGGGTTTTTAAGAGATTCTATTGCTTAATCACTGTAATTTCATAATAAAAGAAACTAGAACTTAAGCCAAGTTACATATCTAATGCTATGCACAGAACTAGTATCAGATCTAAGACAAGAACCTTTACTTCTTTACTTCTCTGAATGCTTTCTTATATTACGTAGCCTCATTAGTGATGATTTCATTCTCAGTTGAGTTTTCTACCTGTAATCTATTCTTTTTTTCTTTTTTTTAAATTGGTATACTGTAGCTATATATACCTTATTGGAGTACAAGATGATAGAGGCATACACATCACTCATTTAGCTGTAGTAAGTGAATTAGCTTATTAGCTTCACTTATCTTACTAAGTTAATATTTTACATATGATATTATAGTGTAGATAAAAATAAAAAATGAAATAAAGATATTTCTCAGTAAATTAAGTCACTAATTTTGCTATGCTTTTGCTTGGATAAATTTACAATGATAAGCATAAATTAAAATATTCTCAAAAACTTTAATTTTAAGAGAATAACCCAATGTTTTCCTTCATAATACATTTGCAGATATAAAACAGAAAAAAGAATGCATGATTATACATTTTTATATTCCCCTATTAAAACTTGAAAAAAATAAATAAGGTCTGACAAGTTTCAATAACACATTCATCAATATATCAGTAAAATACATTTATTTAAATTTAACTGATACATAACACAAAAATGTTGCATATTGATAATGTGATATGTTGATATATGCATCTGCTACATGATGTTTAAATTATTTTCAATGCATCTGTCTCCTCACTTATAATTTCTTTATGAAAAATACATTCAAAATCTAATATTTTAAAAATGTACAGTGCTATCTAGAGATATAACTTTTCACTTTTATCTAACTGTAACTTTGAACCCAATGATCAACCTCTCTTCACTCTGCCTCCTACTTTCTCCTGCCTCTGATAACCAACATTCTATGCTCAACTTTTAGGTGATCAATTTTTTTTATTTCCACATACAAGTGAGATCACATGATGCTTGTCTTTTTATGGCCTGCTTGTTTTACTTAATGCAATAATTTCCAGTTCCATCATGTTGTCAGAAATGATAGGATTTCACAACTTAATTCTTCGATCATTTCCATTAAAAGTTCTTAGCTTTATTTATTTTTTAAAAGAATAATAAAGAACAGACAACTTTAAACATGGTTAAACCAAGTTGAGCTATGCTCTCAAGAATTTTCAACTCCAATACTTATCCTTAAGGAGTTGGAAACTGTAACCATTAGATAGAGCTGATGATTAAAAGCCATAATTTTTAGGCCATAACTGCTAATAATTCAACCTGCAAATCCACATATTTTCCCAAGGAAACTTTAGGGACAAAGACAATAAAAAAAAGAGTTAAGTAATCTACCTTCATTGTGTATAGCATATTATAATTTAAAGAATGTTAGGCTAGATATCAGTGACCCTGGAAAACATACTTGAGCCTGGAAACACTTATCTTTATCAACTGCATGATATAGATAACATTTTCATGGGCTTTTGGGTCATTTTGTACTGAAGGTATTACACTTTAAAGAGGTCGAATGTCATTTGTAAAAATAAGATAGCGACATTCCTTTTTGTGAAGCTATAATTTTAATTTTAATACATGACTTGTACGGATAAGAAGAGAATGTATTGTCATAAACAATTGATACAAAAATCCTTTAGCAGATTTGGAAGTCAGTTATTGAGTTCAATAAAGATAAGCATCTTATTTCAAAGTATTTTATATTTGCATATAAAGACATTATAAAAAGTCTTTTGGTAAGTCCTTATACTTTTTTCAGAGAAAAACAGTGATATACAAACAATACAATCCAAAACATTTTTCCAAGATTTATCTAAAACTTTTAATTTGTAAGTAATGATAAATTTCATAGTTAAATTTTCTTCTATTGAGAATAAAAGTTAGAACTTTTAACTCTTAGAAATTTAAACGCAGTTAAAATTATTTGCCTCAAGTGTAACTGATGAGAAGTTCAGAACCTTCATGATGTTTAGATATGCATCACTTTAAACAAAGACTGAAATAAAATGCTTACTTGTAATTTACAATGTCATTGGCATTAATATAACTTATTAAGTAAATGAGTACAATTTTACTGCTGCTTAAACTACTTCTTCAGTATATTGAAAGCAATTTGTCTATGGCTATCTGTAAGCAACTTGTTTTCATTCTCTGATTCCCACAAAATACGGATTCAGCCAGCTTTGAAATGCATTTTCCTTCTGAGTAGTTTTTCACTTAGGAGCCATAGTCTTGCAAGTTTAAATCAAACCACTTTAATTTCATCTTATCATTTACCCAAATTCAAAGTTTCATTTATTTGTAGATTTATTACTCTAAGTCATCTTTTAGATGTGTTACTCAACTATAAACAAAAATATTCTATGTGCTATACAAAAATTGGTTTTGAGTTATCAGTAAGAGGGAAAATATCATTATTTAGAGATTATCTTAGATTAGATTTGCCAATGTTCTGTAACACAGATAACAATAAAGACTGAAATGGATTATATCCTGATAAACAACTGTAATTCATGATTCTTATACTATTGTGTACTTCAATTATCTTAGAAAAATAGAACAAAAATATGTGTTCAATATGAGATACTATCTTATAAGCGCAGCATCTAAGCAACAGTCTACATATTTTAATTTCTCAGATGTATTCATTATATTTACAGTTAAGTGATAAGAAAATAAATATTTTTGTCATTTTAAAGTGTTATTTTAATAGAAGAGCATGCAATAATTTATGGTGAAGCCATTGGATTAAAAACAATTTTTATAGATTCATTTTCAATTTAATGAGAAAGAAAATATTTCTGTATACCATCCAGGCCAAAAAAGATCACACTATGTGTAAATGTTACTATTCTTACTTGAAATAAAAAAAATACAGAATTGTGTATATCATTTTAAAAGAAAGCATATTTAAATGTGTATGACATAAATTTAAAACAAATTGATGAATCATTATTATGTTACAAATAATTTTAGAAAAATTAAAATTATTATAAAACTTTTTACATTTACAAAGCCAACATACATTATAATTACCAGACAAAACTATATTCTGTATATTAAGCAGCTTTTTTCAGCTGTGAGAAAATATCCTAAGAAAAAAACAAGATCTTTCCAACAAATCTGTGCACCAAAAATGAGCAGATTATCAAATCATACAAAGGCATCTTAGATTGTTTGCTACAATCCAATTGTTATACCTGAACCTTAAGAAGCGATGTTTAAAGTCAATGAAAAGTTAAGCCAAGAAGAAAATTGATTATAAAATACCCATGTTATTGGTTGTATTTTCAGACAAGAAATGTTTGAATGTCTTTCCAAATGATCAAGTTATATATTTAAAAAAATAAAAAGAATTTTTTAAAAAGTTTGAGTAAATATAAAGCAATATATTTTGTATATTGATATTTGCATTAAAATTAAAAATAGCATTATAAAATTATTATAAACCATCATATGTTTATCTGAAAAATGCAATTCATATTTATTTTTTAAGGGCCATATATTTCAGCTTGTCTTCTGTTTTCATTTTTAACCTGCCTTAATTTTAATAACTTTTCTCAAATTTGAATGTCAAAAGACATTGTCCTCAGGAACTATTTGTTATCAATAATATTTTACAAAATAAAGGTTATACAAGACATTTTATTTCCAACTTTTAACAGTAACATTTATTCTTAAAAATATCATCATCATTAGAAGGCTTGATATGTAAATATATTCCTATTCATACATTTTATTCACAAAGTAGATCTTCAACTAAGCTATGTGTACATTGTATATGAAAGCCTATTTAGATTTAAACAGGAAAGTTCATTTATTATTTTTAGTGAACTGATATGCTTTATACTAAAATGAGATCAAAGAAAATGAGTAAAGAAAAAGGTGATAACACAATTTGGGCCAGAATTATAGTTAATACATTCTTGATTAACTGCATTGTACAAAATATTTCATTACAGATTTGGTTCTTAATATTTAGTGAGTGAATAAGTTATTTCACAAGTGTGTACCTTCTTTTTAAATTTTATGAAATTTAGACTAAAAACCCATGTATAATAAATATAAGTAAACTGTGAATTGCTATATATACTCATGCATGTTTTATGATAAAATCTAGGAATACCTTATAGCTAATTTAATAAATTAAATAAGGTATTAAACAGCTGTATAATACAGCATAACAAATTGTTTTTCAAAAAAAATAATGAATAACTATGACTCAAATTCATCACAATAAATAGAATAAGTTATAATAAATCAATACTTATTTAATGTACCATCTTGAATTATACAGAAACATAGCTATAATTCTCTATTATATAGAGACATATTTAAAAATATGTCACCTGGATCTATTTTATCATTAACATAATTGACAAATGGATCAGATAGGTAAATATATGATATAGATAGATGATAGATAGGTAGATATAGATATATTACACCACCAGGTACAGGTCAAGATCCTGAATATACAAAAAAGATGCAGGTTCTTGTTCCAAATGAAAGAACAGTCTAATAGAAAGAACTTCCACACAGAAGTCAACAAATATGAGCTCAATAATGTGCTAAAGATAATGGAGATGTGCATAACATACGTAAATAAAAGATATATAGGCTTAATGCTCAAAATGATTTGAAATGAGAAAAAATATCTTCTCAATTTTTCAACAGGTAAGGAATATTTTTAAGATAGTAGTACCTAAAATAAGCTAATAAAAAACATAAGAAATACAGGTCACATTTAATTTATTACAATAGGAAATGAAAACTGACCTCCATCTTGTAGAAATAAGCCATGTGTTGTACCCAAACCTATTGTATCTATTGATTAGGAAAATGTTCTGGACAACTTAATGCCTGATTTTAAATGACTGGTGGGAATTTGCAATGTAGAAAATAAGAAGGTTTGCTTCATTTGAAATGAAAAGCATGGCCTTGGAAAATGGAAATAAATTTAGTGTAGTTAGAGAAAAGGTACACACTAGAGAGAAGCCATAGACGAAATCACAGCAGCAGACAGGGACAGGTCATGAATGGTCACATGTGCTGAGTTAGAGAATCTGTCTTTTCATTATAGAAGATAGGTGGAGACTGTGTGTGACAGCAAGGGGAGTGTGACTTTAATAATTTTTAATAACAGCCCATTTATTTCTTTCAGGAGTAATGTTTTATGACTCATCTGTTACAGTTTTAAAAAATAATATCAATTTCCTTTTCCTAATTTTTTAAGGTTATGTAAAGTCCATGGAATACCAAGAGATCTGACTGATATCTGTAACATTCAATGGAATCAATTACATATAATAATGAAGTAGATTTATTTTTTAAACTTAAATCACCTCTTTGTTTTTGTTTTAAAAAGAATGCTATTTTTAAAAAAAGTTGTTTTGGGGCATAGCCTAGGTATATCATATGAACAAGACACCTAGAGATAAGGACAGTACCACATATTGTCAAGATTTACTTCATTTGGTTTATTGTAATAATAAGTTGTAATGTAAAGAAAATAATTACATATGGGTAATTTGAGGTTCCAATTAGAAAAGCCAAATTCCTTCTATAGTGGACTTATTTTAAGCAATAATTAATCAAATATCACATTTACTGACAAACTGTAATTACATTGTTAATCAATGTGTTAATATGGTTGGTCCTTGATCAATCTTCTGAACATAACTTCAAATCTCATTTCATACCACAGAAAGGATCATGATACAAAAAGTATACTTAGATATAACCATCAGTCACACAAGTGCAACAAATATTTGATTTAGCCATGCCAGCAGAAATAGCCATCTTTGATGTGGGAAAATAAATTCTGTGATTTCCTGAATGTTTCAATGTTTATAATTATTTTAGTCATATACAGAATGGAATTATCAAAATATTCATTTATAAAAATGTTATTTGTAAGTATCAAGCACTCTAGTCACGTAGAAATATAAAAAATGCTATTTCCAAATTTATGATTCTGGAAAAGGGTCAGTCATCATAACATTAATTATTAAAGCAAAAGAAGCATATTTTCAACTGTTTTAAAAATAGTTTTAAAGTTATAAGTATTTTAAATAGTAGCATGTATCACTGTATATTATTTTTAAATAACACTCTTCTACTCTTTATTTACCAATAAAATTGCATAAACCATTTGAAAATTAAAAAGACTATAACATCACTCTAAAACAAGTTCTAAAATTAAAATCTAATATTTGTTGTGTTTTATTAAAAATAAAAAAGATGATTACATACCCCAAACTATTGAAATAAAGTGCTGGAAGACTTTAAAATATTAGTTATTTCATGCCCAGATCTAAAGCATTCACAAACAATAAATGTCAAGTACTATCTTAATGATTTTTATATTGTTCCTCATTTTTGTAGAAATGAGGAAATTATAGACTAGAAATGAATAATCTAAATGAGATCACAAACCTCTCAAGAATATAGTACAAAAGCATTTATACAAACAACTAATGTATTAAAATACAAAGACATTTATAATAGCCTCAATATTTTGAGGTTATATATATTCTTATAAAGACTCTGCAGCAAGGGAAAAAGATCTATATTAAATGGCAAAATATAAACCACGATATTTTCAGAAATTCATTACCATAGAAAATTAATTGTATATTTCATGATGCTAGCTAATATTTAATTATAAAGTTATCGGGCTAATAATATTCAAATAACATTTTCATCTATTCTCTAGATTGAAACTGTTAACTACTATTGTATCTTAAAATCCTTTTTAACTGTAGAACATTATCTCTTTCATAATATGATTCTTTAATTTTGCTTCTTTCATCCACTATAACCCCCCATTTAACTAACCACAGTGAACTCTAAGCAATGAAAGTTCCTCTTTATTCAGTTCCCAATAAGATGGAAAAAGCCATTTGTCCTGAAGCTGACTATGATTAAATATATTACAATTAAATTAAAATTCATGAGGATGATTATGAGTCTTTTTGTGAAATATATTATATTTCACAAAATATAATTTTTGTTATATAATGAATGACACAGACAATTAACAGCCATGGTTCTAAGCAATACCGTCAGTTGGAAATCTCAAAATGCTTTTCATTTGTGTTTTATTAGCAGGAAAAACAGTGACTTAAATTGCAAAAAAGTGACATTTACCTTTTCCAATTGAGCGTTTTTTTTGGATTTGTATAAAAACTCTCCCACTGCCACAAAAACCGAGAGCACCAAGCCGGCTGCCAGCACAATGAAGATGCCACCAATATTTTGCACCCCCAGGGCACTGGCCTCTTTGCTCTCCTCTTCTGGGCAGCCGTTGCCCCTCCACCACTTCTCCTTCATCATGTGCAGCTTGCCCTCCTCCTGCAGCTGAAGAATTGCTATGGTGATTTTGTCTCGATATGGAGAACCTGAGAAAAGAGAGGGCAGGTGCATTATTTCAAGGAAAACAAAACATCCTAATTAAAGGTTAGTGTGATGAGAGGAGTGCAGACACTTTTCAAAGGCTTCAGAGTGTGCCAGTGCTTATTTTCAGTAGGAAAGATCAACTGGTAAAAGGCAGATTCTAGAAGTTTAGTAAGATAAATAAAGCAGAAAGCCTTTCTAGATTTGAAAGAGTAATGTGTATTTTGCTTTGAAGAAAAAAAAATAAGCATTTCCTCCTTCTGAAAGGCAGACAGCTGAGAGCATTGGAAAATAACAACAGTAAGTAGAAACTCGTGAAAAGAAATGTATAGAGTACAAAGATGTTTAGTTCATGTCTCAGAACAGTTCTAATAAGCCAGAGTATTGATAAATCAATAGTTTCTACATTTTAGCAAAGTAGTGAAAAATTGTGTTTCCTTAGATTAAATATTATAATTTAAAGTAGTCATGATTAACAAACTGTAATAATTTGTAGATAATGAGCATTTACTTTCATTTTCTAATTGATGTGAGCTTTAAAAAGCACAGGTTGGGGGAAATGGGGAGGGGCACCCTGTGCATGTATGTCATAGTTAACATGATTTACATTATCATATGAGACTATAATGCACCAATAAAAGCACAAAATTAAAAAGTCACAGGTTGTATAGACTCTGTTTATTCAAAATCTTTATGGCAGCTTGGTATGGTTGCACAAGCCTATAATCCAGTACTTGGGAGTCTGAGACAGGAGGATTGTAGATTTGAAGACAGCCTCAGTAATTTAGTCAGGCTTTCATCAATTTAGCAAAACGTTGTTTCAAAATAAAACAAAAAGCCTGGTGTGGTGGCGCATGCTTGTAATCCCAGCCTTTGGGAGGCTGAGACAGGAGGATCGCAGTTCGCAGCCAGCCTCAGCTATTTAGTGATCCTTTGCAACTCAGTGAGACCCTATTTCAAAATAAAGAATAAGAAATAAGGTTGAGGGTTTAGCTCAGAAGTAGAATGCCCCTGGGTTCTATCCCCATTACCACAAAATTTTTTTTTAAAATAAATAAAACAAAACAAAAAGGACTAGGGATGTAGCCAAGAGGTAGAATGCCTCTGGGTTCTACCCCCAGCCCCCCAAATTTCATTATAGAAACTTAATTCCTAATTCAGGGACCCTATAGCCAGACATTTTAGTATTTATTTTTGATTTTTTATCATTTTATGCTTGGGGAAGATTTTCTTTTCTGCCGGAAGCAACAAATTAAAATAAATTTTTATTTATGCTTATGAGGGTAAATATTCATCTTATTAGCAGCGATATAAGTATTATTTTGCTAATTTAATGTCCAGAAGCACAAAAAGAATAATGAATTACATGTATCTTTTAACATCTCTCCCAAGGGATTGATCTTACTAAATTTTTCCACCCAGAAATATCTTACTTTTAAAGTATAATTTTCTTTCCTAGAACACTATATTAACATTACACTTTTCTGCCCAAATTCACCCAGTGTGTTTCCTTACTTACAGAAAAATACTAAATATTTCAGCTTTTATCCAGTACCACATTTGCTTATATATGTCAATATATCTACATCTGTATATCTCTTTTAGCTTGAGTAGGGCAAAGTAAAAGCCAAGGGGAATTTTAGGGAACATGCTTCTTGAAGCTTCAGATAGGAAGAGCTACCTAACACAACTGCTGAGCCGTTTCTTTAACACATCCTTTTATCTACTCAAAAGAACTAGAAGTCTACAAAACATTTTTTCACAACTTATAAAAAAAAGTGCAAATTTGCCAGGCATGGTGGCACATGCTTGTAATCTCTGCTTGGGAGGCGGAGACAGGAGGATCACTCAGGTTCGAAACCAGCTTTGCTGGATTAAAGAGACCCTGTTTCCAAATACAAAAATATATTTTAAAAACTAGGTCTGGGAGTGTAGTCCAGAGTAGAAGGGCTTCCAGGAATCCCAGTACCACAAAAAAAAAAAAAAAGTGCAAGTTTTATTATGAAATAGTCACTAAGTATACTAAGGATATTTCAGCTGCTGGGTTTTCTTCTTGTGCTCTTTCAAATACTACTCAAATGACAATGCTTCTAACTAAATGGACCTAATTTTCATTTGTTCTGTTTTTTTCTATGTTAAAATTTTACAAGCTGGGCATGTTAGTGCATGAAGGTAATCCCAATACTTGGGAGGCTGAGACAGGAGGATCTTGGGTTGATGAAAAACCTCAGCTTCAGCAACGTAGTGAGACCTAATTTAAAAAAAAAAAAACATAGGGTTGAGATTATAGCTGAGAGGTAGAATGTCCCTGGGTTCCATTCCCAGTACTGCAAAATAATAATAATGATAAAAATTTTACAAATAAATTTTATCTTCCTAACTTGTAAAAAAAAGAAAAATGCTGGTGTTGAGTGTGGATTCTGCCCTCTTTCCCCCAGCAACCATTTTAGTCTTGGTGTCTCAGCCTAGAACTGCTCTACTTTCTACAATATTTGCTCACTTACTGAATAATCAGCTTAGGTCATTCATTATTACTATTTCCCTGTCTATATGTGGCCTATTCTACATTACAAGCTCTTTAGAATTAAAGATCTGTTAATTCATCTCTGATTTTTCAATCACTTCTTACTTAATAAGCGCTAGAGAAATGTTTGCATATTCTGGGAAGTATAATATCTAATTAAGAACATTCTTAATATAAGAGTGACAATTTTGTAATTTGTGTCTTTCTGACATGTAATAAAACACTATCAGAGCCATCTTGTTTGGCTGCCCGTGTTCATTCATTCACTATGTTTAGCCTAGAGCTGTTAGGTCACTTTTACTCTGAATAACCATTATTATTCATGGTTTTTCTTCCTCCTGCGAAATAAATGTATAATTGAAAATGGTAAAAAAGTTTTCTCTTTAAGCATAATAACAGTTTATCAACTGTATGATTCAATTAGAAAATGGTATTGTATCTGAAACAAATCCTGTGCTGGGAATGATTGAGAAAATGGCCATACCTAGCTAACACAGAGATGAAGTTTGTTTGCTAAAGTACAGTTAGAAGCAGGATTTGAGGCTGATTACATGGAAAATAGACTTTCAAATATAGAATATTCTTAATCCAGATAAATACTTTGAGTCAGCTCATTTTCCATGCTGAGCTGTATTGAAAGTATAATTTTATTACCTACTGAACTGCATGGGGACGCCTCTTCTAATATATTCAAATACAATGTTCCCCATTATATTTTTTTTAAAAACATAGACATAGAAAAATAAAAGCAGCCCACTTCTCAACAAGTGATGGACACCTCAATTTCTTGCCAGCTGAGCTTGCTATTCCCAAAAATGATTATGAATACAATAATTTACCATTGCCAGAAAATCTCTATGCACATGTTTTCTTGTAAATAGAAATGTGTAACTGATATTTTGTTTTAATCTTTAATTAAACCTACAATGTTAATATACATCATTCTGATATCTTAACAGAATTAAGTAATATAGCAAAATAATAACAGTAAATCACTTATATTTTACTTATTATTGTCATTGATTTAAAGTATTCTTTTTAAAGATAAAAAAGTAGCCGGGCGTGGTGGCGCACACTTGTAATCCCCGCATTTGGAAGGCAGAGACAGGAGGATCATGCAGGTTCGAAGCCAGCCGTGCTGGCTTAAGAGACTCTGTTAAAAAAAAAAAAAATATATATATATATATAATCAGGTCTGGGGGTGTAGCCCTGAGGTAAAAGGGCTTCTAGGAACCCCAGTGCCACCAAAAAAAAAAAAAAAAAAGAACAGTAATTCAACAATGAATTGTTACTTCTCTAATATATAATCTGAAACTCACTGAGAAACATTTCTACATAAATGCTAACTGAAGTCAAATGTGGACTGAATTTCATCAAGTTGTGAAATCTCAAGGACATACTGAGATCAAAGAATATATCTATTTTTTCTCCTGTGATGGCCATGCACTTGGCCCTAATGAAGTAAACAGTCATTAGATAGGCAGAGTTTAAGTTTCACTCTCAGTTCCAATTCTAACCTCAATCCATACCCTGGCAAGGTGAAAACTGAGGGCACAGAGGGTGAATTTGGAGAATTAAGGGTTTATGCTGTAAGGTCCATGCTACCAGAAAGAGGTGTGTTATTTCAAGAGTTCTCTAAGATTTTTGTTGATTTTTTTTTTTTTTTGCTGTTCTGTGTGGTGCTAGGGATTAAAGCTCTAGGCATCCTACCTCTGAGCTATACCTACAGCCCTTTTTATTTCTTGTATTGAATCAAGGTCTCACTAGGTTGCTGAGGTTGACCTTGAATCCTGTCTCAGCTTCCCAAGTACTAGGATTACAGGCCTGTGCCACCAAGCCCGGCTCTAAGTTTTACTTGAAAACAGCTAAAGAAATGTTAAGTGTGTCAGTTATAAAAGTATTATTGCAGCTAAAATTCAATCCTCAAATGCTTAAGGAACAGATTATCATAAATGAATGAAGTAAGGTAGACAAAAATATCTAGGAATCTGCAACATCCAAAGTAGACAAATGTCCTTAAGTTATAGTTTTACTAAAACTGAGAATTTCAACACAGCATGACTATATATTTTTTATTTTTATAATACATGAAATAATTTGTGCAAAATTCTCTGTATTTAAAATGTGGGTAAATAGTTGTTTTTTAAACACCATTTAGAGTAAACCAAATACTTCTTCAAGCTGAATTTAATGCTTGCATTCCCATGATGCAATTTTTCTTTATTACTATTATTATTATTATTATTATTATTTTATTATTATTATTATTATTTTGGTGATGGTACTGGGGTTCCTGGAAGCCTTTCTACCTCCAGGCTACACTCCAAGACCTATTTTTATACTTTTTAAAATTTGGAAACAGGTTCTCTTAAGCCAGAGCACGCGGCTGGCTTTGAACCTGCTCAATCCTCCTGTCTCTGCCTCCCAAGCACGGGGATAACAAGCCTGTGCCACCAACCCCGGCTCCATGATGCAATTTCTAATCTTCAGTTCTTTTTATATTCTTCTTCTCATGGGAATTTATTTGGCCATTTAAACATATGATCCATATTGGAAGTAAGAAACGATTATGTTTTTAAGATTATGTTTAGAAGAAGAGTTATGGCTTGCATAAGAAGAAAAAATGAAAGAAGAAAGACATGTATCTATTCCATTGAAACCTTTCAATGTATCAGATGCATAAAATGTGCAACTCTAAATGTGCTATAATAAGTGGTAAAGATGCTGTGTCAAATGACATTCTGTGACAGTGTATGGATTGGCAGCTAATCCTACAAATGCGAATATTCAGAAGTTCCTCAATAGGAAAATTATCACCTTTAAAAGTCCTTAGATGCTAAATGTTGGCCAAATATTTTTATGTAAAATTATGATTTCATAAGACCCCCTTACAAGACATGTATACATGTATTAAAAATCCTAAAAAAACCTTGGTTCATATAAATAATAAAAATAAATCTCACCAAATATTTCAAACTTCATTTGCTGGGTTTATTAAATTACTTACCTTCTTCCTTTCTTCCTTCCTTCCTTCCTTCCTTCCTTCCTTCCTTCCTTCCTTCCTTCCTCCATCCTTCTTTCCTTTCTTCTCTCCCTCCCCCTTCCTTCTTTCTCCCCTCTTCTTTTCTATTTTTCTCTTTTCTTTTTTTCCATGTTTACACTTCCATTACTTTACCTGTTTTTCTCTTTCTCTTTTCATCCTTACTATTCTCTTTTCTATCCATTTCCTTCCCTTCCTTCCTATCTCTTCCTTTTCCTGCCCGCTTTCCTCTCTAGTCTTGTCTTCCTTCTTCCAACCTCCATCTTTTCCATTCTACCATTTTGAGTGTCTTATATGTACAACACAGAACGTATGTAGTTGTGTATAGTTAATATGTCTCCTATGCATAATTCACTGATTTGATCATCATATTGCCCTTTTAATTCTCTGCAAAAATTCATAATTTTATGTAGCAATATTTTTCTTATTCTATTTTAGTCTGCATGGAACAAAAATGATAAAGTCTATGTGATCTACAATGCTTTTAATTATTGATTGATAGTTTTTCTTTATAATTGTATAAAACATCTAATACCCAATAGGATTTAATGAATATGCTAAAATAATATAATCTGTACCCTGGCAATCTCCCATTCATCCTGCCAAAGTTTGTTTACTTCCAAATCAGGCTTCTGCATAGTGTAATCAACCTAAAAGGTCATAAATAAAATTATTTTTCCTTTCCATAAATATCTCCTTTTAAAAATCATTACAACAATATTTCCAAATCTGGATTTTCTTCCTATACATTTTTTGGGGAAACAGGTACAGCTGTAATTCACTTTTAAAGGCTTCCTTTGCCAAAGAGTATTACAGAATACTCCATAAAAATATATTTCTTATAAATTTACATTATACATTAGCACAATGAAGGTTTTCAGCTATCCTTTAAAGGATAAGCAAGAAAAAGTAAAATAAATTTTTCTTATAATATGTAAATTTACTTTTAGATGGATAATTTTTCCTCACTATCTCCAACATTTTTTTTCTATTAACTTCAATTTGTACTACCTTAGAAATAATAGTTATTGCTCATTTTAATCTACTGTCTTAAAAAACAAAAGTTACCACTGCTATCACATCTGTCCTGTTCATTAGAAGTGTGCTCTCCCTCATGAGATCCTTCTACCTGTCCCTGTCCGTCTCTTTCTCACTGACTTGAGTTCTATATTATACAATAAGTTACATTTTCATCCCTTGCTTCATATGTCTCATGAAACATCATCACCTCATGAGAATTTGTGTCAACCCTGAGTTCTCTGTGCTTGCCTTCAAAGTCTGCAAGAATATTTTGGTAGACAAGAATCATAAAAATTGATTAAATGTATGTGTATGCTCAAATCAATTAAACCAAACTTTTAAAGAAAATAAACATACTTTTTCTTAATAGTACCCCAAATCTAAGGGGTTACTTAGATATTTGAAATAGTCTCAGAAAGTTAATTTTCACTGGCTTCAAATCTGCAGTTCTCTTGTTTCAGCCATCAAAGCATTGGGATGACAGGCCTGCATCACTGGGTCCATTCTACATTCTTTGAAATGAAACATTTATCATATTGAACAACAGGGCAATTTTTAGGCCCTTTTATAATTTAAATTAGATAGCTATTAAAGGGTGTAGAGTTATTATGTGTATTTTCTTTAAGAAGAATGCCATTAAATCCCTTAATTTGATGAGTATATGAAATAATAAAAAATAATACTTTCATCTTGAAAACTCAACATAACAGTTCATAAGATTTTTTTATACTAGGGATTGAATCTAAAGGTATTCTACCACTGAGCTACATGCTCAGTCCTTTTTAGTTTTTATTTTGAAACAGAGTCTCACTAAGTTGCTGAAGGACTAAGTTGCTGAGACTGGCCTTGAAACTGTGATCTTCCTGTCTCAGCCTCCTAAGTACATGGATTACAAACACGTTCATAAGAATTTAATTTTAGAGCTATAAATGCCAGGAATAAAAGTGGATCATCCTCCATAAAATCTAACAATCTTTTCCTACTGCAAGTCTATTAGTATAATTTTTATTTTTGCTTTAAATTTTACAGTGGCATTCTAGAGCTATTGGATAAAATCTCAGTTCTTAAACATTTAAAAGATCTCTTTCCTTAACCTATTGAGGTGTCTCTCTTATGTTTATCCCCTTCTCCTTACATTTCATCTCCCAAGAGTACAAACTTAGTTGTATTGCCTTTTAGCTGGAGTGACCTCTTTTCATGCTTCCTCTGATTTTCTGGCTGAACGTCCACTCATCCAAATTTCTGCTCATCTTTTCCCATCTTTATAGGAGATATACAGAATCCCTCTTCTTTGGTGCTAAGAAATTTTGAGATATTTTAGTAAAACATTCATTATATTATATTTTTATATTTCTTTCTTCACCAGCTAATGGTATAATTTTTCTGGGGACAAAGACCATGTCTGAACCATTTTTATCCCTACTGTCTCACTATTAATTTCTAAATCACAAACATGACTCAGCGTGGGTGCTTAATCCTAGTATACATTGGTGAACAGAATAGCCATGAGTTAGAGTGATTTGTGAGAACTTCTGGAGATTTCAGTGCAACAAATGACACATGTATTGAATTATATTTTACAAAGATTAGGAACATTATTAAAGAGAACAAAAAATTATAAAATATTAAAAAGAACTCAAGTCTTCAAAATAAGTATACAAAGAGAATAGATTTTTTTTCAAAATAGATAAGAGGTAATAATTCTTTTTTTGGGGGGGCTACCTTTTGCCACATTTTTGTTTTTTTAATATGTAGTCCTAGCTTACAAAATATACATAAACAAATAAAATTATAGTAATAGCAAAAAAAAAAAAGTAATTTGTTCACTTTTTTTAGATACAGAGACTAGAACTAGGTACAAGATACCAGAGCCTTGGAAGAATGTAGACAAACATAAGTGTAACCACTAATATGTAAATTAGAAAAAAGAGGTAAACCATGTAAGCTATCAACAGAATAAAAATACAAGGCTTGAAGAAAATATTTGGGGAATATATATTTAATAAAGGGCTGTTATCCAAAATATGCAAAGAACTCTTAAAAGTCAACAATAAACATAAAATTCTGATTAAAAAATAGACCAAAGATCTTTACAGAAAGATCTCATCAAAGAAGATACACAAATGTCAAAAAAGCTTTAGAAAATATTTCATCAAGAAAATGCAAATTAAAAGAATAATGAGATACTACTATACATCTATTAGTATAACCAATATTTGAAATACTAAAATGTCAAATGCTGGCAAGAAGGAAGAGAAATAAAAATCTTTCATTAGTTCCTGATGTGAATGCCAAAGAGTACACCCACCTTGGAAGACAGTCTGACAGATCTTTATAAAGTTAAGCATACTCCTACTACATGATTCAGCAACCTTGACCCTTGATATTTACCCAGTGAAGTCGAAAACTTCTGTCTACATAGAGACACAATCATAAATGTGTGTAGAGGTTTTATTCACAACTGCTAAACTTTGAAAGCAATTCAGATGTTCCTCAGTAAGTGGGTGGAAAAATAAATCTCTAGTCTATGAAATAGTATGCAGCACTTTGATGAAATTAACTCAAGTCATAAAAGCATATGGAGCCGGGCGTGGTGCCGCACACTTGTAATCCCCACGCTTGGGAGGTAGAGACAGGGGGATCGGGCAGGTTCGAAGCCAGCTGCGCTGGGTTAAGAGACCCTGTTTCCAAATAAAATATAAAATAGGCCTGGGAGTGTAGCCCAGAGGCAGAAGGGTTCCATCTCTAGTACCACCAAAAAAGAAAGAAAAAAAAAGCATATGGAAGGAACTTAAATATATGTATTATTACATGCAATAAGGCAATATGAGAAGGCAATATACTAACTGACTATAATTATATAACATTCTGAAAAAGACCAAAAAATGCAACCAGTAAAATTACTAGTGGTTTCTAATGCTTTCATGGAGAAATAAGAATAGATGAAGAAGATTTTTAGAGCAATGAAACGATTCTCAAAGATACTAAAATGGTGGCTACATGTCATCATGCATTCTTTAAATATATAGAATGTGCATCAAGAGTAAACTTCATGTGGTGATGATGGGTCATAGTTGGTTTCCCGATTATAAAAGTGTATGTCTCCAGCAAGGCATGTTGACAATGGAGGAAGTGATGTGTGTTTTGGGGTAGAGAGCATCTAGGAAATTTCTATATCTTTCACTTAATCTTTCTGTGTAGCTAAAAACTGCTCTAAGAGTAAAATATACTATTAAAATGAGGTAGAAACTATGTGTATTTAGGAAAAAATATATGAAATTATCAAATGTACTGGCCAAGAAAGCAACTGTAGATAGAGTAAATTTCAAAGGTGAATACATATTTTCAAAATCAATTACCTTAATTTGGATAGATGTTATATTTGTTTCTTCTGTAGCAGATTTAAAAATATAATGTCTTTATAACTTCTCTATAAAAATGATATAATACAAGCCAGGCATTGTGGCGTACTCTTGTAATTCCAGTACTTAGAAGACTAGTTAAGAGGATCACAGGTTCAAGGCCAGCCTCAGCAACTTAGTGAGTCTCTCAGCAACCTGGTGAGACCTTGTTTCCAAATAAATAAAATTGGGCTGGGAGTATAGCTCAGAGGTAGGATGTTGCTGGGTTCAATTCCCAGAACACACACACAAAATAAATAAACAAATAAATAAAGATGTAATACATCTTGCTTGAAAAGATATTTGTATAATACTCAGAAGAATATTCAGTTATCTATGATCACAAAGTGAGATGTTTATATGAAGTACATAAAAGATATTTTCAAACTTATTTGAAAAGGTAAATGAAGATCAAATGTTATCAAACAGCACACTATTATTGCTGGTTCTGATATATTTCATGTATATTAGTTAAAAGAGACTGGTAAGGTAGTTTTTGTCACATTTCTTTTCTGGGTATTATATCATAAACACTGACATTACATATAAAAATAAAATAGTTTTATCTTATAAACCTTGATAATTTTGGCATTTGCATAACAATTCTATGCTAATGGTAAGAATTGATATTGCAGCAGCAATAAGCTTTCTATGTTGTTTTTGTTCCAAAGTGAACATCAAATTATAATGAATTAATCATAAAAGTAGAACCAATTTAAATAAATCATGATACTGCTTAGTTATCAAGAACCTGAAAACTGAATTATTTTTTAAGGAAATAAACTACTCCTTTTTAAATTTATTTTTAGCCAGGTGTGGTGGCACACACTTGTAATCTCAGCATTTGGGAGGCTAAGACAGGAGGATATTGGTTCACGGACAGTCTCAGCTGTTTAGGGAGGCCCTCTGCAACTCAATGAGCCCTGTTTCAAAGTAAAGAATAAAAAATAGGGCTGGGTGTGTTGCTCAGAGATAGAATGCCTCTGGATTCCATCCCAGCATGGCAAAAATAAATAAATAAATAAATAAATAAATAAATAAATAAACAAACAAATATTTGCTTTTTAAGTTTAAAAATAAAATTGTACATATTTATGGAATATTTTAGGCATATAGACATTATGGAAATTTTAAATCTTAGCTAATTAAATGAGCATTACCTCACGTAGTTATTGTTTTTTGTGGTGAAAATATTTTGCATCTACTCAGCAATTTTAAAAATACTAATAATTTAAAGACCACCAATGCATCCTTTCATTTATTAAAGAACATTTCTTCAATATAACCCTTTAGACTTTTTTTTCTAAGTAAAATCATAGATGAGCAAATAACGTGACTTAACTGAGGGAGATAGAAGGGGTGAAGCAGGAAATTCCCTAATGTACATGACAAACATTCATAAACATATCAAAGTCAATCACTAAACCAAACAGGAGAAGGAGGAAGGGGGAAGTACTGGGGTGGGAATTGGGGAAGGGCTAAATGAGTGATGTGTGCATATATGCCTCTCCCATCTTGTATCCCATTAAGATGTATGACTACAGTGCATCAATAAAAAGTTAAAAACAGCCGGGCGTGGTGGCGCACGCTTGTAATCCCCGCGCTTGGGAGGCGGAGACAGGAGGATCGCGCAGGTTCGAAGCCAGCCGCGCTGGCGTAAGAGACCCTGTTTCAAAAATATAAAATAGGTCTGGGAGTGTAGCCCGAAGGTAGAAGGGCTTCCAGGAACCCCAGTACCACCAAAAAAAAAAAAAAAAAAAAGTTAAAAACAAATTTCTATCTCTACTTTAACTTGATAGATAAAATTATCTACATTTTTGTAAACAGCATATACATTATGAAATGATTGAATTTTTCTTTGTAATGTATATGTTCTGACCCAAGTTTTTCTTTATGGTACATATGTTCTGACCTAAATATGCTCTTTGAATAATTATTTTTATTCTTACTACACTTACCACAATGCAATTATGTAGATATAATTCCTATTTCCAGAGGAGGATACTAAGTCTCAGGAATGCCCAGTTAACAACTAGGTGATACTAGGATTTGCACACAGTCATCTGTGGATGAAGGCCACATATACTGCACAGCATGCTAAAAATATGCCTGTGCTTTGAGGGCCAGCAAATGAAAGGCATCCTTCCCTAATATTTAGTATGCAAACCTTTTATCCCTATGCTTAATAAAAGCAATCCATTTATCTTAGTCCCAGTAACCCCAGGATGGACTGACTGGCACAGTCAGACAGTGGCTAATTTCAAAACAGAATCTGAATCAATGTGCATGGACTAATCAGTACAAAACACTAAATGAATTTAATGATTCAGTCTTTGTGTATAAAATCTATCAAAATTAACTTTGTTTTTATGAGAATGATCCATTTCATATAGTTTGGGTACCATTTGGTCATCACTTACAATATTAATGAAGGCTGCTCACTCTGGTGCTCTCAATTCATTAAATTCCCCTGGAAGCTTCCTGGATCCTAGTATGCAGAGTGTGTTGATAATGTCTGTGGAGCAGGCCTAGCTTACTGAGACTCTCATCTGTTTTCAGTGACATGTAATCTAGACTTTAACAAATATGCCAGGAATGCATCGCATCCACAGGTGTAATTGGACTTTTTTTTGTTTAATTGTTTCCGAAAATTATTAGATCTCAATTTTTCCTTGCAAACTCACTTCAGTAATTTTAAGATTATGCTGTTTATCCAAAGAAAAAAATAGAATGCATTTTAATGGAAGGGTTGACCTGCAGAAAGATGAATAATTCACATCAATTTCTGTACATTATGTTAAGCTAATGAAGACAAATGTATTCATTCATTTTAGTAAAGCTGAAAAACTGAAGGCCAGCAATTTTATGCATCTATAATGATGAATATTACAGTACTTATTATATGATGAATTGGGAATTCTAAAATGGATGGTTAGAAAAACAGTGAGAAAACATGTTTCTCATGCTGATTTCTACTTCTATAAACACTGTGATCTGCCTTAAACAAACATTATGCTTTCTCCAGTACCAATTCTACATCCCTTACTTCATCAAAGAATGAGAAATAAAAAAGTAATGGTTCTCATGCATTTAACATTAAAAAGCAGAAATAAAAGAAATTTCATCTTGTTTACAAATAAAAGTAAAGCATTTCCACCACAAAATGTCAATGATATATTTTGCTGTTTTTTTTTTTTTTTAGTTTAGATTGAGTACTGGTAAGGATATAATGAGTTAAAAGTTGCTTTAGAATTATTAATAGGGTTACTGGTATTTTTGCATTCATCAATAAAAAATTATCACTAAAACAGTAGCTTGTATTGAAAAGGGTAATACTAAATTTAATTATTAAATAAGTGTACCCTGATATTCATAATTAAATTAGAAATATAAAAATAAAATGTACAAAACAGTTTCATGTGTGGTAAAATTGTCCTTAAATTTAATCGTAAAAGGTATTCAAAACATAGCTACTTCATCTTTTTGTACCAGTATTGGTAATGGCCTAGGAAGATTTGAGAAAGCTCTGATTATTAATAAATATATTTCGAATATCATTGTGTTAAAAGGGCAGATCTGTTAAAGGACTTGGTTTCTGCCTAGAAGCAGGCAACTATTCTAATGTAAATTAACCTAGCTAAAGGTAATTAGCAAGTCGATAAAAGAGGGGAACTAGGACTTCCTCATTCTAAAGACAGGTGTACATAATTGGGTAATCTAGCTAGGATGGGAGGAGGGGATCAACCTTCGTGAAAGGAGACACCTGGGTATAAACTAAGTTTGGCGGGAAAAGCAGAGGTATTCTACAGGGACTTTTACTACGTCAGAATTACGTGAAACAAGATGGAGGATGTCATGTGTATAAAAAGTATGTTCCGTGTTTTGTACTTCGGTGATTTCGTTAGAAGCACCTGGGTATCATGAGGCTGTAACTGTCTTCTGTGTTTCTATCTTTTTAAAAAACTTCTTTAAATCTTCAGCAAGAGTCCGAGCTATTGCATAACTATCCTTAGCTCAGGACAAGAACCTGTGGTTTTGGGGGGTAATTATTCCCAGGGGTCTAATAAAGGTCCCCAGGGACTGTTCCCCTAAACAGTAACAGTCACCCCCAAATGGTACCATTCATCTCTCACCTCAACATCATTTCTTAAACCGCAACATCTCTTTAACCGTAACACTTTCCATCATCATGCATAAAATATATTTCAGTAATTCCATAACTCTGATAGAACAAATGTAGTTTGGGTTTCTTCACAGAAACAATTTTTATTGATTGCAAAATAGTTATACAATAACCATTTAGAATTTAGAATTTAATTCCACAAGAAAATGGAAATAATTGAGACAGCAGGAAATTCTAACATCATTGACAATGCACACAGAAATGAGCACAATTCTCTACTTTTTTCAGTGGCTGCAAACATGGTATGTTATGAAGGTTGTGGAGGAAGTAACAAATAAATCAAACCTGCTACTAAAATGTTGCTAAGAACAGAAATATAATAAGACCCTTCAGCCAGTTACACTATTTTTTAAATGGAATAAAGCAAAGTAAAATAACACTCACTGGCCCTAATGAATATCTTTAGACTGCTGCATTTTGATCATTTGTGGTCTGCTGATCTGCCTGGTTCTCAAAGGCTAATACACATTCAAGCTTCTAAAGAGAGAAACCAAGAAAACTTTCAGTCAAGAGAGAGATAATGCAGCCAAAAATTCCATTAGGTGGAAATGCTCCCTGTTCAGATAAATAGATTATCACCTGTGGTGAGTTAAGAGGCAAGCCCACAAGGGCTCACACATTTTAAATACTCCTTAATGAAACAGCTGTGATTTGCCTTTTGCTTTTACCTCACCCGGAGATTTTTCTGAAATATTAGTTTGAATTAAATAGTAAGTTTGGTTAAATTATTATGCATAAAAATGTCTACAACTTCAAAAACTACCATATAGTAAATACCACATTAAAATAACATTGCTGCTGTCAGGAAAACTGTGAAAGGAATTTAATGTCACCCCAAACTTAATTAAACCAGCTTATGCTTATTTAGCATTTGCCTTCACATCATTGTTGATGGCTCCACTAAGGTATTTTTGTGTAAACAGAGCTTCCCTAATTAAATGGCTTATATCTGAGTCATTCAGCGATTTCACAACATACTTTGGGCAGTAATCATCACACTGGAGTGGTGAATGGGGATGGGAGGCCCTGAAGTGAATCACACAGAAGGAGGCCTCACAGGTCAGGAAAAGGATTTTTATAAAAGAAAGGAGAAGGGAGAGGATATATGTAATTTGAAAACTGGCTTTTGATTTCCTGCTCCAAAAGATTCATGGTATTTTCTGTTTCAATTCACTGCTCTGAACCACATGCTCTGTGACAGTATCTCAAAATCTAAGCAGTGATAAAAGCGAAGAAAAGGAAGCTCCTTTTTTTTTTTTATTACACTTGGAATATTAGTAAAGATGAAATTTGCAGTGAGGAATAGAGCTCCTGGAGACATACATTTAAAACTCTCTGGAATTTCTGGAATTGATCTAAAATTTCCAGAATCTGAGCTTATACCGTTCTCCTGTGAATATACTTAATAAATGTTGCTGGAAAAACATCAAGAGTTTCAAATGACATATTTTCACACTTGAATGCATCCTTTTGTTTTTTATCATTAAATAAAAATTTAAGCTAAGTAAATATAATATGTTAATAATATTTAATATGCTTGGCCAGTTATGCCATTAAGGACAAATGCTAACTACCTAATGAAAAATGCAGGTTTTTAATGCTGATTGAAATCTATGGGAAGTCAAAATTTTATTTAAATTCTATAGTTGCTTGCCATTGTATTTATTAACAGCTAAGTTATTGTGAAATGACTTGTGAAGCTGTATTTCTAGAATAAAATAGGAAGTCATAAATTACTGCCTGGAACTATTTTTTATAAGTATATAAGCAAAATGTAACATATTTATTTATTTATTGGTAGTACTGAGGGGTGAAACCCAGGGTCTTTCTACCTCTGGTCCATGCTCCGAGACCTATTTTTATACTTTATTTGGACACAGGGTCTCACTAAGTTGCTGAGAGAATCACTAAGTAGCTGAGGCTGGCTTTGTTTTTTTTTTTTTTTTTTTTTTGTTTCCAATGTCATTTATTTACGTGGATTACTTTGCTTGTAACTGTGGTTTTAGGGTACAATAAAGGAGGTATACAGATTATAAGATACAGTTATGTTCAAGTAGGTATTAGATTTGATAATTCAAAATATCTTAAGTTTTCAAAACATATTTGAAGATAAATTCAGAGATGACTAATGTATATTTATTAGAGTGTTCAGGTCTTGACATAATTTATAATGAGTATAGTTCACATTTGACAGTTAGGTTGAACTGCATAGTCTCAGAGATGAAATTTCCTTTTGTGAGCACAATGGCAGGAGATTAGTATTGCATAAGATTTTCAGTTTTCCAGCCGCTTACCAAGAATACCTGAATTCCTATCTAAGTCAGTGATGTGACTATATCATCTCAATTAGTGAAATTAAAAGGACTTTAAAAACCAATTTGACTAAAACAGATGATACAAAAAAAGATAATTCAAACATAGATTACATATTGGTCTGCACAGAAACTTCATGTCTGGAGAAAACTGAGGCTGGCTTTGAACCTGTGCGATCCTCCTGTCTCAGCCTCCCAAGCGCGGGGATTTACAAGTGTGCGCCACCACGCCCGGCTTAACATGTCTATTTTTAAATCTTCTTTGATTAAATTATTTGAGAGACCAGAATCAAGTATAGTATACTGAGCCTTAAAACTAATGATAGCCAGGTGTGGTGGTGCACGCTTGTAATCCCAGTATTCAGGAGGCTGAGACCTGAGGATCACAGTTCGTGGTCTCAGCTACTTAGTGACGCCTTATGCAACCTAGTGACACCCAGTTTCAAAATTAAGAATAAAAAATAGGGCTGGGGGTGCAGCTCGAAGGTAGAATACTCCCGGATTCCATCCCCAGTACCACAAAAAAAAAAAAAAATTAAGGATAACATATATATATATATATATATATATATATATATATGTATATAACATACACATAAGCTCATATAACTCATTGAGATGCTTTTTCAAAATAAAGAATAAAAAAATAGGGCAAGGAATGTAGCTCAGAGGTTGAATGCCCCTTGGTTACATATCCAGACCCGCAAAAAAAAAAAAAAAATTATGATTTTAAACACTCATTTAAATTAGATAAGGATTTAATAGTATCAAATTAAGGAAAACACGTTACCTGATAAAAGGAATAAAAATTATATTTTTATGCCTGTATATGAATCATTTGAGTATTTATTCCTTTAAAATTAGATTTCTGTGTTCAAATTTGTTTCATTTATAATTAGGCCTAAAACAGAATATATGGTAAACATATTGCATTCCTTTCTTAGTGGTAAGAATACATTTTATAATTTAAAATCAGTGTTATTTGAAAATCAAAATGTGCTGAAATGTAATTATTCATATTTGATATGCCAACTATTGCTTTAAATTTTTAAATTTTTATTAATATATTCTTACACTGAATTTCCAGGAAAATCTTTTTAAAAATTAAAAGTTTATCATTAGCTATTGCCTAATTTTTAAAAATTTATTTTAATGAAAACATTAATATGTTATATATCATACCACACTTGCTTACACAGTAAAAAAAAAAATTATCTAGAAATATAATCTAAGTCAACTTCTACAAATATCTCATTTAGGTGACCTTGCTAATGCCAATGAATGTATTTTACAATAACTCAGATTTTATTAGCTGGGAAAGAATTGATCTTATTATCTAAAGTTTAATAGATAAAAAAAACTACACCCTTAGGCTTATGGTTATCATTTTTTTGTTCTCTTATCTGTAAGATAAGCCAAAGTCTTAAGTTCTGTATTAAATATTTTTCAATTAAAAATCTACATGAAATATTATTTATCTATCAATATTTGGGATTCCTTTAGATTTTTTTTGTAAAATAACACCCTTTAATCGTGTCAAGGATAGGAAGGGATCATAAATTGCCCATTTATGGTTCAAACAAACTATAACACAGGACTTCTTCAGAACTGATTCAAAGGTTATCTTTCTTTTTGAAATACTTTTACATTTGAAACATCACAGCAGGTTTTTGAGATTTGTATAGTGTACTATTTTGATTTATTTTTTGCAAGTACTCCCTCAGAGCAAGACAGTATGTGAGAGAGTAGCCAGCTACATTGGTTTATCATATTCACAAAACAAGATGGAAAACACAAGTTTAATGATTCATGGTTTTATATTAGATATAAGTAAAAATTCCTGGGAAATTATGAATTATGATGAGGGCTGTTATGTGTTCTAAATAATTAAAAATATCTGTGATATTCTCTAATAGGCACACACACACACACACACACACACACACACTCCCTGAGTCTTATTCATTTCTTATTAAATTATTTTTAACCTTCGAGTTCTTGAGTAATTTGAAAGATTATTTAATGATCACTCAAGTTTATTTAATGAGGTCATCACATTTAATAATGCAATATGCCATGTTTATCATTATTCTAAAAGTAATTACTTTCCTTCGTTTATAAATCTTGCTGCATTATTATATTTCTAGATCTGGTATTTATTGGTTCAGCAAATAATAATTGAGGACTACAGAATGCAGACACACTACTTACAGAAACAAAAAACAATAGTAACAACATTTTCTCCACTTATCCAAGTACTCTAAACCAGCAAAAGATGGTAGAAATGTACAGGAATCTCACTCCTTTCAGAAACAACAATGAGAAAATGCATTTAGTGGGACATGGCAGCACTGAGACAGGAGGATCATAGGTTCATGGTCAGCCTTAGAATTTAGCAAGACACTTAGCAAATTAATGAGATCCCATTCAAAATAAAATATAAAATAGGGTTGGGAGTGTAGGTCAGACGTAGAATGCCCTTGGGTCTAATCTCCAAATCCACACACAAAATAAATAAATAAGTAAATCATTTGTTCCAGCTTTACCCAAATGAAACTACAGAGAGCAATGGAAGCCTAGCAAATCACTGCTTCTACTCTAAGAACAAAACTGCTTCAAGAGTCAGCCTGAGCTGGGCATGGTGGCACGCGCTTGTAATCCCAGCATTTGGGAGGCTGAGACCAGAGGATCGTGGTTCGCGGACAGCCTCAGCTACTCAGTGAGGCCCTCTGCAACTCAGTGAGACCCAGTTTCAAAATAAAGAATAAAAAATAGGGCAGGGGGTATAGCTCAGAGGTCAAATGCCTCTGGGTTCTATCCCCAGACTAGCAAAAAAAAAAAAAAAAAAAAAAAAAAAAAGTCAGCCTGAGCCTATAATACTACTGCATGGGCAGCATGGCCAAGTCAGAAGTGTACTAGTATTGGGAAGAGGTTTTAAAATGTATTAATGTACCAGTATTGGGAAAGATTTCCAATTTTGAAAATATATCGTTTGTACTAATGAAAACCAGGACTGTCAGGAAAAAGGGACTTGTAATTTACATTTCTAAAGAGAAGGAAAGAAATCCATAACCAGGGAAAAGGTCTCTTTACATTTCTAAAGAGAGATAGATGGCCTAAGGGATGGGAGGAAATCCCAAATCCTAGAGAAGCAATTTAACACATCTTGGGAGGGGAACAAAAGGTATAGAGGTCTGTGCCCCCCCTACCTCCAGGGCAGATCCTGCTGGGATGGAGACTAAGAGATAGGACAACATATCTACATATCACAGGACCTGCCACAGACTTGGTCAGGATAAGAACACTCAGCATACTGGGGTTTTTGGTAAATGCATTCGAATTGCCCCCCTGTGCCATTCTCCTATGGCATAGCGCTGTAACTATCTTCTGTATTTCTATCTTTTTAATAAACTTCTTTAAATCTTCAGCAAGAGTTCGGGCTAATGTGTATTTATACTTAGCTCATAACAAGAACCTGCAGTTTTTCTGTTTTTCTGTTTGTGTGGTTGTGTTGGGGGAATTATTTCTCCCCTCACACACCAAACATATTTCACCACAACAAGAAGGATCACAACTTAGCCAGGCGTGGTGGTGCAAACTTGTAATCCCCGCACTTGGGAGGTGGAGACTGGAGGTCCATGCAGGTTTGAAGCCAACCTTGCTGGCTTAAGAGACCCTTATTCCAAATAAAATATAAAATAGGTCTGGGAATATATCCTGGAGGTACAGGGGTTCTATCCCCAGTACCACCAAAAAAAAAAAAAAAAAAAAAAAAGAAAAAAAGAAAAAAAGAAAAAGGATCACAACTTAGGGAAGTCCTCCAGAATTAGTGAGACCTTGTTTCAAAATAAAAAGTAAAATAGGTCTGGGAGTATACTTCAAAGAAGGACATCCCTGGATTCAATCCCAGAACTACAACACAAAATTAAAGAGTCTATCTTACCATATTTTCCATTTAGTTTCTTATCTAAACTCTGGGAAAACATCACATATATTGGCAAGTTATTCTAAATTTATTATTTAAATGGCCTTCAGAAGGTACAATAGTATTATTTTACTAATTAAAGAAGGAAACCCAGCCAGGGATACTAACACAGGCCTCTAGACCAGATACTCCAGAGGCCAAGGAAGAAGTATTTCTTGAGCCCAGGAACTTGAGACCAGCCTGAGCAACAAAGTGAGACTGAGTTTCTAAATAACAACAATGACAACAATAACAACAACAACAATAATAATGATTATAATAAAGGAATCTAGACTCTACAAATTTTAGGTGACTTTTCCAAAAGCACACTTAGTGACAAGGTGAGATCCAGAATAAAAGTGTGCAAAACATACATGACTATGAGGAGATAGGAAGGAAATAGGCAGATAGGGAAGAGGCCTAGGTAGAAAAAGTTAATTTCCTGAGTTTCCTGAGGGGCGACAAATACCTGAAATTCCAAAGGCTCAGAGATAAGAAGGACCAGAGCTTCACAAAAGCCATCTGTTTACTAATCAACAAACCCACCAACAAGTCTGGCATTGCTGAATGGAGATTCCTCAAGGACTTGCAAATACCTATGCAAATCCTGAGAGCTGCTTCCCAGAATTCCCAAAGTCACCCTAACCAAAAGAGGTCTCAAATGGTCAGGCCTTTGCCTTAGTCAGACAGCAAATGGGGGCTTTTCCCTTTCAGGACCCCCTCCCCTTTTGGGGAACTGTTCTCTCTCTCGCAGGTCATGTTAGCCCTGAGAGAAGGCAGAGTGCAAGTGATGGCATGTGGCCCAGGATGCTCTCGGTAGTGACCTGAAGGCCTCTGCTGGACATCAAGGCTGACCAGGGCCCCTAAGGGTGACCTGCACCTCTTTTCTGGCAGTTCGTGTGGACTCTGGGAGAAAGTAGTTTGTAATTGACGGCACTTGGCTTGGGCGACACTCGGGTAGTGACCTGAAGACAGCTACTGGACAACAAAGACCCAACAGCCCTTTTGGGGTGTTTGGCCACTTTTCTCTATTCCCTTCTGTCAGATCGCGTGGACTCTGGAAAGAAAGCAGCCTGCAACTAAAGGCAATTTGGGTCGGGCTACTCTCAGGTATTGTCCTGAAGGCAGCTGCTGGACCCCAGAGTTCCAGCCCCTTTGCGGGTGTTCAGCCACCTTTCCCCATTCCCTGCTGCTTCCAATAAACCTTTTACTCCCCTTCCTGAGGTCTGTGGGTGTCATTCTTCACTCACCATAGACCAGAACCCTGTACGGAGATGCTGAGTTTCTTCTCAAGAAACTCTGTTTCATCTATGATGAAACTCCAGGTTTCTTCTCAGGAAACCCCCCTTTTCATCTTGGGGGGCCTCAGAAGAAACCCCCGTTTCAACTATAAGAGTAGTACATCCCCAGTCTATTTTCTTAAGTGCATATTATTAAATATACTACAGAGAATGCCATGGTTTGATCGCTCCATCAACATTCAAATGGGACAATGAACTGAAGCTTTACTAAGAATGTAAGTATAATTCAGCACATTTTAAAAAATGTGTTCTTCACCCTCTATCCCTGAGAACTATCTTTCTAATTTATTTAAAATAAAGTAAAATTATTTGTAAAACTTTTAAATTAATACATAAGATTGTCCTAAGAAGGACAAAGCAGTGAAAGTTCTTCCTGTGGTACAGGCAGTAAAGGAAAGGGGTATATTTTCTGTGAAGAATTAAAAACTAATAGTAGCATCAATTATCATCTAGCACTTGAACATATAAAACACATTAAAATGAATTAGTCAGCCAGGGGTGGTGGCTCAGACTTGTAATCTCAGCACTTGGAAGGATGAGGCAGGAGGTTTGCGGAGATTCAAAGCCACTAAGCTACTTAGTGAGGCTCTCGGCAACTTAGTGAGACCCTGTTTCCAAATAAAATATAGAATAGGTCTGGGAGTATAACCTAGAGGTAGAAAACCTCCTGTGTTCCATCCCTGTACCACACACACACACACACACACACACACACACACACACATGAATTAGTCCTCCAGAATATCATTTTGTATTAAAGTTCTCAGCAATCATTGTTGAGTTCTTATCAATTTCCAAGCAAGCATATATTTAATTAAAATTTTTAATAAACATTGTATTTATTTGGGAATTAAATTGGAGTATTCACATAATGCTCTAAATCCCCCATCTCATATGGACCCACATACACCTGCATATTTTGAGAATAAGAATTCAAGATTTCCTTTTTATTATTCCTACCAGGACTGTATATCCACTTTTAAATCTCCTGTATAAACATAGGGATATGTAGTAGTGTAGGAATTTGTGTCTTAAAGTTTTCTCAAAGCTATTTCGAGCTAATTTGAGCCATAACAAATTTCAGATAATTTTACAAACATAATAGGATTTAGTTTTAAATTCTTTGGTGAAGTAATTAATGGTAGAAAATGTGTGAACTTCCTAAACATTGGAAAGTTGCTAGAAATAATGCTAAAGAAACAGATATGAATCATAGTGCAAATTTTGGAATTTATTATTAAATAAAATTTCTGTGAAATTTTGTTCATCTTTCTAATATTGCATATCTGTTGGCTCAATTGAAAGAAAATTAAAATTAATAAAATGAATAAAAAATGATAAAAATAAAAAAAAATAAAAAATAATAAAATGAATAAAAACATTGACAAGGATGGCTAAACTATTGAACATGAATATCCAATAGTCCATTTTGACCAAGTACTTAAAAATTTATAGGAGCTAAAGCTTAAAAAAAATCTATGTTATTATTTACTACTGTGATAAGCTAATAAATATATGTTTTCCTTTCTTAAAAATGCACTAATGTAGCGAAGCTCAGTGTTATATGCCTGTAATCCAAACACTTGAAAGGCTGAGACAAGTGAAGCACAGATTCCAGGCTAGGTCATGGACTTAGCAAGAGCCTGTTTTAAAAAATAAAAAGTGAAATAGGGATAGGGGTATAGCCAAGAGTTAGAACATCCCTGGGTTCAATCATGACTCACACACACACACACACACACACACACAGAGATGTAATTAAAATAGGTTAACTATATTTTTTCCCTTTGTTCAATGTATTTTCTGTTGTGGCTGAAGGAAATTTTCATAAATTTGACTGGCTTAAAACAGTGCCAAACCTACTGTCTCACAGTTTTGGAGGCCAGAAATCAAAGTTGAAGTATCTGTAGGACTGAAAGAACTATAATGTTCTTTCTGGTTCATTTAGAAAATAACTTGTTTCTTTGTTTTCAGAAATTCTAAAGGCCACCTATGCACTTCTTGGCCTGTGATCTCTTCCTCTATTTTCCAGGTCAGCAAGTTGCATTTTATCTGTTTCTCCTCTCCTTATCCCTTCTTTCTCTTCTCTTCCATAATCATGTCTTAACTAAAATTCTACACTCCTGCCTCCCTCTTATAAAACCCTTTGTGATTACATTGGACTCACCTGGTTAATCAGGATAAACTCCTTATCTCAAAATCCTTCACTTAACAATACCTGAAAGTAAGTTCCTTTTGCCATTTCAGGTAATATGTTCACAGGTTTTGGGGATTAGGATGTGGAGATCTTTGGACAACCATTATTCTGTACACATGGACTGTAATATCATGTGTTTACTTATTTATTTATAACAAAATACATATATTCATACATATCTGAACATGTATGAAATAAAAATTTTCATTTTATTACCTGGAAAAAATTCCTTTTTAACCAATAATTCCATTTGTAAATAGTCTTTATGTTGTTACCCTCTTTTTAAAAAATTTCTTGGAGAGGGCTGACAGTGCTGGGTATTGAACCAGGACCATTCTACTTTTTAGTTTCAACTCCTAAAATTTTTAAAATTTGATTTGAAACAGAGAAACAGAGTCTCACTAATTTTCTGAAGGTCTGTGTTGGTGAGGCTAACCTTGAACCTGTGAGCCTCCCAAGTACTTGTATTATAGGGACGTACGACTATACTCATCTAGTTTGCCTTCTTTTAAGCAAAACAATTAAAAAATGTTTATCAGAGTCATGTGTAACTTATACTCTTACTTAACTCTCAAAGTTAAATATTACTATTAAGTCTTAAATCTGAAAAGAACAAGTTATCACAAAAGACATGTTAAAAAGTTAAGATTCACAACAGAAGGGTCTTTAAAGAGGTGCCATGGGCATTTCCACAATGATAGAGTTAAAATGTCTGTGGAATATTTGGTAGAAATTCAGTCCTCATTGTTATGCTTCCATTTAGAAACATATGACCAAATTGTTAAGCTATTCTTACACAGTTAAGAAAGTTGACAAGAAGCATTTTGTAAAAATGAAATCTTTCATGGCCTATGTGCAGGTCCTGTTTTTTCCCTACTCGCAGGAACTACGATTAATGATCAGAGAGCATTGCCTGAGTGGTCACCTACCCATGGGAGTGCCCACACCATAGCCTTTGGAGTCTATGAGGCCTCCGATCTGTGTCAGGTTGCAGTTCCGCTGGGTGACAAACTCGATGGTCGTGGACTCCATGAGGAATGCATAGTCTGAGGTGAGGACCCGCTGGATGCCCTCCTCATTGCTCTTCACCAGCACCGACTGTCTCCTGCTACTCATGAAGGCCCACATTTTGTCATACGTGGAGATTTTTGATTTCTGGGGGAAATAAAAATATGTTTAAATGAGAAGAAAACTATTTCTTGGTTGGTTTCTATGTAATCCTATAATATTTAGGTATAGTTTAATTTACTCTTACCACCCTCTAATTATATTACTAAGGAAATATCTTAAAAATAAAACAAATACCTGGATTCAATGTTTTATGATAGCACTTCTTTATCAGATTGACAAGTATAACAAATATATCAAGTGTCTTAATGCTTAAAATTTCAAACTTGCCAGTTTTATTTTATAGAAAATAATACAAATTTAATAAGAAGACTTTTCTGTGCTTGTATGTTTCGTGAGTATCTTTTGTGTATAATTTTATTCTTCAACATTACTATAGCATCAAATTTAGACACAAATGCTGGACACAGACTGATACTGTCAGAATATAAGAATTTTTGTTTTTCAACATAATTGATCGAATATAACATAAATGTCACATTAACCCCCAAGGATACACAAATATATAGATTAAAGAGATGAGGAAAATGTGTTACAGATAGATTAAAGAGATGAGGAAAATGTGTTACAGATGGTGTTACATAGAAGGATGACCACATTTCTACTGAGACACATCTGGCCACCATGAAACCTCTTTTAGCATGCCTAAAGTAAAGCAAAAATCTATTAATCAGAAGTGTTAACTAAAAATTCTAGACCAATAAAATTTAATAGATTTATAATTAACTGAATAATCTTAGTAAGGTTTTCTGGAATTTCATCACTGAATGAAAAAAATCAGGTTTTTTTTTCCCCATAGGAACTGATAAAGCATAAACTTAAAAAAGGTTAGCAGTACTGATTGAGAGCTTATAGGTAAAATGCTTATCCTTGTTCAAAACTTATACAAAACTAAGAAAATACTACTGAAGTTATAAACACAACAAGGATATATTCACCATGCTGGTTACACAGTCAAAAAGTCAAAACTGTTTTTCAAACAAATATATTTATAATGAACAAGATTATATATACATTATCTTATTTAGATCTTAAGTTTATTTTCTCTTCTACATGTACAAAGTCATAAATATGATATTAGCACTATTTCCACTAAAAGGAAGAGATACAAAAAAATTCTGCCACTCAAAAAATTTTGCCAATCCTTCAATAATAAAATGGAAAGAAAGACCTGATTGTTTACTTAAAAATAAACTAAAGGTGCAACAAATGCTTCATAAAAACAGACAGCATTAGGGCTAAGAATGAACAAAAATACAAAATTTTGTTTTCCAGTGAAAAAATAAACACACTAAAAGGTAAATGCTGTAGTATCTGAAAGAATGCAGGTAAAACACCTAGTGTAAGATTGACAGGAATATTAGTTTCACAAACTAGAGTTTCATGTATTTTCCTTTTTTAAGAAAAATAGAAAAATGTTGGTGATAGGTGATAGAAAGATATTAAAGGTGAAAAGAAAAAATAGAGTCCATTGAAATAAAATTTATATTAAAATTCAAGATAAAAATGTAAACCAGAAGTTAAATATTGGAAAATAGATTTCAATTTTTTTTTCAGAAAAATATAAAGGAGAAAGTGTCCCAATGGAAATAAAATGTACTGATATGTAATGGATGAGTCTAAGAGAGAGAGAGAGAGAGAGAGAGAGTTAGATAGATATCAGGAGTATTTCTAGGCTGAGAAAACAGTGAAGAGATGTGTAAGAGTCTCCTAGAAGTCCTAAAACTTACCAGAGTTTCAGAAGAGTCATGCCATTCTCTTTTATTGGAAGAGTTTTGAATAAAATTCTCCCTACCTATTTATTATCAGTGCAATTTTTTCTTTAATGGGGTCAACTCATTCTTTAATTTAGAATATAATTACTGAATTAGATGTGCCAGGCATAATTCCCAAGATTCATTAGGTTCCAGGTATCACAAATAATTAACATGAAAAAACAAAATAGGAGCCGGGCATGGTGGCGCACACTCCTATTTCCAGCATTTGGGAGGCCGAGACAGGAGAATCATGGTTCAAGGACAGTCTCAGCTACTTAGTTAGGCCCTTTGCAACTCAAGGAGACCCTGTTTCAAAATAAAAAAAATAGGGCTGGGGATGTAGCTTAGAGGTAGAATGCCCCTGGGTTCCATCTTCAGTACCGAAAAACAAAAATAGGTATTTGCCATCATTGAAACAGTGAGGAAATAAAAAAGATATGAAGAAGATTAGGGATGGCTGATGAAATTAAATTAACATCTTGAGATCACTGAGCTGCTCTGTGGATAAAGAATCAGTAGTGGCAAAAGTTGGATATAGTTACGACCATGTACGAGCATGTAACATCCGTGCAGGAAAGAGGCAATACCTGTACTAGGGAAATGGTGTTAAAGATGATGAGACATTTAAAAATTCAAGACATAATATACATAGGCAATAGTTATTTTAGAATATAGGACACTAATAAGAAGCTTAGACTGACTTTGATATCTGGTTTAAATTTGAGCTTCACTGAGAGACAGAGAAATTTAAAAAAAGGAAAAGGTAAATTTGGGGTTAGCCAGGATTTAGAAGAGCCTGAGGAATCCCCACATGGACCTGTCATGTAAAGTTACATATGTGAGTCTAAAGTTCAGTGGAGATATCAGATCTAAAAGATGTGTCTTTTTGGAGTTACCTTATACATGGATGACAAAGTAAATGGATCAGAAAAAGAATAGAGAAAGAGATAAATCCTAGAATAAAGGGTTTGCGCAATTTAAAATTTCAATGGCTTGCACAGAAGGCAAAGACTCTAAGTCAAACATTAAAAGGAGAAAAGGGAGATGAAGGAAGAAAATTGAGAATTATAGTACTGCAGAAATCAAGGCAAGAGAATGTTCAGTGAGGTAAGTGATCATCTGTTTCATCTGTAGTGATTTTACTAACACCACAAACAATAAAAACCTTTGAGTTTGGAAATAAAGGGCTCCTTGGTTATTGAGTTAATTGAGGAAAGTGAAACACTTAGAAGTCACATTGAAGTGGATTAAGAAAGGATTTGGGGAAAGTATATTGAAGCCAATAAGTAAGAAAAAAAAAAAAAACAGGAAGTAAGACTCTGAAGAAGAGATCAAGGCTAGAAGAGAAAAGAATATTTTATTTCACGTAAAGATTTTCTGATGGAAGAGATTTAACAGGTATAAATGCCAATGAAGAGATATTTCAAAAGAAAGGGGTTTAAATGTCAGTGAAAAAGAAAATCAATAACACAAAACTCCTTTGACTAACACTCTTTCCCCTTCTCATGATAAACACTGTTGTGCTCCTCTGAGTTTGACCTTTTGATGCCACATGCTAGTGATATCACATAGTATTTGCCTTCTATTCCCTGGCACATGTCTCTTAGCATGGTGACTACAGTTTAGTTACTGTATTATATACTTAAGATTTGCTAAGAGAGTACATCTGAGATGTTCTTAATAGGAAAAGAAATGTTAAATTATGAATAAGTTAACTACATTAATTCTGGTAATTATTTTGCAATGTGTATGCATATATACGTATATATGATAAATATCATGTATACTATAAATACATAAAACTTTTATTTGTTAATTATACCTCAATAAAGGTAGAAAAATGATGCAAATTTCATAACAATGTACCTTTCAATAAACAGGGATTTAAAATACTCAATTGACCTCTGATTTCAAAATATTTACATTAAATACACAAGTTATCATACAGTATAAGAGCTATCATATTTGGAGAAAATAAGAAACCCCAGATAGATTTATTTTTTTATATTTATTTTTGGTGGTACTGAGGTTTCTGGAAACTCTTCTATGACCGGGCTATATTCCCAGACCTATTTTATATTTTTTTATTTGGAAACAGTCTCCTAAGCCAGCACAGCTGGCTTCGAACCTGCGCGATCCTCCTGTCTCTGCCTCCCAAGCATGGGGATTACAAACGTGCACCACCATGCCTGGCGTTAGATTTATTTTAGTAAATAGAAAATTGTCAGGTAGGTAATATAATAATAATAATAATAATAATAATAATAATAATAATAGTTGTCTATACTCATGGTAGAATAGACTGTAGGATCTTGAAGAGTAGTCAAAGATGGAAGCTACCCTAGTTAAAGATCAAAACAAAAATGCACATAAGATCAATAAGAAGATAATTAATGATGAAATTAATAACCAGATATTTATATGTTGAATGTGAAAGTCATGCACAAACTGACCTAGAACAAGGCTATATCAAGTTTCAGTATGAACTGAAGACTTGTGGATGGCTATGGGAATTTTTGAAAGAATTCTCTGAAATGGACTTCATCAATTTCTTGTGATAGATTATAGTCAGATTCATTCAATGAAGAAGCTACTGATCATAGCCAACCAGAAAATATAATATGTACAAAATGGCTGAAGCAAAATGTTCACAGCTTTCCTAGGTCCTCAGGCCATAGTACTATGGAGAAGCACGGACTAGCCTCTCCTGCCCATTGCTGCTCCCAAAATTGTTAGGATAGCCTTTCCAAAAGAACATTTTACACACAAAAAATATGAAAGATAAAAAACAGGTAGTAAGCTAAGCACACCATAAAATAATTCTCCATAAAAGAAGAAGTTATAACAAATTATAGTATGATGAAGAAACTACTCAAATTGACTGTAGCCAAGTAAAAGATTTATTTAATTAGTAGGAAAATTTAAAGTACATGTTGTTCTGTTTCTTTCCTTCAAAAATGAGAAAATGAAGGTCACTTGCTGAGACAAAAATTACCATTCAAGTTAGATAGAATTTGACATGATTCTTTTATAGAAGAATTTTAATTACCTAAAAAGATAATAACTTCCTTGGCAAAAAAATAAAAAGTTTCTAAGTATTATCCTTACAGTTATATTGTACATAATAATTGAGACAGATAAAACCAAGCAAATAAATTTAAAACATGTCTCAGAGATATTGCAGGAAATGCATATGAAAACAAAGCAGTGTGAAGGGAAAACATTTTAAGCTTTATAAAGTCGTTTTGTTTTCTCATCTAACTGAGCATATCTGCCATTGTGAATACTATAATAGGATTTTTTCTATTTTATTCTTCCTTTTCTTAAATCGGCCTCAAGTTAATGGCAATTTTTCCATGTTGCTTTGGATAGATTGGGGACATCAATGTTTAGCAACATTTATTTATTTTTTAAATGCTGAGGCTTATAAGCTGATTTGTTTTTTGCTAGATCAGCACAAAACCAGTTCATAAGACACTGTCTGCTTATAAAAGCAGTTTTCATGAACTATAAAACATCAACAAAAAGATAAAAGAAAATATTCCTGTCAGAATAAACATTAACAAAGTAAAAAATACAACTGGTTTTAAAACTCACAATTTAAATGTGTTGGATTAGCTTCTACCAGGATTCTAAATTAAATTGCCTACCTAAAAATTATTTGCCTTTTTGCAGGTATCAACTAGAAACATTTAAGAAAATTGTTTTGAACATTTTAGAGGGTTTTAAAACTAAGATATCAGTGTAAAGAACACACTTTGTAATTTTACTTCTATTCCTTCTAAAATGTTATTGAAAACTAGTAAGGTAAGAAATTTTAAATCACATGCATAGGTCTCCTCTCCTCAGGAGCAACATATTTGGCAAATGTAAAATCATCTTTTTAAAGTAAGAATTTAGAATTAACTTTTTAAATACGTTCCAGAGAAAATTTTCCATGAATTAATTGGGAAAAAAATGACAATAATTTTTTAAATGATGAAACCATAAAGTACTAATAATACAAAGAAAATTGCATAATGTTTTATAATGATTTTAATGTTTTTATACATAATATTAGAGGTGTTTTCTTCAACTCGGGTTCTTACAAATATTAAGCATAGAGCAAACATCTTAAATTAGTTGATTAGCTTTAAAATAAAAATTTTAAATTACAAATCCCACTTTTTCTAGTTTATAAAACAATCATTAATAAATGCTTTGTCTCCTAAATAATTAATCTGACAGAATTAGTTGAGCTTTGGTATATAAACATATTTGACAAAATTAATAAAAGAAGAATAATTTCTGTTAATTTTTCACAACTATCAAAGTAAATATCATTTTACTTGACATTCAAGTTATTTATTTTTAATCAATTTCATGTGGAAAGTTTTATTTGTAATATTAAAAATATTCAGCTATAAGTACTATAAGAATATTTCTTATTGTATTATGAAAAATTGCATTTAATAGTTACTGATATATGGTTTGAGAAAGGCTTATACCAAGGTGTCCCTTGGTAAAGGAGAATTTATTTGAGATTTGCATTTTAATTTTTTATTACAGCAAGTAAATTACCAACAATACTAGAACATATGTGCTAGGTGAGAACAGCTGAGCCCTATCAGGACTCATCTGACCTTGGTCACTAGGAAATTAGAGTTAATACAGGAAAACAGGACTGAAGCCATATGTGGTTCATATCAGAGGTGGATCTGAGGCTGGTGCAGTGATCTGAAAAGCATTTGGTTGTTAGCAAACCTGTCATTCCTTGGAATAATTCTGGCAGTTTTATCTCAAAGCATCTGCAATCTCTTAAGACAGGATATTTGAAGCGAAGGACAATGAAAAAGGGAGAATTGCTCGACTGTGTGTTACAGTGGATTAATAAAAGTAAAAAAGAACAGTATGACTGAGCATAAGAAGATAGGCAGCAAATTGAAGACTGTTTGGAGCAGTTAAAGACCAATATTATTTTATTTTAGGTAGTTAAAATGGCATTTGATAGTTCATTTTGCACCATTCACAATTCCTCATCATGAGTCCTGGTCATTGCATTTTATCCTTTAAATGGAGATGCCTTTAAATTTTCTGATCAGATTTTTTTTCATATAAATAACAGTCAACAACAATACATTTTACTGCCATTCAGACAAAATGAAGTACAGTTAGAAAAATTTATCACACTGGGTCTAAGCAGGACCTTGAATAGGCCACAATTTCTTAGCACTATCTAATAAGAACATCCTTACCAAGATCATTGAAATGTTATGAGGAATAAATGAAAAATGCACCTTATGTCATTTTGACAAGCCATAAAGATCTCTTCAGATATAGGCATTTATTTTTTTCATGTTTCATGTAGCCAATCAATTGAGAATAATAGAGGCTCTATATACCGTTATTAACGCATACCCACAGTGTTCTTATATCTATGCCTTTATCTTAAGAATAATTTATAATATTTCAAAAATATAATATTTTCCCTATAATAGTATCCCATTGCCCTAGTAAGCAAGATTAGCAAAAATAAAAAATATCCTGAGTTTTTACTGAGGGAGATATATGAACCAGCATGTTCTATAGCGTCACATCTTTCGAGGAGAGAAGGCACAAAGGTGTTATGTTAAATTTTAGCTCATTCCACTCAACAATTCATTTGCTTACATATTGATTCACTAGTTCTTTTATTCTAATACTTGCTGAACACCAACTCATTGTAAAGGGCCCTGCCAGGACTGTACATGCAGGGATTAACTGAAGACAAAGTATGGCCACTATCCTGGCATTCTCATGATGCATGACCAACTCTAAATTGTAACATAGTGAATTATAAATGCCATGACAAAAGATAGCTGGGGTGTAATCTAAAGAGATTGATGAAAGATGAAATGATACAAAATCAGAAAAAGTCATTTCTATTCCTATTCCCTTAATAATCAATCACAGTTTTTCTAGGTCACTTACTCTCTCAATAATTGAAGGTCTCAGATATGAATAGCAGTGGCAAAAACAAACCAAACCAAAGAAAAACAAACAAAATCACCAATAAACCCATCCCTCTGCATTTGAAACTCTTAAAAGAATTATCTTCTTCACCATTACCTCGTTTTTATTTTCTAAATTGCTTTGAGAGCTGATGAAAACTTCATCAAAATACTTTAAGGAAACCAGGCGTGGTGGTGCATGCTTGTAATCCCAGCATTCGGGAGGCCAAGAACAGAGGATGGCAGTTCACCGACAGCCTCAGCTACTTAGTGAGGCCCTTTTCAACTCAGTGAGACCGTTTTCAAAATAAAGAATAAAAAATAGGGCTGGGGGTGCAGCTTAAAGGAAGAATGCCCCTGGGTTCCATCCCCAGTAGTGAAAAAAAAATTAAGGATAACATATGCATATATGATACGTAGATATGTAACATACACATAAGCTAATATATATATATATATATATATATATATACATACACACACACATATATACACACACACATATATATACACACACATATATAACATATACAAAATAAATATTTTATTTCTACTTTGTCAAATTTGCCATATTTCCTCCTGTTCTACTTTGTCACATTTGCCATATTTCCCCCCGTGGTGCTAGGAATCAAACCCAGGGCCTCCTGTGTGCTAGGCAAGCACTGGTTTATTTCTAAATAGTAAGTAAATGGCCACGTTTGGATCCTAGGGAGAAGAAGTGAACCGTTCTAATAACTTCACCATCCACTGGCTAGACGTGCCTACTTGATCACAATAATCACAAATTTGATATGTATAAGGTAACTGCATCAGTGATTACATGAATCATTAATTTGGTACATTTCAGTAGAAGAGTTGTACTCTGACCTCAGAGCTTTGAATGCACTGTTTTCTCTACCTAGAAGGTACTTCCCCTAGATATCTATGTGACTCCTTCCTTTCTTCCTTCTGATCTTTGCTCATACATGAGCTCTTCAAGAACACTTCTGGTATAAACCCTATTTATAATTGCAACCCTTGACAGATGTGATCTTTCTCCTGCTTTATTTTGATCTCTAGCACTTAATAAGTATGTAGTATATTTTGTATTTCCCCTTTTGCTTACTTATTTGTTCAGTTTGTGCTCCATTCATCACTCACTCATTAAAAGATAAAATCTGTCAGGACTGAGATTTCTGTCTATTCTTATTGCCTTATTACCTAGAACAGTGCCTAGTACATAGTAGATACAAATAGATATTCACACAATAAGGTATAAAAATAAACAAATAAAGTACATACAATGAATTATTCCTATTGCTCTAGAATTTAGAAACAATATAAGTTTCATTTCTTGTATTACAGACCTAAGTGACCTTTGGTGAATAATTTCATCTTTTTAGAACCCTATGTGCTCAATTGCAGAATAAATATCCTAGGCCATATAAGTGCTAAGATATCTTTCAATGGAGACCATTTATATCTCTATGAATACTTTGAATAACTAGACATCTATTTCTTTCTCTCAGACTTTGTTTATGGTTTAATTCAATCAGGAAAAAATATGACTGTCCTAGTTTTAAAGCAAAGCATACAGAGAGCCATATCATTGCTATACATAAATAATTTTAAGCTCTATTTAACTTAAAATGCAGCTCTAAGGCATTAATGAAAAATGTTTCACACTCCATATATGTCAAGGATAGGAAATAGAATTAGTATCCTCTATTATTTCCCACTTCTAGATCATCTCTGTTCCACATACCCTTTGAAAATGATACAAACTCCTGCTCTTTTAAGGTTAATGTCTTACAATCCTTCACAAAAATCTTTTATTTTCTGCATATTTTGTTAATTCTTACAATATAATACTATCCAGGTTTTTGTTTCTTCTTGATGATAAAATAGTAAATATTTAACAATAGCTCTCTGGAAAAGGATTTTCCATGTTTTGTGGTATTTGATGATTTTTGCTTATTTTTATTTGTAATATTTGCTGACTTTGCTCCCAGTACTATTAATTTTAAGTTATATATACCTGATTAATTATAAAATTCCTGAATGTCACATAAACCAGATTGAACATACAACCTAAATAGTGCAGAGTCACTTGTCAGTTGTTCAAAAACCACCTTCAATAATCTTCCTCCCATGTCATTCAGTCACCCAATCCATGGTCATAAAATGTTTTTCAACACTTAAACTTGCTTTGTTTTCAAAATCAATTACTCAACTATCCTACTTTATGACTGCTCTGACTGTAATCTTTTCTTGTTCTTATTTTTTACTTTTATTTCTACTCTGTTTACTCAATTTCTATCTTTCTTTCTTTTTTTCTTCCTTTCTTTTGATAATGGGGATGAAACTCAAGGGCATTATTCCACCTCCAAGCTACACTGCAGCCCTATATTTTGTCTTTTTATTTTGGACACAGGGTCTCATTGAGTTTCAGAGGGCCTCAATAAGTTGCCAAGGCTGTGTGCAAACCACAAACCTTCAATCTCAGCCTCCTGAATGCTGAGATTACAAGTGTAGGCACCATGCCCGGCTGCTTACTCAATTTCTTTACTATTCACATTTTCCAATCTCAGTAAACTTCATGCACATTGATGACCTACAGTCTTGTAATATATATATATGTATGTATATATAGTGGTACTGGGGATGGAATCCAAATGCCTTCTACCTCCAAGCTACACATATAGACCTATTTTATAATTTTTATTTTGAAATAGAATCTTACTGAGTTCCTGAGAGCCTCACTAAGCTGCTGAGGTTAGATTCCAACCTGCAATTCTCCTGTCTCAGCCTCCCAAGTACTGCAATTACAAGTATGTGCCACCACACTCAGTCTTGTAATTTATTAGCTAATTCTGCTTTATTTCCAGTTGTTCATGTGGTATTTTATGAACTTTATTCTTCGTGTAACTGTTGCCAATATCCTAAACCCATTAAATTAGCCATTTAAATTAACCATTAAATTAGCCATCTTATTTAACCCAACTCCAATCCTGAATGAATCCAACTATCCATGTCCTCTTAACTATACGAAAGGAGTAGAAACAGTTGATAGGGAAAGTCATACCACTAAGTGGGAAGCTAAAATAGACAATTAGCACTGCCCAGGAATCTTAATAGTTGTATCAACTTATTATCTACCACTCTTTATTTCAAATGCCCCCTTTCCTGAATTCAAAACCGTCAATAATCTAATGCATTCTTGACAGTTGGCTTTGCCTTTACTTCACAGAAAAATATTAAACCATGTATGGGAACACATTCAAAGATGAATTTAAAACTCTTCTTACATAAAAAAAAAACTTTTCATATCAAAACTCTTCTTTATTGTAACCCTCTCTCCCATGGCGAACCCTTCATGTTCTACTTTGGATTCCATCTCACGCCTGTATCCTTTTAAGAAAGCTTACATAACTATTTCTCTCATCTTTCTTTTAACTGATGGCGTTTAAATATGTTCAAGTCTTTAGGCCTTAACTTTCCTTACTTCAGTTAACATACTTCCCTCCTGCCTGTACTTGCTATTCTTTCTCTCTTCCTTTCTGTATGACAGGATAAGTCCAAAAGTTGTCGTCATGATTAAATGTCTTCATTTTCTACCTAGTATTCTACTTCAATCTGCCTTCCAGCACATCCTTTAGTTAAATAAAACTGAGTAAATATACTGATAGTCGTAGTCACCATGTATTTTAATGTGAATACTTTTTTTAAACTCAGATGATTTTATTGTCCAGCATACAGTACTCTTAACTACTCCCACATTCCTGAGACACTTTAACACCTAACACCTCTACAGTGTGGTACCTAACGCCTAACACACCTGCTATAATTTTTCCCAACCTGTTTTCTACACTGAGCCAATAGGGTTCTTCTAGAATTTGATTATATCAAACCTTATTAATGGCTCCCTGTTATTTATTTATTTATTTATTTGATGCTGGGGATTGACTCAAGGGTGTTCTGACTCTGAGCCATACCCCCCCAGCCTTATTTTTTTATTTATTAGAAACAGGATTTCACTAAGTTTCAGTGGGCCTAAGTTGCTGAGGTTGGATGTGAAACTCAGACCTTCCTGCCTCATCCTCCCAAGTACTGATATAACAAGCATACAGTACCAGGCTCCTGTTATTCTTAAGATCAGAAAGATAATAACTGAGTCTGTAATTTTTTGGAGGCTGAGACAGGAGTTTCACAGGTTTGAGGACAGCCTCACAAACTTAGCAAGACTGTTTCAAAATTTAAAAATAAGATGAAAAAGAAATGTGGGTGTAGCTTGAAGGTAGAATGCCCCGGGTTCAATATGCAGTACTTAAATAAAAAGTTAATAGTTCCAAAGCTCTAGCAGGCATAGCTACTTCACTACTTATTTGTTCCTTCTTTCTTTCTAGAAGAACATATATCCCTGTTGTCCCTTTCATGGTGGGTTGAAGCTGTGAATCAATTCTGCCAAATGATATAATCATAAAATATTAATAGAAATTCTAGGGAAGATTTAATTGGTATATTCTTCTGTCTTCTTAGATAAAATTGATTCCCCATAAAACACTGCAGCCATTTTTATTTTTGTTTAATTATTAAATTTAAACTGAAATTATGTTGATTTCTGATACTATTTATTTATTTATTTATTTATTGGCACTAGGGGTGAAACCCAGAGGCTTTCGACCTCTGGGCTATACTCCCAGACCTATTTTATATTTTATTTGGAAACAGGGTCTCACTAAGTTGCTGAGAGCCTCCCTAAGTAGCTGAGGCTGGCTTCAAACTTGTGCATTCCTTCTGTCTCAGCCTCCCAAGCGCTGGGATTACAAGCGTGCGGCACCACACCCGGCACTTTTTTATTTTTATAATCATGACGTTCGCAGATTACCATTGTATCTCTATATTTAGCACAGATACAGAAAGTTACTCAATAAATATCTGAAGAAATAGATGTAGTGAATAAAGGGATAAAAGGAAAATTCACTGAAATACAATAATATTAAGATATATAATATAAATGAAGATACATACTAAGAAAAATAAAAATTACATATATCTTAATTCAGAGAGCTATTAACTACAACTAAATATAATAATAACTAAACTATAATAAATAAACTATATATAACTATAAATAACTATAATAACTAAAGTTATTATAAAATAACTGAAGAAAACATTAAAATCAATCATAAAAATATTAAGTTTCTTATTTATCCAGATAAACTTTAATTATAGACTAATTACAAATGACATTAAAATTCATAAAGACTCAGATCAGTATTGCTACTGATAATATAAATAGTACATTTTTAGGTGATTTTCTTAATTCTGCTATTAACTGAGAACTTATGTGCAAAATGTTACGTTAAGCATTGCAAGAACATGTAATTTAAGTCCTCATATCCCTGTGAGATTTTTTTTATAATTTATAAAAAGAAGAAAAGTGAGCTTGTGGAAATAAAATATCTAGCCCAAGGTCTAAGGTGGAGTCCTAAATCATATGCTAAAGCAAATTTCTGTGATTTATGAAAGTAGGCCTGATTTTCTGAAATTGCTTTTACAAATAATTGTTATTGTATAAGGCAGTGATTTAGAGATAAGCACAATATGCTTAACAAAATAAAATGAAGTAGAATAGATATAAAAATATCCTTTTCTGTCTGAAAAATTAAATAATAACAAATTTAAAAGAAAACACTCAAAATTCTTATACAAAAGAATAAGATATACACAGAACTAAAATAAAAATTTAAATCTAGGAAAAACAAAAAGTACATTCAAAATACCAAAAAGAAAGAAAAGGAAACAGAATTATATGCTTTTACAATTATTTTTAGCATAATTTGACTATAAAATATTAATTCCAAGAATATAGCCAAATTTAGTCTTAAGAGGATGGTAAGAATAATGTGTGTGTGTGTGTGTGTGTGTGTGTGTGTGTGTGTGTGTGTAGTGTATGCAAATGCAAAGGCATGTGTGAGCTATGTTGTCAACCTGTTCAACTCCCACTATATCCCTCAGAATGAAAACAAGAATTGTTTAAACAGGTAAGAGCTAAAATGTATCGAATTCAGGTCATCATAGTAATCAATATTCACGATTTGTTAGTATAGGATTTCTCCAGTTAACAATGTCAATAGTAACAGATGAAGCAAGGTAGACATGCAATTATATAGTTTATAAAACATTTTGAACCCAAAAATGTTTCCAGGTCATTTCTCCTATGGTAAGAACCATAAGAGAAACAACCTGCATGTCTTTTACCCCAAGCACATTTATATTTAACTAAAACTTATTTTCTAATGATTTTATCCATTATTTTAATACAACCCTCTACTGGACTCTTCTGGAGTCTATAACTTAAGAGTGAAGATAGATAGGTTTTATGTGGCTAATTCTTGAATATTAACTTATTTTTTACTACATGCCACCTAATAATCATTACTATTTATTTAACAATAGACTTTTTGATTGTATTTTCTGTATTATCTCAAATATATTGGCAAGTACTTTTCCTTCTTATTTTAAAAGCATTCAAGTTGGTACCCACAATTTTGGTTTTGGTTCTGTATTTCTTAAAAATAATTCCCCGACTCTGAGTTAAGATTCTCACCTCTGAAAGGCTACAGGCATTATTCCATTTATTCATTCTTGTTTAAAAAAAAAGCTTAAGTTCAATTATGCTTTTGTTTGGTAGGCTATATAATAGAAATAATCAGACCAGACCTCTCTTTCTCCAAAAGGCTGAACCATGCAAAGCTTTTTGTATCAGAGACATGTGTTGTTTTCCAAGTAAGTCTAACTGGAACTGAATTTGTTCCCAGATAACCTGCAATGTAATCTACAGAAACTTTTATTTCCCTTCCAGATGGAGCATTCATACATTTAGGACAGGTGACCAAAATATAAGGAGTAAAATTCTACCAAAATAGCAAATAAACTGGTATCCCAAGCATTGTTACAGAATTGTATGTATGAATGTTTCTATCTGTGTTAGCATACAGATAGAATTGCTCAGGCAATTTTAATAAATTTGAGGATGATAAATAACTGAGGAATTTATCTTCCCTCTAATTTCTTTAATAAAAGCAATAAAAGTTTTTACCTTGCTCTGTGGACTTTATTTGGACATGTCATCTAGTTGAGTTTCCATAAGAATTTGATAAATTATAAAAAGAAACATTTAAAAAGGGGTAAAATTTTGAATTGGAGAGAATTATTATTTCAATGAACTTTAAAAATAATATAAATTATTTGGATTACTATATAACTCTATTCCTCTAAAAAACAAGAAAACTCAATGACATATTTATATATCCAGAGCTTTTATCTTCACTTGTGTTGATTTTTGCCTAGCCACACTGTGCTCTAAACAAATAAAGGAAGTTAAAAGGTAAGTGACTTCTGCCCACAAATCTAACCTTTCAACATTTAAAATACATTTCAGATTGGTGTGAAGTTTCAAGGGCACCTTAAAGAAATTATAATCATAATTCAACCTATTTAATGCACAGGCAAAGGATCTCAGCTGTGACTAAAAATGCATGAAATTTGGATATGGATGAATTTGCCTAAATAAAAGAGACATCCACTAAAATATGTTCAAAATAAAATTAAATCTATTTAGGCCTCTGAATACAAATATTAATAAAGTTAAAAACCCACTAAGATTCCTGTATATCATCTCTTAGAGTATTAATTGGTTTTAAAATCAATCAAATGTATAAATTAGCAAATTCCTAACTAAAAACTAATGAATAGCATCAGTAAGAGTTGCATTAAATATAAAAAGTATCTATAATAAAACTATAAATAATAAAAATATAAAACAATAAATAATATAAATAATAAAAATAAAACAATAAATATATGTAGATGAGCATATAATGTTCACATAACTATTCATACTGTAGAGAATGATTTTAAGCATGTAATTACTGCCAGAGAAATTAAAAATGAGTTCAAATTTTGAATCCTGCATGAGAAAACAATGTTTTTCCAACAGAGCATTACTATTTTTATTAGAATGTGCTTGTTAGCCAGGTGTGGTGGCACAAGCTTGTAATCCCTGCGCTTGGGAGGCGGAGCCAGGAGGATCGTGCAGGTTTGAAGCCAGCCGTGCCAGCTTAAGAGACCCTGTTTCCAAATAAAAAAATATAAAATAGGTCTGAGAGTGTAGCCCTAATGTAGAAGGTTTTCCAGGAACCCCAGTACCAACACCAAAAAAAAAAAAGAATGTGTTTGTTCTTTATTTCCTATGTGACTTTTGTTTTCATGTCCAGGAAGCATATAGTTGTCTATAAAAATAAAATAAAAGGCATGTTTAGAAATTCTCAAATTAACATCTGTAAGTGCTTACAGCTTTTGAATTTATCTTTTAAAATCACCTTCCTTTTTCATCTCTTATCTTCATAATATGGTTTGATTCTTTTTTTTATTTAAGTTGGCTAGTGGTTTATCTATCTTGTTAATTTTTTTTGAGGAACCAACTTTTGGTTTTGTTGATTTTCTGTGTTGTTGTTGTTGTTGTTTATTATTATTATTATTATTATTATTATTATTATTATTATTATTATTATGTTACTGTGGGTCCTGGAAGCCCTTCTGCCTTAGGGCTATACTCCCAGACCTATTTTTTTAAATTTTTGGCAACAGGGTCTCTTAAGCCAGTGGGGCTGGCTTCAAACCAGCGTGATCCTCCTGTCTCCACCTCCCAAGCGCAGGATTTACAAGCGTGCGCCGCCAAGCTCGGCTGTATTTTTTTTTTTTTTATTCTCTACTTTGTTTATTTCCGCTCTGATTTTAACAATTTCCTGTCTTCTACTGGTTTTGGGGTTAGATTGTTCCTGTTTTTCAAGGGCTTTGAGGTGTGTCATTAAGTTATTTGATGATTTTCTTTTTTTCTTATTTGAGCTCTTAGTTACATCATTTTCAGGGAAATGGATGGAACTGGATGACATTATGCTAAGCGAGGTTAGTCAGTCATAAAAAAATAAGATATTGAATGCTTTCCTAATACATGAAAGCTAAAGAGAAATGGGTCATAGGAGGAACTCTAGATGAAAAAGAAGATCCTATAGAGGAGGAAATAAGGCAACCTAACTGAGGGGATGGGAGGAGGGAAGAAGGATACTCTATAAAGCACATGATTTACTCAAACAAACATATCTATGTCAACCACTAAGCTAAGCATGGGAAGGAGGGATGGGGAGGGAACAGGATAGGCATTAGGTAGGGGCTAACTGGGCGATGTGTGCATGTATGTCTACACAGGTTTTTTAATCCCATTATAATATATGAATACAATACACCAATAAAAAAAAATAACATAGCCGGGTGTGGTGGCGCACACTTGTAATCCCCGCGTTTGGGAGGCGGAGACAGGAGGATCATGCAGGTTCAAAGCCAGCCGTGCTGGCGTAAGAGACCCTATTTCAAAAATATAAAAAATAGGTCTGGGAGTATAGCCTGGAGGTAGAAGGGCTTCCAGGAACCCCAGTACCACCAAAATAATAATAATAATAATAATAATAATAATAATAATAATAATAATTAAAATTAACAAAATCACCTTCTGATATTATTCCATATCTTTTAAAATGGGCTCAATATTGACAAAGTTAATCCTATTTGGATATATTACATTTGAAATGAATCATTTGGAGTAAAACAATACATGCTTAAAACATGTATTATTTTATTTTGTTATCATTCTAAAATCAGGAATAGTTATTGACAAAGATTGTTCTGCTTTACTAAACTTTAATCAGCCTCCTGAATGTCCTACTGAGGACATTTATAAACTAGATTATAAAGTTCAGTTTTTAGCAAAGAGCACTGGTTAGTCTAGTAAGATCCCCTCATTCTTCATACAAAATCTCATCAGTTCTTCATCCTCAACCATTGCTCAGATGATGTCTGATCACCCTGGTCCATCTTCAGCATGGATACTGTTAAATCAGTTTATAGAATCTTCCTTATCCTTGACGTCTTCTCTTGAAAATATTTTACCCATTAACTCTTACCCTGAGTGCCCATCTTGCTTGCTCATCATACATTTCAAATTGATCTCTTCATAGCTACACAATGGTCCTGAACAAAGTCTGCCTTACCATAATAAGTATCAATAAATTACCTTTTAACAATATAAATTAGCTAGTATGAGAGTGTATTCTAAAAACCGTTTCAAAATGAAAGCTATATGGATTGTCTTAGCAACCAAAATGTGAAAGGCAGCTCCTTCCAGTGCAAAAGAGTATTTTATTTTACAAAATAGTATTCATTTTCTATAATCATTCTACAGTATTTGTACACAATGTAATTTTTTCTAACTTGATTTCTTTTTTTTTTTTTCAGTACTGGGAATTGAACCCAGGGCCATTCTACCTCTTAACTGCACCCCTAGATCTGATTTATTATTATTTACTTTGAAACTAAGTTGCAGAGGGCCTTACTAAACAGCTGAGGCTAGCCATGGACCTGATATCTTTCTGTCTCAGTCTCTCAAGTACTGGGATTACAAGTGGGCACCACCACTTCTAGCTTTAACTTGTTTTTTTTTATTATTATAAATATTTTATTTATCTAGTAGGAAACTGCATCTATCTGAAACCTTATTAACATCTGAATGGGCAAGATAAACTTAAATTGTGCATTTCAACTGAGAAATCAAGAAATTGTAAATATAAACTATTAAAGTAAATGTGAAATGTGAAAACACGAGGACGTTTCATACTAAGAAGTTTAGAGGCAATTATCAACCTGTTTCATCTCTATAAGGGGATATAAAGAGATAATAAAATTGATTTCTTTTTTTTTCTATTTATTTTTATGTTATTGTTGGTATTGAGGTTTGAATCTATAGATGTTCTAACACATCATTTAAAAAAATGTGTCCTTAATAAATTTTTGATGGCCTCTCTAATTTCCTAAAGTTGTTGTCCTTAAATCTGGTATCTTCCTGTCTCAGCTTCCCAAATACTGGGATTCTAGGTGTGTGTCATCATGCCCAGCAAGAATATATTAATGGAGAATATTTTGAAGATAATTTATAAGAATATATTGATATTTTGACTATATAGTTCCTAATACTCCTTTGCCCAGGTTGGCATCAATGTGTATATGAAATGGTTCCTAGCTGATTGAGAAGTGATAAGTTGAAGAAATAGACAAAAATTTCACAAACCAGTGGACAGAGACAACTGGTGTGTCTCAGAGCAAGAAAGGTAAAGAGTAAAAATCTGTATATGAAAAGTAATTACAGCCCTTTCTAGGGTGGCAGGGAGTCATTTGAACATGTAAGATAAAATATAGGCATGTGGTTAAGAATGTCTGGGGATATTTTGGTAGAAACTTTTCCTAAGACAGCAGTTGCAGCAGGAAGAGGAAGGGCATTATTCATTTAGCACTTTATCAGCAGTTATTGAGGAAGGTGGCCCAGTAGCCCCACCAGAATGCTTTTGTGAATTCAAAGGAAACTGCAGATGTCCAGGAATGATGCCTTTGCTGATAGGAAGTTTCCTATAACACCATCCATCAAAAAGATATGTCAAAGAAGCATCAAACCAGATGGCAAAGACAAGTTATGTGATGGCAGTTTGACTGACTCCAACCCCAAATTTTAGCTGATACATCTTTTGACATAAAAAAAAGTAAGCAGAAAAGCTAGCATAAACAACTGCATTCCCAGAGCAAATGCTACTACTAAAATGTCTATTTATGAAGCCATAGCAATTTTTTTTATCTTTTAAAAGTTTGGTTAAATAATCAAAACAATAGGACTTTTGATAATTGAGGAGATTGACCAGTAGAACAGTGGAAGTAGAATAGGGGAAGGAAATGATGAGAGAAAAGAAAGAACTGATTAAAAAATGAAATTATGCTATGTCCATGAGCGAACGTATTGCTGCCCATTTCACTATTATATGTGGAGAGGGTGGGTAGCAGGGTGAGACTGAAGGGAAACACACCCAGTTCTGTGTGTATGTTTGTGTAACATTGACTCTCACTATGATGTAGAATTAAAATGTACCAATAAAAATATATTTTAAAACTACACTGAAATTCCATCCGACTTCACTTAGAATGTCATTCATCAACAGAACAAACAATAATAAGTGCTTCTAAGTATTGGGTAAATAGAAACTCTTATATGTGTGGAAGTATAAACAAGTATAAACCAATAAAACTACTATGCCGATCTGTGTGAAGTTCTCATAAAAGACAAGGAATGGAACCACCATATGACCCAGAGAAACCACTCTTTAGTAACTTTTATAAAGATTTAAGAGTTAGGAGCTTAGTGTGGTAGTGTACACTGGTAACCCCAGCATTTGGGAGGCTGAGACAGGAGGACTGCAGTTTGCAGTGAGCCTCAGCTACTTAGTGAGGCCCTTTGCAACTCAGTGAGACCCTGTTTCAAGATAAAGAATGAAAAATAGGGCTGGGGTTATAGCTCATTGGTAGAATGTTCTAGCATTCCATCCCCAGTACCACAAAAAAGGTCAGAATATTTAAGAGTCAGAATATTACAGTGATACATGCAAATCCATATTCATGGCAACACAATTTATAATAGCCAAATTATAAAACCAACCTAGGTGTCTCTCCACAAATGAAAAAAAAAGAAAAAATGTGGAGTTTTACTCACCACAGATCAGAGCAAAATTACGTAATTTGCAGGACAAAAAGTATAAAACTAGAGAATATTATGCTAAATAAGGTCAGACAGTCTCAGAATTCAAGACTCATATATTTTCTCTCATATGTGAAAGCTAGAGAGAAAATAGAAGAAAAAAAAACCCAAAAAGTAATTTAGACAAATGAAGAAAGAAACCAGTGGAATAGTAGAAGTTAGAAGTGAGACGTGAGAAGGGAGAAAAGACAAGTGGAGGAAGGACACAGTTCAAATAATGTTCTATCCATATCTGGAGGTATCATTACTAACTCACTAGCATGTATTAGGGAAAGGGGTAGGAATGAAGAGGAAAATAATCACTATGTGCATGTATGAATTTCACTTTGAATCTCATGTGTATAATTACAGTGCATCACCACCAACTACTATATATATAGAAAGAGTAAAAGAAGGAGGGAGAGAGAGAGGTTGACTAAATAAAAATGAAAATGTAACATCATATTGGTGAGATGCAGTGAAGGCAAGGCTAGAGAAAAAAATTATAGCATAAATTTCTATATTGAAATGAAAATCTAAAATCAATAACCCAAGCTTCCTCATTATGAAAGTAGAAAAAGAAAAACATTAAGTCCAAATTAGGCAGAAGTAAAGAAATAATTACACATTGGACAAAAGTTAATATAATTTATAATGGAAGATTATTATAGAAAATGAAAACAAAAACAATAATCTTTGAACAGACTGATAAAAGCAATATGCATTCAGCCAGACTAATTAAGTAAAAAAAGAGAAAACACAAATTATTAACATCAAAATTAAAATTAGTTGATAATTATAGATTCTTTGCATCTTAAAAGGATAATAAGAAATATGAACAATGTTCTACTCACAAATTTGACAGCCTAATGGACCAGCTCCTTTGAATACACAATCAACAAATTTTATAAAACTAGAAATATATGAGCAGAATAAGCTCAAATCTATTAAAAATCTGAAGTAATAATAACCTTCTGAATTAAAAAAAATGCTAGGGCCAGGTGGGTTCATTGGTTAATTCTACCAAACATTTATAAAATAAATTCTAAGATTTTCTACATTCTCTTTCAGAAGCTAAAATCAAAGGGAACACATATTAACTCATTCTCTGAGGCTAGCACTACAATAATACCTGAACCAGATCAAAATATTAAAAGAAATCTACAGGTTAATATCTTTCATAAATATATAAGCAAAAATCTTTAATAAAATTTTAGTATATTAGCAACAATATATAAAGTGAATGACATAACATGGCTGATTGAGATTATGTCCAGGTCTGAAATATTAGTTCAACATTGAAAAATTAATGTAAGAATCATATTAACTGGCTAAAGAAGAACACCACAAAATCAAACCAATGGGAGCAGAAGAGGCATTTCACTAAACACATACTCATGATAAAAACTCTCAGAAACTAAGAACAGAGAATTTTCTCAACTTAATAAACAACACTTAAAGAATCCCTATAGCACACATTATACATGATGAAAAACCCAAAGCTTTCCTTCTCATATCAAGATCAAGAAAAGTATATTTCATATTATCATTTCTTTTCAACATTTTAATGGAAATCCTGGCTATTGCAATAAGACAAGAAAAGTTATGTAGAGTAAGAAGGAAGAAGTAAAACTGTTCACAAATTTTACCTTCTATGTACAAAATTAAAAAGAATTGATAGGAAGATTATTGGAAGTACTAAGATTATACCAGAATTTCAGAGTTGATGCTTAAATGACAAACATTAGGTGTGCTTGTGTGTGTGTGTGTGTGTGTGTGTGTGTGTGTGTGTGTGTGTGTTACTAGGGATTGGAACCAGAGGCATTCTACCTCTGAGCTACAACCCAGACCTATTATTTTTATTTTTATTTTTCATAGTGAGAGTCTCACTACTTGCTAAGGCTGTTTTCAAGTCTGTGATCCTCTTGTCTCAGTTTCCCAAGTACTGGGATTACTGGCACACACTACCATGCCCGACTAAGTTGCTTTTGAATATACCATAAATTTACAAATGTAATTTGAAATTAAAAGCATATTGCCATTTACATTGCTATTCTTTGAAATGAAATACTTAGGTTCCTATTTAATATATACAAGGCCGATATAGGCAAAAATAATGAAAGATAACCATGAACTAAATAAATGTAGAGAAATTATATGATCATGGATAAAAAACAATATTTTCAATATGTCAGTTATTTCCATATATACATATATTTGCATATATTCCTAGCAGCTGAACTCATCTTTTTTTGCTGGAAGCCAAGTGACACTTAGCAAGACAATGATTTTGCAAACCATCCCATTAGGAGCCAGGATGATTACAGTGATGTGGGTGGCAACAAATAGATCTATGGTGTCTGTGACCCCCTGAGGGGCTGAAGTCAGACACAGCAGAAACCCTCAAGCAGGCAGAGCCTAGGGTTTACTGCTAGCCATACTCCTGCAGGATCTCCATCAAATGCACCACAGTATCACCTACAGTGATATCTGTGGGCTGAAAAACACAGCCAACCTTGCTGTAAGCTTGAAAGCTTGGAAGACATATAAACATACTACTTTTGGTGTTTGGTCACTACAGGTATTAAAGCTGGAAGCCAATAAGGTCTTATGCAATTGTAGCCACTCATAGTAGCAGTTGTGTTCCTGGGGCCAAATAACTAAGCCATCACGCCCTAATATCAGAATGGTACAGTCTCTTTTTGCCAGAGCATGGTCCCTGAAAGCAAGAAGGCTAGTGTCCAGAAGCAGTTTGTATTATCTTAGCTACAGACTGTGAATCCAACACTTATCTGGGGCAGTTAGAGCCTGCCATGCATGCCTATGATTGGTAATAGTCCATGTGATCTCAGCCATCAGATCAGTGGTTGTGTCTTTAGGCTATTAAAATCCAGGCAGTTTGGCCACAAGCTCAGAGCATAGTAAGCTCTAGCCCTGTTGAGCTTAAGCCCTGTTGCCACAAATGCTAGAGGTCAGCACTCTGCAGAGTATAGTAGTGTCTGTGGGGCATTAAACCACAACCAGCAACCCACAAACTCTAAATAAAACATTATAATCTCCGGCCCTACTGAATTTGGGCCTGGAGAGCATGGTGGAATGCAGCAAATTTGAAACATCAGTTTGTCTGCCCTAACTAAGAACTATATCGTTAAGAGATTCTGGGAAACAAACTGAATAGTCTAGTTATGTGAGAGATTTGTAGAGGCAAATATATGCCCCTTGCATAGACTTTATTATAAAGGGACAACAAGTAGACACATGACTCTTCACATAGAGAAAGAAGATAAGACAACAGAAACAAACAAACAATAAAAAACTGAGGACTCTGAAAACATGAAAATGGAGACCAATGAAAAAACAATAAATTCTCACAACTCAATAGTAAGGTATATCACCAATATTAAGCTACATAAAATGCTAGGAGAATTCAGAATTTTGATTCTGAATATGATCAAAGACCTCAAAGAAATGAAAAGTCATATAAATAGAGAAATTGAGGCCCTATATAAGAAACAGAGAAAGGCTTTGAATGAAAAGAATGGGTCAATAAATTAATTAAAGACCTCAATAAAAATCATCTCTTTCAGGCTAGACCAAATAAAAATAAAATATAAAAAAATATATAAAATAAAAAATTAAAATACTCTCATTTTGAAGACTATCCATTCAAAACTGACCATACAGTCAATAATATATAAAAAACAATACAACATAAGCAGAACATCCAAGAAATATGGGATAATATGAAACAACCTAATTTACAGATAATAGACATTGAAGATGGTCTAGAAGAGCAAATCAAGGGAAATAGAAACTTCTTCAGACACAGAAGATCAGAGAATTACCCAAACATAGGAAAAGACTTGGACATTCATATACAGAAGACAGTCAGGACACTAAGAAGAAAAGATGAGAAAGAACTTTTCAATGCCACATAATAATTGAAATGACAAACATAGAGGGAAAAAAATCTTAAATTCACTGAGAACAAATGAATTGGTGACATTTAGAGGCAAAAAATAAGAAATATTTCGGCTTCTCAACCCATCATGAAAACCAGAAAGGAATGGTATGATATACTTAAAATAAATAAAAACAATTTTCAAGACTGCTATATCCAGGAAAAATATCTTTCAACATTCATGGAGAAATAAAAAAAAAAAAACCTTCCCAAACAATCAGAAACTAAAAGAATTCATGACTACCAAGCTGGCACTTGAGAAAACACTTAAAGAAATGAAACACAGAAAGAAAAAAGAAGTACCAGAAACAGAGTAGGGGTAAATTCTACCAGATGGGCAACTAAGTGAAGGAGAAATAATGCTCCATCAAACAAAAAATATAACTAAAAAATGTCAAGAAACAAAAATCATCTCTCAATAATAAGGTCTAAACTTCCCAAAATAAAAGACTATAAGCTGCTGGGCGTGGTGGCGCATGCTTGTAATCCCCGCGCTTGGGAGGTGGAGACAGGAGGACCACGCAAGTTTGAAGCTAGCTGTGCTGGTTTAAGAGACCCTGTTTCCAAATAAAAAAAGTATTAAAAAATAGGCCTGGGAGTGTAGCCCATAGGTAGAAGGGCTTTCAGGAACCCCAGTACTACCAAAAAAAAAAAAAAATGGATTAAAGAACATAACCCAACTATATGCTGTTTGCAAGAAACACACCTTACAGGCAAAGATATCCACATGTTAAAGGTGAAAGAATAGAAAAAGAAATGCCATGCAAATTGAAACTGAAAATAAGCAGAGGTAGCAGTATTCATATAGTACAAAAAACACTTTAAGCTAAAAATTATCAGAAGAGACAAAGAAGGTCACTATTTATTAATAATGGAACAATCTGACAAGAAGTAGTAATGATAATAAACATTTATGTCCCAAATGTGGGCCTACCCACTTATATAAAACAAACTCTTTGGGGCATTAGGTCTCAAACAGACCCAAAGAAAATAATAGTGGAAAGCTTCAACATACCTCTCACACTGCTAGATGGATCTTCCTGGCAAAAAGTGATTAAAGACTCTTCAGAAAAAAAGCAGAGGAAGGAACACTATAAGCCAAATGGAACTAATAGACATATACAAAATATTCCAGCAAACATCAGTTAAATATACATTCTGATCAGCTACTCATGGAACCTTCTCCAAAGTAGACTACATTCTGGGCCACAAAGCAAGTACAGCAAGCTCAAAACACATACTATAATTCCTTGCATGTTTTCAAATCAAAATGAAATTAGGAAAATCAACAAAAAGAATATTAAATAAATTGCACAAATACATGGATACTGAAAGATACATTTTTCAATGAGTACTTGATAATAGAAAATATAAGAGGAGAAATAAAAACATTTTTAGAATAAAAATAGAGACACAACATAGCAAAATCTGTGGGATGCTTCAAAGATGTTTTAAGAGAAAAATTTATATTACTGTGTGCCTACATAAGAAAAACAGAAAGTCATCCAATAAACAATATAGTGACACACTTCAGGAACATGAATAAACAAGAAGAGAAAGATACTAATTCCAAACTGAGTAGAAGGCAGGATGTAATTAAAACAATATCAGAAATCATAAAATAGATAAGAAAAAATACAAATTATCAACAACAAAAGCTGGTTCTTTAAAAAGATTAGCAAGATTAAAAAACCCTTAGCAAACCAAACCAAAATAGAATCAACCTAAATTATTAAAATCAGAAATTAAAAAGGAGACATCACCACAGAGAGTGAGGAAATCTAGAGGATCATCATAAACTATTTAGAAAATTTATACTCCATAAAATGAAAAACAGTTTACATACAACTAATCTAAATTTAACAAAGAAGAAGATATAGAAAACATAAATCATCCAAATAGCAATTAAAAAGCCTTCATCAAATAAAAGCCCAGGATCAAATGGATTCCCATCTGAATTCTATAAAACTTTTACAGAAAACTAAACCCCAAATTTCAAAAGGTATCATGAGAAATTAAAAGATTTGGAATTTTTTCAAACTTTTATGAGGCCAGTATCACCTTAATACAGAAACCAAATAAGGGTCACTCACCATATCAAAAAATTTTACACCATGATCAAGTTGATTTTATTTCAAAGACACAAAGCTGATTTAACATAAAATCAAGACATGGCATTCATCACAAAATAGAACCAAGTACAAAGATCACATAATTATCTCAATAAATGCTCAAAGGCATTTAATAATATTCAAAATCTGTTTATATTAGCACTGCAAAAAGAATCTGAATAGAAGAAAATTGTCTGGACATCATTTAGGCAATATACGATCAACTCAAAGCCAACATCATCTTGAATGGAGAAAAATTCTACTATTTTTTTAAAAATCAGGAACAAGACAAGAAGGCTCACTATCACCACTTCTTTTCAGTATAATTCTTGAGACCCTTACCAGTGTGATATGGCAAGAGAAGAATACTTAAGACATTCAAATAGAAAACAAATAACTGAAATTATCTCTATTTGCAGATGACATGATCCTGTATTTAGCAGATCAGAAAAACTTAATTAAAACACTACTTGAGCTGATCAACAATTTCAGCAAGGTACCAGGATATAAATCAATCTAAGAAATCAGTAGCTTTTTTATGCCAACTATAAATCCACTAAAAAAGAAAAATCCAGAAAACGAATGCCATTCACAATAAGCATAAAAGCAATAAAATACTGAGGAATAAATATAACCAAGGAGGTAAAATACCTGTACAATGAAAATTATAAAACAGTAAAGAAAGAAATGAAGATATTAGAGGATGTAAAAATTCCCCCTTGCTCTTAATAGGCATAATAAATATTAACAAAATGGCCATTCTAACAAAAATGATCTACTGAGTCAATTCAATCCATATAAAATATTAATTTTTGTAGACCTATAAAAATGAGTCTTAAATTGTATTTTGAGAATCAAAGGACCAAGAATAGACAAAGTAATTGTCAATAATAATATCCATGAAGGAGACATCACAACTCCTGGCTTCAAATTATACTATAATAAAAATAGCATGGCATTTGCACACACACACAAAAAAACACATAGAACAATGGAACAGAATGGACAATACAGAAACAAATCCACACAATTATAGCCAATTGATTTTCAACAAATGTGTCAAACATATATGGTAGAAAAAAGACAGCCTTTTCAAACAAATATTGTTTGGGAAAACTGGCTTTCCATTTATAGAAAAATGAAATTAAGTCTCTACCTCTAACCCTGCACAAGAGGCAACTTGAGATGGATCAAAGACCTGAAAATTAGACCAGAGAATTTGTTACTAGAAGAGGGCACAGATCCAACACTACAACATATAGGCACAGGTAAAATCTTCCTCAATAAGACCTCTAAAGCTCAGGAAATTAAAACAAGGATTAATAAATGTTATAGTACTAACTAAATGTTTCTGCACATAAAAGGAAACCATAAAGAATCTAAGAGAGCCTAGAGAATAGGAGGTCTTTTCCAGATATTTAGTTCATAGAGGACTAATATCTAGAATATACAAAGAACTTAAAAGACAACACGAAGAAAACAAATAACCCAATCAAGAAATGGGAAATTGAATAGACACGTCACAAAAAGAAAGTACAAATGGCCAATACATACATAAAAATGTTAAACATCATTAGCAACCAGGGAGATGCAAATTAAAACCACACTGAGAGTCTATGTAACCTAAATCAGATTGGCAATCATCAAGAAGTTAAACAACAGTGAATGCTGATGAAGATGTGGGAAAATAACTCTTCTACACTGTTGGTGGGATTGGAAAATAGTGCAGCTGCTGTGAAGATCATTGTAGAGATTCCTGGGTATCTTTCCAAAGGTACTGAAATCCAAATATTATAGTAATATATGCATGCTTATAGCAGCACAATTTATAATAACCAAATTATGGAATCATCCCAGGTGTCCATCAACAGAAAAATGGATTACAAAATTCCATATAAACCAAATGGAATTCTACTGAGCAATAAAGAAAACAAAATAATGTAATTTTCAGAAAGAAGAATGGACCTAGAGAACATTATGTTGAGTGAAATTACCAATTCATAGAAAGTGAAGGGTCATATGTTTTCTGTCATATGTAGAAGTTAAGAGTATAATCAGGATACCAGGGGCACTGAAGATAATGGAGGAGAAACCCCACTGGAGCCAGGAAGGTGGTCTAGAGAAAAAGATGGGGCTGAGGGCAGATCAATGAAAAAATCACTTCCATTGACATTATGGACATATGTGAGAATACCAATGTCAGTCTCAGTACCCTGTATAAAAAATGTGGGAGCTTGTGAAAGCTCACCAAGTGCTGTGTACATGTATTTCACTATCACCATGGACTGCCTTATGATGTGAGGCTATAATGTGCCAATAAAAGTATTAAAAGATAATTAAATCCTAAAAAATCATTCTAAAACTATTAACACATATGAAACTGTTGAAGTATAAACTTTTCTAGTTGAGCAATAGAATTTGTCAGCACAGTATCCATAATATACAAAATAAGTTAATAGGTAACACAGCTGGATGTGTTGATTTGAAAACACAACACACATTTTTAACCAGAGTAAGATAATTTAGCAAAAGTATATCATTTTTGTTGTAAGACAGATGCATAACTTGAATGAATCTGAATATCACAATGAACCTCACTATAACATATAATTATCATGTGTCAATTAAAGAAAACTCAAGAAAATTTGTTAACTTTCATAGAATTAACTTAACCTGAATGAATAAAACTTAGTACATTTTCTGAATTAAATGAGTAAATAAATACAATTATGTCATTTGCAGGAAAAGGGGTGGAACTGAAGGAAATCATGCTAAATGAGATTGTCAGACTCAAAATATCAAGGGTCATATATATTTTCTCTCAGTTATAGAAACTAGAGAGAAAAAAGTGTGGGTAGAATGAAGGTCTCATGAAAATAAGAAGAAATAATAGTAAAAGATAGAGATTGATGCATATGGGGAGAAAAAGAAATGGGAGGTTCAGAGAATTAAATGATCAAATTATGTTATATGCAGTTAAAATATATTCCAATGAAGCCTACTATTATGTTTAATTATTTTACTAATAAAACATTTAAGAAATAGAAGGGAAAAACTAGGGTAGAGGAAGATTAGTACAGAGATAAGAAAACAGCAAAAACACCTAAGAACTGTGAAATAAAATTGTTCAAATTATTTTATATGCAAGTACAATTACATTATAATAAAATGTATTCTCTGTATAATTAATATGTATGAATAAAAAATTAAAAATAAAACTATGCTTTGCAAATGACAGTGACAAGAGAAGCCAAAGAATTGGGGAAAATATTGCAAAAATACCCAATAAAGGGCAGTTATATATACAAATAACTCTAAAATTCATCAAGAAAATGAGCAACTTATTGCAAAAATTAGCTATAGACTGATAAGAAGAAAAATATACAGACAGAAATTGCTATGATTTGAATACAGAATGTCCCATAGATAAGCTCATATACTGGCAATTAAAAAATGGCCCAAGATAAAATTAGATGAAATCACTGAATCATGAGAACTTTAATTTTATCAGCGGATAAATCCATTGATGGATTAATAGTTTTACTAGGTGGTAAGATAGGTAGTCAGGCTCTGGCTGGAGGAGGTATGTCACTGGACACTGGAGACTCTTTCTCAGGTATGCAGGATATCTATCTATCTTATCTTATCTATCTATCTATCTATCTATCTATCTATCTATCTATCTATCTATCTATCTATCGTCTGTCCCTCTCCTTCCACTGACATGCCCTGAGCTCTGCAGAAGGGACCTGGCTCAACATGGACTGCAACCTCTGAAATCTCCAGAACTGTGAGCAAAATAAATCTTTCTTTCTCTAAATTGTGGTCATTAGGTATATTTGTGTTGAATTGAAGAGCAAGTAAAAATATAAAAATGTCCATCATAGGTATGGAATTATAATTTTAAAAACAGTAATATTTCACACCTGTTAGAATGGCCAATATTCAGAAACTGACAACATCAAATATTCATGAGAATGTGGAACAAGAGAAAGTCTTACTCATTGCTTGATGGAATGCAAAATGGTATCCTTTGCATGATAGTTTAGAAGATAGTTTGACAAATTTTTATAAAACTCAATTTACTTTTATCATAAAACAGAAATCATACTGCTTGATATTTACCCAAATGAATGAAAAACTTATGTTAAAAAACACTATACGAAAACATTTATAGTGGATATATTTTAAATTGCCAAAATTTAGAATCAAACAAGATGTCCTTTAGTAGATATGTGGATAAATAAACTGTGGTCCACCCCCACAATGAAATATTATTCAGTGCTAAGAAGAAGTAAACTATGTAGCCAAGAAAAAAAGATATGAAGGAAAATTAAATTTATATTACTAAGTGAAATAAGCCAATCTTAAAATAATTCATACTGTATAATACTATACATATGATACTGTAGAAAAGGCAACACTATAAGAGCAAAAAGAGTAGTGAATTTCATGGACTAAAATATAGGGATGGATGAAGAGGCAGAGCATTGAGGATTTCTAGGGCATCACAATTCTTCTATATTTTATTACAATCAGATGCATGTCATTATCTGTTTGTCAAAACTCATAGAATTTACAATATCAAGAGTGAACCTTAATGTGAACTATAAACTTTGGATGATAATGTTGTGTTTAAGTGAAATTCATCAACATTAACAAATCTACTACTGTGGTGCTGGCAGGTTTTTTGTTGTTGTTGTTTTGTTTTGTTTTGTTTGTTTTGGTGGAACTGGGGTTCCTGGAAACCCTTCTACCTCCGGGCTACACTCCCAGACCTATTTATATACTTTTTTTTAAATTTGGAAACAGGGTCTCCTAAGCCAGAGCGGCTGGCTTCGAACCTGCGCTATCCTCCTGTCTCCGCCTCCCAAGCACAGGGATCACAAGCGTGTGCCACCACGCCCGGTGTGCTGGCAGTTTTTATGGGAGAGGTTGTACATCTGTGCGGACTGATGAGTACATGGGAGCTATGTTTACTCTTCTTAATGTTTTCATGTATTTAAAACATCTATTAAAATAATGTTTATTAAGTATAGATATATGTACATATACACATACATCCACACATATAGTCACAACAATACACATGTACATACAGCTTCAGCTACTAGAAATCCAGTCATATATTGGTCTCAAGTTAAAAAAGCACAAATGCATGCACATGACATAATCTTATATTTTAAGATTTCTAAAATATCTTTAACAAGATAATCATTTTTAAAAAGATATTCCCCAGGATGTTTTATATACCTATTTTACCAGTCATGTGGCATACAGGGATATAATTCCCTACTAAAGTAGCAAATAGTGATCTTGAGTGTCTCTATGTAGCCTGCACAGAGCAGACATAGATGTACAGTTAATGGTGTGCAAAAGTTATGCCAATAATATGGGGGTAAGTATAGGCAAAATGATGCTAATGAATTCAATAAGCCACATAGAATACCAAAAATGTTCTCATTTATGTTGTTTTAGGTAATAATTAAGATAGAAATCAGTGCTTTTCAACAAAAAGCTTATATAGTCTATAACTTTCCTTTACTGATGCCACTTAGGGGAAAAGAGGTTTTTGTCCTTTTAGTGGCTTCTGTCGAATACGTTTCACAAAGTGAAAAAATGGAGATGAATAAAAATTCTTAAATCAAGAAATTCACACTGATCTGAATTTCTATAAGCTAGGAACTGCAATAGTACTGAATAAAAAATAAAACTATAATTTCTGGAGATTCCCATAATCTTTCAAATTTAAATAACTGTAAGCAAAGAACCAGGCAAACTTGGAATCTATATAAAATAATTGCCTAAAATAGCCATTATAATAAAAGCAAAGAGGGGCACTGTTCAAAATGTAACAAACGAAAGTTGTCTGTGATACAGAAGTATGCAAAAAAATTAAAAATATATTCTTTGACTAAAGAATCTATTCTTTAGTAGTTGTGATTTTTTAATTTTTGTATTCAGAGAACATAGTTGTCTAGAAACATATCTTATAAAATAACAAAATTAAAAACAAATGCATATACTAGACATTAGTCTTCTATCAGAAGAGTAGCTAGCAAAAATATTCTCTCATTTTGTAGGCTCTCTTTTCAGACTCTTTATTTCCTTTGCTGCACAGATGCTCTTTATATTAATACCCTCCCATTTATTGATACTTATTTTTATTTCCTGAGCTTTGGGGGTCTTATTTAGGAAGTCTTTACTAGTGCCTATATATTAGTGAGTTGGTCCCATGCACCTTTCTAATAAATGCCAAGCCTCTGTTCTGATTTATTGATCTTTTATCCATCTTGATTTGACATTTGTACAGGGTGAGAGTCTGGGATTAATTCTAAGCATCTCTATATGGATAACCAGTTTTCCCAGTACCCTTTTTTGAAAAGACTATTTTTCTCCAACAAATGCTTTTGGCAGCTTTGTCAAAAACTAATAGGCTAGAGCCGGGCTGGTGGCACACACTTGTAATCCCAGCATTCAGGAGACAGCAGAGAACTGAGGATCGTGGTTCACGGACAGTCTCAGCTACTTAGTGAGGCCCTTTGCAACTCAGTGAGACCCTGTTTTAAAAATAAATAATAGCTGGGCGTGGTGGCACACAGTTGTAATCCCCACGCTTGGGAGGCAGAGACAGGAGGATCGCACAGGTGCCCGCCGGGCTGGCTTAAGAGACCCTGTTTCCAAAAATAAAATAGGTCTGGGAGTGTAGCCCGGAGGCAGCTTCCAGGAACCCCAGTACCAGCACAAAATAAATAAATAAATAAATAAATAAATAAATAAATAAATAAATAAATAAGAGAGAGAAAGGAAAGAAAGAAAGAAAGAAAGAAAGAAGAAAGAAAGAAAAGAAAAGAAAAGAAAAGAAAAGAAAAGAAAAGAAAAGAAAAGAAAAGAAAAATTAGGGCTGGGGATGTCTCTCAGAGGTAGAATGCCCCTGGGTTCCATTCCCAGTACCTCAAAAAAATTAAAAAAATTAAAGAAAAAACTGGCTATGATTGTGAGGGTTAGGGGTAAAAAACTTAACACTAAAACAAACTAGTCAAAAAATGGTCACTTGAACTGGACACTTTTCAAAGAAAGACAAGTAGTAAATAAATATATGAAAATATGTTTTAACACCAATAACAATTATGGAATCACAAGTCAAAAGTACACTGAAATTTGTTATAACTCCAGTTAGAATGACAATCAAGATGAACTGCTGATGAGGATGTGGGAAAATAGATATCCCACTGTTGATGGGATTGCAAATCAGTGCAGTCACAATGGAGATGAGTTTGGAGATTTCCTAAAAGGTAACCTAGGAGTATGGACTCAGTGTGACCCAGCTATACCACTCCTGGTATCTCCAAGGGAATTGAAGCCATATATTATAGTGACACATGTATATCCATGTTTATTAAAGTATAAATCACAATAGCCAAATTGTGTAGGGGCACATCAACAGACAAATGGGTTGTGACACTGTGGTATAAATACACAATGGAATTTTACTCAGCTATAAAGAAGAACAAGATTCTGTCATTTGCAGAAAAATGGAGGGTGGGGACTAGAAAATGTTATATTGAGATTAACCAGTCACAGAAAGTGAAGTGTCATATGTTTCGTCTCATGTGTGAAAGCTAGAAAGAAACTAGGAAACAAAAGAGACTTTAAATAAATGAGAGGAGACACCAGTAGAATAGTTGAAGATTTGCAAAGTGATGTGGGAAAAAAAAGACGATGAAGGAATTAGTTCTAACAACCCTATGTACATTCATGAAAAAAATATTTTTAAATGAGGCAACAAAAACACAATCCATAAAAAATTAGGGCCTTATTAAAACTGAGTGTGTATGCTATCCCAAAGCCACTTTTAAACACAGAAAAAGACAAATCACAAACTAGGAGAAAACAAGATGCGTGAGTCTCAAAATATTTATGCAGAAGGAAAGACTAAAAAGGGCTCATGCTATTTAACAGACTTTTATAAAATTTTAGACTACGCACCCTAACCATAATTGACAAAAAGCAGGTGAGCTATTGCTTCAGGCTAGGCCTTGAGAATAAAGGTAAACAGGGCAGATTATGAGAGGGTGTAAGCAAGTTTGGGAAATAAAAGATGTGCCCTCTTTCATTGTATTATTTTGTTACTGGTAAGTACAAATGTAAAAATATATACATGTGAAACTTGTACAGTTTATTTAATGTCAATTTTAGTTCAATAAAGTTCAAAGTAGTTCTTTGGTAGATTTAATCCAAAATTTGTATATATGTAGGTACATATCAAAGCAAGCTTCTATGGAAAGGTCAATTTTGAAAAAAGAGAAAAGTAGAATTATTCACCCTATTACGTATTAATATTCATTACTCATACATTTACATGAGATATAAAAGTAGATGCTGATAGATATTTGACATGATTTAACTGGCTCCACAAATAAGTTAGCAATAAATTATTGGTTTATGAAAATTATTTGTCGAGAGTTTGTAGTACCAGGACTTTCAAATCAATGTAGCTTATCATTAGAAGATTAATAAATAAAATATAATGAATATATACTATGTAAAACTCTTGTGGCAATTAGAAAACACCAGCAATTAATAATTGCATCGAGTAAAGGTAAAATAAGAAAGGTAAAAATGTAAAACATTACCATGTATACTTTAAGGATACAGCTGTAGTCAAAGATGTACATAATATACATTAGAGTACATTTTTGAGGTAGAAAAAAGATAGGAGTTGGGATTTTAGTGCGTCTGAGAGAGTAACAAAATATTTTTTGTTTAGAGTAGTAAAATTGAAACTTGCATAGATAATGATAATTTAATTTTAAGGTGTGAAATTGACCCAACACATCTTACATCTAAAGAAAGATGAAAGCAAACTGAATTATATCTTACACAGGTTTTCAATGTGATTTTCTCTTAGCATTCATACTTTAATAGATAAAACAATAGACTTCCTAATAATTTTGAAAAATTTTAAGTATTTTTGCACAATAGCATGAAAAAGAGTGTTTAACAGCTTAGTTTATTTTTTATTTATTTTTTATTTTTTTCTGTAGTCAGGGTTATTGAACTTAGGAGCATTCCACCTCCAAACTACAGCCCCAGCCCTATCTTATTTTTATCTTGAAACAGGGTCTCCTTAGGTTGTTGAGAGTCTCTGTCTACTTGCTGAGGCTGTCCTTGAATGAGCAATTCTGTCAGCCTCCCAAGTACTGGGATGATAAGAATAAGCCACTATGTCTGGTAGACTTAGTTTATTTTTCAAAGAAGTTCAAATGTAGACAAGAAGAAATACATCTGAAAGAAATTTTTTAATGCAGTTGAATTCAGGGCTTAATATGGTTCAAGACTTCTGGAAAATTTAGAAATTCTGCTATTGACAGCATCAGTGAAAATTGGTAGCAGAGACTGAGTTTCTAAGCAGTGATTTCATGTAACAAATCCCTGTCCTAACTGTGGGGAGCAATTATATGGAGTACAGCTCTTTTAGAAAGCATAGCCAAGCCGGGAGTGGTGACACACACTTGTAAATCCAATATTTGGGAGGCTGACACACGGAGGATCATCACAGTTCCAACCTCTGCAAATTAGTGAAGGCCCTTAACAACCTAGTGAGACCCTGAGACAGTGTTTCCAAATAAGAAATAAAATCAGGCTGGGGATGTAACTTGAAGGTAAACCAACGAATGCTGAAGCCAACTAAAATAATTCTCCATCCCACTGTGATTCCTGTCTCAAGCAAGAGCATTCTGATTCTGATGTGAACATAAACATGCAAAATAGGTCTACCACCCAGCAGTAGCAACTTCTTTCCTGGCATTGGTGATTGCCCCATTTTATATTAGTAATTTAAAAAAACATACTTTTTCAAATTAACATCTAAGCAAATGAATTTATGTATCCTGCACACAAATAATATTTGGCTGAAAGATTTTAGTGGAAACATAATACCCTTTGATATTTCTTGGATATCTACAAAAATAATTAAGGAAGAAAATTGACCATGATTATCAATAAAAAAGTAGTAAATATAATTGCAAAAATTGTAAAAAGTTATTTTTTTACCTTTTAAAATATTTTGCCTTATCCATGCTGTTGTTGATAAATTTTCCCTAAACTAGAATGAAACTTTTGGTAAAAAATCAAATATGAAAAGACAAGAAATAAAAATTTCAAAGTCAGATTACCCAGATTACCCATTTTTTATTGCCTATATCCTACCTGAATCTAGACATAGACTTCAATACAGTGGGAAATTAAGAACAATTTTAAGAATTCAATGAGTCAAATAGTATTAAGATATTATGTAGCCAGTCATGTTGGCACCGGCCTGTAATCTCAGTACTTGGGAGGCAGAAACAGAAGGATCACTGGGTTGTACACAAGCCTTAGCAACATAGTGAGACTCTCAGCAAGCTAATGAGATCCTGTTTTAAAACAAAAGTAAAATTGACTGGGGGTATAGCTCACAGGTAGAATACCCTTGGGTTCAATTCCCAGACACACACAAACACACACACACACACACACACACACACACACACACACACTATGTGTTGGATAATTTCTAACAATGTAAGGAATTAAAGTATTCAGATAGATTTGTTAGATTTTTCAATCCAGTAACATTCAGTGATACTACAAAGACTTCACAGTACTTATATTCTCCATGAGATAGCTCCAATTTTAACATACTATGAAGTTACCTAAAAAAACTGGTATCAATTTGAAGCCAAAATACTTATCTGGAACCATATAAAATAAGAGTCCTGTTATCATCTTTTCTAAAACTAGATTTATTTAAACAATTTTGTGAATTGACATAACCATAGATTTCTCATTCCTGTACTATGCTTCCTATAATAGGATTGTCAGAACCAATTTTCTCTAGGTTATTTGGAAAGATCCAGTGCCCTTCACAAACACCACACACACACACACACACACACACCTCTTACATCTAACATCTATGTTACATACATACTCCGGTGTTGAATAAATTGAAGAAACCTCAACCTTTATTAAATTTTTAAATCTGGAAATAGATCAAAATAGTGACATATTTTGAAAAGATATTAAGAAATATTAAAAGTATTTTTCTACTTGCAATAGAATAGTACCAGTAATTATAACTTTCTAAATGAAATATGTTTCAAAACTAAACAAAAAGTCAAAATCATTAATGTCTAGAGTTCACTTCTGAGAAAAAAATATGTGAACTGCCCAAAAGAAAAAAAAAAGCATCTGTCAAAATACACTCAGTCTTCACACCTCCAAGTCTTAAGCTATTTTAAAAATCAAATTGAAAAATGTTGCTCAGCTTGGTAGTGAGTTACTGATGTAGGGAACACAAACTAATTTAGCTCATTTCAGATCGTTTTTCTTTCAGTCAGACTATGATTAACAATCAGGAGTCTCTATCACTCGACCTGACCTGGTTATTACAAAACAAGTGGATCCATGTCCCCATCCAATCTGGTGTCTGGGATTGGTGGCAAGTCAAGTGTGGCTCCTTACGGTCTGCCAATGGCCTCTTTTTACAAACTGTAACACCTTAAATAACTTAGACAACATTTAGAGATGCTGATCGATAATTCGGTAGTTTTCAAATAATAAGAAAACATTAATAACCTATGTCAAATAGTAGTAAATACTTATGACAAATTTTATAAACATTACCCCACCAAAAGAAAATTATCACATCATTAATGGTAATAGTCTAATATGGTCCAATGGCTACTAGCATCAAAATAACTTCTCTTTGGTTACCATCTATTTCTGATTTTCTTTTTCTCATTCCTCACTATAAACTACAGTCATTGTGGCTTTATAGAATATTGCTAATAGATAATGGTAGATACCATTTTAGAATAAAAGAAGTAATACATGTTAAAGTTAGAATATCAGGCTGGGCGTGGTGGTGCACTCTTGTAATCCCCGCGCTTGGGAGGGGGGGACAGGAGAATCATGCAGGTTCAAAGCCAGCCGTGCTGGCATAAGAGACCCTGTTTCCAAATAAAAAAATATAAAAATAGGTCTGGGAGTGTAGCCAGGAGGTAGAAGGGCTTCCAGGAGCCCCAGTACCACCAAAAATAAAAAAATAAAATAAAAAAATAAAAGTTAGGATATCAGGCATTAAATTGACCTATTCTGAAAATATAGAGGGCTGTAAAAGAAAAAAGGAAAAAAAATTCTTAATTAGAAGTCCTAGATTTCAGTGCCATCTCATCATTTACTATGGCAACAATCTTGGAAATGTCCCTTTATTAATCTCAGATAAACTTTCCTTTCTATAAATTAAATGCCTAATTTTTAAGATTACTGTAAATGTAAACATCACAAGATTTAATAAAGATTCATTTCTATGTTATAAACAAAAATGTACTTATAATGACAGTTTATTTTTATCATGATTTTTGGATCAAGAGAAAACTGAATCTTTCACTGTAATGATCTAAGAACTTTAGCTGGGCGTCGTGGTGCACGCTTGTAATCCTAGCGCTTGGGAGGCTGAGACAGGAGGATCATGCAGGTTCGAAGCCAGCCTCCGCTACTTAGTGAGGCTCTCAACAATTTAGTGAGACCCCGTTTCCAAATAAAGTATAAAATAGGTCTGGGAGTATATCCCGGGGGTAGAAAGCCTCTGGGTTCCACCCCAGTACCACACACACACACACAAATTAAAATAATAAAAAATAAATAAAAACTTTAAATTTTCTTGAAATATTTATACTTTCATTTCTAATTATTCCTGTCATCAAATGGTTGCTGCTGCATATAACAATATGTATTAAAAATACAAAAGCAGTGCAGCATGGTGGCGGACACTTGTAATCCCCATGCTTGGGAGGTGGAGACAAGAGGATCAGCAGGTTCAACGCCAGCCTTGCTGTCTTAAGAGACCCTGTTTACAAATAAAATATAAAAAAATACAAAAGCAAATTAAATGAAGCTAGAGATATAGCTAAATGTCTTATACATGGGAAGCCAAAAAATGGGTGGTGAACCTGAGATTATTGAGAGATGTGACATAGACAGGTCAAGTAGAAAAGTACAGTAGCCCAGCAGGCATGAGTAAATTGACTGTGGCAATTTGAACAGACTGTATCCTTAGTTTAAAAAATCATATATGAATATTGCAAACATATGTCAGTATAATAGATTTAAGTACTTTTCTTTTTCAAAAAAAACTATTTACAGATAAATATGTGCATATTTTTAAAGAAAATCAGATTTTCTAAAAATTCTTTCAATAGAGAACTGTGATATTAAATTTTAAGTATTTATATAAAATATGATACATTCTAGACACCAAAATCTCCAAATTTATGGTTACTTATGAAAGTTTTATTAAGTTGTAAAAACTGTGAAGCACACATTATATATATTTGACAATCTTTGAGCCTTCCATTGTCCTTAGAAGATATTTTACCATGTAAGCTTTCAATCAACGAAATTAAATTTTTCCCCAAAATTATGAGAAAAACAAAACATTTAACATTTCAAAGGAGATTGAAGAAATAAATATTTGTATTATACCCATTATGATTTTGTGTTTCTGCTCTTTTTTACCTTCTCCGCCTTTCTCTCTTTCTTTTTCTCCTCTTCTTTTCTTACTCCCTCCTCCTGCTGCCTCCTCTTAAATGTAGACTAGAGTATAACAATTTGATGGAGGAAAAGAACTTCATTATCACTCTCCAGCTAAACATTTGCCAAAAAGGGATTTAGCAAGTTCAGATGACACAAGTTACAGAAATACTTTAAAGCCTTATAAATATTAAAGCATTTATATTTAATCATGGAAAGTATTTTATAAATATATTTTAAAGATTATATATGGATACACATACATATATTGATCATCTGTGATCTAAAGCAACTGCTAAATTATGTGTTGAACGAAACCTGCATGCATTTTAAACTTTTTTAAAGAAGCTACTTTAATCATCCAAAGTAGTGAAATTTCTTCCTATAAACAATTTGCGTAATTTGATTTAATCCTTAGCATACCCTATCTCCTTTCTTGTTGATTAAAAAAGGAAAATTTAGTTTGTCCGTATAGTTCAAACTCAAGTGCTTCTCTTTGAAAAGCTTTTCTGAGAAGTCATTAAAACTTGCCTACTGTGCTTCTGCAAACTGAATCTGACTTTGTGACCTTCATGTTTCACTTTTAAAATTCCAATCTGTCTGAAATCACTACATTAGTTTTTCTTTTCGCCTTAACCAAAATCCTCTCTATTGACCTCAGTTGGTTTGACCCTCACCCACATACTTCTGATTAATATCAAAGTGGAGCTGCATTAGGCAGTAGCTTTGACGGGCTCATTATCTCTCTTTTTTGTTATTTTTCTTTGAGTCCTTTTTGATATGTATGAATTCGTTAGAAACTGACAAGAGGCTTATGGTGATCTTCTGCCCCCCTAAACAGGCTTTCATCTACGCCATTTCAAACGCTACAGCAACATTAGAGTATATCACCCCTTTTACTATGAGAACACGGAGCAATCTATTTATTCAAAAAAATCAAATAATGGGGAAGAGATTAATTGAAGGTCATGTTACTGTGTCTTTCCTTGGGAACAACATCTTGAACCTCTGTAGAAAAGCTATTTACAGCTGATTTCTGTAACTGACTGATCTGCTCCCATTGTTTTCTCTCTTAATTAACATAAATAGTAACACTATTGAGTATAAGCATTTCTGCAGAAAAAAATAGAAAAAAATTCAGTTATTACAACTAGTTTAAACCAAGTGATATGTGCATGTATCTTATTGAATATCATTATCATTATAATGTATAATTATAATATGCCAATAAAAGTATAATAAGTAAACAAATGTACTGTAGGGCAATGTAACATTAAATGACATTCCTACACAAATTTCTACCATTTCTACAAAGTCAATATCAGCATAATATCTATTAGTAAACAAAAGCTATATGTTTATGTTTCATGTTCTTTTTTCTCTATGACATATCTAGTGTCTATCATATACATAAATATTTCCCCCAAATAGATCATAGTATTAATTAGTTCAACTCTCATATATAATATTATTTAACATTTCTTTTTCTCCAAAAGCATACTGATGCTGTGATTAAAGAAGCAAGAAAAAACATAAAGCATTTAAAATAAATTATAAACCAGGTCTTCAGAACTTTGCATACTACTGCCCCAACAATGATGGACTCAGATATATATTTTTGAATTTTTCCCCACTAAGGCAAATGCCAAAATGTAACTCTAAATGTGTTTTATCTCACAGATATAGATATAGATATTACCATGACAAGAATATCCAACAAGAATAACTTAGAAGAGGAAAGGCTTGTTTGACTCATGTTTCAGATGTTCAGCCCATGATCAGCTGCCTCAAGGCAGAAACATGATGACAGCCAGCCATGATGGAGAAAAACTAGCCAACTTGTTGTAGCCAGAAAGCAAAGAAAGAGAGAAGCGGGTCCAGGGACAGAGTCTAGTATTTACCTAGACTGTTTTACTAGTGTTTAGGACATAGTTTAGTATTTAAAGCCATACCCTAGTGACCCACTCTCTCAGCCTTACTGCACTGTCAACAGGGGAACTTTGCTGGGAACATTGCTAATATAAACAATAAAATAAACTTGGCAAGAAAATGAGCAGTAATAATCATTATAGAGAAATTTGTTATTCTCTGATTTCATTGAAATAATTTTCTATTGGCACATTATGGTATAAAATAAGTATACCATTACTTTAATATTGTATTTTATTTTGCCAATATAGAAGAATGGAATTTTAAAGAGCTTTAGATCAAAGTTCTGTAAAATACTAGGATTAACATTTTTCATTTTCTCTGAAAATAATGTTTGATTATGTACAAATACATACTTTGAAGGCTGAGTATCTCTGAAACAAGAAGTGAATATTTGAGACTATTTATTTATTTATTTATTTTTGCGGGTCTGAGGATGGAACCCAGGGGCATTCGACCTCTGAGCTACGCCCCCTGCCATATTTTTTTATTCTTTATTTTGAAACCGGGTCTCACTGAGTTGCAGAGGGTCTCACTAAGTAGCTGAGGCTGTCCATGAACCCTGATCCTCTGGACTCAGCCTCCCAAATGCTGGGATTACAAGCATGGGCCACCAGGCCCGGATTGAGACTTATTATTCAGAAAACAAAACATAAAAATGACTAGCAAACTGTAAGAAAGCACAGCAAGTAAGATACTGGGCTTTAAAGTCAGATTCTCCAACTTATTACTAGTACTCACTTGTCACTGGGGAAGTTATTAAACTTCTCCAAGCTTCAGTTTCCTCACCTATTAATTGCAATTGCAGAACTAAGTATTTTATGAGAAAGGCATTTAGCCTAGTGCCTAACATTGAGTGAAAAAAATCTCTATGCCAAAGAGTAATTGGAATCATTAAAGGCCATGATTATATCATCACACAGGAAAAAAGTGCCAGTCAATAATTATTAAATTGGAAAGTATTATCCTAGCATGAATCAATCACAGCAGATCATGACATGTAATTCCCATAAATATCTCATTTATTATTTATGCCCATCTATTATTTTTCAACATTATTTACTTAATTCAAACCTGAGGAAGAGAAATAGAACTATTTCCAATACAAAACACTAAGATAATATCTAAAAACTGGTGAGCAATCCTAAAAATCCTCCTTTTGTTCTTAGAGCAAGTAAGAGTAAGAATTTTGAGGGATTTCTTCTTGTAATGATGTCTAACATGATATACTTATAATTTAATATCATGTTCTATCTCTTCATATGCTAATTGTCAATTTCCTATTTCAGAGTTATTCAGGCTTCAAAGTATTTATTATGTCTAACATATTGATTATCTTCAGAGATAATGATTATATCAATTGAAAATGAGAATTAGAAAATAAAAAATATAGTGTACACTAGTTTGCATTAGTGGCTCTGAAGCAAAGCATTCCGAATGTTTGATAAGGACCTTAAATATCAAAAACCTTAATTCCTTTTCATTTAAATGTGAATAATAAGCTGGGCATGGTGGCACACACTTGTAATTCCAGTACTTGGGAGGCTGAGACAAGAGGATTTTAGATTCTCAAGCAACCTCAGCTACTTGTGAGGCTCTCCACAACTTGGTGAGGCCCTGTTTCAAAATAAAGAATTAAAAAAATGGGCTGAGGGTGTAGCTCAGAGGCAGAATGCCACTGGGTTCAACCCTAGTACCTCAATAAAAGATGTGAATAATAGAAGTGCTCATATTATAGGTTGTTTGCAAAGAGTTTAAGACAAAATGCAAATATAGTGTTTAACACAGTGCCTGGTACCTGGTGAACACTCACAGAATAAAGGTCCCACTTGCTATTGGGAGTGGCAGAAATTAATCTTTCTGCCGAAAATCAATGCACAGAGGGAATACAGATCCTGGGAACTACATGTAACTAAGTGATTTTTGAAGAATTATAAATTGTATTCGTTTTATAAAATTTTATTCATTTCATTGTAGTCATGTTTAGTAAATGACTGCTTTAGACACTAAAACTATGAAAATTCCCCCAAATAAGATAAATATTATTTTTAATTTTACGGTTTCCACTAGGAAATATAAATTCTAACAATTATCGTATATTGTGGAGCATAGCTTTTATTTATTTATTTATTTATTTATTTATTTATTTATTTATTTATTTTTGGTGGTACTGGAGATGGAACCCAGGGACTTTTCAACCTCTGGGCTATACTCCCAGACATATTTTATACTTTATTTGGAAAAAGGGTCTCACTAATTTTCTGAAAGCCTCACTAAGTAGCTGAGGCTGGCTTAGAATCTGTGCGATCCTCCTGTCTGAGCCTCCCAAGTGCTGGGATTACAAGAGTGCACCACCACTCCCAGCTTAGCTTAGCTCTCTTTTAAGTGTGTTTTATAGCTTCAAGAAAAAAATTTCTTAGTTCCATGCTATATGAAGAAACTGAGACTCAGGAAGAACAATTTTCCAAGGTGACAGAAATGATAAGTAAATTTTAGTCACTTCTTAAAAAATACTAAATTATTACTTAAGGTAATCGAATTATCTTTTATGGACAAAACTATGGTTAATTCCAAACTTCCTAGTTTTTCTGCCTTCACAATGCCTTTGTTTTATTCCCATGAATAAATTGACCAGATGTGATATTAAGTAAAATATCCTAAATATATTTAAGAACATCTAATGTTCTATTCATCACACACATCTCAATCCATAATATAAATAGCATGCTCAAAGACCTTTCTAATTAATAAATGTCTTTGATGTAGTACGAATTTGAAACGAACAAAATCTCTGTGAAGTATTCACATACAGAAAGCTTTGAGGTATGCAACAGAAGTGGACTGTTTGCAAAGACATCTAAAAGTAATTAAAAAGCTCCTTTAGGTTCTATTACAGAATTATGTATATTCAATAAACTTTGACTTCAAAACTTGGGATGAAAAATAAATCGATGGTACTTATGCAGTTGCTATTTGATTTTATTGACATTTAACACCAACTATGAATTTATAAATGCCAGTTAAGTTTTTCTTCAGATCATGAGAAATATATTACCACAGGCTTTAATTAAATATAAGATCAATTATTTTCAAGTCAGTTGATTAGAACCATAATACGCATTAAGCACATATGCAGGTTCTTATAAAAACTGACTGTTAATAAACCAATGATACATGTGCTTTTATTACTCCCATTTTACAGATAGGTCAGAGAACACTAAATAGCTAGTCTAAGGTCAATAAAGTATTACATACTGGAACCAGTCCCTGAATTTAGGCAATATAGATACAGAATATGTAATTTTTGTTAATGAATTGTGCTGTCTCTCAGAGATTAACATAAAAAAACTCTCAAACTGTTTGATATAAGCTATTACAATGTTTAAAATATATATATATATATATATATAGTTATGGTGAAATACTACACAATACAGAATCAGATAAAACACTGATATCATTTCAGCCTCCAAATTTTAGGCACATGATTGCACCCAGAACAAGTGATATGAAACAATACACAAGATCATTATGATTTTAGTAATCATTCACCGAACATAAACACCCATCCCTATACACTTAGAACCACATGCCGATATGCACATATGAACACACTTGCACACAAGCATATCTAACTACAGCATGAGCCCTGAGCTTATCAGTTCCCACAGCACTGAGTTATTTGAAGCAGTAGATGAAAGAGAAAGAAGGCAGTTTTATATCTAGTAAAAACAAATAGTAAAGAGAAGATGCTCTTTAAATAGTTTCCAAGGTAACAGGTTATGGATTTGGAATCCATAAATAGGGGTACTGAAGATCCTAAGCTCGAGAATAAAGGAACATTAAAGTTACTATTTAAGAAAAAATGAACACAAATTAAATAAAAAAGATTAGCTTGTAGAAACTACACAAAAAAGTTATAGGCTATGTATTTTATGTTGATTTCACATAGATAGTATATGTTTTAAAAATCTATAATTATTGCCTTTTAGAAAATCTACAGTTATTACATTTTAGAAAAATATTAAAATAATAATTGATAAGATTTAGTTATTCAACATAAAATATCCAAAATTAAATATAATTTTCCATTTTATGTTTTGTGTAAATATTAACATATATCTAAATATAGTTCAATAGCTAATGGTATTTATTAGGAATTAATTGATATGTTTAGCATACATTCAATTAATTCTATATATATACATATTTTTTTTGTGGTACTGAGGTTCCTGGAAACCCTTCTACCTCTGGGCTACACGCCCAGACACCTATTTTTTATAATTTTATTTGGAAACAGGGTCTCTTAAGCCAGCAAGGCTGGCTTCAAACCTGCACGATCCTCCTGTCTCCGCCTCCCAAGCACAGGGATTACAAGCGTGCATCACCACATCCAGCTAATTCTATATCTTTTACATTAAGTATTATATCCTTAATATAATAATTTGAAGGAGAGATAATTTTCATTAATTTATACACAAAGCAACCTTAATATATTAAACATGACCAAAGATCCATCTGCATTATGCTTAAAATTAAGACAGGGTAGAACTTACTCATGCAAAATCCTGTGATTATGTATACAATTAATAAAGGCTGATACCTGTTGAGTTTTGTCTTATTTGTATAATATTTGGATTTTATTTGCTGTAATTCTAAGATATCAACCTAATATAGCCATGTTTGTGTTCCATCAGTAACTTTATACACATAAAATTGCTCCCCCAAAATTAGTAAATGTGAACGGCAATATACCTCTCATATAGCGATAGGTAGACTATAGTTTTTAAGCTAAGAGTAGCCTCTAAAACTTTTAATCTATGCAATGGACTATTTTTTTTTGATAGATACACTCATGCAACCTGTGAGTGATAGGCAATATTTCAGGCAAGAATTGTAATAGATCAATTCTTTACTAATGGTCTGCTAAACTATAATAACCAGGTCTAGACATAATATTCTTCCATAGCCTCACTACTTTATGCAAGAAGTGAAATATTAATGCCGCAAAACAAAATAAAAAATATGAGTTTCTATGCTTAAGCATGCCTAATAGAAAAAGCAAATAAACCTCAGAATCTTTCATCATAATGTCATTATAAATGCTATTACAGCTTTATAAGTATCCATGCTAGTTCAATAACAAAAGAGAGCTGTCAAGGTCAAATTCTGCAGAAGAAAAGACGAAAACAGAAAATGTATGGTTGGTTCTGGTTAAGTATCCAGTTAAACCACACCACCACATTCATTCATTGCTAAACCACTTTCTCTTTTTGAGTATGAGGAAGAACTCTCATACACATTACATATAATGAATATAAAAGTAAAAGAATAATTTAAGGACAAATCTCCATTATTCATAAATCTGAATTTTGTATTCCTTTGTCACTTGAAGAAATAAAATATGTCTTCATTGCTGGGATTTATAATTGTAGCCCACTAAAATAAAATCATCATATTTATGAGAGCTCTGAAAAAGCATCGAATGGCATTTAAATCATATCAAAAGTATATTTAGCTCAATATAATTGCTAATTTGCAAGAGATTGAAATAGAGACATTGAGATAAAAGTGCATAAATTCATATTCAAATACCATCCCTCATAGTATAAAATGCATATGGCATGAACTTTATAAAAGAAACATTTTAATGGCCTGAGGATAAAATATGCAATAAGCTTTATATTTTCTCCTTTCGGGAATAATTACATAACAAGGCAAAATACTACATATACATACAATCCAATATATATTAAATTGTAAACATATGTGAAATTTATAATTAACTTTTATTTGCTGTTTTATCTGTTTCTTTCTCCCAAATTTCTCTATTACAACATATGTTCTTTGCATCTATATTTATTTATTTATTTATTTATTTATTCAATTTATTATTGTACTGGGGATTGAACCCAGGGAAATTCTTCCCCCAAAGTAGACTTCCAGGCCAATTTTATTTTTATTTTAAAATAGAGCCTCAACTAGGTTGATATGAGAGTCTCATTACTTGCTGAGGCTGTTCTCAAACTGTAATTCTGTCTGAGCCTCTCAAGCACTAGGTTTACAGGTGTGCACCACCATCCTTGGCTCTCTGCATCTATTTTAAGAATCTTCTGGCAGGCGTGGTGGAACACGTTGTCATCCCAGCATTTGGGAGGCTGAGACTGGAGGACCACAGTTAACTGACAGCCTTAGCTACTTCGGGAGGTCCCTCACAACTCAGTGAAACACTGTTTCACACAAAAAAAATAGGGCTGGAAGTGTAGCTCGGAAGTACAATGCCCCTGAGTTCCATTCCCAGTACCAAAAACAAACAAACAAAAAACAGAATAATGTTCAGCATAGGCAGATCTATAACAGAAGGCCAAATATATCCAAATCCATGGAAAACTTCATACACTACACTCAAGAATAATGTAAATTGACAATTGTCACTGAGAAAAAGGTGGAACTACTCTTAACTTCTAGAAGGCTTTGGGACTTCATTATATTACTTGGTCCAAGTATGAAGATGATGGCTTTTGTAATAAATATTCTTGCTTTAGAATGAATATACAAACTCTCTTTAACAATGCCATTTTAGAGCATATTATAAAGTATTCCTAAAGGAGAAAGCACAGTTTTAGATATATTTTCTTTGACTTATCATAAATTTTCACTGAATTTGAAAATTTTAGGGTCCTAATTCTTTTCAGTTCTGCCTCTGTCAATAGTTTAGGATTGGCCAAATAAACTTCACTGGCTTACTATCTGACCATTCAGTGAGAATGGCGATTTCTAATCACCTTCGAGGACCTTGGATTTAATTGATTATGTACTACTTTATTTGAAATGAGTAAACTGCTTCTTGAAAACTAAAACAAGTTTGCAATAACACTGCTACAAAATGTAGTTTAATTTCATTATTGAGGGCTGATTTATGTATGGATTATCTTTCTTAAAAATAATCTTACAAAATACTTTTATATATATAACTATATCTCCTTGGATTGATTCTGAAGTAAAGCACCTTTCACTGACTCTCATTACAAAGACTAGGTTGATAGAATTGCAGGTGTATTATATGTGTGTACATGTATGTGTCTGTGTTTAATGTACAGTCTCATATGTACAAACTACAAATATATCTGATTCTACTACGGCAAGTGCTTGTTTCAGTTTAATTTTTTTCTAAGCAGCTACTGAAGAGTATTTCAGAATTAGAAGAAACTTCTGATATTCACTAATGCCCAGAGAAAATATGTGAATCAGAGCCCAGTGCTCCAATCAAGAGAGATACTATTTAAAAATTAGTTTTGTGTGAGAATTGTTAGCCAAACATTACTTCATTCACAAGTAAAGGAGTTAAGACTATCTGATCCCCTGCATTAGGGTGATTGACAAAAAGAAAATACATCATTCCTTGTATTTTCCAAATGCCATTTCCACTGGGGATGGTAAATCCTTCAGTTTAGAATCACAAGTCATCATTTAAAATTGAATATGAGCCAAACTCTGGGTTCCAAGTCCTCTGCTTCTCCCATTACATAACACTTTTCAGTTAATAATTTAATAAATGAACATTCATAGAGCTGTAATGAAGACCACACAATATGTTTTTTAAAGCCTGGATTTGTTCAGTCTGTGAAATTGCTAAGTGTTTTATTATTAAGCTTTCATTTTTGTTTAGAATAATAACAAGGTTATCTGTCATATGCAATCTAAAAAACATTTTTCCCAAATTTTTACAAATGATAATGGTTCTCAAAAAAAGACATAATATGAATTTTAAGAATTTGAAATCTCTAGTTTTAAAAGCATTCAATGAACCTAGTTGAAGGGGTTGTATTTAAAAGGTCATGATGTATTCCTATGAAAACCTTACTCAAACATATTTCTCTTTGCAATTGACAGATAAATGTATGTACTGTCAGGTAAGAAATATTAAGAATTTCTTAGATATATATTGTATACAGTAAAAGTTATTGCAAGTAAGTCTACACAAAGCAAAAAAGTTTTGATCATTAAACCATATATTTAATATCCCAGATACTAGAACATAAGCCAATGAATCATACATTTGCAAATCAATAAAATTTTCCCCGCATTCTTAGTGTGTTTATGCAACAGAGGAAATGCTAGATATATGTTACACTGACAAGTTTTGGTGAATATCCTAAAAAATGGTGATATTTGTCAATATGAACAAGAATATATATTAGAAACATAATGGTAATATACTTTCTTCATTCCACACACAGACCTTTATCCAAGACTGATGTAGTAAGATTGAAATGTAAACACTTAAACTTATGTGTCAAAATATCCACAATTTTCCTTAGCTAATTTCATTTTACTCTGGAGTTGTTTTTTTTTTTTTTTTTTTTTTTTGTGTGTGTGTGTGTGGGGGGGGGTGTCTGGGGATGGAACCCAGCTGCATTTGACCTCCAAGCCACACCCTCTGCTTTATTTTGTATTTTTAATTTGAAACAGGGTCTAAGTTGCAGAGGGCCTCACTAAGAAGCTGAGACTGTCTGCGAACTACAATCCTCCAGTCTCAGCCTCCCAAATGCTGGGATTACAAGAGTGCGCCACCACGTCCGGCTACTCTGAAGTTTTTATTTAGAGTGATAATGATGTGTCCAGGAATTTGGGATGAGGAATAGAAAACCAAATGAAAATCAATTCCGAACAACACTTGGCAAATTTACTATCTTTCAGGTTCAAACTGCCAGTTTATTGTGTATATGAATCCAAAATTCAAGTTCCTTGTTAACAAAGTGGCCAATTATTGCCCAAATTTGAGAATAGAGTAATAAATTTTTGAGAATAGAGTAATAAAATAATTAAAAGCCACTAATTGGCTTACAGCAGGTGAAAATTACAAAAACAGGAGGTATGGAATCCATCCATAAAGTACGTTTCTCCCTGGAAGGTGAAATATAAAATATCATCATAGAAAGAATCAGAGTTACCTGGGGGAACTAGAGTGAGGACTCCTGCTTCTGATACTGTTCTATTGGGATGCCATTCATCTTCCAAGAGGACTCACATGCTAGGACACATGTAAATGATGCCACTTGGATCTTTGGGAGCATTTTGCTGTAGATCATACTTTTGTCAAACCTAGGTACCTTTTATCTCACTTGTGGCACTATAAAAGTTCTGAATTCCCATACACAGCAAAGAAAGTGTTGATAACTATTAATTCTGATAAAATGGCTGTTTTTTTTTTCCAATTTTGCTTTCTCTTTCTCTTAAGCTTTACTACCCAACTACCAGAAAGGTTTTTCACTTGTTTGCCTTAAAAACTACATCCATGAATGAGATAAAATTGAACAAGAGAAACTAATTTTTAGCTTCTTAAATGAATGATTAAAAATTCTCCCACCAAAAGTTGAGCAATTTAAAATATATAGTATTTATGATGCAGTGGAGAAATACACAAATAGAATAGAGTTGGAGCTTAACACAGGATATTTCATTTTCATTAGAAAAATTATATATATTAAGATATTTTCCAAGAAACAGAATAATCAAGGCATATGAGAATTACTTTGGCATGAAGTTATTTTTTTCTTTTAAAAGAAAGAAGCTAAACTCAGATATCTAAAACCACCAAGGCCTAAAGATCAAAAAGACCACTTGCCCACTTTGTTAATACTTGCTGTTATACCAACATAAAAAAATTTTGCTAGTTATACCATAATTATAAGTCTATTATCCTTACAATCTTTACATTTGGCATTAAATAATGAATGTCAAATTATAGCATCTGACAAAGAAAAGAAATTTGATAAAAGTTTATTCCCATAATCTCTATATTTCTTTATTTACATCTCTCCAACTCTATATGGATCCATACAACTATTATCCTACTTTTATTCTCTATTTTGTTCTTACTACTCATGTGGTACAGGTCAAAACTTGACCAAGGCAATGTAGTTGAGTAGTCTTCTATCACCAAATTAAGAAAACTATACTTTTGTATTTTGTATTTTCATTTTAAACTTTATCTCTACTTTTAAAATTAATTTATTTATGTATTATATTGTCATATATCAGTTACAATGCTCTCTCTCTCTCTCTCTCTCTCTCTCTCTCTCTCTTTCTCTCTCTCATCTCTCTCTCTTTCCCTCTGCTTTTTTTTTTCTGTACTCTATGTTGAATCCAAAGGCATTTTACCTCTGAGCTACACCTTCAGCCTTTTTTAGTGTTTTGTTCTGAAACTGGGACTTGCTAAGCTGCTGAGGCTGATCTTGAACGTGTGGTCATCCTGTCTCAGCCTCCCAAGTACTGGGGTTCTAGGTATATGACATCATGCTCAGCTAATGTAATGTTTTAATTCATGTATACATTGGATGATGATGAAAGCAGGGTGATTAGCATATCAATCCCCTTAAATTTTATCATTTTTGAGTACATTTAAATTATCTCTTCTAATTATTTTAATATATAGAATACATTAATGTTTGCTATGTTCATTGTTCTCTTTCCATCTACCATCTTCACCACTCTTCTCAGTCCTATTTTACTCTCAACTTACATGAAATAAAAATTTTTGTAAGAAATGTATGGAAATGCTTTTGGACTTTGACCTGGGCAATAGCAAAAATTTCACAAATAAGATTATCTCAATCTAAGAAATGTTCGCATAGTAAAGGAAATAATAACACATAACAAGCAACATTCAGAATGGAAGAAAATATTTGCATGCTATACTTTTAATAATTATATCAAGAATTTAAAGAAACACAAATGCTCAATAAAAAATAAATATAATCCAATTAAAATATGGGCTAATGAAATGAATAGACATGTCTTTAAAGACAATATACAAATGGCTAACAGAAATTTGAAAAAATATTCAACATTACTTATCATCAAAGGAATTCAAATCAAAACCACAATGTGATAAAATGAGATGCTACCTCAACACAGTTAGAATGACTGTTATCACAAGGACAAAATAACTCATGTTGGTGAAGAATCAGAAAAGGAAAACCCTGAACACTTATGATGGGAAATGGAGGTAAGTTAATGCAGCCAATTTGAACACAACATGGAGAGTCCTCAAAAAACAAAAAGTAGAACTACCATGCAATCCAGCAATCCCAATACTTTTTTCTCCTCTGCCCATTTTATCTGGGAATAGGGAAACACTTCTTTCTTTTTGATTTCTCACATTGGAATTAGCCACCATTTTCTTTAAATCCTAGGGAACTTTAAGTCTATCATCAGTGTAGAAGCTGTGAGAGATATAATTACATATTTTCCATCAAAGGAATAGCTTGACTTGTGCTCCATTTTGTAAAATTGCCATTGTGCAACTTTGCCTGTGCATATATTTTTATAAAGGTAGCATTTCCTGGAAATTGTGAGCATCAAGCCCCTCCCTCAGCACCTCTGTAAGCCAATGAGTAAAGATTGTAAGACAATGTTTTCACCAATAGGAAAACCTCGTAGAAGCTCCACTGAAAAGAAAATGTCCAGCAAGTTCCCTCCATGTTGTTCTTACACATCTGACTTTACTGGTGGCAGGATCTCATTTTGCAAAAGGTAAAATTCGCCTTGCTGAGCTGGAATTGCTTTCAAATATATGTTTTTGTTTTGTTTTGTTTTTACAATGTCATAAAAATTAACTTTTGACCGAACTTTCTTTTTTTATGTCACATGATTGTCATTTGAATGATTGACGCCTCTACTCTACTGTAAAACTTTCGAAATAAAATATCATTATCTCTTTGACTATCACTGTCTACTAAATTTTGGGCATTATGAATGTTCAGTTAATATTTTTAAGTTGAGAAATGTTGATGATGTGGACAATGTACAATATTACCTTTTAAGTTTCCGTATTTCTGTCCCTCCTAATAAGTTATCTGGCCTAGTCACTCCCAAATATCTAAGATGCAAATTTCAGTTAGGTTGTCTTACATAATGAATTTTTTTTAGATGAATCTATAAGCTGATAAATGGGTCAGAATCATCTGGTAAAATGGTATTATAAAGAGAAGAGAAAAAAATTCAGTAAACCATGCCCTCCCTCCCCCAAATATATATATATATGCGCTTCAGACAACAACAACAACTAATAGAAAGGGATGTGGAATGATGCCAATGGGTTGCTTGTTGGGCTCTGCATCTGGAAAAAAGCAGGGATGGTTGAGAATTCAGCTCAAGTGACACATGAAGCTCATGTGTTGCAGACAAGGAAGCTGAATAGAGTCTGGCTCACTAATTGACAGAATAGGCAGAATTCTGTTGTCTTCAGAGTTACCGCACAAACACTGCCTGACTAGGGACCAAAGAAGTTATAGAGATAGCTGCCTTATCAGGAACTATGCCAAAGCTACCTGCTCTAACAAAAATTTGAGGGGGTAATAGTTAATTTGTTACTTGAATTCTTATACTTTTTTAAATTTGGAATTCTTATATTTTTTCAAAAGTAATTATTTTATTTACTTATTATATGCTTATTATTATTGTTATTATTATTATTATTATTTATTCTGGAGATGGAACCCAAGAAAATTGTACCTCCAAGCTACACCCTCAGCCCTATTTTTTTTAATTCATTTATTTATTTATCATTCATTGGGTATGGGGGATGGAACCCAGGGCCACTGTACCTCCGAGCTACACCCCAAGTCCTAGATTTTAGTGTTTTTAATTTTGAAACAGGATCTCAATGAGTTGTGAAGGGCCTCGCCAAGTAACTGAGGCTGTTCGTGAACTGAGATACTCTGGTTTCAGGTTTCCGCCTCCCCGAATGCTGGGATTACGGGATTACAAGCATGCACCATCACACCCAGCTAATCTTTTTACTTTTTTATTTTATTTATTCATTTATTCATGCATTTATTTATTTATTTATTTATTTATTTATTTATTTTCACAGTACTGGGAATGGAACCCAGGGACATTCTACCTCTGAGCTATCCCCACAGCCCTATTGTTTTTTTTTTAGGCTTTTTATTTTTGAAACAAGGTCTCACTGAGTTGCAAAGAGCCTCCCTTAAGTCCCTGAGGCTGTCCATGAACCACATCATCTGGTTTTTGCCTCCTGAATGCTGGGATTACAAGCATGAATGCTGGAATTACAAGCATGTGCCACCATGCCCAGCTAGTCTTTTTTATTTTTGAAACAGGATCTCACTGAGTTGCACCTTGCTAAATATAGCTGAGGCTGTCTGTGAACCATGATCCTCCTGCCTCAGCCTCCTGAATACTGGTATTACAAGCGTGGGCCACTATACCCAGCTGTTAAATGCTTTATTTACTTTCTCATAACTAATACAAATCTTTTAAATGACTCCTTGTGGCGTTATAATTTTTTTGTAGAAAAAAATGAGTAAGCTGCTATCACTGACATGAAAGTTCCTACTTACATAGTCAGAAATCCAGAGGTGGTAAATCAAAAGTCCTGATGGTGTACAAACATACACATCATCTCTTTAAGAAATAATAACCTCGGCAATGTGTATTTTTTGGTGGCTAACAGTAAGAAATCCACTAATATTATTGACTTATTAATAACTTAAATATTGTCCTCTGTAAAAACTTTTATCAAACAAAATTTAAAAGTGCCTTTCAAAAATCCTCAAAAGGCCGACTTTTAATCCTAAAGGCCCATCTCCCCACCTAAAATTCCTGAGATGTTTGGTAAACAAATTATTACTGAAAAAATGTCTGACATTTGGTCAAACTCAGGGACCACCCAGTTCCCACCAATAGTATATCAAGAATTTGAGTTCTAAAAACATAAAGGACCATACCTCCATCCAAGCCATGCACCCCTACCCACCACCTCATGGGGATCTCCTATAAAAAAGAAATATAAAGTCCTCAAAGTTGCTCTCCTCCTCTTGAGAAGGCCCATATTCTTAAACATGCATCCCCCTCTTTCCTAAGTAAACCTCTGTCTTTGTCTCTGAAAAAAAAGGGCCTTGAATAAATTATACTATCACTTTTATATTCCTCCCCCTACCCTGCTTTCTTCCTGACACAAACATAATAATTTACTTTAGAGATCTAGAAAATTTTAGTTCTTTGTAGGCATCTTTAAGATATTATGTCTCTCCAAAAGAACTCTCAATCTTTTCCCCAGAAAAGTAGTTGACCAGGTGTGAACAGTACAAAATTCCCTTTGTCCTGCTAGAATGAATCATTCTTAACTTTGTCAGGTTCTCCTAAAAGACTTAAAACAGCTTTGCATGGTTTTGAAAACTTCTCAGCCCATGTGCTGGGATGTCCAGGACTGCGTAGAATGCTTGACAAGTCCCAAGCTTTACGGTTGTCTCAGTTCTTTAGCCATGGATTTCCTTCTGCCGGGCATTGTGCCCCATCCCCTCTCCAGCATCTTTTCAAAAAATATTTAGTGAGTGGCACTTCTTCAAATATGTTGCTCAGACAGCTGAACCAAATCTAGGCCTCCAATCATATGATTTATTGACAAATACAGTTTTCTTCTGCACACACTGCCACAGCTTTAATTGGTTGTCATTTGCGAAATAACTAGCTTCCATGCTTTCCTATTCCGGACCCTTGGATATAGGAGGAAGACAGACTAAATGGTCACTACAGCACTCCAGGTTAGAAGAAATTTAATAAATATTGGAAAAATAAGAAGAGGCCAGAATACCTATGGGTTTAAGATATAGATTATTTCTAACTTAGAAGACAAATTATGCCTTTTTAGCATCCCCTTATTAATAAGGTGAAGAGAGAATGCATGTAGAAATCAAGAAATATCTGCATCCGAGGACTTTACTAAAGTAGAACCCATGCAAGGAATATGGGCCATGCCTTCCCAGAGCCATGAATATTGGCCCAGCCAGACTCACCCCATCAATGGGAAAGGAGAGTGCCACTTCTTCTTGTCCACCTCTTCTTAAACTTCAGTATGCACAAATGTTTTTGGGGTGTTTTCTGGTATTCAGCAAATCTCTCTCCATGCTCTACCTGTTTTGAACATTCCACTCACCTTCTAGCATTAACACATACTTCTTAAAATGGTGCTTCCCCCACTATCTTTTTCAGTTATACTTCTTTTTGTGTTGTTGATTTTTTCCCCAATGGCCCTGAGCATCTGGGATGTGCGCGAGCTCTCGCTCTCTCTCTCTCTCGCTCTCGCTCTTGCTCTCTCTATTCCTCTTTCTCTCTCTTCATTCTCATTTTCCATACTCTTATATTTCTTTCCTAAATTCATCATGCTTTAACTTCTTCTGCCAATCATTGCCTAAACATTGTTATTACTAAAAATGGCAGCACTTCTATTTGCAGTTTCCTGCATTCCACCTGATTTACTACCTCCTATTTTTCCAAGTTTTTCAAACTCAGAACTGTTTCCTGTCTCTTACTATTTTTTGTTATCTATTAACTGAATTCGGAGGAGGACTACTGTCCTGATTCTATTTGTTTCTCACATGGACATGTGCTTATGTGACAACTGGGTATAACTAATAGTTTAACAATTTAATGTTACCTAAAACTCACCATAAATTATGGGGTACTGTGATCTATCATCCACATAACAAATAGAGGTTGGAACACAATAGCAATAGAGATATATGCATATTTCTACCATTATATAGTATTAAAATGTTGGAGGAGAGATTTAAAGGCAGCAGCTAAAGTTATAAAATATTTTTCATTATTTACCTAGTAAATAATAAATCATTAAAAATACATATAAATCTAAGAAATAGCAAATGATTCTAAATATTATGGGTGTACCTTCCATAAAAGCAAACATGAATCTTTATTATTTATACCCAATATTTTTATGTTTATGTTGCTGTAGGTTTGTGAAAAACTTTCAGAGCAAAATTGAAGAAAAATGGCTCTTACATATACTCTAACATTTTTAAGTTAGGAATTTCCATATTACTTCATATCTATGACATAAAATATTGAAGATATAATGAACATAAAGTGAGTAAAATTGGAGGGAAGAAACTAAGATGCATGTCAGTACTCAACAGCTGCCAATCACAATGAAATAATACAATGGCATTATTATCTGCCAGTCAAGAAACAGATGACTCAATAGAAATGTATATTTTTATATTCAGTAATATCACAACAAATGCCATTTTTAAAGACCAAAATCATTCATGAAAGAAATGTAGATATACTATTCTTAAACTCCTTATAATTAAAGATGAAAATGTATAATCAACTGCATAGAACTGTCAGTTTCCTGATGAGGAAACCCCTCCCACAGGTATTAAACTTGAAATACCTGTGATAAAAAGAGTTCTAACCCATAAGATTTGATCCTTAACAAACTGATACCCAAGATATATTCTACATAAAAACAAGAAGCCAACTGGTAGGTAAGCTTATGAACTTAGTTTCTGTCCATAAAAATATTTGGGGCACAGTAAAACCTTACTTCTACAGGAATGTGACTGTTGATATTTTAAGCATGTTTTACATTTTAAATGAAACAAAAATAATTTTTTTCTATAATCAACTAAATGGATTGTTGTCTCTAACTCATAAGAATAACTATTTGGGTCATGTTTTATACTTTTAATGGTGTATGTTAGTCTCACATCATAATGTACTTCTTAGTGGTAGTGATAGTGACATACACGCACACAGCACTTGGTTGGCTTTCCCCCAACTCCCTCTCCACAGTCCCCCTCCTCATAAAAGATACTAAGGTTGACATTGGTATTCTCACATATGTGTCTAATGTCAATGGAACTGGTTCCTTTGAGTATATTCTTCATGTAGTACATTTCCAGGAACCTTTCTTAAGAATCCTAATTTAGTAGATGTCATTTTTCAAAGGAGTATGTCTAAGACACACTAGGGACACCTGAGAGGACAAAGTGAGCCAGCTGTGGAGGTTTTCCTTTAAGACATCTCATCCTCTGAAGAGGCAGAGTTGGCTCACAGCCTCTGGCTATTGTTTCCAATGCCAAAGACACAGTTGGTACGTTCTGCTCATAGTCAATGAGTAGATATGATGAGGTTTCTAAGTATGGGCCATGCCAGGCTGATGTCAAACTTTTTCAATAAGGAACATTTGCCTGAAGACTTCTCGTTGGCCTAGCTGAGACTTTTATAGAATAGCTGTGTGGTTTTAAGTTCTTTCTACCCCCTTCTCTTTTCTTTTACCTTCCTTTATATATAAGTCCTTGCATTGCGGTTAGAAGACATTCCTTGACTTCTTCTCAGTCCTCTTTTTTCTTTATTGCTTATAAATATTTCCAAATGGCTCTTGACCTAATTCAGCCTTTGCACATGATTCAGAGAGACTCAAACTCACCCACATAGTATAAACATTAATAAAATAGGCATAAACTATATTATTTTTAGTCCTTATTACAAAGTAATTTCTTGCGAAAAGTTCCTCTCCTGCCAGTTTGTTATAGCCACTGCCTTCTGCGTAATGGCTCCCAAAGTCATCTGTCAGCAGTACCTGGACCATACTGTTCTCCATTCCAATACTTCATGTGATACTCTGACAAATCTACTTACAGGCAGAAGGCTGATTAAAGGCCTGAGTGCTACATACCCTATAAATCTCCACTATACCAAGGCAGCCATTCCACTACACATCTGCAGACTCTTGTCTTCTTGTTTATCTGTAATGCCATCTACTGCAGTTTTCTCAGGTAGGAGGAGAGAATTTTTGTCTACCAGGCTCTTTTTTCATACTATGCTTCTCCAATTTCCTAATCTCATCTGTATTTCAAATTTAGATTCTATAGTCCATTTTGAACTACTGCTTAAAGTGGCCTAAATTCCCATGCTTCATATTCTCTCACCACATTCTTCGAAGAGCCCCACAAAAATCCAAGCATTTATCCCATGACTCTATTTAAGATACTCAATTTTCTTGAGAAAAAAATTACAAAATTGGAAATAATTTGTATCTTGAATAGTCAATGATCTCCACTAACAGCTCAAGTTGCTTCATAATTTTGCTGTTATCTAGTAAGTTCTCCACTTCTTCACTATGAATCTTTGAACCATTTGTATTATCTTGAAGCCTTTTATCATGCTGCCTTCCCACTCACCTTTATTTCTTTATCTTGCTCTCTTTCCAATACATTGAGAAACCTCTTGAACTCTACCCTTCATCCAAAACTAAGTGATTCAGTTCTGTTTAATATATCATCCAATTTAATTTGCAGGGTTGGGGGAACAAATTTGTGCTACCAATTATCCTCAGTTTAAAGTTGCTCAATCTCTTTTCTATTTCTTTTTTTCATAATTTAACCCAAAAGAAAAATAGATCACATAGCTCATAAATTGATACATAAATACATATATACCTAAGTATACAGATAAAATTTTTACAATTAAATGACCAAATAACATCCAAATTAACCTATCCTCATTATTCTTCAATTTTCATACCATTTTGCTTTCTATTCTTCAACACTTACTAAATTTTTTTCACACATGCTGGCTCCATGTCCTTAGCTCTAGTTTTTCCTTATTTAGCTTCAATTTTGCTTTTACAATAAGCTCTGTATCACAAAGTCCACCTCAAGACATTTATCCTGTATCTCTTGACTCTCGGCAGCACTTAACATTCTTGATTACATTTTTCTCAGGAAAAACCCTTTTCATGTTTCCCTAACATCATCATTTCCCTGATATCAAACACTCTATACATATACTACACTCTGTCACTATGGGTCTGTCTGTCTGTCTTTCTGTCTGTCTTTTCTTTCTCAATTATTTTCCTACAAAAGCTTGGTTCATTAAGTGCCACGGGTCATTGTCCAGACACCTGTGAATTATTTTGTACTGCCCTACGTGATTGTAATTATCACCAAGACTTTAAGAGAATCAATAAAAATCAAACCTGAACACCCTAGTCAGGTATTCTTATCTTCTTGCTATACATCTCCATGTTGATGTCCCATAGGCTTTTCAAAGTTCACAGACCCAAAAACAAATTATTTTATTCTACTCTTTATCTTCTGGGATCTCATAATTTGTGTATAGAACTAAAAAAAAACATCATCTTGTATCCTTCCATTTCTTGCCTCTTATGCAAAATATGGACTCAAAGTAATAAATTATATTCTTTCTACCTTTAACTATTTCAGTTTTTCTTCTTCATTCTACAGTTCACTTTTACAGTATTCAGCTAACTCTATTTTTTTGTTTCATGTTTCAATTTTAGTCTATTTTAATAGAAAACCTACCCTGAGCCTCTCAGTTTGATTAACTTTTTTATATGTGCACTCTTACATATGTTTATGATGCTTATTTAAAAACATCAGTGGCAAGAGGGTTTCAAAATGGTGACTGTGGGAAGCAGCACATCTCAGTAGCTGAAACAAATAAAGTTCAACTACCAAGAAGGCAGCATCTTGACAAAAAAATAAATACAGCTCACAAACCAAAACAGAACCAGGAACCACGGTGGAAAGAATCCAGTACTCTGAACTGCGAGATACACTGCAAAATGCCAGAGCACGTGATGGACCTGCTGCAGACAAGACCCAGCTGCTGGCGCCATCACGGGTTGTGGGCCCAAACCACAAGTTCTGGCTCTGGCTGACACCAGTGCAGCAGCCCCAAGAAATCCAGAAAAATAATCCAAGATCTTGAAAGCAGCCACAGAGCTCCAACATCTGAAGTGGTAATCAGTGTCAAACTTTATGGACACAGAAAATAATCCAAAAGCCCCTGTATTCACCAGAGGATGCACCCGCAGTGGCACAGTGAGCCCTCCAGAGACCGGGAGCAGGGCAGCCAGATAACCACTTGCATTACTCAGTACTTATAGGAAGACTGCCTAGTGAAGCCACAAGGCTCAGCAGACTAATCCAATTAGAACCTCCAGAGACACAGGAAATGTGTTCAAGGCACAGTAACTGCACAGGGTTACAGGGGGTCACTCCAAGATTCCACTGGATGCCCTCTCCCCCTGCAGGTAGGGAAGCTGAGGCTCAGTGTGGGTAGGGAAGCGGAAGCCTGAGCCCAGGATGGAGAAAGGCCTGAGGGTGCAGACCACAGGCTGGAAAAACACAGAATCCTAGACTTACACGGAACTCACTAATAGTGACACCTGATGCCCTAACACATAAACACAAAGCTGTCAGGGGCAAGAGAGGGGTGCAAACACCCAGAGAGTGGGTTCAATAGGTGACAATAGGGTACAGAGGAAATAAAAGCCATTGGAATATACTCCAAAATCTATCACAGTGATCAAACATACAGATATTATACAGGCCCAGCCCTATACTTGTAAATGAGTATGACTGTTTTTTTCTTCTTCTCTTTCTTTTATTTGGGTGTTTTGTTTGTTTGTTTTGCTTTGTTGTCTCACACTGTCACTAGTTTTATTTTATTTTATTTTTTCCATTTTTTTCTCTCTTTCTTTTTCCTATTTTTTTTCTTTTGGTTGTTTTTTTTTTTTGTGTGTTTGATGTATAATTGTTAGCTTTTGTATCTTGTTTTCTTACTTTATTCATGTTTGTTTGCTCCTTCCCCCCATTCCTTTTACAAACTTCCTCAAAACTTAGTTTTTCCATTACTGCGTCTTCTTGTTTAATATTCAAGGTATTTCATATCTCCATACTTAAATACTCGATTAACTCCAAGAGTCCTACTATATAACCTTCTCTCATTCTCAACCATATACTACCTTATTATACTTAAATTTTTACTCAACCTAATAATATCCTCTACTTTACCTGACTTCTGTAACCATCATCCCAGATCCTCCCCAATTACCCAAACCTCACCTTTGGAAAAAGCACTGCTTACCTTCTGACAGCTCTAAATTCCTACAACTAACATTGGTTTAGACATAGTAACCACAAAAGATGCCAAGACATCAGAAAAGCAAGCCTGAGAACCTTGAAAATATGAGAACTAGGAACAGTGAAGAAATAATGGAAATCATAAATTCTGACCTACAAGAAATGCAAGAAGGAATATTTGGAATCCTGATCTACAATATGATAAAAGGCCTCAAAGCAAATGTACAAAAAATGGATACACTAAGAAAGAATCAGAAAGAGGTCTGGAATGAAATGAAAGAGTCAATAAATGAAATGAAGACACCAACAGAAAGAAATTCTAGAAGATTAAATGAAATGGAAAATAGAATATCACTGTTAGAACATAGTTCATTCAAAACCAAAAGCACAGTCAACAGTATACAGAAGTCATAACAACAACAAAACCTAAACATCCAACAACTATGGGTCAATATGAAAAGTCCTAACTTGCAGATAAATGACACTGAAGAAGGGATAGAGGTACAGACCAGTGATATTAAGTAATCTCTTCAGAGAAATAATATCAGAGGATTTTCCAAACATGGAAAGAGACTTGGACTTACACATTCAGGAGACATATGGAACACCATTAAGACAAGATCAAAGAAGAACCTCCCCATGTCATATAATAATGAAAATGACCAACATAGAGACTAAAAAAATAGTCTTAACGCAGTGAGAACAAGAAACGGGTGACATATAGGGGCAAAACAATAAAAAATTTACCCTAGACTATACAACCCAAGTCATCAATGTCAGGAGAGACTGATATGATGTGATCCAGAAACTGGAAGAAAACAACTTCTAATCAAAAAGCTTATATCCAGAAAAAGTATTACTCAAAATTGATGGAGAAACAAAAGTGTTTCAAGATAAGCAGAATCTAAAACATTCATGAATTCAAAGTCAACCCTAGAGAAAATATTTAAAGAAATAAACCATAAAGAAAAAAGAAGCAATTTCAGAACCAGAAAAGAAATGAATTTGATCATTAGGGCATCTAAGTAAAGAATAAATAACATTATACCAAACAGAAGATAGAACTCAAAATGACAGGAAACAAAAATCATATTACAAATAACTCTAAATGTCAAAGTACTTAATTCACCAATCAAAAGACATAGACTGGCAATGTGGATTAAAAAACATAATCCAAATATATGATGTTTGCAAGAAACTCACAGCCAAAGACATTCATAGCCTGAAAGTGAAAGAATGGAAAAAGATATGCTAACGGAGACCAAAAACGGCAGGGGCAGCAATGCTAATATCCAATAAAACAGATTGTAAGCTAAAATACATCAGAAGACATCAACAAGGTACTTCCTTTTATTAAAAGAAACAATCCACCAAGAAGATATAATGATACTGTTTATGTCCCAAATATGGGTACACCAACATTTGTAAAACAAACACTCCTGGACATCAGATTTCAAATAGACCCAAATAAGATAAGCAGAATCTAAAAAAATAAAAATAAAATAAATAAAATAAAATCATGCATTCAAAGTCAATACTAGAGAAAATACTTAAAAGGGAAAAAAAACATAAAGAAGAAAAAAGAAGCAATTTTCAGAACCAAAGAAGAGATGAAGTTGATCAGTGGGGCATCTAAGTAAAGAAGAAATAACATTATACCAAACAGAAGAAGAAGATAGAAATGACAGGAAACAAAAATCATATTACAATAATAACTCTAAATGTCAAGGACATAACTCGCCAATAAAAAGACATAGACTTCCAATAATTTTGGGAGACTTAAACATACCTCTCACACCACTATATAAATTTTCAAGGCAAAAGATGACTAAAGACTCTTTAAAAATAAAGAAAACTATAAACCAAATGGATATTACAGACATATACAGAATATTTCAACTAGGAACAGCAGAATACACATTATTCTTAGCAGCCCATGGAATCTTCTACAAAATAAACTACATCCTGGACAACAAAACAAGCACCAGCAAATTCAAACAATGTAATATAATCCCATGCTTCTTTTAAGACCACAATGGAATTAAAGTAGAAATCAACAACGGGAAGACCAAAAGAAACTATTTAAATACATGGAGATTGAATGATAAACTATTGAACAACAAGTGGGCAAGATCAGAAATAATAAGAAATAATGAAATTTCTGTAATTAAATGAAAATAGAGACACAATGTACAAAAATTTATGGGATACTTTGAAGGTGGTGTTAAGAGGAAAGTTAATAGTATTGAGTGCCTACATAAGAAGAATAGAGAGTTGCAAAGTAAACAACTTAATGAGACATCTCAAGGACCTAGAAAGACTGCAACAGTCAAATAATAAAGCCAACAGAAGGGAGGAAATCATTAAAATTAGAGCAGAAACAAATGAAATAGAGAATAAAAAACAATTCAAAGAATCAACAAAACAAAGAGCTGGTTCTTTAAAAAGATAAATAAGATTGACAAACCCCTGGCCAATCTAACCAAAAGAAAGAGAGAATCAATTCAAATAATTAAAATCAGAAATGAAAAAGCAGACATCACCGCAGACAGTAGAAAAATTCATAGGATTATCAGAAACTATTTTTAAAATTTATATTCCAATAGACTGGAAAACATGGAAGACATCAATATATTTCTAAGCACACATAACCTACCTATACTGAATCAAGAAGACATAGCAAGCCTAAAACAAACAATAGAAAGCAAAGAAATAGAAATAGCAATAAAAAATCTGCCATCAAGCCGGGTGTGGTGGAGCACGCTTGTAATCCCCGCGCTTGGGAGGCAGAGACAGGAGGATCGCGCAGGTTCGAAGCCAGCCGCGCTGGCTTTAGAGACCCTGTTTCAAAAATATAAAATAGGTCTGGGAGTGTAGCCCGGAGGTAGAAGGGCTTCCAGGAACCCCAGTACCACCAAAAAACAAAACAAACAAACAAAAAATCTGCCATCAAAAAGAATCCCAGTCCCTGACAGGTTTCCAGCTTAATTCTACAAAACCTTCAATGAAGAACTAATTCCAATACTTCACAACTTGTTCCAGGAAACTGAAAGAGATGCAATTTTCCCAAATTCCTTCTATGAGGCCAGTATCACATTAATACCAAAACCAAATAAAGATACCTCACAAAAGGAAAATAACAGACCAATATCCTTGATGAACATAGAGGAAAAAATTCTAAACAAAATATTAGCTATACACATTCAAAACCATATCAAGAAAATTGTACATCACAACCAAGTTAGTTTCATCCCAGTAAAGCAATGCTGGTTCAATATATGCAAATCAATACACGTTATTCACCACATAAATGGAACTAAGAAAAAAAACCACATGATCATATCAACAGATGCTGAAAAAGTATTTGACAAAATACAACACCCATAAATGTTAAAAATACTGCAGAAAAATGGAATAGAAGAAATGTATTTCAATATCATTAAGGCAATGTATAATAAACCCAAAGCCAACATCATATTGAATGGGGAGAAACTACAAGAATTTCTTCTAAATTCAGGAACAAGACAAGGATGCCACTGTCACCACTCCTTTTCAATATAGTCCTCGAGACTCTTGCCATGGCAATAAGACAAGAGAAGAAAATCAAAGGAATTCAAATAAAAAGAGAGGAATTAAACTATTCTTGTTTGCAGATGACATGATTCTTTACCTAGAAGATCCAAAGAATTCAACCAAAAGAATATGGCAGCTTATTAACCCAGCAAATTTGCAGGATACAAAATCAATCTAAAGAAATCAGTTGCTTTTCTTTATGTCAAAAATGAATCCACAATGAAAGAATTTTTTAAAAATTCCATTCACTATAATCTTATAATCTCAAAACTAATAAAATACCTAAGAATAAACCTAATCAAAGACGTAAAAGACCTTTACAATGAAAACTATAAAACATTAAAGAATGAAACTGAAGAAGACCTTGGAAGATGGAAAGATCACCCATGCTCATGGGTAGGCAGAATAAATATAATAAAAATGGACACTCTACCAAAAGTGATCTATAGATTCAATGCAATTCCTATTAAAATATCAACAAAATCATTCAGGAGGCAGAGACAGGAGGGTCATGGTTCACAGACAGCCTCAACTACTTAGTGAAGTCCTCCGCAACTTAGTGAGACCCTGTTTTAAAATAAAGAATAAAAAATAGGACTGGAAGTGTAGCTAAGAGGTAGAATGCCCCTGGATTCCATCCCCAGTACCACCAAAAAAAAATCACATTCTTCATAGACCTAGAAAAATCAGTCATGAATTTTATGTGGAGAAAGAAAAGACCCAGAATAGCTAAAGCAATCTTCAGCAATAAGAACCATGCAAGAAACATCACAATCCCAGACTTCAAATTATACTATATAGCAATAGTAGTAAAAACAGCATAGTATTGACACAACAACAGGCACACTGACCAGTGGAACAAAATAGAAGATACAGAAACACACCCACACACCTATAGTCAATTGATCTTTGACAAAGGGGCCAAACTCATATGCTGGAGAAAAGACAGCCTTTTAAACAAATGGTGTTCGGAGAACTGGCTATCCATTTGTAGAAAGATGGAACTAAATCCTTTTCTCTCACCATGCACAGGAATCAACTTGAGATGGATCAAAGACTTAGAAATTAGACCAGAGACTGTGGAATTATTAGAGTAGGGCATAGGCTCAATACTCCAACATATAGGCACAGGCAGTAACTTTCTCAACAAGACCTCCAAAGCTCAGGAAATTAAAGCAAGAATTAACAAGTGGGATGGCATCAAACTAAAAAGTTTCTGCACATCAAAGGAAACCATCAAAGACCCAAGGAGAAAGCCTATAGAATTGGAGAAGATCTTTACCAGCCACCACTAATATCCAGAGGATATCCAAACTATACAAAGAGCTGAACAGACTCTACACTAGGAAAACAAATAACCCAATCAAGAAATGGGCAACTGAACTAAATAGATGCTTCACAAAAGAAGAGATACAAATGGCCAATAGATACATGAAAAAATGGTCAAAATCATTAGCCATCAGGGAGATGCAAATCAAAACTACTGAGATTCCATGTAACCCCAATCAGCGTGACAAACATAAAGAAATTAAATAACAACAAATGCTGGTGAGGATGTGGGGTAATATTAACTCTTTCACACTGTTGCTAGGAGTACAAACTACTTCACCTGCTATGAGATGAGTGTGAAGGTCCCTTAGAAAACTGGGAATACATCCATCATATGATCTGGCTATACCACTCCTGGGTATTTGTCCAAAGGGGTTGAAATCAGAGAACTATAGTAATATGTGTATACCCATGTTCATAGCAGCACAATTCATAATAGTCAAAATATGGAACCAACCTAGGTCTCTATCAACAAATGAATGGGTTGTAAATTATGGGAAATACACATTCTACTCAGCTATAAAAAATAATAAAATCATGTCATTCACAAGAAGATGGAAAGATCTGGAGAACATTATGGTAAATGATATCAGCCAGGCACAGAAAGAGAAAGGACATATGTTTTCTCTAATATTCCCAAATTAGGTAGTATAAAGAATACCAGAGGGACTCCAGATAATGGAGGGGAAACTTCAGCAGAGCTAGAATGGAAGTACAGGAGAGAAAGAAGGCTGAGGTTGATTAATGGAGGAGCTACATCTGAATATGTATAAAAGTACAAATATAGCATGGTTAACCTGGACACTCATTGTTTGGAGGGGAGAAGGAGAAGTGGGGGAGGAGAGGGCACCAAGCACAGTCCAAATATGTGCCATTTTCAATATGTTCCACATTAAAAAAAATAAATTAAAAACATCAGTGGCTAGGCTACAGCACCCATTTGTTTAATTAAATATTAATCTTGATATGCTATCAAAGTATTTTTGACTTTAAGAAACCACCAATCTCAATAATATGGATTGACCCCACCCAATTATTTGAAATAACTTAGGAGCAATAATAGGCTTATCAGAGAAGAAATTCTACAAGGATGTAGCATCAACTGTCATATCCGTTTCCAAGGTGCTAACTTTTTTATAGATTTAATACTTGCAGAACCCCTAAAATAATGTGAACCAATTTCTTAAAACACACACACACACACACACACACACACACACACACACACACACACTACTCTCCACCTTTTATTTAGCATTTAACATAAACTTAATTGTCTCTTTAACATTTGTCTTCTCTATAGCATTATAATTTATAATTTCCATGATGGAAGGAAATAAGTATATTATAGATCAGTATTCCTATAGTCTAGTTAATATCCAGCACATGTGGTACATGCTCAAAATGTATTCATTCAATAAAATTAGAAGAAATTTTTGCACATCTTTCTATTTTGATTGTCTATAATCGGTACTTTACGCATTGGTATTCCTTATTCCACGAAATGAACAATTCTTTATGAAATGGCATGTGTGCTAACATTTCCTAGATACAAGTTGATAAAGTCATACAGTAGAGACTTTATTATTGAAAATAACTCTCATAAATTGGAATCAATGTAATGTAGTACAGCATATGTTGATTTCCAATTTAAAATCACCAATTATATAATTCATATAAGTCAGTATATCTGAAAGTAAATTTCCTCATGATGCACTGATAATGACTAAATTACACTAGTTACAGTAAGAGTTTTGAGTAGGATGGAGTTTCAAGGCTTGTTAGCGTTATCATACCGTATGATTTACTGCACTGAGATGGAGTGTACACTGCTGCGTTTCTCACACTTACTTGATGACAGTAAAGTTTTGCTTCATACTTTATTCTAAATAAATAGTGTTCCAAAGAATTTACTTTAGGTAACATCTATGATATAGAAACCATTTAGGATAATTTTATATATGCTAATATTATAAATTTCTGATACTTTACAATTGTTATTTAACATAAATAACCTAATTATTGAGAAATATGTCTAATGCAAGATCTAAAAAGACATTTAAGGTTAAAAGATTTTGAAAATTTATAATAATTCCAAATTTCAGAGGAAAAAGCAAAAACAAAATCTTATCTCCAGAGAGATTATTTTAGCGATAATCTTCCTGAAATGTGTGCCTTTTTTGTACAAAGATCCCTATGTTCCTGAATTTTTAGATTATTACTAAAATTGACTGTGTATTGTATATACTTGCATCTCTGTGCATAAATGCATTTAAAAGTAATTTCATCTATTAAAAGTTTTGACTTTAAGCAAAATATGGTGGAGCACACTTGTGATCCCAGTACGTGGGAAGCTGAGACAGGATATTTGGGTTTGTGGCCAGGCTCAGCTACTTAGTGAGGCCCTCTGCAACTTAGTGAGACCCTGTTTCAAAATAAAGAATTAAAAAAAATAGGGCAGAATGTGTAGGTCAGAGGTAGAATGCTCCTGAGTTCAATTCCCAGCACCATACACACAAAAAAAGGACTGATTTTTACATTTTTACTAAAGCTTCCATGTAAGTTTTCAGTTGATAATGCTTTATTATTCCCTAAAATGTCTAAGAGATAAGTGGTATATTTGTATTTGGAGTATTGGCTAACTAGAGTCATGATTAAACTTTGAGCACAAAGGTAAGACCAATTAGGCATAGAAAGGTAACAGAAATATTTTAAAGATTATTTTGATAATTCCACGTAACAAAATCTTGCATACATTTTGTGTTCTACACTCTTAGGTGGCCCAATACCTATTCTAGAGAATAGGGAAACATAAAGATCACTTTTCTTTATGGATTTTAGACTGGTATTTATAAATAAATGGTTACAGAAAAATATCTTGATTCTACATTCTTTCTGAATATAAACATACATATCAATGTTGAGAAAGAATTTTTTGTATTTCTTAGACTAATTGGAAAGTTAAATATAAAGACAGGAATACATTTTAAGTAACAGACTATATGAGGAATAAAAGATTTTATAGATTATGAATGTATCTCATTGGATTTCTGATTAATTTCATTTACTAGTATTTCAAAAATTGTAAAAATTTCTCAAGATCCCAAATAACTTTTCAGAAATTTAGAGTAAACTTTTCGAAGACAATGTGAAACACATGGCAGTAAATAAATTGAGGAATAGTTTGGAGATTCCCCTGTCTTACCTACAGCTGCCATTTCACCAAAACAACACTGAACTTGTGACATAATATTTGCTTTTTAGTAAGAAAGTAATGATCCCTTATTTAAAATTTTAGAATAATTGGCAACAACTGCAAATTGTCAATCTAAATTTCAGTACAATATAATCATTCACATTTTTAAAGAAAAGTATTTTATCATTCTTCAAATGTATTTTGTAGAATATTAATACAATATCAACTTTCTACCTATAATCATGTATTTTTAAGAAAACACAAACTTTGTCAGGCATGGTGGTACATGCTTGTAATCCCCGTGCTTGGGAGGCAGAGACAGGAGGATCGCACAGGTTCAAAGCCAGCTATGCTGGCTTAAGAGACCCTGTTTCAATATATATATATTATATATATATATATAATGTCTGGGAGTGTAGCCCGGAGGTAGAAGGGCTTCCAGAAATCCCAGTACCACAAAAAAAAAAAAAAACTACACACACAAAAAAACAGGAAACAAAACACAAACTTTTCCAAGAGTTATAAATTATATTTAGTTTTTTAATCATGCCATTATTCCTATCAACTATAAGGTTCTATTCTAAAAATATATCTCTTGCATAAAAATCTTTCAATTCACCTTATGATACTCCAAAAATTTATATATGAAAATTAAATGTCATTTAAATTGTTTTTGTGTGTAATGAGTCTTTAAAAATTAAAATAGTCTCTGCATTGAGTTATGATTAAAACTGTTTTTAGTATACAAGTAGACTTCTATTGAAAACGCATTCCTCATGGGGATGAAAGGTAAGTTTACAGTGGCCTCAGTAAAAGATTTTTTAAACATCTATATTTCTAATTAATTTTTATGTATGCTATGTAGATTTAAAAATGTATTTATGTTGATTTTTACCACGGGGAACAAAAATTTATCATGCAGGAAAAGATCATGCTTTTATTTTATCTAGTTCAAGAAATGTGTGAAAGGAAATGAGGAAAAGAAGAGACATAAATCATGCACCTCCAGGCTTGTTCTCAGGCAGATCAATGTTGGGAGAAATACACATCAAAGCTGAGGATCTAGAAATATTGAAACAATTGCTTCATACTGTGGGGGGCTGGCATATCCAGCACTCCCTCGGAATATTTAATTCTATGCTGCTGTGCTCTTTTGACTAAGCTTCTATCAAACAAAGCTATAGTAACTTTGTAAGCCTCGAAGTTATTTGGTAAAATTTGGTACTAATGCAACTCCTTTTTGTGTGTGTGTGTGGTACTGGGATGAAACTCAGGGCATTGTACCTCCAAGTTACACCACCAGTCCTATTTTTTAATCTTTTTTGTTTTTGAAACAGGTCTCACTGAGTTGTGAAGGGCCTCACTAAATAGGCTGAGGCTGTCTGTGAACCTCAGCGATCCTCCTGTCTCAGCTTCCTGAATGCTGAGATTACAAGCATGTGCCACCACACCTGACTAATACAAATTTTTATTGTCCACATCAGTGCGAATTTATCTTGTCCAGAAGAAAAAACATTTATTTTCATCCAATAGAAAAGATAAATCATAAATATTTCCTTTTCTTGATTTCTTAATCAGTTTGCATCTGTTATCACACTTGAGCATTTGCTGTATGTGTTCTTCAAATTCTCCTTTGAGACATAACTAATAATTAAATAAAAATTTCATCATGTGTCCATTTTTCTTTACATGAAAATTGTGTTTTTTAACTTTTTGTAAACTGTACTATTATTTTTTATTTACTCACCAAAATACCCAAAGGGATTCACCTGACAGAACCACATAAATTGTATTGATGGAGAAGTGTACCTCTACAGCAATTTAAGTTAAGGCACATATTTTCTTGGTTCCCAGAGAGAATCTCAAGTGTCAACAAAACATTAACTTTTCTGACTCCAGTTCTTTCCCTTCCTGTATCTCTTTCTCTTCTGTTTATTTGTTGGTTGGTTGGTACTGAGGATTGAACCCAGGAGAATTTTTCCTCTGAGCTACATTCCTAAGCCCTTTTTATTTCGAAACAGGGTCTAAGTTACTGTGCTCTGGTCTCAAATGTGCCATTTTCCTGTCTCATCCTCCCAAGTACTGAGAGTATAGGTATGTGCCACCATGATTATTGTTTTCTCTTCTGGTTTTTTGTTTGTTTGTTTGTTTGGTTTGGTTTTACTTGTGTTTTTTCTGTTTTATGTCTTGTTTCTATTTCCAGATTTTGCCTGAACAGTAAATCATCCCTTATTAGTGACGGCAGTGATGAAGAGCTTGGTTTTCTGCTCTGACCACTTTGTGAATTCCGTTAGATGAATGATGAATATATATTGAGAGAAAATTCGGAGAATCTGGTTTGTTAGTCATTTTGTTCCTATTTCTCTGTTAGCTTGGGGCTTATAGATCAATAGAATATTTTTTTTTTACCTACTAGAAAGCATTTATTTAATGTTTTACTGAAAAGGTTTTGTTTCCTTGTGTTTGCTTTTGACCCATGTCTGAGGTGGTAGGACTATAGCGATAAACTGTATTTGTGACCATATAAATCTGTTTCTCAATCTAAGAAAGCAATTGACTTCTACCTCCAGTGGATGTTGATACATTAAATCAGAGGATCTCAGCAGGGTGAGGAGGTGCACACCTGTAATCCCAATACTTGGTAGGCTGAGATAGGAGGATTGCAGGTTCATAGCCAGCCTCAGCAATTTAGTGAGAACCTCCAAAAGTCAGTGAAACCCTTTTCAAAATAAAATAATAAAATCGGACTGAAGGTATAGCTCAGAGGAAGAATGCCCCTGTGTTAAATCCCCAGTACCACACACAAAATAAAAATAAATAAATAAATAAATAAATAAAATTATAGCATCTCCTAAAGAACCTCTTTGAATGATATTAGAAATGATTATTGATATAGATTTAATATTCTTAAATACCCAGAAAATAAAGCATTTTATGCATTAAATGTGATAAATTCCAAAAAAAATCCTCTCCAACTTTTTTCTATAGAAATTCCAAATCATACTGGTTTAATAATTATGATCTGAAGAAAAAATAATTGTATAGTTATATAAATTATCAATTTTAAGTAATATGAAAATGTTTATTTCCCTTTTATAAGATTTGATTTCTCAAAGAAGTCTATTTGATTTAAATTTCTGAAAGTTCTTATACTTTTAAATTATACTTAATTCAAATAAACTAAGTTTACTCATACACATGTTTAATATTTTAAAAATACATTCATACGATGTAAGTTGAATCATAATTCTCTCAATTTTTATACAGTAATTTTGTCAGCTTAAAAAGTACTGGGCATGGTGGCTGGCACATGCTTTTAATTCCAGCATTCAGAATGATGAGACAGGGAAGATCACGAGTTTGTGCCCAGCCTAAGCTACATAGTAAGGGTCTTTGCAACTCAGTGAGACCCAACCCTGTTTCAAAAATAAAAAATAAAAAATAGGTCTGGAAGTGTAGCTCAGAGGTAGAATGCCCTGGGTTTCATCCCCAGTACCACAAAAAATACTTTTTAGAAATTTGGCCTAATACTAAGTTGACTTAGTTAATAGATAATTAATATGTTAATATACCAAGCATAACAAGTTTATAAGTCTAATTTATAGATTCTGTATAGTAGCTATTTCTTTTGGATATAGTAGTGAGTATGTTCATTTTTCCCAGTAGAAGAAAGTGTGAATGAGATATGTGTGGTTGTAGAATTATTGTGGCTATTCATGAGTTTTCTAGGCTGCCAAAATGTTTTAGTTTACAGAAATTTTCACTTATCTGTTTCCATGTGTTCTCTAAAAAATAGAAATTAGTTTTCCTTATTTTGTGTCTGTGTTGCTAGGGATGGAACCCAGGAGCATTCTACCTTCGAACTACAGCCCCAGCCCTATATTTTATTCTTTATTTTGAAACACGGTCTCACTGAATGCAAAGGGCCTCACTAAGTAGCTGAGGCTGGAATTATAATAAATATTGGTAGCTGAGAATGGACCCGCTAGGGAACAGTGACAGAACATTTAAATATTCCTATGGCAGTGCTTTGAAGAATATCTAAAGTGTCACTTTGCTTTGTGATATTAAGAAAACCCTAGTGAAAGGGGGGGTGAGATGCGGAGGGAAATATGGCAAGTGATGTGTTCCTGTACTGTTTGTATCACTTTGAACCTCACTATCATTTATAATTACAATGCACCAATAAAAATATTTTAAAGGGCATAATGATGAACAAAACTTTAACATATATAACAAATTCAAGAAGGTATAAAAAGAAATATCATTTGTCTCAGATTATATCTGTCATTAAAGAAACCATAAAATGTGTTATAATTTTCATATTAGCTCAGACTTTATGTGCTTATTACCTAAAGAGAATAGTGTTATCTTACAAAATAACTTTCGAGTTTATGGCTATTTTAATGCATACTTATAATAGCAAAAAAAGAATTTTCAGAAAGTGGTAGAGATAATATGCTACACTTTTGTGCTAATTTAAAATATTTACATGTGGGTGATGTGTGCATGTATGCCTCCACCATCTTGGACTCCATTAAGATGTATGACTACAATATACCAATAAAAAATTTAAAAAATAAAACATTTACTTCTACTTTTATTAAACAGGTAATAGATATTACTAATCAGGTATCCATAAACCTATCAAGTGATCAAATCTTTTCTGAAAGCACTTTTTCATTTGACTTCACCAAAAAGACTTTTTTTTTTTTTTTCAGTTTTAAGGATGGAACTTAGGGTCATTCTACCTCCGAGCTATACCCCCAGCCCTATCTTTTATTCGTGTGTGTGTGTGTGTGTGTGTGTGTGTGTGTGTGTGTATGTGTATGGTACTGGGGATAAAACCCAGGGACTTTGTACCTCCGGGCTACAATCTCAGACTTATTTTATATTTTATTTGAAAACAGAGGCTCACTAATTTCTGAGAGCCTCACTAAGTAGCTGAGGCTGGCTTTGTACCTGCGAGATCCTGCTGTCTCAGCCTCCCAAGTACTGGGATTAGAAGCATTCATCACCACACTTGGCTTCATTCTTTTTGAAAAAGGGTCTCACTGAGTTGCAAAGCTGCTATCTTCAAATCTAGATCCTCCTGTCTCAGCCTCCCAAATGCTGGGATTACAAGCATGTGCCATCATGCCTGGCTCAAGATTCTAAATTTTTAAAATAAAGAATTTAGAATATCTTCTAAGAGAGAAGCTGCTTTTGCAGGGTTCCTATGAAATCAGAAATATTTGTTCTTACATATTATTTGAAAAAGAACTAATAAAGATTGCTTGAAATAATCCATGTTTATCTTCCTCCTTTTTTATTCCTTTTTTTTTTCTTTTTTTTAACTGATACTGAGGATTAAACCCAGAGCTTTATGTAAGCCAGGCAAGTGTGCTCTACCATTGAGCTACATCCGCAGCCCTCAGTATCCTTTAATTAGCTAAACAATAAGCTGACTGGAAAAGGCTCAAAGAGAAAACGTTTAAAGTCAAAAACATATTCTTACCTAGATTATGTATAATAGGTTATATATTATTAGCATAAACATTCAATAATTATAAGTTTCCTGAAAGACGTGGAGGATATACAGTACCTTTCAGGGATTATATTGATCAATCTTATGAAACAATTATATATTATCCTTGATAAAAAGTTTTCTATTTCTCCACTTTGAACAGTATTTATTACTAACATAAACTATTCATAAGCAGATGTTTTTGTAAGAGACCTATTACAAGTTATAGTACAAAACCTACATCATTAACAAAAGACTTTCTCGGAGCCTCATAAAAATGTTGAATCATGAACTTAACATTCTTCATACTTCACAGAATAGACATGGATATAAGCCTGCAAGGTGACATCACTCAGAAAATTCTCAAGCTACCAGAATAAACTACATTAAGATTTCAAAATCTTTTCCATCTAAATGCAGACATATTCACAAAAGCAGGCTGCGCTCCCATGATCAAAAGGAGCAATGATTAGTTATGAAAGAATGAATTAGTTAATGGAAATTTAATTATGGTTATTTATTTAGAATATTGTTAGTACTGTTTTTCATGTTTTCTTTTCATGAAAATATGAGGAAAACTTTTCAATTAATAAACTTTTCTAACATTTAACTTTGCAGATTCTGTTCTGGAAATGTTAATGAACCTATTTATATGGTATCTAATTCTGACTCATCACCTAAAGTTGGAAAATTCTTATTAAGCCCCCTTACTCTTCCTGGAAATAAATGATTTACACAATTCTAGAAAAATATATCTCTTTCCTTAGAAATTTGAGGTGACATCATGTGTGGAGGTCATGCTTGCAATTCCAGTACCTGAATGGCTGAGACAAGAGAAAGAGGAAAACAGGTTTACAGCCAGCTTTGGCAACTTAGGCCCTGCACAACTTAGGGAGACTTTGTTTCAAAATAAAAAAAATATATGTGTGTGTATATTGGGCTGGGTATGTATATGGGAGGTAGAATGCCTCTGAGTTCAATTACCAAAACCACAAAGTTAAAAAAAAAAATAGGGCTAGGGGTGTAGCTCAGAAATAGAATGGCCTTGGCTCAATCTCTAGTACCTCACACACAAACGCATACAAAAGATTAATTCATATGTGTAGTCAAACGATATCAAACGATAGAAAAACCTCACAGTAAAACTTGTCTTTATTGGATTAAAAGTTCTATTCTTACTAGTGGTAAGAAAAGGCATTTCCTACTAAAAGTTTAGAGCCAGAAATCATGAGAACAGAGAAATTCACCTAAATTCATAGAAGCTAGAGGTAAAATCATATGGAAACTGTCTTTCAATCTTGATCAAGTAAAGTAGCTTTTCTCTAGATCTTCTATTCTGTTCCATTGGTCTGTGTCTGTTTTTGTGCCAATGCCATACTTTCTTTGTTCTTTAGATCTGTAGTATAATGTGTGTGTGTGTGTGTGTGTGTGTGTGTGTGTGTGTGTGTGTGTGTGTTATTGGGGATTGAACTGAAGGGTATTCTACCTCTGAGCTATACCCCCAGCCCTATTTTTTATTCTTTATTTTGAAACAGGGTCTCACTAAGTTGCAAGAGCCTAAGTAGTTGAGGCTAGCTGCAAATCTTCAATCCTCCTGTCTCAGCCTCCCAAATACTGAAATTATAAGTGTTTGCAACCATGCCTGACTATATATGTAGTTTAATTTGAAATCAGGTACATTGATATCCCCAACATGATTTTTATAGCTTAGAATTACTTCGGCTACTCTGGGTCTTTAGTGCTTCTACATTAACTTTTGGGACCTTTCTTTCTTCCTTTTTTTTTTTAAAGCTCTGTGAAGAATGCCATTTTGGAGGTGGGGAATGAACCCAGGGACATTCTACCTATACCACCAACTCTATTTATTATTCTTAATTTTGAAACAGGTTCTTACTAAGTTTTGGTGGGCCTCACTAAGTAGCTGAGGCTGGCTGTGAACCTGTGATCCTCCTCTCAGCCTCCCAAGTAATGAGATTACAAGTGTACACCACTATGCCTGGTTTACATTGGCATTTTCAAAGGAATTGCACTGAATCTGTAGAAAGCAAATCCTTGCACATAAAGCCAGTTAATTTTTTACAAAATTCTCATAGCATATGCTACAGAAAATATAGCTTTTCTTACACATGGTTCTGAAAAAACTGAATATTGATATGAAGAAGAATAAATTAAATCCCTATCATTGACCCTGCACAAGAGTCTATAAAGGATTAACTAAAATAAACTAAAAATTAGACAAGAAAGTTTTCAATTACTAAAAGAAAACATAAGACCAACTCTTCAAAATAAAGTTACTGGTAGACTTTCTCAATAAGACCACCAAAGCTAAGGAAATAAAACAAAGAATCAATGAATGGGATGGCATAAAAATTTTTTAAAAATGTTTTCTTTTCCTATTTGTACTCTTTTTATTTCCTTCTTATGCCATATTGCTCTGGCTCAAGTCTCAAGTACTATAATGAGAAGAAATAGTGATAGACATCCTTGTCTAGGTCCTGTTTTTAGGGGAAATTCTTATATTTTTTCTAAGTTTAATATGATGTTGACTGTGTACCTATTGTATATTGCCTTTATGTTATTGAGGTATGTTCTTGTATTTTGATTCTCTTCAGTGCTTTTGTGGCACAAATGGGTGTTAGATTTTGCTGGCTACTTTTTCAGCATCTGTTGAAATGATCATGTGATTTTTTTGTTTATTTGATGAATTACATGCTTTTATTTTGTAGGTTGAACCAGGCTTGCATCCCTGGGATGAATCTTACTTGGTTGTGGTGTATGACTTTTTGATGGGATTTTGAATATATGTTGCTATTATTTTGTTTAGCAGCTTTGCGTCTAAGTTTATCGGCAATATAGGCCTATAGTTTTCGTTCCTTGAACTGTCTTTATTTGGTTTTGGTACTAATGTAATGTTGGCTTCATAGAATGTATTTGAGAGAGTCCTATTTCTCTGTATTTCAAGAAATAAATTGAAGAGTTTTGGGATTAGCTCTTCTATAAAAATATTTTATTAAATTTACTTGGGAAACCATCTGGTCCTGGGCATTTGTTTAATGGTAGCCTCTTTATTTCTGCCTCAATCTCTTTATTTGCTATTGGTCAGTTTAAATTTTCTGTATCTTCTTTGTTCAATTTAGGAAGGTTTTATGTGTCTAGAAAATTGTCAGTTTCTTATTGCAAATGACATGATACTATACTTATAAAACCTAGCAAACTCAACCAAAAAGTTTATAGGACTGATCAACAAATTCAGCAAAGTGTCTGGATACAAAATCAATCTTAAAAAAAAAATCAGAAGCTTTCCTTTATACCAACCAGAAATCCACTCAAAAAGAAATCCAGAAAACATTTCCATTCAAGAAATTCCACCAAAGACTTTGTAAAAGTCTTTAACAAAAAATAAAACATTGAAAAATCAAAGAAGATTTGAAGAAAATCATGTTTTTTGGCATAATAAATACTATCAAAATGGCCATTCTTCCAATAGTTATCTACAGATTCAATGCAATTGAAATGATCAAGGTTGTTTCTCACAGACATAAAAAGATCAGTCCTTAAATTCAGTTGAAATATAAAAAAAAAAGAAACCCAGAATATCTAAAATCATTCTCATGAACAAGAACCATGCAGGAGTCATCATAATACCTGACTTCAAACTATACTAAAAAATTCCATAGTAATAAAAACAACATGGTATTGACACAAAAACAGACACATAGACCAATGGAGCACAATGGAAGACTCAGAAAAAAATCCTCATCTTCACACTTACAGCCAATTGATTTTTGACAAAGAAGGCAAAAACATACATTGGAAAGAAGATAGCCTCTTCAACAAATGGTGTGCAAAATTGGCTAACCATATGCAAAGAAATAAAAATAAAACCCACATTCTCATCCTGCTCAAGTGTAAATTTAAGATAGATCAAAGACTAGAAAATCAGGCCAAAGACCTTGCAGCTCTTGATGAGGGCATAGGTTCTACACTTCAACACATAAGCACAGGTAAAAACTTTCTCAACCGGACCACAAAGACACAAGAAACTAAAAGGAGGATCAATAGATGGAATTGCATTAAATTTAAGTGCTTCTGTAAAGCAAAGAAAACTATCAAGAACCTCAATAAGGCACCCCAAGATCAAGACTGTGAAGAGCGCTGCCACCTGGGTGCTCGACTCCAGGCACCGTTACCTCATCTCCAACCCTGTCTTGTCGCATGGGCCTGAGCCGCCCCTGCCACCCGCTTGGTCTGTCTGGGTCATGCCGCCATCACCCCCACGTCCTCACACCAGGTTTCCCATGTTAAATGGACTTGTACATAGTTTCAGTCCCCGGCCCTGTCCACCCTGTTAAATGTAAAGCCATCGTGTGGTAGAAGGATGAGGCCAGTTGGGGCCAGGCTTTGTGCACCTTTAATAAACGGAGCTGTTCAATCGCCAAAAAAAAAAAAAAAGAACCTCAATAAAGCGCCAACAGAATGGGAGAAAAATTTTTGTCAACTATTCTTCCAATAACAAATAACCCAATCAAAAAATAGGCAAGTGAACTAAATAGACATTTTACAAAAGAAGAAATTCAAATGGCCAATAAATGTGTGAAAAAATGCTCAACATTATTAGCAATCAGAGAAATGCAAATTAAAAACCCTGAGATTTCACCTAACTCCAATTAGAATGGTAATCATTCAAACACAAACAACAAATTCTGGCAAGGATATGGAGAAGTTGAAACTCTAAAACACTGATGGGATTTCAAATTAGTTCAACCACTTTGGAAATATTATGAAGGATCCTCAGAAGAATGGGAACAATCTTACCATATGATCCAGCAAACCACTTCCGGGTATCTACCCAAAAGAATGGAAACTAAACTACCAAACTAGTGCATGTGTCCTATGTTCACAGTCTCACAATTTACAAATGCCAAACCATGGAACCAGCCAAGATGTCCATCAACAGATGAATGGATTACAAAAATATGCATATAATGGAATTAATGGCACTCAACCATAATGAATAAAAAATTATGTCATTTGCAGAAAAATGGAACTAGAGAGCATTATGCTAAGTGAGATTAGTCAGTCACAAAGAGTAAAAAGTCAGATACTCTGTTTACTACGTGGAAGCTAAGAAGAAAAAGGTTCATAATAAAAACTCTAGACATAGAAGGAAAAATGATAGTTGAGCAAGTAAGGTGACCTAACTGTGGAAGATGGAAGGGGGAAGAGGGTAATTCTCTAATGTACATGATGTATATTTATAAACATATCAAAGTTGATCACTAAGCCAAACATGAGAAGGATGGAGGGGGGAAGTAGTGGGGGGAAGAATTGGGGAAGGACTGAATGAATGATGTGTGCATGAATGCCTCTACCATCTTGTACCCCATTAAGATGTATGACTACAATGCACCAATAAAAAAATATTTTGTGCAATAAAGAAACCATCAAGAGTCTGAAGGGAGAGCCTAAACAATGAGAGAAAATCTTTGCCAGCTACTCCTCTGATATAGGACTAGTATCTATAATTATATAATTAACTCAAAAAACCTAACACACACACACACACACAAAAACCCAGCCAGGTGTGGGGGTGCACACTTGTAATCCCAACATTTGGGAGGCTGAGGCCAGAAGACCACAGTTTGAGGACAGTCTCGGCTACTTAGTGAGTCCCTTTGCAATTCAGTGAGACTCTGTTTCAAAAAATTAAAAAGAGTACAATGCCCCTGAATTGCATCCCCAGTAACACTCCCCCACACACACATACAAACAACCCAATCAAAACATGGGCAATTGAATTTAATAGACACTCTCAAACAAAAAAAAATCTACTGGAAAAACTACTTCACTGTAAACACAGTCTTTGTATGATGGAGAAAATAGAATTAAGAACCAAAAAGACAGATATGAGAGCCATGAAGAATTATCCCTGGAAAAAGAACTGAAATTTAATCAAATGCCTGGCCATGTGTATTTAACTGGGTGACACACAAAAATATTATGGAAAATGTCTGCTGTGTGTCCCCTGATCCACCACTTCTGAATAGAAATGACTTTCATATGCCTACCTTCCCACTATAAATTTTTTTTGTGTGTTTGTGTTACGGGGGATGGAACCCAGGGGCGTTGTACCTCCGAGCTACATTTAAAAAATAGAGCTACATCTAAAAATAGAGCTTCAGCCCTATTTTTTAGTCTTTTTATTTTTTAAATAGGGTCTCACTGATTTACAAAATCAGTGAGATTTTGTAAGGTTGAGTTACAAAGGATGTTATCAGTGAGGTTGGTTAGTGGAGAAGCTACATCCCAATATGTGTAAAAGTATGAATGTAGCATGGTTAACCTAGACAATCATTGTTGAGAGGGGGAAGGGGAAGTGGAGGGTAGGAAAGGGCACCAAGAACAGTCTGAATGTATGCCATTTTTAATGTGACCCACATAAAAATAAAATAAAATAATTGAATACAAGACTATTTATAAAAACCTCCAGATAGAACTTCTACATGGTGGTGCATGCTTGTAATCCCAGCATTTGGGAGCCTGAGGCAGGAGAATCGCAGGCTCATGGACAGCCTCAGATACTTACAAAATCAGTGAGATGAGGGTGTCCGTGAACCACGATCCTCTGGTCTCCTGAATGCTGGGATTACAAGAGTATGCCACCATGCCTGGTTCCCACTATGAATGTTTTATGAGGGAGTAAGCTATCCTTTCATTTCTTAGGGAAAATGAAGGAAATAAAAATTGAAAATGATTGATCAGAGATGTGTTGAGAATCTGGTTATCCAAGTAACTGCATCATAGACTTCTTATGTACCGAGACTTGATTTAGAAGACAAGATCCTGAGCCTCAAGCCTAAGCCTGATGACACAATAATAAAGAAATATATTTGTAGAAATAAATGCCAATAATTATATGAAAAAATGTGCAACATCATTAGCAATGAGGCAAGTGCAAATCAAAACTACACTGATATTCCATCTAATTTCAATTAGAATGACAATTAAGAATATACACCATAAACCAGGCATAGTGGCTCACACCTATATTCCCAGTTCCTGGGAGGCTGAGATAAGAGGATTGAAGATGTGAAATTAGCAAGATCCTTAGCAATTTAACAAGACTATTTTTTCAAAATAAATATTAAATAGGGTTTGAATTATGGCTCAGAAGTAGACTGCCCCTGGGTTTAATCCCCAGTGCTAAATTTAATAAAAAAAATTTTTTTGTGGTGCTGCAGATGGAACCCAGAGGCTTTCTACCTTTGGACTGCACTCCCAGACCTATTTTGTATTTTATTTGAAAACAGGGTCTAAGTTGCTGAGAGCCTCACTAAGTATCTGAGGCTGGCTTCAAACCTGCGCGATCCTCCTGTCTCAGCCTCCCAAGTGCAGGGATTACAAGCGTACGCCACCACACCCGGCTCCAGTAGTAAATTTAAAACATGCAAACAATAGTATGTACTTCCAAGGATGTAGAAAAATGGGAACTTTTATGCACTGTTGGTAAGGGTGTAAATTAGCACAACCACTATGGAGATATGGATGAAGGTTCTTCAAAAGACTAGGAATGGAACCACCATATGACCTAGCTATACTGCTCCTTGGTATCTTCCCCAAAGAACTGAAGTCAGATTCTTATAGTGATACACTACTATACATATATACATAAGCACAATTAAAAATAGCAATTTATGGAATCAACTCAAGTATCCATCAACAGATGAATGAATAAAAATATGACATATACACACACTAAAATTTTACTCAACCATAAAAATTACAAAAATATGTCATTGGCAGGTAAATTGGATGGAACTAGATAATATTATACAAAGTGACATCAAGCCAGTCTCAAAGTCAAGGGTTATAGATTTTCTTTCACATAGGGAAGCTAGAAACAATATAAAAAAACGGCATAAATGAGGAGAGAGCAGTAAAATAGTGGAAAGGCATTGGGGGTGGGAGTTGAAGAGGAGAAAAGGACAGCTTTGATGAAGGAAAGAGTTCAAATAATGCCATGTCTGTACATGACGGTATTATTACTAATTTCACTAGTTTCATGAAGAGGGAAAGGAAGAGTGGGGTAAGATGTAAAAGGAAATGCACCAAGAGAAGAGTGCATGAATGTTTGTATTGTTTTAATCCTATCATATAGAATTACAATTACAATACATGACTAAGTATAAAAAGAGTAGCTTTTAAAAATTCAGTACAAATCAACCTACGTCTCCATCAACAGAGGAATGGATTGCAAAATTATGAGAACTACACACAATGGAATTCTAATCAGCTATAAAGAAGAACAAAATCATGTCATTCACAAGAAGATGGAAAGACCTGGAGAACATTATGTTAAGTGAGATAAGCCTAGCACAGAAAGAGAAGGGACATGTTTTCTCTAATATGCCCAAACTAGGGACTATGAGGAATACCAGAGGGACTTCAGATAATAGAGGGGAAACTTCAGCAAAGCTGAAAGGGAAGGATAGGAGATGAAGAAGGCTGAGGTTGGTTAGTGGAGGAGCTACATCCCAATATGTGTAAAAGTATGAATGTAGCATGGTTAACCTAGACAATCATTGTTGGGAGGGGGAAGGGGAAGTGGAGGGTAGGAGAGTGCACCAAGAACAGTCTGAATGTATGCCATTTTTAATGTGACCCACATAAAAATAAAATAAAATAATTGAATACAAGACTATTTATAAAAACCTTCAGATAGAACTTCCACATGGTGGCGCATGCTTGTAATCCCAGCATTTGGGAGCCTGAGGCAGGAGAATCGCAGGCTCACGGACAGCGTTAGATACTTAGTGAGGCCTTTTGCAACTCAGTGAGACTCTTTCAAAATAAAAAATAAAAACAGGGATTGGGGATATAGCTTGGAGGTGGAATGTGCCTGGGTTCCATTCCTAGTAACACACACACACACGCGCGCGCGCGCGCGCGCGCGCCCCAAAATAACCTCCAGATAAAAGAATATCTAATGCAAAGTCAGTAAGGGAGTTCATAAGTTATCTTACCCCTTATGTTAAAAGGGGGTAAACAAATAATTACAAGTATAATGACCTGTTAGAACATTGATCCAGTACTTCAATTACTTTTTTTTTATAAATATGAAATCAAGCCTTAGTGCAAACACACCAAGTGCTATAGGCATGTCTATCACTATCATTATTTACTACATTATGATGTGAGATTCTAAGACTATAATGTATCAATAGAAGTATAAATAAACTGTATGCGGAATTAAGCTCTCTAATGCTTTTACTTTTCCCTTGCTCATTTGACTCAGCTGAGTATTAGTTACAAATCTCTGTCAACCCCCGGGTTAGTTGTACGCTGGTGATTTTGAGAGCACCTACAATGAGCCAGTGATGACATTTTAAGCTCAGGAAGAACAGTTGACTAGAACACTCAAGTCCTCAAAATATCTTGTTATAAGAAATAAGATCCAAACTAATAATGAGATGAGAATGGATTTAGTAATAAGTTTATCTTCTCCCCACTCCTCAGAACTGTCTCTAGACTTACAATACCACATTCATTGTGTCAGTCTCAACATGTACTTTAGCATTAGTTCTTTTATATTTTTTTAAATACCTCCACTCTAGGACAATAGACAATTTCATTTTTCAAATTATTTAAATTCCTCATTCTTCTGCATTGAACTTATTATTTATAATGCAATTATCTGACTATACATTTTTGTTATCAAGTTTATTTATCTGAACCATTAGTTTCATTTTAGCATCTTTTTATTGGTGCATTGTAATTATATATCATAACAATGTATAGACTGACAGAAACATACATGCACACAGCACTTGGTGTGTTTCTTTTGGATCCCACCTTCTTCCTTCCCTTCTCATTCACCATTTTTATTTTATCAAATAGAAGAGTTCAAATAAATAAACTATCTGTTAAAATACAAAGTACACTGTGACATGGTGAGATAATAAATAATTCTATTTTGTAAAACACCTGCAAATGAACTGTTCGCCTAATATTGACAATTGACATTGAATATAAGTTTTCTGATGATTTACAGATTAATCTGTAGGGAGAATTTTGCATATAAAATATATGAAATCATTGACTATGGATGGGTTTCAAACTATACATAAGAAACTATGTTAGCATAGTTAAGTCTCTATGCAATGTAGAATACATGGAAATCCAGAACATATAAATAGCATCATGATTAAAAAAATACATTACTTCCTGTTTTAAATTGGGTTGAAATTTTACTCAGCCATAAAGAAGAACAAAATTATGTCATTTATAGAAAAATGGAGAACCTTATGCTAAGTGAGATTAGTCAGACATAAAAAGCAAGAAATCAGATGCTCTCCCTAATATGCAGAAGCTAGAGAGAAAAAGGATCATAAAAGAAACTCTAGACAAAGAAGGGGAAATCATAGATGAACAAATAAGGAGGCCTAACTGGGGGTGATGGTAGGGGAGAAGAAGGAAATTCTCTAATGTACATGATGTACATTCACAAAAATATCAAAGTCAATCAAGAGCCGGGTGCGTTGGCACACGCTTGGCCTCCCAGCATTTGGGAGGCAGAGACTAGAGGATCACGATTCGCGGACAGTCTCAGCTACTTAGTGAAGCCCTCTGCAAATCAGTGAGACCCTTTTTCAAAATAAAGAATTTAAAAAAAATAGGGGTGTAGCTTGGAGGTCGAATGCCCCTGGGATTCATCTCCAGACCCTCAAAAAAAAAATAAAATTCAATCACTAAGCTAAACATAAAAAGGAGGGAGGGAGAGAGGATGGGGTGGAAATTAGAGAAGAGGTAAAGGAGTGATGTGCGCGTGTGTGCCTCTACCATCTTTACCCCCTTAAGATGTATGGCTATAATGCACCAATAAAATTTTTTTCAAAAATTAGGTTGGGCAAATATAATCTCAGTAGTTATTAAAATTATACAGACAAGAAACATTTTATCAAATATATTATTTTACAATTAGTTATTATTGTATTTCCTTCCTAAATTTATTTGAATAAGGTAGAATAAACCAATCCTACATCACTATCACTCTTTGTACTAATAATTTACTATAAATAAATTATTAAATAAAAATAAATAAATAAATATTGATAAATTATGATGTCTTTCAAGAAAAATTATGTAGTATCATGGAGAAAGAGTATGTTTCCATTGAGCTATGTCCTCAGATTCTTTTTTATTACTAAAATAAAAATTATAATTTCATTATTAAGACTAATGTGGACTGGAGGTATAGATTCAAAATGCTTGCTCAGCATGTGTGAGGCCTTGTGTTTTATTATGAGCACTTTAAAAACAAAACACACACAAACACACACACACACACAAACACACACACACAAAGAAAGAGAAACCGAAAAAGAGACAGAGAGATTGATTAAAAGGAGAAGCATTTTACAGAAGTACTACTCAGTCTAAGAAATGAACTGAACTAGAAAATATAGAAAAACAATTATATATAAATCTGGAAATAAACTCCATCTTTCTATTAGCATAACAGAGGGAGAGTGAGAACTTTCTATTTAAAAGGAAGATAGGAAACTAAGGTGTATTTGATATTGTTCACAGACAGACAATGCAAGAATAAGTTTTACAAATTTATCTAATCCAATATGCAAAGTAACATTACAGAACTGATACTTAATTTTTTTATTTTGGTAATAAAAAGCTTTATCCAATTTTACAGAAAAGACAGCTAAAGTGTGTGACAGTGATGTAAATTTTCCAAAATCAAGAAATAAATTGTAAGGGAATCTTTTATCCAATTAAGATGACTGACTACAATGCACCAATTAAAAATGAAACAGAATTACTACTAAGAAATAAATTGTAAGGGAGATTCACTTCCAACTGGGATTGAAGAAGCTCAAAAATCTGTTTTCTTTTTTTCCTTTTTTAAATTATTTTATGGTACTGGGGATCAAACCCAGGGACATTCTACTTCTGAGCTCTATTTTTTGGTCTTTTTATTTTTGAAACAGGGTCTCACTGAGTTGCAAAGGGCCTCACTAAGTAGCCTGTGAAATGAGATCCTCCAATCTCCCAAATGCTGAGATTACAAGTGTGCGCCACCATGCCCAGCTAAATATGTTTTCATTTACATAACCATAACTACTTACTTGCTACACACACACACACACACACACACACACACACACACACTTTGAAAATCTCAAGAAATTATTCTAATGGTATAACATATTAAAAAATCATTGAAAAATAGACTCTACTAAATTGCAGTAAAATCAGCAATTTTACCAGTAAACATTAAAACTAATTCAATCCTTTCTTTCTCAAGCTCCAGAGCAGTGGTTCATATTTTTTCCAAAAGAAGAGGAAGAATAAAAGAGAGAATGAAAGAAGGAAGGGGAGTAAAAATAAGAGAAATGGAAAAAAAAGAAAAGAAAAGGAAAAAACTCTAAAAAGTTCTCCAAAACAACTGTTTTGATTTGGATCACATGTGAGGAAGTCCATCTTTAAGGATGTACCCTGAAACAATTAAAAGTTTGATTATAAGCAATTACGTGGAGGCTGGTAGCTTCATAATGTATTATTGAATTTGTATCAATATAATGTTGCATTGTTTGGTTTGTAGCCTGTACAGAAATAATATGTTCAACAATTATTGCATGATATAGAAAAGGAGTAGTGTTACCTAGAATCAATGTTTTATAACTCACTACATTTAAATAAGTATAAATATAAAAATAAAAATCTAGATAAATTAAAATATTTCATCTACCTGGGAATAAAGAAGTTAAGAACAGAGAAGAAAATAGATATTAGACCAACAAAATATAAATTAGCGGATGCAAACCCAATTATATCAATAACATTACTTGTTAGTTTAATGTGCAATCCAAAGGCAGTTTTCACACTGTATTTATTTATTTATTTATTTATTTATTTATTTATTTACTTACTTACTTACTTACTTACTTACTTACTTACTTACTTACTTACTTAAACTGGATATTGAACCCAGGGGCATTTTACTCCCTGAACTATACCCCCAGGTTTATTCCTTTTTTTTTTTTTAATATGGCCTTGCTAGTTTGCTGAGAGTTTCTCTACACTGCTGAGGCTGTACTGGAACCTGCCTCAGCTTCACTGGATTTAAAAATACAAGATTCAGCTCAATGCTATCTATGAGAAAGCCTATTAAGATTCAAAGATATAAATAGGTTGAAAATAAAAGAATATAAAATATGTGTCATGCAAATGGCAATCACAAAGCAGTTGGGAGTTATATTAATATAAAAATACTAGGCTTTGAAATGACAAAAATGTTAGATATAAAGGATATGTCATAATTATAATGGGATAAATTTTATTATCTTATGTTTTAAAATATTTTATATTTTATTGCTGAATTATCTTTTTTTTCCCATTGTGGTATTAGCAGTTGAACCCAGTAGTATTGGACCTCTGAGATACACCTCAAGCCTAACTTTTTATTTTTAAATTTTAAAGCATGGTCTCACTAAGTTTATGAGGGTCTTGCTAAATTGCTGAGGCTGGCCTAGAGTCTGCAATCTTCTAATCTTTGCCTCCCAAGTACTAGCATTACAGGGGTCCACCACCATTCCCAGATTAATTGATAAATTATAATTATACATCACGGTGAGATTTATTTATTTATTTATTTATTTATTTATTTATTTATTTATTTAATTTATTTTTGGTGGTACTGGGGTTCCTGGAAGCCCATCTATCTCCGGGCTACACTCCCAGACCTATTTTATTTTTGGAAACAGGGTCTCCTAAGCCAGCGCATGCGGCTGGCTTCGAACCTGCGCGATCCTCCTGTCTCCGCCTCCCAAGTGCGGGGATTACAAGCGTGCACCACCACACCTGGCTTGATGGCAGACTCTTGTAATCCCAACACTTGGGAGGCTGAGACAGGAGAATTGTAGAGGTTGAAGCCAGCCTCAGCTACTTAGGGAGGCTCTCAGCAACTTAGTGAGACCCTGTTTCCAAATAAAGTATAAAATAGGTCTGAGAGTATAGCCCAGAGGTAGAAAAGCCCTGGGTTCTACCCCCAGTACCACCAAAATAAAAATAAAATAAAATAAAATGCAAAACCCAAATAATACAATACACTTTACAACAGAATAAAAAACAAAATTTACAGGACCATGTCAATAAAGTCAGAAAAGTAATCTGACAAACTAAGGATCTCTTCATGACAAAAATCAACTAAAATGTTAGGGAGAAAAGAGTACCTCAACAACCTGATATAAAGTACCTGTGAAAAACCCATACCTAAAATCATAATAAGGATGAAAGGCTTTATGTTTTGCCCTTAAGAGCAAGAATAAGATAACACATACAATTTTGTAACATCTATTCAATTTTCTCCAGGACTTACTATAATATTGAGAAGATTAAGGAGATTAAGGACAGAAAAAGAAAGAAAAGTCATTAATTTTTAAAACGAAGAATTAAAACTAATACTCTGTTAGACGTTATGATTTTGTATATAGAATATACAAAGAAATGTAGTAAGCAATATTAAAACCAATAAATGAGTTCTTGCAAGTTATGATTTTCAAAGTTAATACAAATATAAATTATATTTCTGTACCTTAGTGCTGGAAAAAGAATTAAATTATAAGAACTTACATTTATAACATCATTAAAATGAATGACACTAAAGGACAATGTTTAAAAGAAATGCAATACAATAATAAAATATGAAACATTGAAAAAACTGAAAAACAACTAAATACAATGAAAGATATCCATGATTGTGGATCAGAAGGCTTAAGATAGTTAAGATAACAATACTCTCAATTAGATATGCAATTAATAATTTTAAAGAAGCTGACCATTAGCCCCACAATTTAATATAAATGGATATCCACATGCAAAGAAAGGATAGAAACTTTTGTTTCTTAAACCATATACAAATATTAACTCAAATAGATTTTAGACTTTAAATATAAGATCTAAATATCAAACTCTTAGAAATATACAGCAGTAACTTCTTTAGAATCTTGGATTAGGAACATATTTCTTAGATATGATACCAGAAGCAAACAAAATAAAAAGACAACCTCAAAACAAAATAAAAAGACAACCTCAAAATGAAGCAGAATATTTGCAAGTCTTGTTTTTCATGAGGGATGTGTATCTAGAAAACATACAAGAATTCTTATAATTCAGTAGTAAAAAGACACAATTAAATAAAAAGAGAAAGCAGTAGAATATTGGAAATGGGTTGGGTTAGGGAGGTGGAAACAGACAAAATAATGTTATGTCCATAATGAAAGTTGTCAATACATCAATGAAAAGAACAGATGCCTATAAGCATTTATAAACAGGTAAAAATAGGTTTTGAAAAATTTTTTTAAATCAAGAGATCAAAAAAATAGAGATTAGAAAAATGCAAAAGCAAAGTAAATACACAATAAAATCAAACAAATATTACCTTTAGTAAAATGTGGAATAACATTTGAAAATGAAACTATTTGGAGTGCCAACTTTAACATTTCTTAGAAGGTTAGGTAAAGAAAAAAAGTAAAAAGTGAGAAAGTTCTTTGATAGGTCATAAAACTGAGAAAAATTCTTACTATTGGCATTTCTTTTGTCCCTAAAAATGAAATCATTGTGATTCAGGCAGATGCCATTATCAGAAAGATTCTAAGAGAAGCTTTCAGAACTCTTCATTCTAATATAAATACTGACAGGCATTCATCAGACCTAATCAGTGTTCTCCCATGCCTCACAATTATAGAAGTGTACAGTATGGAGGCGGATGGTCAGGATTACAGGAATAGTTACATAATGTACCTTTCTTTGGTTAAAAGGTTACTTTCAGAAGATGTGTGTCAAAATAAGATAACATGAGATCATGGTAGAGATCTGTCATGTTAAATTAATATCTATATTATAATACGAGACAGACTGTCAACATTCAATGACTTTTTTTACCCAAAATTATATGCCTGTATTAACAAAGCAAGTAAAAGTGAATAAAGTGGACATCCTTAAATAAATGTTTCTCTCATTTTACATTTCCTCATCTTGTTATAACATAATCATTAATGAGCTGAATGGTATTAGCAATCTCTGTCACACATACACACACAAAAAATACATATATATATTTTTTATAATTTCTTTTAATTTTATAATTATAATTATATTATTATAATTTTATAATATAATTTTATAATTATACAAATTTATAATTTATAATTTTATAATTTTATAATTATTGTTTTAGGTTAAAATTTGTGAGTTCATACCACATAGATTTTTCTTTTATTTATTGATTGTTTTCTTTACTTTTTTTTTTCAGTGTTGGGGATTAAACACTCTACCACGGTTCTACATCCCCATCCCACTCTACATTGAATTTTTGAAACCAAATTAAAACAATAATGTTAGCATTTTAAAGTTTTAAAAATTCAAAGTATTGTGTCTGATTACTATAAATTTTTAAAGGATTATGTTTTTGAATATCATTACTATTGAGCTATCTTTTCTAAAAGAATACTTTAGTAATAGCATTATTGTAAAACCCTTAAGAAGTAGTATTGCAATACCAAAACAATAATGTTAACAAAATTGTTAAAATATTTCATTCTTCAAAAACAAAATATGAAAGCAAACAAATAGTATGAAAGGCCAAAAGAAAGAAAAGCAAAAGGTACAAATGACAAAAAAATGCATGTCTAATAAACATATTAAAATGTTTAATGTTAGCCAGGCGTGGTGGCGCACACTTGTAATCCCAGCATTAGGGAGGCTGAAACCAGAGGATCGCGATTCATGGACAGCCTCAGCTACTTAGTGAGGCCCTCTGCAACTCAGTGAGACCTGTTTTCAAAATAAAGAATAAAAAAAATAGGGCAGGAGGTGTAGCTCGGAGGCTGAATGCCCCTGGGGTTCCACCCCTAGACCCGCAAAAAAAAAAAAAAAAAAAAAAAAAAGTTTAATGTTTATAATTATCAGAGACCCAATTTAAAGAATCATAACCTCTCTTGGGTAAGGTGTAAATGAGCATGTGTGCATATATGTCTCTACCATCTTGCACTCCATTAAGATGTATGACTAGAATGCACCAATACAAATTTTAAAATTATAATTAAAAAATAAAGAATATATATCACACTTAAAAGAAGTTGTTAATAATCTAGTTTATAATTTTTACAAAAAGTAAAGGTGGGAAGGAAGACCCATCTGTTGTATTATTAGTATTAAAATTTGCTCTAGTATTTCTGAAGGATACTCAGCCAAGTGATCAAGATATGTGGCTCAGCCAGACATAATCCCAATATTTGAGAGACTGAGACAGGGGAACTGCAGGTCCAAGTCTAGCCTCAGCACTTTAGTGAGACTGTTTTAAAGTAAAATTAAAATAATAAAAATGATCCTGAGGTATATACTTTAGAGGGAGAGTGCTCTTCAGGTCAATGTTAGAACTACTGTACACACACAAAGACAGATTGGTTTTATTTGGGGTGAACTTCTTCCTTATTCTAAAACTCTGACCTCTCTACTCTTAAAATGTTTACTTTAGACAACTCATAACTATAAATTTTTTATCTCCTTTTTGGATATGTAAATCTTTTAAAAAGCTCCTTGCCAATATTACAGAAGTCAGAAATATATTTATCAAGAGCTTAAAAGTCATCCCTTTGAACTGTAATTTGTAAATATTTAGAAAAATAGTGTCCTTACCTCATATTTTTGAGGGGACAGTTGGAGCCTAGCATCAGCAGGTATCTTACTTTACCTTGATAAATAATAAAGATACCAAGAAGTTTGCTTTCTCTGCGTAAAGCCAATTATCAAACACAGATCTACTATAATCCCTTCTAAAAATGTGCATATTTTTATTGATTAATATTATATAACTTTGCAATATAGTATAATATAGTGACTGTCTACCCAGATTAAATTTTTTTTTGTTTCATTCACTGAAAATTCAAGTTTATTTTGTTTTGGACTAAGTGATATAAAAGAAAAACTCTTTGACATTTTATCTTTGATTATTAAATATTTAGAAATCATTATTTTTATTTCATAAAATTTCTGAATTGGAATTAACAGTATAGTATATATTTTTGTCAGTATAGTATATATTTTTGTATAATTTTCTTAACTCAAGCAAAAAGCATTTGGCAGAATAAAAAGACAAAAGTATAGATTTGTTTCTTCTACTTCTTTAAATTCTAGAAGAGTGATATGCTCACAAATGTACTACTTGATTTTTATAGTTCCAGAATTTATATTTTGTTCTAAATTTCAAAGTTCTTGAGGAAAAAATGTACCCAAGTATAAATTAGACAGTCTCTCATATTTTATAATTAATTGAAATTTAAAAACAGAACAAAATAAAAAATCTTGGAATTTAAAACATTTTGGATCAGCTGATATTTGCTATATTTAGGAAGCTCTTGTATACTTCCAACAGGACAATTACTTGGTGGATTAATTGAATGTTTTATTATTATAAAATATTCCTATTAATTTTATTGTCATAAGTGCCTAACAAAATTTTCATAATTTAAATAATACACTCTACCTTTTTCCTATATAAAATGGTTTTCTTTGTTTAAATATTCACATCATTGCATAAGAATCCCAAGATATAATGAGGTCAGATACTGTTAAAATTTATCATGTATTTAGGGTAAAAAAATAAGCTTCTTTTTCCTAGATTTTTGAAATATGCTATACATCTTATTATCTATTGTCACTAGTCTGTGCAATAGAAAACAAAATCTTCTTTTTCTATTTAATTATGACTTTGTGCCTATAAACTATTTTTTTTGGTAATTTGAAAATTCAGTCGGTATAGTGCCCCACACTTGTAATCTTAGTACTTGAGAGGATGAGACAGGAGGTCTGCAGTTCCTTGGCCAGCCTCAGCAACTTAGTGAGACCTTGTATCAAAAAAAAAAAAAAAAAAAAATTGGGCTGAGAGTGTACCTTAGAGGTAGAATGACCCTGGGTTCAATCCCCAGAACCACAAAAAAAAAAAAAGAAAGAAAATAAAATTGACCCATCCACAATTCTAATGCTACAAAAATAATTTGGTTACATTTTGATAAAGGTAGTAGTGTGTAATTCGACTGAACTACCAGATACCGTTTACACAGTTATCACTGTAACTTCTGCCATCTATATATAATGTGCCAGCAGACATTACAGTGCTACATCAAAACACAGAAGACATCACCTGAACTGAACCAACCCATTGCAACTGGGTAGATCACCAATGTGTTTATGTGTTGCACTAGAGATGACTCCCACACAGACCATATGTTCTGTAATATACCTCATTGTAACATAAAGGTCAAAATTTAATTTAATTTGTGTGTCTGCGTGTGTAGGTGTGTGTATATGTGTATGTATAGTACTGAGAATTGAACCCAGGGGCATTTTACCTCGAAGCTACAACCTCATCCTTATTTTATTTTCATTTTGAAACAAGGTCTTGCTAGGTTGATGAGAGTCTCACCATTTGCTAAGGCTGTCCTTGAACTTACGATCCTCCTGTCTCAGGCTCCCAAGTTCTAGGATTACAGGCATGCAACACTATGCCCAGTCTAAAATGAAATATAATTTTGGTGTAATGAAAAAATTCTTACACTGCTTTAGTTTTAAAAGTGTGTGTGTGTGTGTGTGTGTGTGTGTGTGTGTGTGTGTGTGTGTTTTAAAAGAGAGAATGGAGATTGGACCTAGGGACTCAACACTTTCTAAACTACAACCCCAGACCTTTTAATTGTTTATTTTGAAGCAAGGTCTCACTATGTTATCATGTACTGGCCTCAAGATCCTCCTGTTTCAGCCTCTCAATTACTAGGATATTACTAGGATTACACATTTGCCCTATGCCAGGCTTAATTAAGTGTATATAAATACTACTTTAATAGTATTTCTTGTGATCCATAGCAGTACATATTCATGGCCTGAAACACTAAAATTACTTTGAAGAATTTTACGGGAAAACTACTTGAGGCATTGTTGAAAGAGAGGGCTCTCAAATCCAAAGAAAGGGGCAGAAGAAAAACACCAAGAGTAAGCACATGTGAGAATCATGGGTAAGATAGCTATTGTGTGGCCAACAATGCAAATAAAATATAGTTTGGCCACTGTTTTTCATTGCTAAATGTGATTAAATTTCACTAAGGTGGGCATGGTGGCGTACTCTTGCAATCCCGGTACTTGGGAGGCTGAGACAGGAGGATGGCAGGTTTGCAGCCAGCCTTAACTACGTAGTGAGGCCTTCTGCAACTTAATGAGACCCTATTTCGGATTAATGAATAAAAAATAGGGCTGGGTATGTAGGTTGAAGGTAGAATGCTCCCGAGTTCAACCCCCTGTTCTGCCCAAATTAAGTAAAAAAAAGTCACTATTAGGATTATGTCCATTATGGTAGCAGGGTAGAAGTGAATGGAAGCAGTCAGAAATGAACGGTTGGACCCTGAAAGAAAAGGAAGTCTGGAAGTGAAGCCTGGGAGCATCATGCTACTCACAGCTGCTTCATCTAAACAAAAGTTCGAGCAACATCTCAGGACTCCTAGTCTCTGCAGAAATTGGTTCTGGGGCATCTCCAAATGTAGAGAGATGTTTCTACATTTGGAAGAGTTTTCCTTTGGCCAATGTGAGTTTACTTCGTGAGAATGACTTTTGATGTTCCGCTTATGTCAGACAGCTCCAGTGTTTCCCCTGTGTTCCCAGAGAAACTGTCAGAGTCATCACTATCTTCAACAAAATTGCCAACATAATTGCCATCATGAGGCCAGGCATGGTGGCTCATGCTTATAACCCCAGCATTCGCGAGGCCGAGACCTGAGGATCACTGCTCTTAGACAGCCTCAGCTACTTAGTGAGGTCCTTTGCAACTCAGTGAGATCCTTCAAAAATTAAGAGACTAAAAATTAGGGCTGGGAGTGTATCTTGGAGGTAAAATGTCCCTGGGTTCCGTCCCCAGTTCAGCCCTATAAAGACTGCCATCAGAAAATTGAGGGAACTTTTCTGTGACATCTGCCTAAATGTTAAAATATGCCAGTTGACTCCAAAATTGTTTGTTTTTACCATGTTCATTATTTCATTCATGATTGTCTTAGATTTTCACCTCTTTCCACTCTGACTGACATAGGGATTCCTAATTTATTTCATCACACTTATATTTATTTGAAATAGTCAATCTGGTCTAGTTTCTAGTGCTAAAAGAGAGAATTCTAATAGTACTGAGTGAAAGTATCTGTACAAAATTAGGTGGAGATAGAAAGCTGGGGTGAGAGGATCCAGGAGGTGGGGGCCAGTCTGGAAAAAAGCAAGACCCTATTGAAAAAAACTCAAGGAATGTGAAATAAAATATTTAAAAGTCTTGTATTATAAATAAGTGATACACTAGTACATCCTGAGCACCTTTGTAGGATCAGAAACTGAAACTGAACCCAAGTGCATTAGATGTTAACTCTCTGTGAGGAATACAAGTGTGCAGGTGGTTTCTCATTTATAAAAGTGGAAAAACTGATGTGTTTATTGCAATATGACTCACAGTTTTCAAAATATAGAAACAACGAAGCAGCCACTAATTAATGACTGGATAAAAGGGGTGTGTGTGTGTGTGTGTGTGTGTGTGTGTGAGTGCGTGTGTGATGGAATATTATAAAAATGGAGCAAATGGAACATATGGTGCCATTTGTAACAATATGGATAAAAAAGAAAAATGAAATAATTTGGGCACAGGAAGACACATGCTCAATAATATTATTTCTAAGACAATATAAGTCACAGAAATGGAAATTATAAAGGTGGTTTCAAATGACCAAGGGGAGGGCAAATAAGGTGTTAGTGAAATATTGCAAAAGTTCAATTTTATGATGAATAAGATCTGAGGACCTAATATAGAGCTTGGTAAGTATGATGAATAATAATTTATTGTGTCCTTAAAATTTGTTTTTGTGTTTAAAAACAGTAACAACATCAATTGATGAATATGCTGGGGTAATTGTGACATTTAGGAGTAAGTATATAAATAAAAAGGTCACATTATACATCTTTAAATATACATAATTTTTATTTGCCAATTATGTGCAATAAAGCAAGCCAGAGGAAAATATGGGTATATTCGGCGAATTGCAACTATATAGAGAAAGTTATTTTATGATTTTTAATAGGTTATCCATATTTTTCGAATTCACTAGAAAACAAATAATTGATTAGAAAATCTAAACAAATAATTTATTTTATGGTACTGGGGTTTCTGGAAACCCTTCTAACTCCGGGCTACACTCCCAGAACTATTTTACATATATTTATTTGGAAATAGGGTCTCTTAAGCCAGCGAGGCTGGCTTCGAACCTGAGCAATCCTCCTGTCTCCACCTCCCAAGCACGGGGATTTCAAGGGTGTGTCACCACACCTGGCCTAAACACATAATTTTAATATTGTATCTCTACAAATTATCTTTTAAGATTTGATTTTAAACATTTATTATATTTGATGTTTTAAAGCAATGAGCATCCCAATACTTAGGTAGTTAAGTAATAAGTGATTTCTCTGCTGAACATGTGTGTTTATATATAAATATGCTTTGATATTTTTGCAGTGACTAGTTTGGAATAGATTTGGAATTTAGCAGAAGGCTATTTTATTAGATTTTATCTTGAGGAAACTTGTTTTCCTAAAAGTATCATAACAACATTCTTATCATTTTATTTTGTTTTTGCTTTTTTGTGGTACTGGAGATTTAACTCAGGACCTGATACATGCTAGGCAAGTATTGTCCCACTGAGCTACACACCCAGCCCCAACATACAGTATCCTTAAACTTGCATTTAATGACAACAAATATTTGAAACATAATCCTGAAAAGAACATCATTACCTGTGGTCAGTAAAAACAGAATAATTTGTATAGCTCTGAAATAAAATATAACTAAATCCAGGTTACCTATAGTGTTACTTTATTATATTATAGTATTATATAATACTGTATAGTATAGCTTAGTACAGTATTATACAGAGTAGTTATAAATTTGACCATGTCAGTAAAATATGTAACAAGAAGTTTGAGCTCGGATGTAAACTATGGACTCTGGGCGCTGATGTGTCCAAGTAGGTTCATTACTTATAAAAACATGCACCATTCTAGTGAGGGATGATGAGACTAGAAGAGGCTTTGCAATGACCTAGAAAAGGCTCTGCAATGATTTATCCAGTATATCTATTACTAATCTTTAATTAAGCCCAAATTATTAATGAAAGAAAAATGCAACTGTCAGATTCTCCATTAACCATAAACTAGCTGTATTTTCAGGAGTACCAGTATTCATATTGGGGAAAATATTTCATCTGCTGTAGAGTTTTAAAATTCATTCATTAAGCTCCTTAGAACAAGAAAAGCAGCAAGTAGATATTGAAAGTTTATTTCATGTTAATGCTTATGTGAACAATTGATACAATGTTTATACCACCAGTTTACCTATGAGAAAACAAAATCCTAGAAAAGTTAAATATCTTGAAACAGATATAGGACTTCATGCCACCAACACCACTGAGACTATGCAGCTAGTCATTATATTAAACTATTATACTGACTCAAAAATCAGTTACATGCACTATTAATGTTGCTTTCTAAGGTTTTGGTCTTTTTTGTTTGCATAATAAATTAAAATGAAACATAAGCTCATAGAGTTCTCAAAACAGTCGAGGGACCTACAAAGAGCACTAATTTATTATGTAGCTTCTAATTAGCTGTAATTACAGTATTTAATAAATGAAACACCTACCTTTAGAGATAATCAAATCTTTTCACTGAACTGCACTAGTGCCATGCCGTATAAGAGAGGCTAATGACAATCAAAAGCATTACTCAAATGCTGTCAGGAAATGTAAAAGTATAATTGATTTGCAACTCTGAACTATTCTTCCTCTAAGATAGATTTAATATGGAAACTGGGTATAAAAAAGAATTATGTAATCATGCATAATTTAACTCCAATTAATATAGCATGCTTTATGCTTACAGAGCACATTCACTCATGAACACGCGTACACTCACATGCTGATATTTTCAGTCATCTGGAAAGTTCTTTATAAAATTATAAATAATTCCTCTAAGTATAGAAGGTCAGTGAAAGCACTCACTTTATACATTAGACAATTTAGCAAGTCTAGGCACTTGCAAAGGCACTAAAGTCTCAACACAAAGATGTATCCAAGCTGGGCGTGGTGGCGCACACTTGTAATCCCAGCATTGGGGAGGCTGAGACCTGGAGAATCGCGGTTCGCGGACAGCCTCAGCTACTTAGTGAGGCCCTCTGCAACTCAGTGAGACCCAGTTTCAAAATAAAGAATAAAAAATAGGGCAGGGGGTATAGCTCGGAGGTCAAATGCCCCTGGGTTCCATCCCCACACCCGCAAAAAAAAAAAAAAAAAAAGTTGAATGCAAGTTGATTCAGAATCTGATTTCTTTAAGCAGAAGGCATTTATCATTTTAATGTTAATATGTTTTAATTTTAAAGCATTATTTTTGAGGAATTTATAATATTCAATTTGCAATTATCAGCACCTATTAAAGAAATCTAAAATAATTTATGTCCTTTTTCTAATCTATCTAGGATTAAAGAAAATGATATAAAAACATAGGAAGAGTTTATAAGCTATTTTTGCTCCTTCTGAATATGCATGATAAATTTAAAAGGCTATTGGGCATTAGAAGGTTACACAACTTCACATCTTTAAACAGAAAATTGATACTATAATTTCTTAAAATAAAAGCCTGAAAATCAAAGATGCAGGAGCAAAAATAATAAATTTTCTTTTACTTTATGATACAATGAAAGAAAAAACTTAACTGGTTAATGTGGTATCATCAATCAGCCCTTAATAAACAAGAACACAGTGCTATTTTGGCTTTTATAAAGAAAAAGGGAAACACACAAACAAAAATGTGGCCCATTATGAAGATATCACCAATAATCTTGCTAACATTAACAGGGAAGGAAGGAGAATGGAGTGGAATGCAGAAGAAAATACGTCAAGTGATGTGTGTATATATTCATATATCACTTTCAATCTCACTATCTTGTATAAGTACAATGCATCTATAAAAGTATTTTTTAAATGTGGGTAATACTGAATGCATTGCTGTGGTCCACAGAGAAGGAGCTGGAGAAGGTAGCAAGGAGATGCTGTATCAGCTACAACAGCCTTAAAACAAAGTTGGACTTTAACAATGTTTCCTATGAAGCTTATATTATTTTTGTTTAATCAAATAAACAAGAGGGTTTTTCTATGCAAAGAATGTGGATGATAATGGTGATTGAGGACCACTGGCATATAACTACAAGAGTAAAGTTATAGCTATTATTTCTATTATATGTATTGTCCCATTAAAGTTTAACAATAAAAATTCAGTTTATCAAAGTTAATTATTTTAAAACACATTTGTAACAATAAAACAACCTTCCCCCAAAGATAGTGTAAACATAAAAATTAAAGAGCATAAATAATCAATGATATTATAAATTAAGTAGAGGTTTGGGATTATAAATTAAGTACACATTTGGGAATATTGTTCTTACAATTAATTGACTCAGAAGAAATAAAGATTCAACATATTTGCTGATAATCTAAAGAAACAATTCTTCAAAGGAAAAAAAACAGCATGATTAAAAGATCTTTCACACTCACAAAGTTCCTTTCACAGTTCCTCAAAGCATCAGTAAATCACAGGGCTTTTGTTTGTATGTTTTAATCTAAAAATGCAAAATAATGCTCTTATTCAGCAATTTATAGAGAATAAATGAAATTTTCATTTATTTTTATCCAAGAAATCAGTATTACAATTTAAAAATACCAAGGTACGTTTGGATAATTTTATGTCAGTCTATCTTGTGTGTCCCTAAATATGTCCTTCTTGAATTTTCTTTGAAATGTTGCCTAACCAGTGGCTATAAACTCTTGCAGTGACAACCATTATCCATTATCCAGTGCTAGACATGTCAGCTCAACATCGCTATATTAACTGACTCCGAGTGTTCGCACTCCCCGTGGGGCCCTCTCTTCTAAGATTGATGAGGTGGGACATGGTGTTTTGAGTTACTTTCTTGCTTTGACAAACAGCAGGAGTGGTCCTTGCACAGGGTAAAGGAGGTAGAGGAGGGAGGCAGAGAGCCACAGGGCTCCCTGGAATGACAGCAGTCTCCTGCACTTGTTTTCCAAGGCAATTAAAACATTGTTTTCTCAGATTTTACACTTCAGTCAAACTCACAACTTCTTTCTTCAGCTAAAGTGCCCCAAAGCTGCATTAGTACATACTACAACCGTTAACAATTAGAAAGGGATTAAACTTATGTCCCTCAGATATTTTAGAGAAGCTACTTTCTAAGATAAAAGTTGCTGCTTCTTCCAAGTTTAAATACAGTAAACCTCTAATCTCCTCTTTTAATACCCAAAACAGTGTTATTTCTTTTTTTTTTTTAACTATTGAATTCACTCTGGCAGAGCTAGGGCAATAAAACCCATCATATTCTAATTTTCAGACAGCTTGATAGAACCAATGTTCTCACTATAGATAAAGTGTAATGAAGCACTTTCTTTCCCATAGGAAAGTCTTTGACTCATATGCTTTGATGCCAACTAGCCTTCACATCTGCTGTTTCACCATTGATGGCTATAACTTGGCATGCTAAACTAGTGTCTGATGAAGCAGCTTTACTCAAAGGCACCATTTTATTTCTTGCAATGGGAACATAGTAAAATGGTGTTGGTTTCCTGTAGGCCTTATGCAAATCCCTGTAATAAACACAAGATCAGGCCTCACATACAATAAATAGTGTGTCAGATGAGAAGAAGGGGAGGGAGACAAATTTCTTGGATAAAAATAACTCCCCTTTATGCAAACAAGACAAATGCATAATAAAGAAATAGTTTAAGTGTTTGTTTCAAACAGAACTAATTTACATCAAAACCAAATTTGACACTAATAGGAATATAACAGCAATTTTAAAATATCAGTCCTAATTTATTAAGCAAAACAGTACCATTTAACCTAATGTTAGTAATGATTCATGAGTCACAACCAATATTTAGATATCATTAATAAGGGGAAAATGATTTGGGGAAATTAGAGAAATAATGTGATCCAAAATATATTTACTGAGATATTTCTTCTAGAGTTCTAGAAAACATACATGATTGAAAATGAAGAAAATATTAAGAATAAATAAATAGTTCAGTAACAATATTAATCACTAATATAAACTGATCAGCTCTATCCATTCACATAAGGCTTTCAAGTTTGTTTCATTCATTTAATTATATATATATATATAAAACAAAGCAAATAAATGTCTCAAAACTTCAATATAAGACAAAAAATTACAAATTAATTTTTTTTTCAGTACTGGGAATGGAACCCAGAGGCATTCTTCTTTTAAGCTACACCTCTGGCCCTATATTTTTATTCTTTTTCTTGAAACAGGGTCTCCCTGAATTGCAAAGGGCCTCACTAAATCGCCGAGGCTGTCCACGAACCCGGATCTTCATGTCTCAGCCTCACAAATGTGGGATTACAAGCTGCAACACCATACCTGGCTTTAAAAATTAATTTTCTATGTATACTATTTAGAGTTAGTATTTGCTTTAGAAAAACATATACCAAAATTGGAATGATACAGAGAAGTTTAGCATAGCCCCTGTGCAAAAGTAACATGCAAATTTGTGAAGCATATCATATTTAAAAAACAAAAAATTATGGTTACTTTTCAATTCATAACAAGTAAGTTGGAAAGAAAAGTCTTAGTCTTGGTGTGTATAATGGGTTGTCTATAACCTAAGTGAGAGCAGAATTTTATCTGCTCTAACAAGATCTGCCAAGAGATACTGAGAGATTCTCAAGTAACAATAAACAAGATGCAAATTACAACTGTGGAGTAATTTACCCTTATCAGTTAAAATAGGTCATAATTTTTCATAATAGGGGAAGTAGTTGAAGTAATTCACCAAATTGCAGAGTAGCACAATGAGTTTAGGCAGGAACACTATATGAGCCCCAACCTCAAAGCTCTTGCATAGAAGACAATGTAAACCAATAGAATAGGCTAGTTAATGTCATTTCTTTCTTACCAATTGAACATCATCCTTTAAATGTCAATGAACCCCCCCCTCTCTCTTTGTTACTGAGTATTGAACCAAGAGAAATTTTACCTCTGACATATACCCCCAATTCTTTTTTAAAATATTTTATTGTGAAACAAGGTTTCATTAAGTTGTGAGGCTGGCCTTAAACCTGCAATCCTCTTGCCTCAGCCTACCAAATACTGGGATTATAGGAGTGCACCATCATGACCATCTGTCAATTCACCTTTTCAATGTCAGTTAAATTTTATTTATAGACACAAATAAATGTCAGGATTTTTCCCAACACACAGCTCTAAAAAAATAAGAATTTACCTTTTTTTCTACCATATGGCAATCCATACTGCCTATTTATAAGAAGAAGAGTGTAAAAAATGAATATGTAATAAGGTTATTATCTATCACTAAATTTCTATTGAAAAAGAGCATAAAAACAATTCTGGTAAATAACTTATAAAAAGTAAGAATGCATGGGGTATGGACATCAGAACAAGAAAAATGCCCAACCGAATATGAAAATAAGCATGAAGATAGGTACAAATAGTTATGAACTATTGGTCTACAAAAGGTGCGATTCCAATTTCAAGTCAAATTAATTCTGTTTGAAAAAAAGAGCATAAAAAAATTAGAGGCTAAGGGTCCTATTTCAAAATAGTCAGCTTTCACTGGCCTGGCAAGAAGCCAGAGCCTCAAGATTCTCTAGGAACTCTTCAAGTAACTAACAATTTCATGTATAGTCAAGGTGAGAAAAGTTGACTTTAATAAATGGATAGTTTATTCTTTAATTCACTAATTAATTCCCCCAACTTTATTGAGTTATGAATAAAAATTGTGTGTGTTTGTGTATGTGTGTGAATGTGTGTGTGAATGTGTGTGTGTGTGTGTGTGTGTGTGTGTGTGAGAGAGAGAGAGAGAGAGAGAGAGAGAGAGAGAGAGAGAGAGAGAAAGAGAGAAAGAGAAACAGAAAGAAAAACGAGAGATGGAACCAGGGGCATTCTACCTCTGAGCTCCACTTCCTGCCCTATTTTATTTATTTTTTATTTTGAAACAAAGTCCCACTAAGTTTTTGAGGGCTCACTAAATCGCAGGTCTAGAATCTGATCTGCGATCCTTCTGTTTCTGATCCTTCTGATCATAGGCCTGTTTCATCACACTTGGCTAAATATTGTATATACTTAAGGTATATAATGTTATATGTTTGACATAAGCATAACTTGTATAATGACATAGGTAAATGTTAATTTAACTTCCACTACCTGACATGATTTTTGTATGTATTTTGAGAACACTTAATATTGACTCTTAGAGTAAAATTTAGATACAAAAACATTATTATTAACTATAGTTATATGCTGTACATTATATCTCCAGTACTTATAAATGTGTATCTTATTTAAAACTTAGTGGATAACATACTCAAATGACTCAAAATAATGACTTTCCATCACAGAAAGGAAAATTGATGTGAAAATACATAGATCTTATTTCTTAAAGTGATATAATTCCTTATTATAGAAAAAAGACTGTATTCCCATGAGACATGCTACCCAGCCATACTGGTTGTGGTACAACCATATTTCCTACAAATTTGATTAAAAAAAAAAAACACTGTCCCCATAAGCTAACGCAGTTCTTTAACTGAAATCCTATTTAAACAGTACTCCTAACATTGCTAACCTATGGTCTAAAGTCTTTGATGTATGTATAGAGAGGTTCAACTTAACAAAACAGCAAATAGTTTATGTACAAGTCTTTGATAAAAATGTACTACTGCTTAAGTTAATATTTCATTTTAAATTAGTTTCCAAAGAACAGAGACAATATTATTAATGTGCGGAAGATTGAGAACAGTTTCTTTTGTTTTTAATTATTGGGGAGAAAAAATATTTTTACTCAGCTTAAACAGAGTCCCAATAAATAAAAGTGACCTAAAACAAAACTTTGTGGTAAGTTAATAACACCTAAATAAATAAGACTTCTCTTATGTTAGCAAGTATTTAGCATTGTGACATTATTCTTAGAGTTACTGAGGTACCATAAAGAATTTCAAGGAGGGACGGGGAGGGAATGGGGTGGGAATTGGGTAGGGGTTAAATCAGCGATGTGTACATGTTTGTACACACAAGTTTTTTACCCCAATATGATGTTTGAATACAATAAAAAAAATTTAAAAGGAAAAAAAAAAGAAAAGTAATGGTGAATGAAAAAAATTGTAAATAATTATAAAAAAAGAATTTCAAAATACAGTTAAAAAGTTCTTTTGGCAGTGTTAGGAAATGACTAGTATCTTGTGTTACTAGCAAATATGTGCACATTCTAGTATGTATGGAGTAAAAGTCACTCAAACTCTCCAAACAATCATTGCAAACATGTTATACTAGCAACTCAGGCTTCAAAACCTATACTATTACCCCAGTGCAATTTAAGTTTAGGAATTTCTTGAACTCATAAGATAAGAATAAGTGGAAAATTATGAACATGCTGTAGTTCTTTTTGCCCGTATGACTTAGGATAAAGATTTTAAAATGTAATATGATCAAATAGTTTAGGTCATGTGGGTGAGCCAAAATGACTAATGCACTAGTTCTTCTTAGCAATGATGGCTATGCGATGAGATCTTTGGTTATCACTTTTATTGTGATAATAATAGCCCCTTGGTTATGGCCGTCATAATTAATGTCACTTAACCTCTATGTGACCCAGATTATTTATCTGTTAAATGACCACAGTAAATATTGCTTTCTACCTTTCTTAAGGGTTGCTATGAAGATTAATGAACTGTTATTTAGAATAGACCTTAAATTTTCCTAAAGAGGAAAATTGTGTTTGTATCTTTGTGTGTGTGTGTGTGTGTGTGTGTGTGAGAGAGAGAGAGAGAGAGAGAGAGAGAGAGAGAGAGAGAGAGAGAGAGAGAGAGAGAGGCAGACAGACAGACAGACAGACAGACATAGAAAGCATTCTTGTTTCTGGATACCAGAAGATAAAACTATTTCTTCCTGAGATTAATCCACTTGCTTGTATACCTGATGTCATTACCTATACATTCAAATAAATTAACTTTGAAGAGAAGATTAAAATGTGAACACTATAGAAGTTTACATATTCTAAAGAAAGTTTTTTTTAACCTACCTACTGAGCAACAAAACTTTATAAGTAATCACACATCTACCATACATTCTACCCTAGACCTTATATCATAGGTTTTCATACAGAAATTGACTTATGGCATCATACTGTACTGAATTTGGTAAAAACAAAGTCCTTCCATAAAAAAAATCGAAATATGTGCTAACGATTTAGGGTGGCAAATTCAATGAAAAAATGCTTAAAGTATCAAATGGTTAGTTTTAAGGACATGTGATAAGATTCCACAAGTAAAAGATAAAATAATAATAACAACAACAATAGCAACAACTCTACCAAGGGGATATAGGGAGTAAAGGAAATTAAAAAAAAAAAAAAACACTGACCAGATTGCAAGCAGAATTTAAAGGTGATATCAAGGGTCTAAAACTCTCATGATTGAATAGTAAAGAATGTCTAATCCACAATGCCTCAAGCCAGTGAAACGTCTTAATATTTTCCCTAATGGTCTTAGTTTAAAAAGTCAAATTAAGCATATGCTGTAAAACAATGTCTTTTACACTGTCTCTTCCTGATAAAGAATTTCTAGCCCAAAGCAGGAATGGTTGAGTTAAAAAAAAATTCAGTATCTTCAGAATTTCAGGTATGGCTTTTAGGTCATAAACAGTCTCAACTGGACACATTTTAACATCACAAAGTTTTAGACAAAGCTGTGTTGAGAAAAGAACTGTCTGTCACTCTGGTGTAAAAGAAAGTGAGTTTTTTTTTTTAAGTGCAGAAAAGGCTCTAGGCTCCCATGTTTATTTGGCTTATAAAGGTTCAGGTTATATACCACTGATATTTTGGGGTTGTTAAATAAAGCCATATTATTGTGACAAATGCTAACTAGCTAACATAAGCCCAAGACATATATGATTCAGTGCTAAGGTCTGGAGATATAAGAGTAAATGAAACAGGTCCATTCACTCCATGTCCTCTTGCTGTGGAAACACTAAAGAATCAAGAAAATGCACACTGGACTGATAAAGAAATTTAAGTCAAAATTTAAAAAATCAGAAAACACAAAAAATAAAGCACCTCCAAACTCAGTAGATTTGGAGCTATAAATTGTCTGGAAATTTCCCAGGAGCAGGGGAAGAATGCATAAAGATATAATTAACCGCTATGGTAGCAAAGGATGGCAATAAAACAAAGATCATAAAGTTGATGAGGGAGGAGTGAGAGTATAGGATCCTGCAAGGGACTAAAAACCAGCCAGTGCGGTTGAAGGTTAGAGTGTCAGAGAAAGTAAGATGCCTTGATGGGCTCTGTCACCCTGCTCAAGAGCTTAGTTCACATCCTAAAGCAAATTAGAGCAAGCCCTTGTTTATTTGTTTTGATTTTTTTTGTGTGTGTGGTACTGGGGTTCCTGGAAACCCTTCTACTTCTGGGCTACACTCCCAGACCTATTTTCTTATATATTTTTTGGAAACAGGGTCTCTTAAGCCATTGTGGCTGGCTTAGAAGCTGAGCGATCCTCCTGTCTCTGCCTCCCAAGCGCGGGGATTACAAGCATGTGCTACTACGCCTGGCAGAACAAGTCATTTTGAAGGGATCTTTAAGTCACAGTAGTAACCTGATGTAGAATAATAGGGGCAAAACTGGGGAAATTAAATGTTATACAGCACTTGCAAAAACCATGGGGAGAGATGACACTGGTTTAAACTAAGATAATTGTGAGGTCATGAAACATTTGTAGGAGGTAGAAATGACATGATTTAGGATGTGCTTGGAGATGCAGAATCTATTCCTAAAATTTAACACAATTCCTGACATAGAAGAGAGGATCAATAAATGTTAATTTTGTTTTGATTTATAGCTACTCTAAAATGTAAGCTCTTAAGGGTTGGGTATATAGCCCAGTGATAGAGTCCTTGCCTAACATGCACAAAGTACTAAATTTGATCCCCAGCACTATAAAAATAAAACATAGACCTATAATTTTAGAAGGATTAAGCTATTTGCATTATAATTTGTTCCTACTTTTATATGGGTGAGGATGTTGTTTATTAACCATATAAAAGAACATGTTCCTCCTTTGATACCATCCTTCCTAGAGGGAAACTTTATACTAGAACATGAGGCAAAGTCAGAAATTGCAGGTAAACCAAACCTACATGGGGATCTTGAGGAAATTACAACCCCTAAGACTTTGGTTGCCTAGAAACCAGGTTATTTGGTCTTCATTTTGTAGAATATTTGACTCCCTCCAAAATCATAGAGTTTCTAAAAAAGAGGCCATAACACCTATAGGCTATAACTAAGTTGTTTTTGATCCTCTAATTGATCTGTACTCATTCTCCTAATCTTTATACTTCAGGGAGAAAAGAATGTGCTTGTTTGGTAACAGTTTGCATCATTTTTATCCCTGGAGTGACATTTCAATTCTACTACATATAGTGCTTGGATTCCAAGAAATAGGTTTTGATTCCTCTTGTAATGTTTTTCAATTAAATCCCAGGGTCCTCATCTATTTCACTACATAAATATGATGAAGAGCATATTGGTGATGCCCTAGTGTGTTTTACTGTTTTTATAGACTAACACTTGGAGGTCCAGCATTCCCTTAAGTTATTTTGCTAGGCACATCTTTGCATTTATTCCCCCAAAATAACTTTAGATTATCATGGATATATAAGATAGAAAAAAAAAACCTCTGAACACAATATACATGTGAGCTTATGGACAATATCCACCATAATATTTGCTAATGAAATTATTTAATGTCACAATAACTATGCAACCTTGTGTTTCTACAATAATGAAGACTTACCTGCTGTAAGGCCAGATATCTTGAACCAGCTTTCATGCTTGTAGAAACAAAGCTATATTATTTTTTTAAAAATAATTTTCTGGTACTGAACATCCCAGAACAATTAGTTAACAGCAGGGTCTTGTTAAATTAGTAAAAACATGATGAAAATTCCTTTATAAATCAATACCTTAAGAGTGCTTCCTAGAGTGTTTGTATGTCTGGTTTTTAATTAAAAAAATAAGAGTAGTATAAAACAAGTATAGATAACACAGAATAGTCCCTAGTTCATGTTGGCTACAAAATGAATTTGTATTTATTTGAATTCTAGAGTTCTAGATCTTTTTTCAAACCATGGCTGTTACAACTGTAGGTATTTATAGAGTTGAAACATGAACTTAGAATTGTGATCTTTTAAGGGTACATTAAAATACCTAAAAAAAAAATCAGCATTTAAAGTATCCTGCAGATGGAATGTTTTTCTAATTACAGCATTAAGAATCCAACATATTAACATGATAAGGTAATTTTCAATTTTGTGATTATCACTAAATGCTTCTAACAGTAACTAGTATACATTCCAGAGGGCTTTAATTCTAAAGGAAGCCTGTGCTATTGAAAACAGAAAGTTGTTTCATGTCAGTTTTCTCCAGGTGCTACAAGGCACCCTTGTGTGCAAGAGAGAAAAACAAAAGATGAAAGAGTAAGACTGAGAGTCAGTAGCAAGGAAAAGTGAAAATGGACAATGGCGACTCAGCAGAGAGCTACTGAAGGGAAAAAAAAATAAAAGAACAAAAAATAAAAAGAACAAAAGTTAAAAACATAAGGGAGAAAGTAAACTTTAAAAATTAAAATGGTATCAAGGGAAAAGAGACCATTTTTTCATTTTGGAATTCTTTTTTCCTAAGATATACTTTGCTCGTAATAAATATATTAGGGCTTTTCAAAGATTTCTTAGTCTTCTGGAAAATAAACATGAAATTAAAGCTCTGAAATATTTGTGAAATGTTTAATATGCCTGGTGTCAAATCATAGTATTAGGCACTTTATGTTATTTTACTGGCTCAATTTCAAAATTCCTTGGATATGGTACCAATTTATACGTATCACATGTTACTCCTATCAACTTCCTGACACTGACAATGTGCATTTAGCAGTTTCACTAGATGATTTCTTAAAATAAAAACAAAATCTGAAAAACAGTCTTAGGAGAAAATCAGTCTCTAATCATTCTAAATACTTAATTAGGAAAAATTGATCTATTGCACTAATATAGTTACGATAGCATCATACTGAAGAAAATGTTTTGTTCATATTTGGCTATTAAATGAGTTTAATTAAGTAATGGTTTACTGATTAAATATAAAAAACATGCGTCCAATCTTGAACCTAGCCATATGTAAAATTAATTTTTTTTTTTGCAGTACTGATGATGCAACTCAGGGGCATTCCACCTCTGAGCTACACCTTCAGCCTTATTTTTTATTCTTTATTTTGAAACAAGACCTCACTAAGTTGCAGAGGGCCTCACTAAGTAGTTGAGGTTGGCCTTAAACCTGCAATCTTCCTTTCTCAGCCTCCCAAGTACTGGAATTACAAGCATGTGCCACCACACCTGGCTGTGAAATTCATTTTAAAAATAATTAATTTTTTAAATGAGATAAAATTAAATCAGTTAAATAAATTCCATTCTTTTGAAATTTGGTGTCCTTCAGAACTCTATTTTTAAAATCTGATTTACCATTATACAAATTTTTGCAAAAAAGTTTGCATAATTTGTCAAAATTGCTATTTTAACTCACATAAAACCCAGTTTTATGATTGCTGATTTATTCTTCTTTCTTCAACTAAACTCTAATCTTTTAAAAGTGATAACTAGATCATATTTGCTCTAGAATATTCAATGAATAATGTAATTTCTGGAACTCAATAGGTTCTTGACATATGGTTTATGAAAGAATTTATTTTTTTATATTTTGAGCCAATTATTTTTAAACAGAAAGAAATCTACTATTTCTGCACATTTGAACTTCTAGTTGTATTTGTATGAAAACTTAAAGGAAATACAAATGTTTAAAAATTTGCTCAACCTACAAAGCATGAACAAATACTTGGTGAAATATGTGTCGATACATGCTTGTAATCTCAGCTTCAGGAGGCTGAGGCTGGAGGACCTTGATTTGTGGACAGCCTCAGCTACTTAGCAAGGCCCTTAGCAACTCAGTGAGACATTGTTTCAAAAAATAAAATGACTTAAAAATATAAAAGGCATTATAAAGTGATACTAATTCCCTACAGTGAAATATCCCCACGGGGTCTGCATTGGCCCAAGGAGACAAGCAAGAATAAGAAGAAATGACACAGAGGAGAGCAAGGCACCCTACTTGCCAGGAACTGCACACAATCAGACTTTCCACATAAATGTCCCACAGGGAATTCAACAGGGTAGCCCATTTGCTGACTGTCTACCTTGCAGAATAATTAGATGGGTAAATATAAATATAATAAGAACTGATTCTTTCTTTAGCTTTTATGCTCTACCTCGTTTCAGCAGAAAGAAATACATGCCTGGGAATCATTCTTACACCTAAGTGTTCTATTGTGGCATAACTAAGCCTTTTATAGAATCTGAAGCTACTACTATTTAATTTTCAGTAAGGCCATTTCTTTTTTCATTCAAAGATAAAACCTGCCGAAAAAGAAAGAATGTTACCTTTGGACATATCTAATTTAAAAGAATAGAATAGTTGTATTCCAAAAACTCCTAGCCATTTTCAAGTATTGAAATGATTTGTCTTGAAGGGCATGTATGTAGTTGTTCAATTCTCTACCCGTTGAGTTAAATGCTATTAATTATCCTGTACAAATAATGGCATTTCTACAACCTTACATTCATTCACTCAACTCTTCAAAGAGTTGTTTGTGCATTATTATTATATATGTAACAATTAGGTAACCAGAAGAGGACTTACCTTGAAAAATGTCATGGTTGCACCATCTTCCACTGCTCCGTACTCTATCTTGGTTTGTTTAGCTAAATCATCAGCAGAGTCAATAGGGGATTCCATGCGTTCCACTGTCAGAAAGGCGGCTAAGTTAGCAGTATACGAAGAAATGATGATAAGTGTGAAAAACCACCAAATGCCTCCCACTATCCTGGTGGAGAGCGCTTTGGGCATGAGCTCAGAACCTAACAGAGATTGGGGGAAAGGTGAAACGAATACAAAGAATTTGATCAACAATCAGATACTTTCGGTTACAGTGGCACAATGGAATCAGTGGGTAATAAAGCTCATATCATATATTTACAGATGGCTTCGTTAAGCAAGCTACAACCATTGGGAGAACAGAGGCTAATTTCAGATCATAGGAAATCCTCTACGACACCTGTGTTTAGATATAGTGACAGGAGATTCTAGTTTCACTAGGTGGTACCAATGAAAATACCATAAGTAAAATTTTTAATAAAAAGAGCATTAGAAAACAGGGGGTGCCTCTCCAGTTTATAAAACATACATTTTAGATTCTCTTTATTTATGTAGGATTCAGAGGAAATGATCTAAATAGGTTCAGATCCATTTCTTTACAAACTTTTTGTGGTTTCATTTTTTCATGTATATGTAGTTCAAATGTTTTGTCGATGTTATCATTTAAAAAGAAATGTTTTATAAAAAATAACATTAGTTACCCACATTCTTTCAGATGATGTAGGGTTTTAGTTCAGTGCTGATTTTAAAGTAAGGAAGTAAATTATTTTCTCATGTATTAGCAAATATCTCCCATCACTATGGTTAGCCTCAATAAAGAAAATTAAAATAAGTAGTTAAATCGGCACAAATTTACTTTTATACATATATATAAATATTTCATAAATATCACAATATATGGCTGGAGCTGCCTGCCCATGATATAATGAGAGAACAGGACCTAAGGATTATATTTTACTTCTGATTATTATTAATTTTAATTAGTTTTGATTATAATATAAAATTAAATTTTAAATTGGTTTATAATTTAAATTTTATTATAGTTTACCACGTAATTTCTAGTCTTAATGTTGAAATGAAGATATAACAGAATGCAGATTTTTTAAAATTTAAAATATACACTAAATTTGTGGATGTTTGTACAAATATATTTCCATTCATGTATTATTATTTTGAATCTATAATCAAAAAAGTATGCACTCTAAAGTACTTAATTTTTAGAAGGGTTTGAGTAAAATGGAATGAAGCAAAGATGGACTCGTTTTTGCTGATTTGTTTTGCAGACAGATTTTTAATATGATCACGGATGTAATAAGGTAACACATCTTCAGATGGAAAGAAGAACAAAACAAATCATTACGTAAACATTGAAAAATAAGTGACACCATGTCTGTACTGTTTCAAAACAGCCCATCTTACACTGCAGTTCATCTTACCCTTGCAATTTCAAACAAACTAACAAAATTTTAAAAGCAGACAGACTTGGACATGACAGCCAACTCCAGCTCCAGACTCTGCCTGCCGCTCTGTAAAGAAAAAGAAACAGAAAAGTACCTTGCTGATGGAGTTGCTCCTAGGCCCTGTCAGACAAACACTCGGACACCGAAACACTACAACACTCCCAAGATGATCAGCAGCTCTGGCTGCCGACTTTACTTATTATTTTTAAACAACAACACCAAAAAGTCAAGCGAGACTGGGAAAGAAAAATAGTGGAGACATTTGACAAAAATGGCCCAATTACCACAAGTTTGTATCTTACCCAAGGACCAAAAGCAAAAATCCTCCTAGGCTTGTGAATCAGAGCCTGGTTAGGGGCTGACTGTCATGTACTCAAGGTAACGTCATGTCCAACACTATATCCCACTAATTCCTGGGGACCTGGGCATCAGCCAGAATAGTATGGGTTCCTCTTTCATGTATCCACCAGCAGTGAAATAGTTATGTGGCAAAGCAAATGTCTATTTGAGTTTTGCACTGCTCAGATTACTCATCTTTTGAGATATCACAGATAGTCCTGTTTCCTATATTATCACCAATATCAGGTTCACCTTAAGAGCATCCAAATTCTCAAAGACCTCCAACTATTTTAGAAAGCACAAATTTAAAAAAATATTTTTTCAAAGTGGTATAAAAAGTAAAAAGAAATAAACTTTATTTTGGTCAAACTTTTATTATGAGTATAACTTACTCCAGTCTGTTAAGGTTAGTTTTTAGGCAACTAGGGATTTGACTGGATGAATCTTACTCAGTGCTACTTGTAAAATAAGTTTATCCAATATAAACAGCTTTCATTCACTATTTTGAAAGAACTTCAATATGTCTTCCATGTGTAGAGTAAGCCTAAGGAAAAAATCCTTACCTTCGACCCAATATGTAGAAAAGGGAGAATACATTTAATAATTCTTCATTTTAGAGTTATTTAGAAAGAGATGCCACAAACGTAGATTAGTGACTCGTTCATATTGATATATATCTCTATATATGTACCTGTGTAGCTACATATATAGAGATATATAAACTATTAGTGATTAGTTCATATCTAGAGATATAAAATTATGAATATATATCTATATACCTTTACAAGAAAAGAATGATTTCAACTTGGACTCTATTAAATATTTAATGTATTAAATATTATTTAATGGTAAATTATGCTTCTTTTTGGCATGTAGCTATTTATTCTCATTTTTGTAAGTAGTTTATATATAAAATAGTAATGAATTAATGGTTTTATGCATACTATTAAATGTGATGATATAACCTTTTTATAAACAATATTTTATAACTTAAAAATAAATTTTTAGTTCAGACCTGCAATGCAATCATTAAATAAATTTCTTCAAAGTGGATAATAAATATATCACCAAACAGTAAGGTAAACTCTTGAATAGGTGGAGTATTTCTTAGGAAGAAATGCTTTTTTTCCTTACTTCATTCATTGTCAATTATTCAAATTTTGGATATTATGCTGTACTTACTAACTTTAGAACTTAAAATTATTACATTTTACATGCAGAAGTTTGAGACTTTGGCCACTGAAATCTTTTATTTTGAATACTAGGTATGATATATTAATTTCCTAAAGTTTACTTAAATATGACAAGATTAATAAAAGAAACAACAACATAAAAACTAAAAATTTCTACTTGGAAAAAACCAAGACTAAAGTAGTAAATTCAGAGTTATATATAAACCATTAAAGCATCTTATTACATGTATTCTTTCATTTTCTAAAATATAAACTTTATTTTTAATATTTATATATTATAAATTTTAAATAATTATGATAAAGTGTTTCTGCGTGCACCTTTGAGCATGCAACATTTTATATTCTTTATAAACTATCAGATGCAACTAATATTTTAATCAAAAGGTAACACTAAATGGTTTGATATTTTTATTTTACAGTTTTATATACAGTAGATTCACTAGTCATGCAATACAAATGCATTTAATCACCAGGAATTAATATGAAAGAGGAGAAGTTTTACATCAAAATGAGACAGGAAACAGGAGTATTACACTGTATTCTTGTCTCAAGGAGATGTAATTTTAGTAGTATTTTAAATGCAGCTTCTGGCTAATGAAATAGGTTAGCTTGGTTATCTATGAAGTAATGTACCTACTGTAGGTTAGGGGAAAACAATTAGATGAGTATATTGTATGTGGATTTGCAAAAGCTAGTTGTTTCTCAGAATCTCTCTGGATGGGATTTGAGAAGGCCTCTATGCGTTAGGTGGATGGAGAAGCTGGATGTGGTTCCATGCAAAGAGGCACCCATGCAAGCGACTTGTGCCAGCAAGAGCTGTCACCCCAGCAAAGAGTGGGACATGGTGCCCAAGGGAAAAAGCAGGCTGAATCGTATACCTTGCTGCATGAGAGCTCCAACTCCAAACCAGAAACTATTTAGCAAGGTGAAATTGTTTTCCACCACGTCTGAGTCAGGATTGCAAGGGTGTGGATTATACCACTCATAGGGACTAAACCTGTGGTAATTGACAGAAAAAAGAATATATTTAAATTGCAGTGAGAAGAAACTCTTTCCAGAATTTTTTTTTTGCTGCAAAAGAAACAAAAAGACAGGTAAGATTAAATAGAGACCAGAAATAGACATTCATTCCTATAGTAAAATTTTATATGCATGACAGCAAGAGCTAGATTTTAAATACCCCTGTCCTTAGCAGTTAATTTCCATACTAAGATAAGAAGTGACATTGACTTAATTTTACGTGAGAGAAGGAAATCTGTTTATCAGTAAATCAAGAATATTTCTTTAAGAATCAGTCTTTATCATGCATGGAATTTTTAAAAATCATTTTTAAAAACCTAGAAAATAAATTAAGAAAAGTAATAAACATTTTTAAAGACTGTAATAAATTGTTAAAGACAGGAGAAAGACTAGAAAATCATCTTAAGAATTTGTCATCACAAAAACCACCAAGGTGACTGAGATTAAAATAATAAATGTATATATTCATAACTAAGAAAAACCATTACTCTTGGTTTATATCTTTATGTATAACAAAATACAACTCTGAAAAAAAAACAAAATCAGAATATAGTATGTTGTAATCTCATTCCAGGTCTCAGAGCTCACCCAGTAGGCAGGATGTCAAAGCAGTGTTAGAAAGAGAAATATATACTGAGGCTGTCTGTTTCCTACTTCCATGGTTTCAGATATATAATTCATTTTAATCACTTTTTAAGATAAAAAGAATCAAATCTAATCTCAAGGCTAGTTACAGATGGTTTTAGAAATATTAACATCTCTCATAGAATTCAAACTGAGGAACTTTTAAATTGCCAACTTGCATATAAATTAATTTATGCTAATTATAATCCAGATACATTTATCAATTAATAGAACTATTCAAACACATCATCCCTATAATTAAATATACTTAGTTTAATTACTAAACTAACAAAATATTTTCCCTAATATCTCAAATTTTAAAGCCACTCTTTATGAACCAAATTAGTATATGTACCCTTTATGAAAGCATTGAAAAAAATCTTACATTCAAAGAGATTTGAATAATGTATCTGTCACTTCAGAGAGTCCAATTTTCTTCACAATAATCTTTCTGACATATTAAAATTCAAAAGACCAAACAAACCATTTTCATCTTTCTAATGCAATTTTAGAATACCCTTGTTTTAATAGTCTATCCTCGACAAACAAAGAAGTGTTTTGATTGGTTCTCTAAGTTAAACTGACACACTAAACTGAAAGGTTGATTGAATGGTAATTAAACATTTTGATCTGATTTGTTGTGTCTAGCTACAATAGAACTAGCTTTGGTTGTAGACATTTATTTTTATTTAAACTCCCTTGTAACTTTACAGTAGTGAGAATAGTTTATGCACATTTTTTAAAGTATCTCCAAGAAACAGTATGTTGGACATCAGTCTTTATATAAGAATATTATCTACGCATTAACATTTCAAATTATCTAAAGATTCATTACTCATAAAGGGCAATGTGATCTAACAGTTAGATTATGGGCTCACACATCTCCATCCCTTGTGACTGTATGCCTTAATTCTCCCATCTCAAAAATGAAAACAATAGTAAGAACTAATTTCTAAGAATATTGTAAGGATTATGTGAATTAATGTAGTTTCAGCAGATAACAATTGCTCAATAATATGAAATAATAATAATATTTAGAAATATCATTGATTGTTGGGACTACACCTACAGTTAAATACCCAAATTCCAATTTTAAACTTTTTATAATTAAAATTAGCTTTTCCTTCTCTTAGTCATATACTTCAAGCTGGCCTCTCAGAACTGGATTTAGTTATCTCACAAGACAAATCACAGAATCACAACCTCAGAGAGAGAACCATATGGATTGGTTAATTGAGATTATTAGTTTTTTCAAAGATTCATAAGCCCTTGAGCTTTATGTAGATGCTTCAAGGGATTCTGTGAAAGAAAGGTGTGGTGGTAGTATTGGAAGGTATAAGTAAAAATATACGGGACTCTGGCTGCTCTTCCAATGTATTAAAGGAAATAACAAGGAAGGAAGGATAAAAGGAATGAAGAAAGGGAGAGAGGGAGATCTGGGGACACTGACGCTGAACTTAGGGACTAGTAACTATTTCAGTGAGGATGCCTCATATTTAATTTAATCATATGAGAAGAAAAATTATGATAATCTAATGCTTTTTTTCTAAGACTCAAGAAATCCAGTAATCCGGCTAAAGATACAAATCTATTCAACACAAATACTACTTAACTTGAATTTCCTATTTGCTTCTTATGGTGACAGGAAACTTTTCCTTGTCTCAATTTGATTTATTACCATTCTTCTGCAGGTGGTAATGTATTTGCTTCTCAAATTCTCTTTTCCAAGCAACATCTCCAGTGCATATAAACCTTCCCTCACTGGCTTTGCACGACTCAGTCCATGGTCTGCTTTATCCCTTTCACTTTTGTCAATACTGCTTGTACTCAGCTTCATTTTTTACCTAAGCTAAATGACTTCTTTCCTCTACAGTTAACTGTTCCACTTAACTCTGTCTTCTATTTCTAACAACTATCTTCTATTTCTAACAAAGTTTTCTTCAGTACCTTCCATTATATTCCAACACCTTCAGGGTTACTTTTAAAAATTCTACTGGACAAGTAATATTTTTCTGCTCCTAATAATTATTACAAGCCAGGTACGGTGGCACACACTTGTAATCCCAGTACTTGGGTGGCTGAGATAGGATCACAGATTCACAGCCAGCCTCAGCAACTTGTGAGACCTTCCACAACTCACTGAGAGCGTTTCAAAATAAGGAATAAAAATAGGACTCTGGATGTAACTCTGAGGTAGAATACCCTGAGTTCAATCCTCAGTACAAAAATAAAGTACAGTTGCCCAAAATCTTTATCTTTAACCCTAGTGACTCTTTTTTCTTACCTAAAGTAAAATGTCAATGATCGGACAGTAGACTTTTCAATATTGGTAGGTCCAATATTAATTTTTAATCTTTATCATTCTTCCTATCTCTGTTAATAACATCATATTCCAGCATCTCTATAGGATCAATTGCTGTGGTCCTGCCATTAGTTCTTGGCTCATTTAGGATCAGCGTTCTCTTTGTCTTCTTCATTTCTTTACAGTATTTCGCCTCAGAATCTTAAACCCAAACAGCTGTCAATTATATCGTTAGAATTCCAAAATGCTTCTCTCTCATCCCTATTTGTTCCCATCATCACTGTACTAGTTCAGGCTATCTCTCCTAACTGGACATTCTAACATTTATCCCCAGGTTTTAATTTTTAAGTACTGCTTCCCAGTTTATGTTAGGGAAAAGTAATACTTGTCACATCATAGCTCTATTAAAATAAGTCTTTAATTATAGGCTATATTTAAACATCTAGGCCTTAGCATAGAATTCAAGATTCTTTCACATGGAACTTTAAGATACCTTTCTACAGTTATGACTACCTAATTTTCTTGCAAGCTCTAATCCCTTAATCTCTTACCTGTTAGGTTTCTTGTCATGAAATAAAAAAAAAGACAGAAAGAAAGAAAGAAAGAAAGAATCTCTTATCAATTCCTTTTCTTATATACCTTTCAGCCTGTAATTTCTTACTCTCTCCACTCTACAGATACTCAAATCAAATACCTATCCTCCAATTCTATCCAGTACTATCACCTAGGGGTAGCTTTCCTAATTCTCTGTTTCTTGGAATTTATCTGTCACAAAGATTGATATTTTATCCTCATTGTTCATTTTCCTCCATGAGTTTTATTAGGAACATTGATTTGCCTAGCTAAAACTATTCTTCCTGCCCTTCTTTTTTTGTTTTTATGCAACTCAACCAAAGTTTTGGAATATGAGCAGAACATGTGAGTGCAACTTTCTTAAAATTCTGTACTCCCCCCCTACTTCCTATAGAAAAATGATCAAAAGAGGATTGAAAGCCCAGTGTTGAGGTTAATAAGCCAGTCTTGAACTATTCTTTTGTGGATTATGAATATAAAAGGAATTAAATGTCATCTTATCACGCTACTGCAGTTTGTATTCTATATTAGAGAGTGGCTTACCCAGTCCTTTAGTAACATAGGTGTCTTTCTCTTTTCTCCATATCTATAGCACTAAGAGCTCCTAATCATAATGATTATAACTTGACTTCTTCACTACAAATTAATGCACAACTCTCCACTTTTTTATTAGAATCTATACTAATAAAAATACAGTTCCTTATTTATGTCTTCTCCATTTTCCAGCACATTTTTAAACCTAGTGGAAATTTAAAACACATTTCAGTTATTCTAATGCTCCTTTTACTTTTTACTTTTTCAGTGTCTGGCCAAGTATCTAAAATGATTTCAGTCCTATTTCTCCACACCTAATTTGTCCTTAAATAATCTTAAACTCCTGTTTCTGTAAAATCTTGTTCTCACTTCCATTTTTCTATCAAATCTATTTTAACCATTTTTGAATTTATAATAACACTATTATTGAACAATATCTTATCTTTTAACTTCTTTGGCCTGCTCTTCTCTCCCTCTCTTTTTCATGGTACTGGACATTGAGCCCAGGAACATTTCACCTCTTAGTTACACTCCTTGCCCTATTTTACTTTCTTTTTTTTTTTTTTTAAACAGATCTCAGTAAGTTGTAGAGGGTCTCATTAAGTTGCTAATGTTGCCCTCCAACCTGCAATCCTCCTGTTTCTGCCTGTAGACACTAGACTTACAATCAGGTGCTACAACAGGCATAGTTGCTTTTCTACTATCTTTTCCACATACAGGGTATCCCTCATGGCTCAGTCTCAGTCTCAGGTAATTTCTTCCTCTTTAGTCACCGAACACACTGATGGCTTTAGCCTCTTTTGATTATTACAAAACTCTCAAAGCTACAGATTCTTCCTCAGAGCATTTCCATCCTACTCTATGAATTACTTTAGATGGCTCGCCATTATCTCATGCTTAAAATGTTGCAACTAAACCCAATAATAGTTCTACCATAGCTGCTACAACAGCTGCTACCAAAATAGTTCTCCTTTTCACTTTTGTAAGGTTTAAATTGATATTGCACTTTTCTGAGTTCTTAGGGTTTAAAAATGCACTTCTGTCTTCTTTTATCCACCTTCCTTAAATGAAAACCATGCTGAAGACATATCAAATTTTTAACATAATGTCTCTTTGATGGATTTCATCAACCTCCATTGTACTTTCACTTTAGTTCTGGATCATGGATTTCCAAAATTATAATAGTCATTGTTTCTTTTTTTTCATTTTGTTTTTCATTTTGTCTTGCAAAACTGTCCTCATATTTAGTTGTTTATCATGAAATGCTTCTTCTCTAGAATCAACCAATTTAACCGAGTCAGGTTTAACATTTTCTGCCTCTGAATTTCAAGGTTATATATAATAGAACTCAATATTTTTACCTTTATTCAACAAACTATTATATATAGTCCAATGTCTCTTTATGCCTTTGTGTATGCTGTTTCTACTAAGTCAAGAGTCTTCAGCCCTTGAATTGATTTGGCCAACTAGCTGCTATCACTACTCCCTTCTGAGATTACTCAGTGCTTAATTTTGCCAAAGATGACTTGTTTAAAATATTTACTTATTATCTATATTCTTATGTTCTACTTTTAGAGTTTTTATTTATAAATTTAGTATTCTCACACTTTTGTGAGTTTTTTGAGAGACAGATTTTTTATCCTTATCTTTATCATCATCATCATCATTATTACTATTTGTGTTACTTCAGTGTATAAGAGAGGAACAGGGTTTGAGACTAAAAAAATGAGTTCCAGTTATGTATGTATGTATGTATGTATGCATGTATGTATATATACCTGATATATATATATATATACACACACACACATATGTGTATTGTATATATACATACTTAGTGTATATATATATATATATATATATATATATACACGAGGCATATGTGTATGTATATATATAATTTTTTGTACACATATATACTTTGTACTTGGTCTCACATAACTAAATTTCTCTGAGCTGAATATTCATCTCTAAAGAAGAGAGTAAAACTACGAGCATAGAGATAATATATGAAAACATTTAGCATAATATATATTGCTACATAAATGTTAGCTAAACCTTGCTTAAAGATTTCTTACTCTAGATATTTATAACAAAGAAACAATTTAGAAAATAAATGAAATAGTCTACTGCCCAATGAAGGAATATTTTAACATGTTCTGTAAAATGTTAATTCAACATTAATTTGAACACTTTATCATTGAGAAGCAAAATACATTACAATTAATGGAGAGTACAAAAATGATTTTATATCATTATGTATTACTTTGAGCCAATGAGCTATAAATGTCTACAATTTTAAATACAGTGGGTTTCTTCCTTTATGCTGCTTTTTAAACTGAGTTTTCTGCAATGTATCCTATTCATATTTCAGAATTTAAATTCATTATGAGTAGACTACCATGATTATTATTAAACAATAATCCTTATTTTTCACTTTTACCTAAGTTATGAGAAATTCAAAGAAAATCTTGTTTGAAATTTACCTGTAGTAACTACAATATTATGATTCTTTTTTTTTTTGCAGGCTTTGTTCTGTTTAATTCTTTAGTTGACATAGTAATTCCCCACGTCATTTTATACATGACATTAAATGAGCTGGAATAGAAAAAAAATGAATGGGCCCCCAATTAAATTTATCTTAACAAAAATAAACATGACTATTTACAAAGTCAAGAATAAGTAAACATTCTAATATAAGAAATTCAAAGCTTTCTTGCATTCTTGCACTATATACCACTTATGATTGACTGTGGTTTTGCTTTGTTTTTAACGGACAGATTATTAATCTGACAATTCAAAGACAAGTGGTCTCATGACTTTTCAGTTTAAGTTCCAAGAAACTTAAAAATCTAAAATTTAATTTTCAGTTGTTACTTCTTTGATTTATGAGGAGTATTTTGAATGAGGGTAACTAGTTTGTAACTATTCATACATTTTATTGGGTAAAATATTGGATTATCAAAAGAAAATACAATTATTCTTTGTAACAAGAAAAGTTATATCATCTGCATTTTAAAAATAAATTGTGTGACAAGTTGATACTGAGTTGATTGGGAAAAAAAACTAGAACCAGGTCATTGCTATAGAAACATTTGTGTGATTTAAACCCTCACAGAAAGACTATACACCATACTTTCAGCTCAAATTCTAAAATTTTTTAAAGTAATCTACCATTTAAGCTATGACTGACATTTGATGAGCCATGGCTGTTTCAATGAAGATGATCAGGCTAGTTTGGTGCTAACCTAGGTGAGCATGAAACCAACGGTGTTTCAGCTTTATCTCAGAAGCAGAACATGCCAGATAATCTCCACCATAAAACTGAACAGCTAGAATTGGGACAATATTTCTAGAAATTGGATCTAGATGGGCTGAATCCCAAGTGTAACTACACTTTTAGGGGAGACAGTTTCTAATCAACTTACATCAGGAATACCATGAAAAGGCTCTCTATAAGAGCCCTCTTCCCTGGCATAAAAGCAGATAAAAATTTAGACTATAAGGTAGCTGGGCTCTCTACAGGCTTATCAGATTTTAGACAACCTGACCACCTCTCCAATTAGGCATATGCATGCATGGCAGATGATGCCATTTGATGCCATTTGGTGAGAATAGACATACAATGAGCACTTCTCAACACTTTGCAAAGCAGCCATGCCTTCTTCTAAAAATAGAGTGTAAAACAAGGCATGGGAGGACCATTTCAGGTACTTTAGAACTTCAATAAACTATTGAACGCGAGACATAAAATTATCACTTTGTGTTTATATTCAAGCTTTGCCACTTAGAAAAAAATAGATTCTTGCCAGGCGTGGTGGCACACGCTTGTAATCCCCGCACTTGGGAGGCAGAGACAGGAGGATTGCGCTGGTTCGAAGCCAGCTGCATGCGCTGGCTTAGGAGACCCTGTTTCCAAATAAAAATGTAAAACTAGGTCTGGGAGTGTAGCCCGGAGGTAGAAGGGCTTCCAGGGTACCACCACCAAAAAAAAAAAAAAAAAAGAAAGAAAGAAAGAAAGAAAGAAAGAAAGAAAGAAAGAAAGAAAGAAAGAAGAAAACAACTAGATTCCTTATCTCATTTTGAACTGTAACAATGACCTAAAAAGATGATTATTATTAATATTTCAGGTATACTCAGGATCTGCCCAAAAGTTCACAGAAGCCTCACGCTGTCTGTGATCCACTTCAGCATTTCAATCTTTCTAATCTCCCATAGAAAATAAAAGCAATTTTCAAATCTAACTCATTTTCCATTAACAGAGAATGCCATTTCTGGCTTTCCTACCCTCCAATATATGAGAAATTATTCAATTTTCATTCAGAATACTACTTGTCATTATTTTTAATACATTTATATCCTGTACTTTGTAGCACCAAGTTATTCACATAGAGGTCATATAAAAATTAAGATTTTGTCATCCTGCCTATGATGTTATTGGAATAAAAAAAACATTTAAGAAAAGGTTATACTTTAATTACTAAGTGCTTTAACTGCCATCTGATTTTTATTATTAAATAATTGCAAAATGAATATTACTTTTTATTTATCACCTTACCAAGCCTTATAATAACATACTTCAAATGTTAAAATTAAAAATTGTATGCATTGATATTAAATCCTTAAGGGATATTCAAATTCATCTGAACTCTAGTTTTGTAGTATTATCTTTGCCCTGTATTTTTGCATTACCACCTGAATGCTAGCTATTTTGCACACGGAATAGAATATTTATTCTCTTATACTGTCAGGAAAGTTCTATCTTTGAATTCATGATGAAATTCTGAAAGCAAGTGTCTAAGCAATTTTCGTGAACTATCACAGCATCTTTGAAAAAATAAATCAAGTTAAAGGAATTTAGCTCAACATATTGGAAGGGTGTGGGGAAGCTTCCAGGGTAGAGGGCTTATTTTTCACAATTCATTTCTAATTAATTTGGATCTCAGAAAAAATATCAAGAAGTAACCTAAAATATTTTATGTGCCAATTATAAAGTTATCTAAGATAAGGTAAAAAATGTACTATATCAAACACCACTATTAGGTTCTCTTACTAATGTCCATAGAGAACAAAGTGGTCAATCACAAGAACCTTCTATAAAATATCCTTGCTTCTCTCAGGTATACTCAGTGCAATTATCTTTAGAATATTATTAGAAGTATAATTATTAGAGATAATTTATTCAAGTATCATTTTACTTCAGGCTAAACAATTATGTTTTCTTAGTAGCCTGCTTCATCAATATATCAAACTGATTCTGAGAAATTGTGTTTTGGTCATGTTCTATTTATATTTAACAGGTATCATTTTACATTTAGGTTTTATTGTTCACTTTCTTGTCTTTTACTTTCTTAATTCTAAAGACTCTTATTAGCCGGAAACCCTGTATTGTTATTCATTCCACATAATCAGCTTATATGACTTAAATAACACTCTCTTCAGAAAGAAGGATGGCTAATATTCTGTATCAGCTGATATTTTACATCTTGTGTTGTTAGTTATTAATGATAAGCATATATTCTAAAATATTTTCTATTGCTCTTTAAATTAAACTTGTATGTCTTAAAAAGTCACTGACTGTTAAAGTGTGAGTCACATAAGCGCATATGAAAATTTTAAATTGTATGGATCTTAAGTACTTTAAAAACTAGTTTCTATAGAAAATATTTCCCTATCTATAGTTAATTTTAGCTACCTTCCAAATCATTAATGAGCAGGATTGTAGCTAAGGCTGCATTGTGTTTGCTATGCTCAGATGTAGAAGACTTCATAATGTAAAATGATATGGTGAAGTTTGGAAGTTGGATGAAAAACTATGATTAAGAAACAAATGAAAGGAACAAAAAATTGGAAAACATTATGTAATTTAGGAAAAATATACAAGCTTGCAATTTAGGAAGATATTTTTCTATAAAATAAATACATTTGACTATAAATATATCTGGTTCAATTAAATGCAGTACAGGCTGTAGTTTTCTGTAATTCATAAACAAATGACCCTATGAATAACAGTAAACACTGTGGAAATACATTACATAGCACTATGTTCAAGGATATTCAAATATAAAGTGTGACAATTGTGACAGTTCATTCCTATTTCAAAACAACACATTATTGGGATAAATAACACGACTTCACATTCCAAACAAAGTAGCTCCCCTGTTGAAAGGACTGTAGCGTACATTTGGCACACAGCCGTTATCCATATCACTAAATGCTGGCCTTTTTGTTCTCATGTTGGTATAGTTATTGCTAATATGGGGTTAACTATAGCGTCTGGCTGCATCTCATTTGTATATAACCAGTGCTTCCATTCTTTATTTCCTGCTGCCTGCAAAATGTCTCCACTGAGTGCACTGCTGCACCTTAAACCCAGCATGGCCAATATCAAGTTGCTCATTCTCTCCATAGCAAACTGACATCAGACTTGACCGATTGGACAGGTGATACAGGTATTTTTCAACTATCAGATGAGAATTGAATTCACTCACCTTCCTCCTCCTTGTATTCAGCATATGACCAAATTTTTTATATTTTCTTCAAAACAATATCTGACTTTTTCCTCTTTCAGTCTTATTTCACATTGCCCTTACTATTCTAATTTTAGGCTGAGCCTTAGTTACCTCTAACCCCAAAGGTCTTCCTGCCTGTGTCTCTTTTGTCCAAGCTGTATACGACTACTAGGCAACTCTTCTTAAACTTTAATTTCCCTTATTATTAAAAATGTGCAAGAAATCAGTACTGCTTCACAATCAAACCCAATTACTTCTCCGGGCTACACTTTCAGACCTATTTTTTATATTTTTATTTGGAAACAGGGTCTCTTAAGCCAGCGTGGCTGGCTTTGAATCTGCGGGATCCTCCTGTCTCTGCCTCCCAAGCATGGAGATTACAAGCTTGCACCACCACTCCCGGCTCAAACCCAATCTTTTCTGCCTAATTTCAAAACTTGGGAAAGCTGTCACATCAAGCATAGTTTCTATTATGCCCTAACAAGAATCTTATCATTTGTTCAATAAAGAAATAAACAGCTCATATAGTATTCATATCAACACTTTCAATGGCATTAACACCTCCACACTTATGTAGATATTCTTTCTCTCCAGTGAAATTGCTCCCATTATAATGTATTAATTAATGTCCTACTTACATTCTGTGCATGTATGTGTGTGTGTGTGTGTGTGTGTGTGTGTGTGTGTGTGTGTGTGTAATACTGAGGACTGAACTCAGAGGCGTTCTACCTCTGAGCTAGGCAACCAGCCCTATTTTATTTTTATTTTGAAAAAGGTTTCATTAAGTCATAGAGGGCCTCACGAGGTTGCTGAGACTAACCACAAACTTGTCATTCTCCTGTCTCAGCCCAGCTCTACTTTAAATTTTAGAGCCTAATTTACCTATTGGTGATGATCCTTTTAATAGGAGAGGATATGCCATATTTATTTTAATCTCCTCCATTTAAAATGCACTCTATTCTTTTCCATTTGATATTTTCTTTATCTTTTAAAACCCAATGTATTCATTGTGTTAATAGACTTTTTAAAGGAAGAGAGCATTTTCATTTTATATCTCCCGAAGTACTAAAGCAAACTTAAAATAGAAAAGTATTCAATAAGTAATATAACTTTATCCAGGGCCATATATGAGAAAAATAAAATTCTTTAAAACTTACAGTGTGATCAGGAATAGGTGATACACTGGATATAGAAGATTCAGAGCAGTTTCTTTCTTAGTGAATAATATCATGATCATGGTTTTAATAAGTAGCACACAGGAGTTTTTAGGTGTGATATAGAAATACAGTATTTATAAAATGATTACATTTATCTATTCTTCATTTTATTTTTTATACTATCAAGTTCATTCATTATGTTAATAGCTAATCAATATTTGACACCTTGGTGAAACAGTATTTGTCTTAATTTCCTGTTTACCCTGCCTACCAATATCTTTTGTGATCTACTTCCTGAGCCAGATTATTTCAGCATCCAATCTAAACATAATAAACTGTATTCAGAAGCACACCATTTTTTTATTCAGTTAAATATTTCCCTGAATAATAAAGTATTATAATGACCCTCAACTCATAAGTATACAGAAGTAAGAAAATAAATTTTCTATTATTCTAATTAAAAGTGTGAGCTTTCTTAGCAGAATAATTACTGAAATCTAAAGTCTATAATCACAAGACATACTTTTTTAAGTGGAGAATAATATTAAGAAACTCAGGCAAGTCAGGATAGCCATCCTCAGTGGGACCAGGACACACAAAAAAGTGGGTACAAGATATTTTTAATGGCACAAGGAAAAAAAATCAACATGAAACAATGAGATGGCTCAGAAATCCTAAGAAACAACAAATCTCTTCATGAAACTGAGGAGCAGGAACAATAATACCCACCCTTGTTAGCAGGATCTTGGCTCTGAATGAAAGCATTGCTTTTAAATGTGCATGGAGAGAAGCGAGCCTCAGCCATCATTCAGCCCTTTGAAGCACAGCTTTCCCATCCATGGTAATCGTTGTTGATAACATAATCCTTGAGCGTGAATTAAAGAGGTGCACATAAATACTGAGAGCTGACAAGTTTGTAGGGCTGAGACTGGGAATCTTTTCCACACTTAGTGATACTAAGTAATAGGAGATGTAATGCTTGTTTAGAGAGCCTATGTTAAATTTTTTTCTGCTGCTCTAAAAATAATATTTTAAAAAGCCTTATTTTTTTCTCTGATTACCTAACATAAGACTACTTTTTTTTCTTTCTGTATTGCCTGGGATTATCTGAAATGTCACCTGACTTTCTTTCTCTCCAAAATGATGGTTTGTGGCTAAATATTCTCAAGTTCTCTTTCTCTCATAATGTTGTGATTTCTAAGATGAGAACAAAGCATGCTTTGTTCTGTTTGAATGTATTTTAATGTCGGATTCTTAAGAATTAAGGGATTCTTCTGGGTTTGGATCAAGATGAAATAGAGGAAAGACATGTTAAACATTAAAATACATAAAAATATTTAAACATTTAAATGCTTAAATACATCTAATGGTCACTAAGAATGATTACCTTTAAGTTTAAATTATGCCTAGAATAGTCTAATTCAAGTGATTGGCTGTTTCTCTTGAAGGGATCCACACTAATATATGAGAAGGAAATCCAGGTCTGGGTAAAAACGAAGTTATATGACGATGCACACATGTACTTGAATTATTAGCTAGTCATGTGTGTAGTATGGTGTGAGGTGTTTTCTATAATTTCATTCAGTTAGAGTCATCCAATTTTTCTGCTGGAATGTCTACAGCATTCTTTAGCTCCCTATTCCATCTTATTTGTTTTTGTTTCAAAACAGTAAGATATACTTAATTGTATGCGTAGTCAGGCACTATAATTTGTATAAAATTTTAAAAATAAGGTATATATCTGAAAGACATGTGATTAAATGTACAGCCTTCTCAAATATGCAGTACATTTAGAGCTGTGTGCTTTACTCATAAATATGTACCACACATCAGCAACAAAAACAAAAACAACACTCACTCACAGAAGTACACAGTACTTACACTTGACTTGAGTTGATGGCATACATATTTATCTATTTAGTTTATTTCTACTATCAATTAAGAATGGAGGTCTAGCTGGGAGTGGTGGCGCACACTTGTAATCCCCGCGCTTTGGAGGCAGAGACAGGAGGATCGCACAGGTTCAAAGCCAGCTGTGCTGGCTTAAGCGATCCTGTTTCCAAATAAAAAAGTATAAAAATAGGTCTGGGAGTGTAGCTCGGAGGTAGAGGGTTTCCAGGAACCCCAGTACCACACACAGACACACAAAAAAAAGAATGGAGGAATGGAGGTCTATATTTTGTTAGGTTTTCAATTATGGCCAAAGCAATATAAACATTAGATTAGCTTGGATTTCACACCTAGTTAAAGTATTTTATCTCCAATGCATGAATCACTAATATATTTACAGCTTTTACTTCACTGCAAAAGACTGCCTTTGATTCAATTAAAATTACTTTTTATAAAGTCAAAATTTTGTCATCTGAAAACAAAATTAGTTGTGAACTTAGCACCTAAATGAAAAACAATATGACTCACAACCATTATAGTTAAATAGAAGCTCAAAAATTAACCAATTACTGTAAAAAGACAATAAAAATAAAAACAAATTTGAATAAATAGTTAGAGATTTATTAATGTTTTGACTTATGTCATTTGATTATTAAGAATTAATGTACCATTTGGCGTATTTCCTCAAAAATAGAAGAATCATTGTCTTAAATTTCTTTATTAATGTTGGAATAAGCTCTAGAATATGATAATATTCTACAGTTTGAATACAGTTATTTTATAAAATTGACATATACCTAGACAGTAAATGATCTTTCTAGTAATTGTAAGAAATATTCCAGGATTTTTATCACAAGTTTGTGCAAGGAATTGGCTTGTAGATGTCTCATCCCATAGCCTATCTACTCCTCCAAGATTGCTCCCCATTTTGCAATTTACTGTGAGTTGATTTGAAATAGCACTATTTTTGTGCCCTATTCAGAATATGAAAATAAAATCATTAAAATAATATTTATTTTTATTTTTTTTACTGTGTGTGTGTGTGTGTGTGTGTGTGTGTGTGTGTGTGTGTGGTCTCCTGAGGATGGTCTCAAACTGTGATTTTCCTGACTCAGCCTTCAAACTACCGGGAGTTTTATGACGCACTGTAATTTATAAACAAAAGTGGCAAGTTCAGATTATAGATGTTTTTTTGGCCCAAACCATGTCTTCAATTTTTTTCTTTAAACAAGGATTTAAAACAAGGATTTTCTAGTCTTGTTCTGTGAATGCTCTTTTTTTTTTAATAGCTGGACTATCAGAAAATTGCTAACTCTATCTAGTTTTATACTTAAATGTTTATTTTAGTTATTTTAGTTCTAGTATATATTTCTTATTTCTATAGATTATCAATGCAGTGTTTTCTTAAAAATATATTTTCAAAAATATAATCATATATTACAAGATGGCTCTTATATAAGGTCAATGCTGACTCTGTTGCTATCCATGCTACATGTAATACTTGGTATATGTTGTGGGTACAGAAAGCAGATTTAATTTTCCAAATTGTGTAGAATGGGATGAAAACTTGAAATCAAGAATGTAAAATGGGGTATAGGTTCTTTTAAATAAGAAATTCTCTATTTGGAGGAGATATACTACGCACTTTAGAAATACTCTATATAAATGATCCCAGAATATTCATCTAATCAACCAATAAAAATAAACTAAAAAATACTTATTCTACATAAAACATTAAAATAATTTAAGTGATTCTATTTAGTGCCCACATTATATCTGCTTGTGATAAAATTTTAGAATACATATATTTTAAAAGTAACCATTAAATATAGTGCTATTTATATATAAACATTTATGTTAATAATTCTTATCAGTTTATATATTTTCAAAATTAAAAACATCTTCAATTATATCATATTTTTATTTCTACCAGTGATTCTTTGCATTAGATTTAAATACCATGAATTTTGATTTTTAACCATTATTAAAAATCAAGAATTGTTTTTGACCTGTCAATGAGAATGCATACTTATCTATCTATATCTCTATATGTTTTTATTATGTATATAAATATTATATATGTACACCTATGCTTGTATACTTATATACACAGTAATATTTATTTTTTCAAAATGACAATGAATATACTTAATGCATTTCTAAAATATACTTTTTATTTTGCATTTTTTAATTTTTTAAATAGTTTTAAATAAAATAGCCATAAATAGTTTTAAATAAAATAGCCAATAAAATAGAAAATGTTTTTATGAAGGAAGGCCAAGAATCCCATCTATGTCTGCTCATTTTTCAGAGCTATCAGTTCTTTAATTTCTCAAATTATTTTTATCTCAAGTTTAACTATCTGCTTCATTAAACAAAAAGACTGCTACACCTTCTAGCAGTAGATAACTTTTCTAAATCCCAAATGGTCTTATATTTAAATTTGTTTTCTTTCAACATTCAAAATTGTTGCACTCCCTCTAAAATCCTTTTAGTATGGCTTAAAGTAATGGTACCTTCTTATATCTTTTTACAGAGATTTCCAAGACATTATCACAATAATCATATTTTAAAAAACCAGAAAGTTTTAGCCGGGCGTTGTGGTGCAGGCTTGTAATCCCCTTGCATGGGAGGTGGAGACAGAAGGATCATGCAGGTTCGAAGCCAGCCGCACTGGCTTAAGAGACCCTGTTTCCAAATAAAAAGTATAAAATAGGTCTGGGAGTGTAGCCCAGAGGGGCTTCCAACTTCCAAGTACTCTAGTACCACCCCCCAAAAAAATAAAAAATTTTTATTTTATAATTTGTGGTATTTCAATAAAATTCATCAAAATACTTAACATCAAAATTTTTTCTACATTGATTTTAGTTCCAATAACTTAATAAGATTTTTATTAGTGATGTTTTGGCTCCTGTTAAATGATTGATAGCTATTTAACAAAAGATATTTAAAATTTAACTTTAAAATTTAACTTTATTAATACATTTTAAACATTATTAATAATCTTTATTTTTGAGGAAACACTCTTTCCTATGCTATCTTCAAGGAATAAATATCCATACCTGTCAGCTTTTGACTGTGTGAGTTCCAGTAAGTCTTCCAACCCTTTGGTGCCACCGTTTCATTGTGTATGACATAAGTGCATTGAGTAAAATTATCTTGTTATTTCAAAAGAGTTTTATAATGTACTCAATGTTATGTTTTATTTCATTTACCTTAATTTGTGTGTTATCTGCTACTTACTTTCTTTTATTTATTTATTGTGTGTGTGTGTGTGTGTGTGTGTGTGTGTGTGTGTGTGTTACTGAGGATGGAACCCAGGGGCATTCTACCTCCTAGCTATACCCCCAGGCATATTTCTTATTTTTTATTTTGAAACAGGGTCTCACTGAGTTGCAAAGGGCCTCCCTAAGTAGCTGAGGCTGGCCATGAACTGTGATCCTCCTGTCTCAGCCTCCCAAAGGGATTATAAGCATATACCACCATGCCCTGGCTTGCTACTTTAATTTCTTATGTCTGTCTTTTCATAGAAACTTTTCCTTGAATGTATACATTCAATTTTCAATCACATTATGCAGTAAAAATTTACTAACAAAAAGATAATGAATTTAATAAATTAACTTTTATTACTGTATAAAATTGTTTACTATTTCTCTTAAATATTATTATTTGTATTCTCTTTCCCCTTCTACTTCTTTTTCCCATGATAAAATTGACTTATAGTTCCTGAAATTTCTACATAAATGTAATGTTTTAGGTAAGCATATTTACTTTAGACATACTCAATTGTGCTGAAAAGAGCTGATAATCAAGGAATAGAAACTGTAACAAAACCTTACCTCATTCAAATTAGTTTAGATAAGCAGATAAACATGTTTAAAAAACTACATGGGGAATACTGAACAAGTTGAACAAAATGTGGAGAAATTGCATATAACGAGACAATACAAAGATTGCCTATTGAATGCAGCTTATCTTAATAATTTTTACATTTTAAATATTCAAATATAAATAATAAAACTGTCAGCGCATTTCTAATTAGATATGCACAAAAAATACTTTAGGTTAAAACAATGAAAGACTAAGTACCATCATTAACTCTGACTTTTCAAAGCCCAGATTGAAGACTGAGAATCAGAAAAAACAAAAAGGAAAAATAATTCAGAAACACATACTTTATACTAACCAGAAAGTGAAGAAAGAAGAAAAAAAATTCAAATGACTTTGAGAACAACACTAGAATGAACATTATGATAGAATCTATTTAATGGTCTAATCAATAAATCAGGAACAAAGGGAAAAGCTAAAGTATAGCCTATTGCTTTACAGTAGAGATCTGATGGAGCTACAAGTTTGTGATACAGTCACAAATTAAAGATTAAATACTTCATAACATGTTCTGGGAAATTGAAAGAGATGGAACTCTCCCAAATTCCTTCTATGAGGCCAGTATCACATTAATCCCCAAAACAAATAAAGATACCTCAGGAAAGGAAAACTACAGACCAATATCCTTAATGAACATAGATGCAAAAATTCTAAACAAAATACTAGCTATACGCATTCAAAACTATATCAAGAGAATAATACATCATGACCAAGTCGGTTTCATCCCAGAAAAACAAGGCTGGTTCAACATACGCAAATCAATACATGTTATTCACCACATAAATAGAACCAAGAACAAAAACCACATCATCATAGCAATAGATGCTGAAAAAGCATTCGACAAAATCCAACACCCATTTATGTTAAAAACACTGCAAAAAATTGGGATAGAAGGAAAGTACTTCAACATCATTAAGGCAATATACTGCAAACCCAAAGCCAACATTATATTGAATGGGGAAAAACTGCAAGAATTTCCGCTACAGTCAGGAACAAGACAAGGATGCCCACTATCACCACTCCTTTTCAATATAGTCCTTGAAACTCTTGCTGCAGCAATCAGACAAGAGAAGGAAATCAAAGGAATTCACATAGGAAGAGAGGAATTAAAATTATCCTTATTCGCAGATGACATGATCCTTTATCTGGAAGACCCAAAGAACTCAACCAAAAGACTTCTGGAGCTGATTGACAAATTCAGCAAAGTCGCAGGTTACAAAATCAACCTAAAGAAATCAGTGGCTTTTCTTTATGCCAACAACGAATCCACAATGAAAGAAACAAAGCAAACAATTCCATTCACTATAACCTCAAAACCAATAAAATACCTAGGAATAAACCTAACCCAAGATGTAAAAGACCTCTACAACAAAAACTATAAAACATTAAAGAAAGAAATTGAAGAAGACCTCGGAAGATGGAAAGATCTCCCATGCTCATGGATAGGCAGAATAAATATCGTCAAAATGGCCATTCTGCCAAAACTGATCTATAGGTTTAATGCAATTCCCATTAAAATACCAGTGACATTCTTCAGAGACCTAGAAAAATCAATCATGAACTTCATATGGAGAAAGAAAAGACCTAGAATAGCCAAAGCAATTCTCAATAATAAGAAACATGCAGGAGGCATTACAATCCCAGACTTCAAACTATACTATAGAGCAATAGTAGTAAAAACAGCATGGTACTGGCACAAAAACAGATATACTGACCAGTGGATTAGAATAGAAGATACAGAAACAAACCCACACATCTTTAGTCAATTAATCTTTGACAAAGGGGCCAAACACATACGCTGGAGAAAAGACAGCCTTTTCAACAAGTGGTGCTGGGAGAACTGGCTAACCATTTGTAAAAAGATGAATCTAAACCCCTATATCTCACCAAACACAGGAATCAACTCAAGATGGATCAAAGACTTAGAAATTAGACCTGAGACTGTGAAGTTAGTAGAGGAGAGCATAGGTTCAACACTACAACATATTGGCAAAGGCAGTAACTTTCTCAACAAAACCTCCAAAGCTCAGGAAATTAAAGCAAAAATAAACAAGTGGGATAGCATCAAACTAAAAAGTTTCTTCTCATCAAAGGAAACTATTAATAACCTAAAGAGGAAGCCTACAGAATGGGAAAGGATCTTTACCAGCCGCCATTCTGATAGGGGGCTAATATCCATAATATACAAAGTGCTCAAAAGACTCTACACTAGCAAAACAAATAACCCAATCAAGAAATGGGCAAATGAACTAAATAGACACTTCACAAAAGAAGAGATACAAAGGGCCAATAGATACATGAAAAGATGTTCTTCATCACTGGCCATCAGGGAGATGCAAATCAAAACTACGCTGAGATTCCATCTAACCCCAGTCAGAGTGTCAAGCATAAAGAAATCAAACAACAACAAATGCTGGCGAGGATGTGGGGAAAGAGGAACTCTTTTACACTGTTGGTGGGAATGCAAACTAGTTCAACCACTATGGAGATCTGTGTGGAGATTCCTAAGAAAGGTGGGAATAGAACCACCATATGATCCAGCTATACCACTCCTAGGTATCTTTCCAAAGGGGTTGTATTCAGAGAACTATAGCAACATATGCATACCTATGTTCATAGCAGCACAATTTGTAATAGCCAAAATATGGAACCAACCCAGATCACCATCAACAGATGAATGGATAGCAAAACTGTGGGAAGTACACACAATGGAATTCTATTCAGCCATAAAGAAGAACAAAATTATATCATTTGCAAGAAGATGGAAAGCCCTGGAGAACATTATGTTAAGTGAGATCAGCCAAGCACAGAAGAAGATACATATGTTTCCTCTAATATGCCCAAACTAGAAAACACAAAGGATACCAGTGGGACTCCAGATATTAGAGGGGAAATAGTAGCTAAGTTTGAATGAAAAGATAGGAGAGGAGGAAGGCCGATCTTGATTAATGAGGGTCTACACCTGAACATGTGTAAAATTATGAATAAGACATGGTTAACCTGGACAACCATTGGTGGGAGGGGGGAAGGGAAAATGGGGGCGGTGGGGAGAGGGCACCAAATATAGTTTAAATGTATACTATTTATGTTCAATAAAAAATTTTAAAAAAAAGATTAAATACATTTTAAAAGTTTCTGGGATGAAGATAAAATTTAATAAATATCTTTAAATATCATTAAGAAATACATTTCTTTTAAAAATCACAAAACAAGCCAGGCGTGGTGGTGCACACTTGTAATCCCAGCATTCGGGAGGCTGAGACTGGAGGATCGCGGTTCGCAGACAGCCTCAGCTACTTAGTGAGGCCCTCTGCAACTCAATGAGACCCGGTTTCAAAATAAAGAATTAAAAAAAAAAAAATAGGGCAGGGGTTGTATCTCAGAGGTTGAATGCCCCAGGGTTCCATAACCCACAAAATAAATAAATAAATAAATATCGCAAAATACAGTGTTAGCTATATGTGTTAAAGTTCTGTGGCTTCAAGACTTTATACTTTGAACTTTGCTTATCGTGGTGAATGTGAAATTCTCTTGGAGTGACAATGTTCTTTCATGCTATGCTGGTATGCTGTGTGCTGCTAGTGCTCCCGCTTCAGCTCTGGGATTAGACCTGGGGCCAGTGGCTTTATTTCTTTAGACTTCACTTTATTTCTTCCTTTATGGCATGAGCCCCATGGATTATAAGTTAAGTGTTATTTGAAATCAGACAGGTATCTAGAACTTCATAGAATGCTATTTTATTTTAAAAAGATATACACTTTATTTTTTTAACCTATAATTCATTTTGCTGCACTTAAATGTTTCCAGACCATTTCTGTCATTCCACTAATCTTGCCTACTTGAAAGTTTTGCATGAAGACTTATTATTTAATACACGAATATTATTTAATGTTATTTAATAGCTATGTCCTAATGTCTTATTTAAATATTATATATCTCATTTGTATTCCTTAATATTTTTAGATACTATACTTTTTTAAACATCTGCTTTCTAAACATGCAGATGACTTTTAGAATTGTATTTAGCACACTTGTCTTCATTTTTCAATATCTATGTTTTGTTAGGAATCTTTTAAAAATATTAGTCATTTTATTCCCTTGTTCATAGTGCTTTGTGTCTTTTTAACTGGGTAACTGTTAGCAAATGACTGGTTTAAAGTGGTAAATGAAGAAAAATAGCAATCAAAAGTAATTTGTTATTTTTTTTCCCCCTGGGGCATGTCCTCATGTGGATGATTGGTTTTTACACTAGTAAGTCAAATCTCAAGTACTTGATGGCCAATTAATAGACCTAAAAGCTACAGGTAAAATTGCTGTTTGTTATAATCTAGAATATGGTCTTTAGATACATGACATACAAGCCTATCAATAGAAGGACATCCTCTGCAGGCAATGCTTAACATTAACTGCTAGCCATTTTTTTACTTTATCCTACTGTGCAGAGTTTGTGCCTTTGGGGATGCTACTTTATGTTTTATGCCTTTTTATAGTGCTGTCACTTGATAGACTCATTTTAATATCTGGTACCTTCCCATGTATATTGTCCTTTTCAATATTAAAATTTAAAATCCTTCCCTGAGAATGCATACAAAGTAGGATTGTATAGCTTAAACATTTTTCCACATATTTTTTATCAACATGGTTCTAAAAATTTTAGGAGTAAATGGTTTTAAATCTCTTGATTTTAGAATTTTAATTCCAGGGTTATAAAAATACACATTCATGCACAAGATCTTGGCTTATAATTTAAATTAAAATAGCTAAAATTTTTGTATGGAATCCTTTTATGCAAAAGTGCTCTAAAATATCCAGCTGAAAATGAAAAGAAAAATGAATTTTTAAAAATAATTCTGTCTATATTTTTCACACAAAATTTCTGGGAATTTTTGTACTTGAATTAAAGAAATAAAACTCTTGTCTTTAGTTACTGCATTTTATAGTAAAAATTAATTTAATGATCCAGAATGTTTATTTACAAAACTGTATTTGGCTTCTGGAATATTTTTTCATTAAATAAAAAATTTAAATAAGAATTATACTTTGACTCTGAAATAGCTTAAATATCCACTGGCAGGTGATCTTAAATAATTATAAGTGAGAGAGGTAAAGAAATATATCTCAAACAGAGTGATTTATATGCTAATACCTATGGATAAATTGTTGGATAGATTGATACATGAGTAGATGGGCGGGGCGTAGTACTTAGGAGGCTAGGACAGAATTACTGCAGGTTGAAGTCCAGCCTCAGCAACGTAGTGAGGTTCTCAACAAATAAGTGAGACCCTGTTCAAAAAAAAAATAAAATAAAGCCGGGCGTGGTGGCGCACGCTTGTAATCCCCGCGCTTGGGAGGCAGAAACAGGAGGATCGCGCAGGTTCGAAGCCAGCCCCGCGCGCTGGTTTAGGAGACCCTGTTTCCAAATAAAAATGTAAAAATAGGTCTGGGAGTGTAGCCCGGAGGTAGAAGGGCTTCCAGGAACCCCAGTACCACCAAAAAATAAAAAATAAAAAAAAAATAAAAATAAAAATAAAAAAAATTAAAAAATTAAAAAATAAAAAATAGGGCTGCTGGTGTAGCTCAAAGGTAGAGCATTCCTGGCTACAATCCCCAGTACCATAAAAAAAGAAAATGAGATGATAAATTAACAGATGAAAGATGATTGATAATTGAAATCATTAAATAAAACATGGTACATTAATGTTTAGGACTCAATCTTATACAATCTCATAAAATTAGGTATAAATTATGAACATGGGCTTAATATTTTGGGTACATACAATTTTTTTTACAAACTAAATGAATGATATCATCATAAACTGGTATCACCAGCTGGGCGTGGTGGCGCACACTTGTAATCCCTGCGCTTGGGAGGCTGAGACAGGAGGATCGCACAGGTTCGAAGCCAGCCTCAGCTACATAATGAGACTTTCAGCAATTTAGTGAGACCCTGTTTCCAAATAAAGTATAAAATAGGTCTGGGAGTATAGCCCTGAGGTAGAAAAGTCCCTAGGTTCCATTCCAAGTACTACCAAAAAAAAAATAATAATAATAATAATAATAGACTGGTATCATCACCAGCTTTAGAGAAATAACAATCAATAACAGTCTATATTTAAGAAGGAGCTTTCATTTATGAGGCTTTTATTTAATAGCACATGTTACTTAAATTAGGCTAAGAAAGACCTAAGCTATAACACTTTCCATTAACATAATTGCGAGTGTATAAAAGGAGCCAGAAAGCTTGAAAACAAAGGATTAAAAATAAATGAATGCTTTATAGGATGAACTTTATAATCCTTTGATAATTGCACTCATTTTGAGATGAGGCACTCAAAACTACTACCTAACCAGCCTGCATGAGGTGAGCACACTGGAGTACATAGATAAAAATTGCTGGTTGCCCCTAGCTAGGCCATTTTGATATAGCAACAGTCAAGTTTTAGACATTTTACACTTACATGTGTGCTGAATTTACTTATGGCTTTTTGCACTCATGGCACTTATATCCAATAGAAATTGAACATTAACAATTCTCATTTGATGTTCTCAAATATATTAGTGAGGCTGAGAATACAGTGATCTCCGTTTAGGCTTATTTTATAGTGTATGCCATACACCAGGCAAATAAGACTCTAGTAGATTACAACCTCATAAAAATATGTAGCTTCAAAATTGTCACTCAAATGAAAACTACATAACTCATGTACCAGAAGTGCTAATTACTTATGAAGGATAAATAATTATTTATTTATTAAACACAAAATAAATTACCATTTTAAAACATATTTTCTTTTAGTGCATAAAGTAATATTATTCGTAAAGTTTAAATTTACTTAAAACATTTGCTTGTTTCAAAATAATAATTTTCCAGTATAGAAAGAAGTTTGTTTGCTAGGCTACCCCTTCCAATTATAAGTTGTTTCATAAATATTTTTGTTGTTGCTTTTGTACTGGGGATTCTATCTCTTAATTACACCTCTAATTATTTGTATTTGTTTTTTAAAAAGCATTTCTATCCCGGCCTTGCTGGACCTGGCACCAGCCTCACGGCATGGCAGGCTCCGATTCTGGAGGCCCCAGCACCGGCCTTGCCTTATGGCAGGCCAAGATCGGAGCCCGCTGTAAGGCAAGGCCGGTGCTGCGGCCTTCGAGAATGGGATCAGAGCCTGAAATGCAGCATCCACAGGGAAATATCACTGAAAGTGAAAAATCAGATGCTTCCCCCAGTATGCAAAAACTAGGAAGAAATGGGAAAGAGGAGGAAATCTAGTTGAAAGGGCCCTATGGAGGAACAATTAAGGTGACCTATCAGAGGGACGGGAGGGAGGGAGGATGGAATCTCTTTAAAGCACATGATGTACTTAAACAAATATATCAAAGTCAATCACTAAATCAAGCATGGGATCGAGGGAGGGTAAGGGAATGGGATGTGGATTGGATAAAGGCTAATTGGGTAATGTGTGCTTATATATCCTCACAAATTTTGTATTCCATTGGGATGTTTGACTACAATGCACCAATAAAAATATATTTAAAAAATTTAAAAAAAACAGGTTTCAAGGGTTTCTCGGTTGCTGAGAGTCTCTCTAAATTGCTGAGGCTGTCCTCCAATTTTGATCAGTTCCAGCAACTCAAGTTTTTTCAGGCATGTGCCATCACACCTTGTTGTTTTATAAATTTTGATGCATATAGGAAAATGTTGTCCTAAATGATTGTCTTTCAAGTTAAAAAATTTCAAGTTAAAAAACTTGAATTTCAAACCAAGTTCACAAATAAATAATAACAGACTGTTATTATTGTCAGTATAAAAAGAGGAAGTTTGCAGCATGCCGCAATTGAGATGCCGTATACTAAAAACAAATATTATAAACGAAATTGATTTTTTAAAATTTCATAGTTAAAATTAAATTATATACTTTCATAGGAATAAAATTATTAGCGATTAAGACAGTTATATTCCTAAAATAACTTTGTATAAAACTTTAAATTGCTAGTTAACTCTCGTACTAGGTCATAAATTGTCATTTAAATAGATGTGATAGAATCTTGTGTTTCCATGAGCATCAGTAAAATGAGCACTGAGGACAATTCTATGAGGTACCAGGGACTTGGGTGTTAACTTAGCCTTGTGACAGACAATTTAATCTAGATTGAAAGTGTATGATGAAGACAAAAAAGTGAACTGAACTTATACATGAAAGCGATGCTGCATACCCTTATTCAGCAGATGATTAATGGACTGTCTCTTAACACAGCATGCATTATAAGAAATAATGGATTAATAGAAAGTTTCATGGCCAAAATCATGAAGGAAATGTTGAGTTAAATTAATCTAATCCATTTATTTATTGCAAAACTTTCAGAACCTTTAATTTTGTGTGTGTGTGTGTGTGTTAATGAGGATTGAATCCAGAAAAGTTCCACCTCTAAGCTAAGCCCCCAACCATTTCTTTTTATTTTCCATTTTGAAAGAGTCTCGCTAAGTTACCTCACACTTCTCAATTTATAATAATTTTATATAAAACTTTAAATTGGTACTTAACACTAGTACTAAGTCATACATTTTATTTAAATAGATGTGATGGACTTCTCCTGTCTCAACCTCTCAGATGTGACACTCCTGTCTCAGGCTGCCAAGTAGTGAGATTACAGGTGTGTACCACCATGCCTGGTTTCAGAACCTTTAATTTGGTTCTCTTAACCTTATTTTACCTTACAGACCTTTTTTATCCCTCGAACCAGTTCAACATCTGATATTTTGTAAAGCTTTTCCTAATAAATGTTGTAATGCATATACATTAAACATATGATGGTAGGTACTGTTTTGGTTATGGTTATGCCTCAAATCCTTCATGAATTTAGAAATGTTTAAGAAAATATTGTTGTATTTGAACATCCCTTCTTATAAAAGTAAATTAAATAAATCAGAGTTATTTTTTATTTTTCTTCTTCTTTTTTGTTCATACAGTTATAGGTAGAAAAGTATTTCCTTTCTAAATAAAAAAAATGCAATGATGTTTCTCTTCCTTGTTTTTCTTCTCCTGGGATACAGATATGATTCTTGGTATTGCAGTGGGCATATTGCAACCATGCAGATGAAAGCCCCACTTAAGACTAGTAGTATAGCAGGTAGATTGAGAATGTCACATTACTTGGGGTTTTTTGAGACTCTCCTCTCCTCTCCTCTCCTCTTCCCTCTCCTCCCCTTTTCTCTCTCTGTGTTAGGAATAGTGCCTCAGTATTCTAGACAAGCCCTCTACCACTGACCTCTACCGCAGACCCAAGAGACCTTGATTTTATCCTCCAGCATCTGTTTCAATCTATCCTGTCTAATTTAGTACTATGAGGACAATCTATCCCCTACTCAAGTCACTTTTGGTTTAAGTTTCTTTTATCCAAGGTAGACCTATTTCTACAAAATAGGCTCTGAACATATAACTAATCTTTCAGAGGACAAACATTTTGTTAAATAACATTGTAACTGATATGAGGAAATGGTATGAATGTTGGATGCTTTTATTGGAAACTATAAGCAGGGGACACTATATTGTAATTTTAAAAATCCCATGCCAGGAATAAAAGTTGATTACTTTAGTGGCAAAAGCTCAATAATTCAAAAACGTTTAAATTCACAATAATTCACTTCATGAGATGAACATAGATCTAAAATCTTCCTGGTATAGACTTTCTTTTTCTCCATAGATATTTTCATATGCAGATAATTTTACAACATTATGAGTTATTTATTTAATTAGTTGTAATGAGCAAGAGGATAAATTGGCATTTACTTAATGATCAGAATTACTTCAAATTTTCTAAATATGTTAATAAAAACCAACTCTGCCTTTGCTTCAGGGCTTTGCATCTTGCCCTAGTCTCCTAAATATCCTTCCCCCAAATACTCCCTATCTGTATGTAAACACATTCCACCTGGATGCTGCTTATTCACCCTAATGACCTATAGCTTTTCTCAAGTGAATATTTTATAAGCCCATATATATGGTAGGTTGGAGACTCCTCATTGGCTAGTACAGCAAATTTTGTACCTATCTTCCCAACTCCATGTTCAGTGATACTCCATTGGCTTGGTATTGGCCATGGTGGGACTAGTTAACTTTTTACAACTTGAAAATGCTAGAAACCAAAGCTTCCTTCTTGTCATATATAACTACTAAAAAATTACTATATTCATCACTGAGAATTACACAAAATTTATGTGAAGTTTTAAGCCATCTTTATATATTGACTCTTTAATTAGTCTTGATGTTGGTAGATTTAGCACCAGAGAGTTACCAGATCTACACAATAAAGTATAAAAATTATTTACATGAACATTGCAATAATATGCTATCGAACATATTATTTAGTAGATCTAAGTGGATTTGAAGTGCTTGATGAAATGGCAACAATGATTATTCCCACTGATTTGTGATTTATTAATGAAAACAAGTTTAAATTATGAATAACTAAAAATAAAATAATGAGCATCAAGACTTATGACTTCCTGCTGACTTATATTTAAATTTTCCATAAAAATGTTAACTCCACCAATAAGCTGATTTCTATCCTAAGAAATAATTATGAAATAAAATTGACTCATTATAGCTTACTTCTAAATTACTTAAATTATATAATCTACCTAAAATTATTTTTTATTGTTGCGGAATTTTGAAATCCTTATAATAATCATCTATTAATCATTTATAGATTTTTTGTTGAAATTAATCATTTTGGTTGCTATAATTTAGGTAAGTTCATAAATATCAAAATAAAAATGTAATTCTACCCTCAAAACTAGAAACTACTTTTGGAATTATACAATGGATTGTATAAGGTTTTATTAGATGGCTACAGCTACTAATATTTTTTTCTCTAAAACACCCAATTGCCAAATAATATTAAACTGAGTGGCTTTAAATTGAGAATAATAAGGAAAATAGTTCATATATATCAATAAAGCATAAGAAAACATAGTTTTGTCTTATACATTTATATCTCATCAAATTAGATACTTATTTTCAAGTGAAACACCAAACATTAAAAAGTAGTTATCTTAAATATAAGCATAATTTACATTTGAAAAAATTCTCTCTTAGACTTACAGATCAGCAGCAAGTGGTTAGCTTGCAATACACTTGCTAAGGATTTTAAAAGCAGTAAGTCCAGAATTAAAAGGCTCAAGGCAGACTATCTGTAGATCAGTCAGGTGGCCATGTGGTATCTAATACTGAAAAATGAAAGAGACTATGCCTTTTGTAAAATGGGACACTCAAAGAGGTATCAGCAAGAACTTGAAACTAGTATCAAAAGGGTAGCATTTGATGTTTTAGCATTACTTGGATATTTATATTAATACACAGTTATCAGGATTATAAAAATAAACTCAGAAACTATAAGCATGCAAGGCATATAATCTTTTTACTAACTAAATTGTAAACTATAAAATTTAATTTGTAATAACCTTCATAAGTTTAATAATTTGTGGACTTTGTTTTTCCAACCAAAGTGTTGGAAATGTCTAGAAAACATAGGCCTTCTATTGCATAAAACAATAAGACATTTTAAAATTATTTGTATGCACTGCATATGCCATCTGCTACCTAACACAAGTTAAGTATGCTTGTAAATAATTTGTTAATTTTGTTCCCAATTAAAATATCCAAATTAATAATTATCAAATATTTTTAATTTTGACAAAGATTAAAAACATTATTTGTAATATATTTCTAATTTAAAAATGTTAATCCCTAATTAAAAATTGAAATAATGAAAGGAACATTTCACAATATATATTTCTATATTAATCTTATTTTTACATCTTTATCTACAAGCAAAATTTTCAATATTTTCTCCTTTTTTTGTAAAATCACTTTAGTAATTCCAGTTTTCAAAACATACCTTCAGTCTAGTGAATAACTAAACTTATATTAAATACACCTCCCAGCACCCCCCATTTTCAATACCAAAATAGTAAGGGAAGCAGGGAAACACTTACCTAATTTTATTACGTTAAAATAATATACAGGTGCATATTCTGAACCAACTTAGATGACAGTTGTAGCCCTATTCTGTGTATAATGTTTATCATGCCAGTAACATTGAAACCTAGGATTTCACCTTTGCTTCAAATATTAAGTTCAACATTTCAATAGGGAAATTTATTATAGATTCATTCACCTTATTTTATCATCTCAGGTATGTTAAGAATTATAAATACACAGCAATGGAAAGTGTTTTCAAATGACTTTGCATTATAATGTCTTTCACAAGAATAGCAGGAGCTGTTATATCCATCCTGAGGAAAAAGGGAAATCACTTTTTATATGTTACAAGGTACTTGAATTAAATGATTCTTTAAATGCAGTGTACATTAATTTATCATATCCCTTATGATAAAAATGTATTAATCAATTAATTTAATACATCTGCATTCATAATTTAACATACATTATACTAATAAGTTTTTTATCATAAGAAATATAAGTTTAATTGAGGGGCTTCTGAACAAAATATCAAAACAACTATAAAATCTAAAAGTTTCTAACAGTAATTAGTTCACATTTTCATATTGTCTCCTATTTAGGGGCTAACTAAAATATTTAAAATTATAATTATTGAAAACCAATGGAATAGTTTGTGTTGTCATTTGTTTTACAATTTATTTATGGACAAAGTAGATGCTATCAAGTTCTTTCTATTCAAATATACTGAAATTTTTGTTATAATTTGTGAGATCCATATTTTTTCTGAAAAAACTCTTCCTCTCTTTCTCTCTCTCTCTGTATATATATCTAAATAATCAACAGGATTGATATGAAAAGAATTTAACTTGAATGATGTAATTATGTAATGAAATGTAAAAAATTATAGCAATTATGATGTTGTGACATGCTCTAATGAATGAAGTTGCATTGGTTGATGACACTATCTCCTACTCATTAATTATTTGGATAGAGTGCAGTAGTTTGATATAAAATAAAATAGTAAATTAACGATAAAATTGTTGTATATTTATTTTCATATAATACTGATGACATTTCTCTCATATCTATAAATTATGTAGAAAAAATCAGAGCAATAGCAAGTAGCATTTAAGTCTAAAAAGTCACAGTGTGGTTCTAGTCTTTCAAGATATGCAGCTATCAACTTTCAAGAAAAAAAAATTTCCTAAGAATAGATTTGTAGGGTAACTATGCCTTTTTAATGTCTCTTGTCTAGAAGCCCAATATACTAAAATATATATTTCTCAGATTTCTTATTTGCACACTGAAGAGAAAGTCATACTTAAATGTGTATAATTCAAGTAATCTTTCAAGAAATTAGAAATTACTATAAAACAATATGTTACTAATATGTAGTAGAACATGTTAATAAAGAACTCTTTGTGTGTGGGGGGGTGGGTACTGGGGTTCCCGGGAACCCTTCCACCTTCAGGCTTCACTACAAGACCTATTTTATATTTTTTTAAATTTAGAAACAGGGTCTCTTAAGCTAGCGTGGCTGGCTTCTAACCAGCGCGATCCTCCTGTCTCTTCCTCCCAAGCGCGGGGATTACAAGCGTACTTCACCACGCCCGGCATAAAGAGCTCTTTTTTTAAAAAAATAGAAGATAGTCAAAGTCTTTCTAAATTCTTAAGAGGAAAAATAAAGTAAGTTTAAAATTATATTGGAAACAAACCAAGTGGTGCAATTTTTTTTCTAAGTGTTTTCTGGTTCTTTTCCTATATCAACTTCCTTTCTTAGAATAACCTATTTCCTATAACAAAACAGAAGTTTCAAAGGCAACTCCATTATATTAAGCCAGAAGAAAACATCTATAATCTCATTTGTGGTGGTAGTGTTGGTAGGGAATAGAGCCTGATACATAGGTGTTCATTCATACTAAATTAAAATCATAAAACACAGTATTTCAAAAGAGAAAGTGGTACATCTTCAGTAGTTCTCAAATATAACCTTGCTATTACTGACAAGGAATATGTACTAATTTTCTTGTTCTCTCAACAGCTTTCTGTACATGACCAATCACCCCGGCAGAAGACTATATCCATCTGAAAAAACTCTTTAACACCAAAAAAAAAAAAAAAAAAAATCTACTGTTAGAGGACAGCTTTAAAAAGTAATACTAATCCAGGCATCATGTTTACCACTACAGAAAACAAACAAAGAAAAATACCTGACCTATTTCTCAAGACAATTGATTCTTTTGGAGTACAGCACTCTCACTATAGAAAGATACTGATAAAGCAAAATGTTTCCAAGTGAACATTCATTTCCTTGTTAATATTTGTTCCATGGGAATCCTGCACAGACTACACTTTTCAAGGGACAAGAAAAGCTTTGGCCTCTTTTGACTGGGCATTTTAGACTGGTATTTCTTAAAGAACATCATAACAACAATAACAACAACAACAAAAGCAACTGACCTTCCTTGTATATTATTAAATTGAGAAGACCTTGTTTAGGTAGATTAAGAAAATGCCCCAAAAGTCAAAGGGAGAACTTTTGAGAAGCAAAAGTGTAGATTTTTCTTCTGAGATCTGAGACAAAATAGGATGGGGAGGTGGCTTCTTACAAGCATTTCACAATAGCCTGCAGCTACAAGAAACTTAGCTACCTAGAAAATGCAAAACACAGAATAAGTATATCACTTACAGTGGTTTGATTTTCCTAATCTTGTTGGCAGCCTTTTTGTTTCCAGGCGCTTTAAAACTCAGTTTTAGTAAGGGCATAAGGAAAACCACAGAAGTGAATGCTTATCTATAGAATCTGTAAAGCAAATATGGCCATCACACTTCTCTTGTGTTTATGATTGATGTAGGCCTAACCATCAAGAAAAAATAATTTGGAAGCAGGTGATGTAGCTCAGTGGTAGAGCACTTGAATAACACATATGAGGTCTTAGGTTCCATCTCTTATATCATAAAATAATGAAATAAATTTCTTGGGAAATATAATTGGGAAATAGATACAAAAACTTATAAAAGACATTTAAAAACAAGTATCCTTTAAAGACAATGCCAAAAGAATTTGATTATAGATTACCAAAAAAATTTAACTAACTTGATCTTACTCAATTCTTTTCAAATACTTTTCTTCTAAATGACCAGCATAATTATAAAATTAATAGGTAGAAAATGTGTTTCTTTTCCCTCTCTGATTATTGAGAGTCTCTTCCTTGTCATACTCAGATAATTTGAGATCTCTACTGCCTGCAGTATCTAGGTATCATTCTGATAATAGCTGAAAACCTGTCATTGCTTCAATTTGATTACATTTGGTTTGGTTCCACACTGATACAAACTAAGAATTTTTTTTCCTAGGTTAGTGACTCTATGTTTACTTTACACCATGAACATAGAAACCACTAAAAGTAAAAATGTACATTATTTTAAAATGGATTTACTAAATAACAATTAAGAAAAATGTCATTCAATGTAGGAATAACCTCACCACCCCTGGAAACATTTTAGGCTATAGTTTGAAAATTCATTTAGTTTTAGTCAGTGTTGACTTTTAGGTGCATTACCTAGACAACTCTTTTTAATGCCTCATCAGTTTTAATTGTTTTTTATGTGTATGAAGGCATTTTAGCAGAACAGCATTTAAAAGTAAATTTTTAGTAAATTATAGAAAAATTACTAAATGGAATATTAAACAACAAATAGGATTCCTTGAAATTTACTTAAATAAAAGTATAGCTTCCAAAATGAAAGAATAATGCATTTAATATTTTGTCGTAGAAATGTGGAACTGAAATGGCTTTCTGAGTAAGAAGTTGGCAAGTTGGTGACATAGGCACACAACAAAAATTGGCATTTCATTTTAATGTGACAATAGTCTTTTTGACAGTAGATTAGTTTAACACTGAGTATCCCACCAAAACAGTTATTTGCTTCTAAGTGCATAATAATTTATTGTTGTCCTTCACCATGTATTAAGTGTCACCCATCATTGTGTCAGGAATATAAAAGCTATTGCACACTAGTCAGGAGCCAAGATCAAAGCCATTACTGGAAGCACTTTGGACATGGTTTTCTAAAGTCAGCTAAATCATCAAAAACACTATGTTTAGAACATCTTTACCTCTGAGCTCCATGAGAAATACAGAATACTTTTAAAAGCATAAGGCAATAGCCTTGTCATATTATACCACAAATTATGTTGGAGCCAAAACATAGGTCAAGACAGTACTGGTGAACAATGTCATAATAAACCCTTGAGCACAGTCTAGGAAGACCATCTCCTGCTGCCTAATCCAAAAACATTTTAGGTAATAGTATAATATTATAAAATCATGCAAGTTAATTCAACTCAAAAACACACAAGAAATTTCTCTATTCTAAACTTAGAATATTTAACACAGTAAGTATCCTTAGATTTGGTATTCTAGTTAAAAACACTTTACTTAATATTGTTTGAATTCTTTTACTCTTTTTCTTAAATTTCACCAAATTACTTTGTTCACTTAAATGGTCTAAAATAATTTGTGTGTCATAATATTCTAATAAAATTTGATATATTATTTGTACTTCTTTGAGATGTCAATGTAAGAAAAATATACAATATTTTTATAGGCTTCATGAATAATGTTAAGGTTACATCAATCCTGCTGCAAGAAAATACAAGTACTATTATTTTCTTCTTTTAGGTTTTATCCTCTATTCTTCAACTATATGTACCAACCTACCAAGAATCCTAGAAAAAGATTTAGATGCTAAATTTCAGGTCAGATCTATCTGTCCTGGAGACATTGATGATTAAAGGGAGAAAATACCTTTAATATCTGTGGAAATTTAAATTAAAATATAAATTTCATTTTATAAGTAGCATCTGGATTAATATTATCTGTCATTTAATATAGGAAATATTTGAAGCAAGGTGAAAAATAACTTACTCATATAAAGAGGGTGAGGTCCCCTACCCAGCCTTTCTATACAACTATCTACCATAACTATAATAATATTTCTATGTCAAAGTGAAACAGAACAAAAGAGATAGTTAAAGATTGGGGCATATATAACTAAGTGTAAGCCCATCATGGACAAGACTTCTTTCTGATCCTGTCATCCAAGAGCTAGGGTTGGGATGCTTGGGATAAAAGCATTCTATGTCTAGAATGCAGTATCCCAGGCTCATCTCTACTCCTAACTGAGTTCTTAACTAAATCAGATAAGCATGCTGATTATGTCATTATGCTATAAATAATAATACAACTGCTTATAAAAGACCATATAATATAAAATATACCAAGACAAAAAAGAACATTTATCTCTTTCTTAATATTGGTTAAATCCATTTAGAGCACTACTTCTGTATTCCTAGATGTGTTTCTTAAAAGTTTAGGGTAAAGGAAATCTTTTTAAAGGCATAACCCAAACTATCTACTTTTAAATTCAGCTTTAAAAACATAAATCCTAAAATGTAGTATTAGTTCTTAATTAGTTGTAAAATTAATATTGTTAAACTGTACTAGAGCAGACATTAATGAGCTTCAACTCTAATATTATAATTGACAGTGTGCCTAATGTCTAATTTCCTTCATAGTTATGTTTACTTCAATAAAATATATTACAAGTCATTATATAAAATAACATGTTTAAAATATATGGCATCCATAAAAAAGAATAAATTTATGGAATATCAAATATCTCTATAAATTTATTCAAGGGCAATAGATTCTTTCTATCAGATACATGGACTGATTGTGAGATATTTAAATAAAAGTAACATACCTATTAATGTTTTTTCTTGGATTTAAGTATCTGGTGCAAGTCTTATTACATCATGGGTAGCCAGTAGACCCTTGATGAATAAATTAATGAATAGGAGAAAAATGTTTAATTTTGAAGGACTCTACTTAGGGCTTACTAGAGACTCAAGAAATATTTGACTGATTGAATGAGTAATTAATTGATGGAATAATTGAAGCAAAGTGAAAATAAAACAAAACAAAAATTTGTCTTCTATAGCTAGAAAGCTATAGAAGCTGGGCATGGTGGCCCATGCTTGTAATCTCAGCATTCGGGAGACTGAGACCGGAGGATAACGGTTCGCGGACAGCCTCAGCTACTTAGTGAGGCCCTCTGCAACTCAGTAAGACCTGGTTTCAAAATAAAGAATAAAAAATAAGGCAGGGGGTGTAGCTTGGAGGTTGAATGCCCCTGAGTTCCATCTCCAGACCCGCAATAGAAGATTAATTTTAACAATAAGAGTAGGAACAATATCAGATGATGAATAATGTAATGTAAATATAATATCAATTAAAAAAAATAGCACTTTAATCATTTCTCATATTTTAGTTTTGAAGTAAACCTTTTTCACTCCAAGGCAGGTATTACATAATTTTCTAAAATTTAATGATACAATCCAATAATTTACAAAGATGAATTTTCTGCTAATTTGGACCTTGTTTTCAAAGAAACTGAGAAACTATCTAAAATTTTTATAAAAGCATGATTTCTTTCTTTTCTCTGTAATCATCCTGAAGATAAAAATATATATAAGGATAAAGAAAATACCACATATGTTTTGACATCAACGATCTCAGTGAGCTCATTGTTGATGTGATTATGACAAAGCAAACTTACTTATATGTAAAATCAAAATCCCACATGTATTTGAAGTTCTAACAAATTTTGTGATTCACTTAACTTAGGAAGACAAGATTTCATTCTACAATCAAAACTTAGATGTTTATCTGCATTTGTACTTCATAAACTCCTCTTTTACACTAGAAAGTATTCAACACTAAGTCAGAGTAGATTTTAATTATATAAATTAATTAGAATTCTGAGGTTTGTTTTAGAATTTAAATGGAATCTTGTCAAAGATTTTTCTCTTAATCCAAGTTTTTATTTACAAGTCCGGATATAATTTTTAAAAAGATTATTTTAGTATTGAGAATATTGAGAATTGAACAAAATACTCTGAGAGAACCTATAATGTATTTATTTGTATACTATATATATACTTCTTTATAAGAATATCTAATATATTTACTACTTAATATGTTATTTAACATTTTCATTCAATAGAATAACTATTAATTTGACCATAAATAAATATTTTATACTTTAAAAAATTTTGTAACAGAAACTAGGATAGAATCTTTTTTTTTTTTTTTTGGTGGTACTGGGGTTCTGGGGTTCCTGGAAACCCTTCTACCTCCAGGCTACACTCCCAGACCTATTTTTATATTTTTATTTGGAAACAGGGTCTCTTAAGCCAGCAAGGCTGGCTTTGAACCTGCAGAATCCTTCTGTCTCCGCCTCCCAAGCCTGGGGATTACAAGTGTACACCACCATTCCTGGCTTAGGATCATTTTCAATTCTGTTAATAACTAATAAAAATCTCAAAGTAACATTCTAAACTTTAAAGACACTAAAAATGGCACAATATTTGACTTTTTTGTCAAATAGAATAGCATGGATATATTTATTTTGTGTAAAATCAATGCAGGTCACTGTAACTATATGTTTAATTGGTACAGTTTATCATAATTATATAGTATCTTACTTTGGTTATTTATCAAAGTGAGTTACAAAATATCCTTTAAAAGTTAGTGCTTATGTACACAATATGTCTCTGTTTACTGATGCACATTTAAGCTAGAAAAGGAGCTATATGTTTTGGAACTTGCATTTAATTTCAATCCTACAAGATTTGGGCTTGGAAAATGTGGATTGTCTCAAAAATGAGAAGGCCATTTTATTATTACAGAATACAGGAAAATTTGGACTCTACGAAATACCTAAAAGTACTATAGTATACATATGTAGATACATTGCTTTCACACATATCTTCAGATAATTGCAAATGATAATTATCTGAGCTATTCCAGTCTTAATATTTATCCAATAAGTTAAAAACTGGTACCTTTATATAAAAATTGTGAATAAACATATCAAAATATATTAAAACATTGTGCTATATTTAAAATTGATTTCATGTCTTTTTTAATTAAACATACTAAACTTATTTTACTGCTAGGGAAAAATACATGATCTTCTCAGAAAAAGAGTAAGTTTACAGAAGGACAAATATCCTTAATGATAAATTTATCATAAGAATCTATGTAGTATAATTTAAAAATTATAACTGAATATTTAATTTTAATCTTGGAGCCCAGAGGCAGTTTTAATCTTCTTAAGCCAAAAGAAAACAAAATCATATTGAGATAAGCATAAATAAAAATTATTATAAATTTCTATTCCAAGAGTAATGAAGTAGAAAAATCAACATAGATTGAATGTATCAGGGATCTTAAAGGCCATTGTAAAACTATGAAATTATAAATTTCTCTATTAGGCATATGAATTTCTAGTCCTATGACTTGAAACATATTCTGTACCAATGATGACAGGAAATTTCTGTAGCAATTATTCTGTGAAAAAAATTAAATTTTATTTAAAAAATTATGGTAATTTGTATGTACTTAGGATGCTTATTTTAAACTAGTCTTGGTTTCTTAAAAATAATGGTCTCTAGAAATTTTACTACTTTGGTTTTTTAATTATGACTGAATTTTTAATTTAAGTTAGCCAAAACATGCTATTGTTCATTCAAAATAAATCTTCAATATGAAGATATTATTTTTACCATAGTAATTTGGACTGATTTTAGATTCTGATTAAGATCAGAAAACCTTAGCCCTGTTCTTACTGACACAACCAGCATGCTTTCTGCCACAAAAGGCAACACACTACATTTTAATAATATTTGTGACTCTTATAAGATCACTGTAACTCAGTACCCCATGGGAATAAAGGGGAAAAAGAAGAGTAAAATCAATTGTGACTTTTGACAATTATTAGTTAGAAAAAGGAGGTAACAATTGCCAAAAAAATCACAAAAGTGAGCATGTTACCTGGCTATGACAAAGAGCACACAACTGACACCCAAGTAAGCCAGCAGAATATACATCCAGATATCAGGGGAGAGAGGATTCAGGAAGGAGAAGACGCCTGGGTTTGTACCATTGGGCTTGCGGTACAAAATACTTATTCCAAGTGTCATAAAGGGCTTGGAAAAGTCGATGACCTTCTCTCGAACGTAGGTAATAGCCAGTGGGGCAACTGCAAGGTCGGCTTTCTGTAGAGAGAGAGATAAAAGGAAAAAAATATTCTTAAGTCACAAGAATAAGTCAATAAGTTAAAGGAAGATTTTACACTTGAGATATTGTTTCAGAAATTATTATGTTACACCTTAGGGCATTCTTCAAGCCAAACAGCTGACTTATTTTGCTTACTTATGTCTACAGGCTTCTAGATTAGCAAATCAACATTTATTGTAAGTAGGTACAGAAAGAAAAGACTGTATAGGGTAGAAAAACTAATTGTGCATTCAGTACACGAATCCTTATGCTGCTGAGCATTTTCATAACTGCTCTTATTTTAAGGTTTTAAATATTTACTTAATATCAATTATCATTTTATGATAAATTGGTCAAATTTTAGTTGCAATAATAACTACATCAAACAATTTAGCTGGGAATCAAGAAAAATGTTTTTTTTTCTGGTTTTAAAATCATAGAATAAAGTTTAAAAGGTTTAGTCTTTAAACAGTTAAAACATTCTTAAAATAATCTTTTAATGTAATTCTGTTTACTATTCCTGAGTTTTGTGTCTCTCTAATTTGTTTTATATTATTTAATGAAAATCCTTGCAGCATTGCATAAATCGCATTAGGAAATGAGTTTTGCAATTTTCACAAAGTTGCTAATTTTCCACGGTAGCTTAAATATGTTAAATTACTAATGCTTTTCACTCTTCATGTTATAACCATCTGTCAGGAATAAATTTTTTGCTCTAATATATCGCAAAAAATAATTATAACATTTAAAAATAACAAAGGCATCTATGATAAGAAGTTATATTGCTACATTCTTTTTATTTTTGATAAGCACGAAAAGCTTTCCGAGGATAAAAAATATATCCATTTTAGAAAGCAACAGAAAGAATTAAAATACAATTAGCTTTTCTTTCTCTTTGTCTTAGGTGTTGTTGAACAATTTAGAGAAGGAACTTTGGTAAGATGGAAAGTTTGTTGACAAGATTTCTCTGTGTGTCAGGTGATTTTGTGTGTTGGAAAAGTATCTCTGAGAACAACTTTGGAGAAAGACAATTCTTTAAAAACTAAGACAAAAAAAAAGTAACTTTAGCATCCTGAGGCAGGGTGTCATCATACTAATATTTGCAAATCAAGAAAAATAGCCATTTAATAATAACGATTGCAATTGTTCACACAGAATCACTTATTCTGGAATAACCACTGTGTTAAGAATTTCACATGAATTGTCATATTTAATTCTCACACGATCCTACTATTATTTTCTTTTTCAGAAAAGGAAACTGAAATCTTGAGAAGACAGAAGATATGCTCACTGTCATGAATCTAATTAAACATTGGGACCAGGGTATAAATAAAAACGCTTCATGTCTATGCCCAGAGCTTAAGCATGACATGTATCTCAGAAATCAGTGAAGCAATCATGTAAACATCGCCCATTATTCATGAATGAATAAATGAAAGGGTTTATAGGGCTGAAAAGGAAAATATATAAAAGCAAGACTTGTAATTGCTATATTGCAATATTTGGAAATTTAAGCCAATACAGAGTTCTGAAGCGGGAGATTTTTTGCACATGAAAAGAAGGAAGTGTAAATGGTTTAAAAAAGTAAACATACAGCACAGTGGGTCTCTGTTCCACTTCACTCTGGTACATTCTTCTTATTCAAGAAAAACTGAATTATCTAGAAAGCATGCAAGTGAAGATACTTTACAGTGATAAACATATTTAAATTTTAAAAATTATATGTACAGCCGGGTGTGGTAGCGCACGCTTGTAATCCCTGCGCTTGGGAGGCTGAGACAGGAGGATCGCACAGGTTCAAAGCCAGCCTCAGCTACTTAGTGAGGCTCTCAGCAACTTAGTGAGACCCTGTTTCCAAATAAAATATAAAATAGGTCTGGGAGTATAGCCCGGAGGTAGAAAGCCTCTGGGTTCCACCCCCAGAACCACACACACACAAAAATTATATGTACTCACTGTGTACAATATGATATTTTGAAGTAATAGTGTGAAACAATTAAATCTAGCTAATTAATGTAATGCATTACCCCATGTAGTTGTTATTTTGTGGTGAAATATATAATTATCTCAAATTTCTACTAATATATGGAATCCAAAAAAGTTGATCTCATAGACCTGGCGAGTAGAATTTTGGTTCTCAGGAGCAATTGTGGTAATTGGGACAGAGGTGGAGATGGGAGCTGGTTAGAAAAATGTATGTTAAAGGATACAAAATTTTGGTTAAATCAAAATAAGTTAAATATAGTGTAAACTATGATGATTATGGTGAATAACACTATATCTTATTATTATCTATTCTATTATTGAATAATGGTAAAATATTTTAATTTATTGTACATATAAAAAATTTAAACCAGGTGTGGTGGCACATGCTTGTAATCCCCATGCTTGGGAGGCTGAGACAGGAGAATTGCACGGGTTCGAAGCCAGCCTCAGTTACTTAGTGAGGCTCTCAGCAACTTAGTGAGACCCTGTTTCCCAATAAAATATAAAATAGGTCTGGGAGTATAGCCCGGAGGTAAAAAGCCACTGGTTTCTACTCCCAGTACCACAAAAAAAAAAAAAAAAAAAATTAAGACACAATTGGGATAATGTATTCAAACAAGACCACCACATTATTCCAAAATCATTCTATAGGCATATATTAATCGTACGGACATCACATTTCAAACTGAAATACATCAAACTTCAAATTGACTTAGCACTGGATAAAATAAAAATGTATTCCAAATATTACAGGTAAAATGACAAATAACATCGTGAAATACTTTCAATTAAAATAGATTAGTCATTTGAAATAGAAGATACAAGTAGACCCTTTGAAATATTTAATGGAAAAACAATGTGTTATATTCACATAATGGAATATTATTCAGTTGTAAAAAATGAATGAGCTATCAAACCATGCAGAGAGATAGAGGTACTTTAAATGCATATTGCTAGTTTAAGCAGCAGTCTGAAAGTGCTCCTTATTAGAAAAAGCAAAACTACAAGAACAGTAAAAACACCAGTGATTGCCAAAAGTAGATAAACAGAATAAGTAAGGAAGAGGTAGAACATAGAACTTGTTTATGGTGTTAAGACTATTTTGTAGAATATTAAAATGGTGAATATATTGCATTAAATTTATCATGAGCAATAAAAATGCATAACACAAAAAGTGAGCCCTAATATAAACTATGGACTTTAACTAATACCAAATATACTAATAATGTTTATCAATTGTAAAACAACATAAAATGTTAATCATAAGTAAACTGATGTGGACAGGAGAAGGTATGTAGAAAGTATTTTCTGTAAACCTAAAATTAAATTATATTAATTTCATAACAGGTTATTTTTATCCTATCCTCATTTAATATCACAACATATTATGTTGTTTAATTAGAATTTAGTTTTGCTATTATTAGTGAAACAAAAGATTGATCCAACATCAATTATCAAAAAGTTTGTAATTGTATCATAAATATATTTTAAATATCCACTTTAGAAATAAAATACCAAAAATACCTTTACCAGTAAAAAATGAATGTTTATTTATACATAGTAGCATTTTCTATTCAAAAGATCTAATTTCATTGTAAGTTTGTCAATAAAAATACTTTAAAATGTAATCAAATATTATTATATTAAAGGTATCTTAAGTGGTAGTTGTATTCTCCCATTAAATGTCATGTTATTAAAGACTGAGCAACTGGAGCAAAAAACTAATGGAAAAATGGAATGATCCAAGAGGAACATTTGGTCTTCATAGAAAGAGGTTAATATGATTTCATAAAAATATTTAGTACTTTGTTTCTGATTTTTTGTGTGTGTGGTGCTGAGGATGGATCCCAGGGGCCATCTACCTCTGGGCTACACTCCCAGACCTATTTTATATTTTATTTGGAAACAGGGTCTCACTAAGTTGCTGAGAGCCTCACTAAGTAGCTGAGGCTGGCTTCGAACCCGTGCGATCCTCCTGTCTCAGCCTCCCAAGTGCTGGGATTACAAGTGTGTGCCACCACACCCGGTTCCTTTATCTCAGTTCTTAAAGAATAAATAATCTTGCATTAGAGAAAAACAGTGGACATTTTTTGTCACTTTAGCAAAATAAAAAAAAAGAAAATTTTTACATCATATGAATAGTGCAAAGGAAAGGGAAAACTAACTTCTGCCAACTGGTAGCAATTGTCTATGAAGTTTGAAGAATAAGTTTGAACAGGCAAAGTCCTATATTGGAAGTATGACAGCAGCAAGGAACAGGAATATCAGAGTAATTGCTACATTAAATGTGTCTTTTTTTTTTTTTTTTTGCAGGTTGGGGATGGAACCTGGGGGCATTTGACCTCTGAGCTACACCCCCAGCCCTATTTTTATTTCTTATTTTTTATTTTGAAAGAGGGTCTCACTAAGTTACAGAGGGCCTCACTAAGTAGCTGAGGCTGTCTGTGAACCACAATCCTCTGGTCTCAACCGCCCAAATGCTGGGTTTACAAGCATTCACCACCACGTCCAGCTTAAATGTGTTTTTTATAGGCTGACTGATCTATATTCTTTACCCTTATTACTTCCATTAATCTGCACAAGAGCTCTACTAGATGTGTAGGGCAATTTGCTTTTTATAACCAATAATAAAGAATAAAAATAATAGCACGAGACATGAGAGTTTAAGAAAGTGTGGCTGCAATGGTGACTTGTCCATACTTCCAACTATTTTTCTGCCAATCACTCAAACACATTATGACAATGTTGCTACTGTGGTTTTGATACTGGTTCTTTATTTTCCTAAGTAAAATGATATTTCTCTTCTCATCTCTCCAAATTCCTTAAGATACATCTGTGGTTCTTTTCTTTCTGCATAGTTTTCCTTAAATACTCTATTCATATTAACTTAATTCAATGATGTTTATAGTATTTACAAAATAATCCATAGTATTTAGTATGTAACCATGTTCTATGCTGCGGTAGTTCTGATTGTTTCACATGTAAATTGGCCAATGTGGGATGAAATTTGAATGTAGATATTATTGTAATTGTATTGCCCCTGTTCCCATGGGAGTATAAGCCCTTTACAACCTGCAGGCATTTCCTTCAATCAAAGCACACAACTCTGAAATGAGAGAATGACAAAGTATCTCTCCCTGGAAATTTCACAAAGTTACCTAGGCAGAAGCTATCTTATTAAATTAATAAGCATTAATTTAATATTCTAACATTTTGTGTGAAAGTCTGCCAAATTGTCTTATTCATCTTTGATTATAATGAACCCAACATCCCTGTGGCACTGGAAAAGTCTGACAGCCAGGAATTGCCTGGAAATGTTTGCTGAATGCAGTTTCAATTTAACTTGGTAAAAATTTCAAGGAAAATTAAAGAAATACTACCCAGAGAATTTTAAAACTAAACTTTTTTGTGATTATACTAGAAATAAAATTTATTTCTACAATAATATAATTCTAAGTTTATTAACTACTTAGGTGGAACAGAGTAATTCTTTTTGGAGTTATATAGCTAATAACACTCCATTGATTTCAGTCTCATAGAAAAATAATAATATGCAACAAATATTAATTTAATTTCAAAGATGTTTATAGTATTTACAAAATAAGCCACAGTATTTAGTAAATTATACAAATTAATTTAATACAATTATACAATTTAATACAATTATACAAATTAATAAATTAATTTGTATTAATTGTACAAATTAATTGTATTAATTGTACAAATTAATAAATTAATTTGTATAATTTAATAAATTATACAAAACTTAGATAACAAACCTTATCTTAATGGATGGCATGATGGCTCTAAGGATGATGTTGTTCTGACGACTTTCTTTATAAAGTGTCATAAAATCAAGAACATAATGATTTTCATTTATAATATATTATATGGTCAGTGAAATATCTTATACATACTTCTAAAAGTCCTGGTATTTTCACGTGGCAAAAATAGTTCTAAGTATTTATCTTTGGGATGTTATAAGATTCTTAATAAAATGACAAAAAATGAAGTGGTTAGTACATGTAAATAAACAGTGATTTTTTCAAATCTGATTTAACAAAGATGTTTAAACTAGCTAATTAGGCATATTAACCTTAATGTCACATGTAAGTGTAGCTACAGTTTGGCAAACTCTCCACAGTGTATGTAATAATCAATTATTTTGAGTCTATGTACTTGCAAAGAAACACAATTCACCTTCTCTCACACCATCACCACTGACCTAGATGGTCCCCAACTGCTTTCCTACTTTCCAACCAGAATGTGCTTTCCCTCTAAAGATGAGAAAGTTCTTTCCAAATCACATACTCATTTGCCATTTCCTACTCTGATGACATCTAGTACATAAAATAAGATCTAAAGCTTACAGTCATCATCTTGGCTAAAAAGCACCAAAAGGTATGCCTCTGACTGCTTCATCAGCCTACATTCATTCATGTGTCTGTTTTGATGTCACTTGCTCACAGGAGTCCTTTGTGGGCTTCATACTATCACTCTTGATCTCTTTATGGTGTTATCATTTCCTTCATAAACTGTATTATGAAGTAAAATTATGCCAGTAGTAAGCCACTTTTTACTAGAATTTAAATCTCTTTTTGAGTAAGAAACTTCGTCCTCATTTTGTCCAATTCCTTACCTTCTCTGCCTGGTACAATGGTTGGTATAGACTAATCACTAAATAAAATTTTAAATGAGTGAATAGACAAAAATATCACCATTGCTAGTTCAACACTTAGAAACCCCCTAAACTTCTTTCAGAAGATAATATTCTTGAGGTGTATCTTTTAAGTAATTTTTGTCCCAAAGATTTTTTTTTATTTTTATTTTTTTTCAGTACTGGGGATGGAGCCCAGGAGCATTCTACCTCCGAGCTACACTCCCAGCCATATATTTTTGTTCTTTATTTTGCAACAGGGTCTCACGGAGTTGCAAAGGGCATCACTAAGTAGCCGAGGCTGTCCGCAAACCATGATCCTCCTATCTCAGCCTCCCAAATATCGGGATTACTAGTGTGTGCCACCACACCTGACTCCAAAGATTTTGATTAGGTTGGGTCTTGTCTCATTTTTGTTATCGGGACTATGTAGTAACAAGGGCAGGGACATTTAGGAAAAGCAGTCTTGTACTTCATTCCTCCCATTACTTCTGATGTTAAAATTGGGCCACATATAAATGCTCAGCCCACTATTTCTGTTTCAATCTCTCTCTCATGCAGCATAAAGGAGAGAGGCCAAGTCACATGATTAATATTGACCATTAAGTGGAAAAAAGAGAAATACAAAACAGCAGTGAGATTTTTTTCATGTGCAAAATGTCTATATTTTGCTATGACTGATAGTAGTAAAGGACGGTTAAAATGTTTCATAAATAATATATTTGTGATTAACTAGTTTTTAATTATTATAATAAAAAATTCCTCTTACCAATATGTCAGTCAATACTCACCAAGTAGGTATTTAAGAACAAAACTTGATGAGATGAATGTTTCAAATATGGCAAAATATACTTCAAATATGGGAAAAATCAAACACATATGAATTGCATTTGTTATATACTATAAAAAACTAATATAACCCAGATGTAGTGGCACATGACTCTTAATCCCAGTACTAGGAAGGCTGAGACATGAGGATTTCAGGTTCAAGAACAGCCTCAGCAAGGAAGAAGACTCTCATCAACACGTTCTGACCCTGATTCAAAATAAAAATAAAAATAGTGCTAGGAGCATAGCTCAGAGGTAGAATTACCCTATGTTTAAACTCAGTACCACACACAAAAACAAATCCTAACATATATTAACTTTATAAACTCAAATTTTAGAAATGTATATTTAGTTTATTTTATCCAAACAAATTATCACCATATAGTGTATAGTGAAAAGTAGAAAACTGAGTTATAAAACATGGAATTTTCTATCCAATTTGTAGTACTTGAGAAAGAGCAATTTGGAAAAAATAAACACAAACAGTAGTAGATTTAGCTGCTGCTTCAACAGCTGTTACTTATTAATGCTTAAGTAAACCTGCTGTTAATTTTGAATGATACTGACAAAATCTCTCAAACTTGCCACAGATGGCAAAAATAAAGCTTTTTTATTATTATATTCATTTATTAATTTTTTATTTTTTATTATAGTCATACATCTTAAGGGGAGACAAAATGGTAGAGGCATACATGCAAACATCACTCATTTAGCCCTTCCCCAATTTTCTCCCCATTCCTTCTCCCCTCCTTCCTTCTCATGTTTCACTTACTGATTGACTCTGATATGTTTGTGAATGTACAACATGTACATTAGAAAATTTCCCTCTGACCACCTCCCATCCCACTCAGTTAGGTCACCTCATTTGCCCATTTATGACTTCTCCTTCCTCAACTAGAGTTCCTCCTATAACCCTTTTCTCCCCTAGCTTCTGTATATTAGGGAGAGCATTCAATTTTTTATTTTTTGTTACTAAGCTCACTTAACATTATGTTCTCTAGTTCCAACAATTTCCCTACAAATGATGTAATTTTGTTCTTTATGGCTGTGTAAAATCCTACTATATACATATTTCATGGTTTTGTAATCCATTCATCTGTTGATGGACATCTTGGCTGGTTCCATAATTTGGCAATTGTGAATTGTGTATCTATGAATATAGATTCACATGCATTGGTTTGGTAGTTTGGTTTTCATTCTTTTGGGTAGATACCCAGAAGTGGTATTGCGGAATCATATGGTAGGTTCATTTCCATTTTTCTTTTTCTTTTTTTTTCTTTTTTGGTGGTACTGGGGTTCCTGGAAGCCCTTCTACCTCTGGGATACACTCTCAGACCTATTTTTACATTGTTATTTGGAAACAGGGTCTCCTAAGCCAGCTCACGCAGCTGGCTTCGAACCTGCGCCATCCTCCTGTCTCTGCCTCCCAAGCGCGGGGATTACAAGCGTGCGCCACCACGCCCGGCTTCATTTCCATTTTTCTGAGGATCCTCCATACTGTTTTCCAAAGTGATTGCACTCAACTAAACTTCTGAACTGATAAATCTTCAGAAACCTCATAGTTTCAAAATATGTCTATAGTTTAATGGAGTATTTGAAAAGAATACAGGGTTAATTTTTTTCTTTGTTTCATTCTTCAACAAAATATGATTGTGTTGGATACCCTTAGTTGTATGTTACATACAATAATTAGCCTTATATTATTTTTAACTAACACATTCCCATGTAATTTATAAACTTTTAATGATAGTTTATCTTAGCTTACTGGAAAAAAATGTATCTACAAATTGAGATGCTTTCACAAAAAATCACAAAAAAATTTACCTTTTCTCTTTCTTATCTTTCTTCCTTCATTCATAAAAAAGAGATTATTTTATTTTTTTTAATTATAATATATCTAGTACCATATAGTACAACTCAAGACAGTTCATGAGCAAAGAACATTTTCTATTGATTCATGTTCATTTTGCAATGTCACACATAAAATTTTTACAAGTAATCCTAAACTAGAAATAAACTGATACATGAAAATTTTCCTTCAAGATTACATATAATCTATCATTGCAAATAATCTATATGTTCCCACATAGGGTAAATAAATCACAATATAGCAAGAAATCATTATTATGCATACACTGTTAAGTAGAATTTTCTGATGTTTCTAATGAAATGGAGTGGATACAGATAATGTTAAATGAATACTAATACATGCATTATTAAATGTTATCTCAATAAAACCATAGTAAAATGGGGAACTTGTACATTAAATGGATCTAGAAAATTTTTTAAGTCGGTACTGGGAATAGAACCCAGGGGCATTCTACCTCCAAGGTACACCCCCTGCCCTATTTTTTATTCTTTATTTTGAAACAGGGTCTCACTGAGTTGCAGAGAGCCTAAGTAGCTGAGACTGTTCGCGAGCCATGATTCTCCTTTCTCAGCCTCCCAAATACTGAGATTACAAGCCTGCATCACCACACCTGGCTTGAAATATTTAAAGATTTAAATCTTTTTTTTTTTTACTTTTTAAAGAATTTTTATTTTTAGTACATTAAATTTACTCATAATATATTCTAAAAATGTACAAATTTTCCTTTTAACAAAGTATAATAAAATATAAAAACCCCAAAACAGAATACTTGACATTTACAATTCAAAATCAAATTAGCAGAATATTAAATATTTACAAAACTATATCTTTTAAAAATATTTTTAAAGTTACATGCAGCTTTTTAGAATACAAAAGAATGGCTCAACAAATCGAAGAATATTCCTTCATTTCTAAAACGAAAGCATGTCTGACAGAACCTGCGAAGGCCCCAGGTCTGGGCACCAATGCTGGCCGTGGCTGCCCATGACAATGGCCGCGTGACAGTCTTTAATTTAAATTAAGATTTCAAATTACCAAAATCTATTTTAAATTATCAAAAACAGTTTTAAATTAAGATTTCAAGTTTAAACAAATAAACTATAATGAATAAATATTACTAGGAGAAACCAGCAAAAGGCATGCAAATGCATCACCAAATTATCAGCTGAATATTTAATGTAATCAATAAATCACAATAAAAACCTTTTTAGTGTACAAGGAACACTATATTTAATGAGTCTTTTAGAAGTAATAAATACTGCAGTATATATCTGTGATATAAAATTAAGTCTGGGATCTGCTTCAAAATAGCAGAAGTGGAAAAGAAATTGGTAAGGTAGAGATGAAATGAGTTGTCCATAAATGTATATTTCTTGAAGCCAGGTAATAAGTATATAGAACTTAACTTTCTTTTTCTATTTGTACAGGTTTTAAAAGTTCTACAAAATGATGTTTAAGAAGCATAGAATAAATAGGACAAAGCAATCTAGCAAAATGTTAATATCTCTAGCTGATAGAATTATGGTTGTTTTCATAGTATTTTAATGTCTCATGATTTTAAAAATAAATAAAAAATTCTGTTTAAAAAAAAAACACTATATATGCTATGCCATTTGAATGTGTTATAGTCTACCTTAAATCTTCACTGATTAAATAAAATACAGTTGTAATATAAAAGTAAATCCATAAAACCTTTTAGTCACTGCATTTAAAAATGTTTTGATATATATAAATATTCATATTTGTACATATGCAAAAGTTTTATTTGCCTAAGCTTATAGATAAACTTCAATAAAAAATAACTCCCTTATGAAAATAAAAAAAACTGTTAGTATATAAAGTGAGTAAACAGTTAAAGTATTATTTTCCTTTGTTTTTAGTTTCTGAAATGTAGCCACTATGTTTCATATTTTGACAAAGATAAATGTTTCCCTTTCATAAATATATATTTATCCTGAATAGTTTAGATAGAATCTCTGATATCACATATTAAATTCTATGTTGGAAAAATGTTTGTGACTATATTTAAAGGCTACCAATTCTTATCTTTCTAATGTGTTCGTGTAGTTTTTCCAGGAATACAGGGAACAATAATCAATCAGTTTATTTTTCTGTGTAGAAGTAAAAATAAGAGCTGTAGAAAACACAAAATTATAAAAATATTATTAAATACACATGATTTTGATAGGTAGTCTATAATAAAGTAAAATAAGCTCCTGTTTTCTCAACTGCAAAATAATATGGCAGAATATATTAATAAGTATTTACTGGTAGACATGCCAACATGGGGATAGATGCGAAGACATTTAAACATGATCCTATAGTCTGGTGCATTGGAGAATGCCTGTAATCCCAGCACTTGGGAGGTTAATATAGGACAATTACAGTATCAAAGCCAGCCTCAGAAATTCAGTGAGGCTCCTATCAACTAAGCAAAATCCTGTTTCCAAATTAAAAAATAAAATGAGACTAGTAATATATCTAGAAATAGAATGCCCCTGGGTTTAATCCTAGGACATAAATAAATAAATAAATAAATAAATAAATAAATACAATTTAAAATCCCTTATACCTTATACAAGATTCTTTGAAGTAAGAAACACCCAAGATCTTATAAGACCAATATAGATTATATGAGGAAGAGATCATTAGAATGCATAAAAGATTCAGCAAATATTTAGGACACAGAATAAGGAAGAAAAACTAATGCAGCAATAAATAAGAAAAGATGTATTCTCAACTCATTAGTGACCCAAACAGTCCATTAAGCAGCAACCATTCATTTCTGCATTTAGTTGTCCCAGAGAAAGTGGGTTTCAATCTCGAAATGTTTAACTTTCCATGAGGCCAAATATGCATGTCATTGGCAATAGCTCAAGAGTCAATCAAAGCTAAAGATATAAGAATGGTCGTGCATCTTGCTTATTAATGAACACGTTCACATTCAATTGCTTTTTTTCTTTTTTCTTTTTTTGGTAGTGGTGATTAAAAAGCCAAGCTAGCTCAATGAACACCATGCTTTCCTTACACCAAGCCCAGGTATCTAAAAGATTCTGGTTGCACATATGTTGGGATGAATTCTTCCTTTTCTGTTATGTGAGTGTTCTTCAGTAGACAGTTATCTATTTATAATCTTCCCTAAGCTGGGGTATATCATAAAATCAAAAAATTCACTCATATAATAATCAAGGTTCTAAGTTCAACCACAGTACTGCATTCAGAAGAGAGTAACTGTCAGCAGCAGTGATAATATAACAACAATCATATACTAACCTATATTTATACCTTGTTACTAATTATCTCTATAACTGTATTAACCAGTGAGAAAAGTGAGTTAAAAAAAATGTAGAATAGGCCAAAATTTAAGCATTCATGATAGTTTACTTAATGATAAGTTATATTGAGAGGAAATAAACAGAAGATAAAGAAAAAAGGATATGAAAAGAAAGAAAAGAAGAGAAAGAAGGATAAAACAATAAGGATGTAAATGAAGAAAAAACAAATTAGCTACTTAGAAAGATCAAATTTGATTGGAGTCATAAAATTGGATAGAACTATAAAAATGCAATTAATGAGGAAAGGCTCGTGAAACAGATAATGCAACAATGATCATGAAAATATTTTATTTTCTCTTTGCTGAGGTATTTCAAATAGAAATGCTTCTTCCCAGGGTTTCAATCTTAGAATCTCCCTGTGATGTGATTGTTTGTGGCACATAATTGCCATACCATTTTTTCATTCTCAGCTCTGGTCCAAAGCTGGAATCTTAAGGCTGTCTGTATTATGAACCCTATGCCCTTCTTCCTTGCCAGCATGTATTGGGAAAGCATTGTCCATGTAAGAACAGAATTAACCATCAATGCATGTACATTTTTGTATGGAAGAGCGGGAGGTATAACTGCTGGTTAGGTCTCTCACTGGGAACCCTGTGGACCAATCCATATCGTGCTTTCCTCTCATTCACAGAGCCTTAGTCCATGTGCTGGGGGAAGGTGTGTGGCAGTGCCCAGTCATGCCAGCAGATCTTGCAGGCACTTCTGGGCATGGGGGAGGCACCTGGGCCCATAGTAGAATGTCAACAGTAGCAGCTGCCCACCAACCCAGTCTTTCTACTTGTTGGCCTTGCTCTATGTCACAGAGTTCATACAACAAATTTCAAATGAAAGCATTCTTTCCTCTTTCTACTCTGCTGACCTGTGGACGTGCAGCTCTGGTTCCCACTGCTGGCCAGAGCTTCCCCTTCATCTGTGCTGTGATCTCATTCCTCTGCTCGGGATGACTCATGGCACCCACCAAAACAGTGAAAAGTAAAGCATAAGTGGCCACTGGGTCTTGGATATACCAAGAGAAAGCAAACCAAGAAGAAGACAGACGATTAAAAAATAAAGATAAAAAAAAAGGATAACAGAAGGGGATTTCTAATCTGCTCAGAAAGTCCAAACAAAGAGATTTTGTAAACTAGTGCTACTTCTCCACTTTTACTAAAACCACTGGTAAGTGCTGGACTCTCTCCAGAGTGGGCTGACTGCAGAATCTGAATGTGTGCTCTGATTGTGAATTTGTTAGAGAGTGGAGTCTGGTTTTCTTAGACTCAATGAGAAACTTTCTTTCAGCTTCCCTTCCCTAGCCAAGTCACTGCATGTCAGGTGCTTCCACAGTATTTTCCTTTTATTAATTCTCTTTCTGTTATAAAAAGCAATATTTTTTTTATTTTCACCTGGTTGCTAACTCTCTGAATTGCTTTCTGGCTCTTTTCCATGGCCTTCCTAACTCATCATGTCACCAGTAAACTGTCCTTATGAGTAAACTTTACAGAGCAATCAATATACACTGAGTTCCTCTAGTCTATCACATATTTCTTCTTCCTTTTACTTCTCTGGATGTATAACTCTCAAAGAATCCAAAGCCAAAGGCTCCAGTAGTTTTATACTGCTTTCATAAGCAAGACACTATACTTAACATTTTGGTTTCAAGCAATAAGACTATTCAGAGTTGATTTCACATGGAGCACTCTTAAGCCCTGGATAATTCTAGATGACATGTACAACTTTTAGATCAAGAGTTTGAGAATTACAGATTTAGTCAGGTTCATTTTGCATATTTTGTATTATGAGCGTTAATCAAAAGAGAAACTATCAAAGTCTGATGTTATTATACCATCTGGGCAAGAAATAAAGCAGAATATTTTACGAAGTTTACTGTAATATGTCCTCCCTCTATTAGCATTAAAGGTAGTGGAAGTAAACTAATAAGTCAAACAGTAACCAAAGAGAAGTAACTACTAAATGAGGAGAATAATACAGACGACAATGGAAAGCAGTGCTAAAGAAAAGAGAAGAGAGACGGAGACCAAGGCAGAATAGCAATTAATAAATAGACGTTTACAGATCAAGGAAAACAAACCCTAAACAATACTCTCTGAATTAGCAACTTGAAGATAGCATTAGTGATATTGATGTTATGTTAGTCATTGGTGAGTTATGAGGTCACTGATATGGCTAGTGACATTTCAGTTAAAATTTATTTACTGACATTTTTAGTAAGTAAATTCATTGCAAAGAGAAAACTAAACCATTAGGTGGCAAAGGAAAGGAATTACTTCTTTTCCTTCTTTCTTTTTTAATTTTTTTGGTGGTACTGGGGTTCCTGGAAACCCTTCTACCTCCAGGCTACACTCCCAGACCTATTTTTATATATGTTTATTTGGAAATAGGGTCTCTTAAGCCAGCGAGGCTGGCTTTAAACCTGTGTGATCCTCCTGTCTCTGCCTCCCAAGAGCAGGGATTACAAGTGTGCACCACCATGCCCAGCTGAAAGGAATTTCTAAAACTAAACATTATGATAATTTTTAAAATTTAGGGCAGAAAAGGCTGATATCTATAGTAGAGAATAGTTAAATATTTGAAAATTCAGGAATAATATTTTAAATATTAAAAATATTTAAAAATTCAGACAAATTAGAAGAGAAAGATGAAAAGAATAGCATTAAGTAGAAAAGAAACATTTTTCTCCATCAAATCTAGAAATAAGGAAGAAAGAATGGGCATTAGCAAAGCAGTACTTGTCAGCTTAATGGCAAAAAAAAAAATTGAAGGAAGAATTTCTCATATAGTGGCTTCTATTTATTTCATAAGTGCAAGACCAAGTTTTCTGCTGTAAGTTAAAGAGGAATGATTGACATGATGAACATATACAAAATTATCAATGCCAATCCTAATGCTGCATATGGGAAAAGGGGAATGAGTGTTGTAGGAGCTAGGGAGATGCTCACCAACTGCCGTTTGCATGTATTTCTATTTCATTCTGAATTTCACTTATGATGTATGACTACAATTCACCAATATGAGAAAAAGAAGAATTTGACTTGAAGAGTAAAAGGAAGTTGGAAGAGATGCTGAAGAATATAAAGGGATCAGTGGCCCTGTAGCCAGCTCATTGGAGATTGTTGACTATAATTTACATTAGTTCTATTTTTTCCAGATTGTTTGATTTTTCTCCATCTTCATTTTCTGTTCTAAATTTTCTAGCAAAAATAAAGAAGATAATGTCATTAGTACAGGGTTAGGTTTTGAGGGGAGGAGTGCTATAAACAATCCAAGATAAATAAATTTAGTACAGGAAGAAGTGGCTATAACAATAAACCAGGGGGGATTATGTAGACAAAAGCAAATAATGGTTGAACTTGTGGATTTTATGGGACCAAACAGTATAATAAGGCCAACTAAATTTATACATATGAAGAAAAATAATTGAATATCTGAATTACTGATCCAAAAGTTACTGCACTTTGGTTACGAGAAAGATTATGGTATAGCTACAGAACTATATGACTGAGAGGTCCCTAGAAATGAAGACTTCAAGAAGCTTACTGCCCAGGACAATAGATTATTCTTCCATAAGGACACTGAGTTCACTAAAAATAGTGAAAGTGGCTGTCTTCAAGTGAAAGGCTATGAGTCAGTTGCCAAAATTAGCAGTGTCTGAGTAATTGTGATCAGGAAGTGAGTAGGCAATAGCACAAGAAGGGAAAGAATGATATATCTAGAGAAATTAACTTAAAAACTCAGTGTTTTTTTTCCTGGGGCCTAAAGAAGTCATGAAAGAGAAATAGTAACGGGAAAGATGACCATTTGAGGTATTCAGCTATATTCCAGTTTGTCTGTTTCTGTGTACATGCAAAATTGTACTTTATACCTCCCTTGAAGTTGAGCACAATGCTATGATTAACTTTGGTCAAGAAACATTAGCAGAACATTATACTTTTACTTCTGGAAGAAACTTTTAAGAGAACCTCTGAAATTTACCGTGTGCCCTCCTTTCTGTCCTAGAAGTGAGAGCACATCACAAGGTGGGGCTCCCTTAGCTTGGGCTCTTAGTGAACATGTGTTAGACCCTGAGCTGAGCTCTGACCTTTATCTAGTGAGCATGGACAACAATCTCTATGGGCATAAATTAATGTTTTATTAATCTAATAATATAACGGGGTAAGTTAGCATTCTGCCTAGATTCTGTCTAATCTAGGCAGCCAAAAATGTTTGGAACCAGACTCTTTAAGTAGAGTGTGAGAGATAGAACACCAGCATTAACAGGGGTCCAGAGTGAGCAATTTTTATAAGAGAGGTCAAATCCAACAGGAAGAAATCAAGGAAGAGACTGGGAATGAAGAAAGTCTATTAATGATGAAACAGTATAAGAATCCACAGAGCTTAACAAATGACTTAGAAGAAAGAGAAAGAGTGGTTAGGAGAGTCAGAGCAAAGTCTACACAGCTGACGCATTCTGAAATTCTAAAAAATGTGAAGAAAGTTAAATAGACCTGTGAGCCTTAAAATTTTTACAAAGTTTATTAATAACAATTTTTGAAGCATATTCTGTAATCTCTCACAGCTTTCTACTAAATGCTTGAGCATGGATCTTATGAACAGGATTGGGTATAAACCTCTATTCTTTATTTCCATTCATTTAATTTGTACTTCACTAAGTAGAAAAAAATTTAAATCTTGTCATTGGATGACTCTAACTTTAAATTCCAATGAGAAATCAGACGTTAATTTATTGTTAATTATTTCTATGAGAAGTGGGGTGAGTAAAGAGAGAAAAAGAGATGTTCCTCTTTGTTTTCTTATCCATTTCATAGATTTAGCTAGTATTTCAATAAGGAAACAAAATTGCAATGACTTCTAACACTTACTGAGTGCTTTTAATACATCTTGCACTATTTCAAGCATGTCACAGATTTTATGCTGTTTAATCCTTGCAATAAAACACATGCTTCATCAATGCCCTGTAATGGGTGAGTCAGATGAGGCTCAGAAAACTTAAGCAAGTTTCCCAAGATCATTATATCTGTTAAAGAGTAGAAGAGGGATGCAGACACCTGGCTAACTCCAAAGTCATTCTACAGGTTACAATTTTAAAGCTTTTTAAACACCAAAATATATGGTTATCTTTCAGAATAAAAATGTATTAAAGAATAATTAACCGAAGAATAAAGTTCAGTGTAAAAAGCAAATATACATGTATTAAATCTTAACTAAATTTTCTAAGTAAAATTGACTTTTTTAATTTCTCTTTTTTTGGAAACAGGGTCTCACTAAGTTGCTGAAAGCCTCACTAAGTAGCTGAGGCTGGCCTCAAACCTATGTGATCCTCCTGTCTTAGCCTCCCAAGCCCGAGGATTACAAGCGTGCGCCACCACTCCCAGCTAAGTAAATTTCACTTTTAAATATGAGGCATTTGTCCTTGGAAACATACTAGATCTTTGTTTATTTAAATACCTGCTTTATACTCATATACTTTTATTCTTTTAAAACTGACTTTAGTGTATATGTAAGCTAAAATATAATCATAGACATATATATGTCTATATATTTATATGCCTATTAATATATATTGTCTATAAACATATAGGACATATATTTATAGACATAATTAAGCATATATAAGTATATACTTTCTGCATATTTAAAACATTAAAACATATATCTGTGTGTGCATATGTGTATATAGTTTTAATATTATTGCACCAATGTCTAAAAAATTATGGTCATTTGTTTCTAAAGTATATCATGATTTGTATGGAGACATTATAAAGGCATATCAAAAGCATTACATTATTATTTATATGCACATTATTCAATTTAATTAGCCAATTAAACCTCAGCTGTTTTGACAAACCTTAACATAAATAATTTATGTAAAAATGTATGAAAATGAGTCTACTACAATAGCACATATATAAAGATAAAATATTCATTTAGGGTGGTAGAATGACCTGAAAATACTGGCTAGAAACAAGACTCATCATAATTCAAAGACTCCTTCACACAAAGACAGATTGATTTGAAAACAGAAGGACACTGGGTGTTTTGTTACTATGGCTATTCCTGGAAGTTGTCCAGGGATTACAACTGCACAACCTTACAAACAGCATAGAAATTGACTGTTTTAACAAAGGGTCTCAGCAGGGTAATGAGTACTGCACATTAATTCTTACTGTGCATTGATGAGCTCTCTTTGAACTTTGCCAAGGTTTAAACAATGGTGACAGGTCTCTGGCACTTTCAGAATATGTGGATCCTGACCGATGCTGTACAGATGAGGTTTGTGTGCATGTCTATTTGTTTGGTTTTATTTTAGGAAACTACATATTAATCATTTAGACTGGTTCTTAGTTTTAATTGAATCTGGGGATTAAGAAAGTTTGTGAGATTTTAGTAATCCGTCTTTACCATGATTATTAGCTAAAGAATATACACTTATATCCCAAAATAAAAACAACTTTTGCAGACATTTTTCCTAATTTTGGTACTGTGCACTGAATCCAGGGACACTGGACACTGAACTATACCCTGAGACTTTTTAATTTGAAGTAGAGTTTTCCTAAGTTACCATACACTGGCTTCAAACCTGTGATCTTCCTTTTTTAGCCTTCCAAATACTAGAACTGCAGGCCTACCCCACCCATCCTCATTAGTATAAACTTTTTAATGTTTTCAGGAAGGAGAAATATGTACAGAATGAATCATTTTATATTCTTAATATTTTATCATGACCTGCAAAAATGTCAGTCTCATATTTCAACCAAAAATTACTATTTACATAACTAATACACCTAAACTTTTCCCTTAAATTTTCTTATTAACTATTAACTTCAAATTTTATATTTATGCTATACACAGTTGTACGTTCCTGTAATCCCAATACTTGGGAGACTGAGACAGGGTTGCAGATTCAAAGTCAGTCTCGGCAATTTAGTAAGACCCTGTTTCAAAATAAAAAATAAAAGAGTTGGAATGTACCTCAAAGGTAGAAACCTGCTGGGTTCAAATCCTAGTACAAAGAAAAATGATGTATAGCTCAAATTTTACTTATATTTGTAATGAAGATCCAAGACTAAGTGATCATTATACTGTATGTATATGTGAATATACACATATGCATGTATATGATTCTTCCCATAGAAGCAGGTCTGTGATATAAAAAAGAATGATAATAAATAAGTATAGCAAATGGATGTGTTAAATATATTTAAATTATGTTCAATAAAGCCAATAAATATGTTATAAGTAAGTCACTTGTGAAGTCAAATAAGAATTAATTGGTACCAAGATAATAGCAGATGTAGTAAGAGGTTGACCAGTTTAAGCTTTTTGAGGCCATATTATTGTTTTGGATAAAGATAAAATATTAGCTAATCAATACCTCCTGAGGTTTGTTTCTTAGAATTTGCATAAAAGTCACTAAAATAATAAAATTTTTAACCTCTAACGGAGAAAAAGAATAATGAGTCAAAAGAAGATTCTTCAATCAAAAGAAAAAGAAAATGGAAAAGAAAAAAGAAAGCAGTAACCTCATTTTACTAAATACTGAACTTTCATACTGTATTTAAACAGGGTAGGACTGTTCTTACATCCTCATCAAAGGACACATAATATCCTCTTGGTGAGAGGTATACAATCCATTTTGCTGCAAAGTGAATTTCTTTGAGTGTATATTTACAGCACTCTCTGTTTCTGTAACATTCATAACCATACTGCTCAAAATTATTTTGCTCCAGTATTTATCTTAACAGCAATGTGTAAAGATCTATGTATTATCACATATGCTACAGAGTTAAGTTATACTTTATTATTTATTTATTTATTTATGTATTTTCTGTACTGGGGGTGGAACTCAGGGGAATTCTACCTTCAAGCTACACCCTTAACTCTATTTTTTCTTTTTTCTTTTTTTTTTTGAAATAGGTTCTCACTGACTTGTGAAGGACCTCGCTAAGTAGCTAAGGCTGTCTGTGAACTGTGATCCTCTGGTCTCAGCCTCCTGAATGCTTAGATTACAAGTGCACACCACCATGCTCAGCTTAAGTTATACTTTAGATTAAATAGATTTAGTAGATGTTTACAGAACATTTTACCCAACGACAACTGAATACACTTATTTTTTTCAGATGCTCATGGAAATTCTCCAAATAGATTATATATTAGATCAGAAAGTGAACATAAAATAATTGAAATAATTCCTTATATTTTATCAGGTCATAATGAAATAAAATTAGAAAACTATAGCAAGAAGTATTTCAAAAATTATGCAAAAAGAAAAATGAAAAATATACTTTTGAATAATTACTGGGTCACCAAAGAAACCAGAGACTTTAAAAATTCTTAGAATCAAATGAGAGTAGAGACACAACATACAAGAATCTGTGGTACACAGTAAAAGCAGTTCTAGGAGGAAAGTTTATAGTTATGAGTGCCTACATAAAAAGATCAGAATGATCTCAAATAAGTAACTAATGAGGCACCTCAAGATCTAAGAAAACATACAAACAAATCAATCCCAAAACCAGTAGAAGAAATAACTGAGATCACAGCTAAAAGTAATGAAATATAGAATAAAATAAAATAAATGGCAAAGGACCACTGAAAGAAATAGCTGATTCTTTGGAGAAAAAAAAAAAAACAATTAAATTGGTAAGCTGTTAGCCAGACTGGAGGTAAAAATGATGCCAGACTCAAATAAAATCCATAGGATTACTAGAGACTACTTTTAAAATATATATCCCAAAAGTTGGAAAATCTAAAAGAAATAAATGAATTTCTAGATATAATCTACCAAAATTGATCCAAGAGGATATAAGAAACCTAGACAAATCAATAATAAGCAATTAATTTGAAATATTACTAGAAAGTCTTCCACCAAAATAATTTCCAGAACCAGAAATATTCCATGCTGAATTCTAAGACTTTTAAAGAAGAATTGATGCCAATGTTCAACAAATAATTCCATAATTTAGAAAGGGAAGAAATTCTTCTAAATCCATTCTATGTAGCTGGTATTACCCTAATTCCAAAATCAATAAATACATAATGGAACGAAAACTATAAGCCAATGTTCTTGATGCACAGAAATAGAAAAATGCTATTTAATAAAACACTTGGAAACCTAATTCAACAATACTAATTGAAGAGATTATAGTATGTAAAAGTTGGCTTTATTCTAGGGATGCAAGGATGGTTCAAAATATGCAAACCAGTAAATGTAATACAGCATGTAAATAGAATCAAAACTATAATCACATTATCATCTTAATAGTTGCACAACCAATGTCAAAATTTAATACTCTTTCATGATAAGCCCACCAAAGAAAATAGGCACATAAGGAACTTACTTCAGTATAATAATGGTAAAGGTTATATATGACAAATTTAGCAAAATAGCAAAATGTAAAATAACATACAAAAATTAATAGCTTTTCTACATACCAATAATGAACCCACTGAGACAAAAAACAGAAAAAAATATAAAACGCAGGAAGATATAAAGACTTCTCATGTTCATGGATATGCAGAATTAATATTGTTTAAATGGGTATATTGCCCCCAGGTAATTTACAGATTCAGTGCAGAGAACTAGAAAAAAAAATCTAAATTCAAAAGGAAGAACAAAAACCTAAAATAACTGGAGCAATCCTGAGCAAAAAGAGCAATGCAGAGGCATCACGGTGCCTGATTTAAATGATGTTACAGACTATACTACCCAAAACAGCACGTTACTGGCATAAAAGCAGACATATAGACCAGTAGAATTATATAATAAAAAACAAAAAGAACCATAGAACTACACTGATCTCATTATTGATAAAGCTGTCAAAAACATATGGTACGGAAAAGACAAATGGTGCCAGCAAAAAACTGAATATCCATTTGTAAAATAATGAAATTAGATCCCTATCTCTTATCCTATACAAAGTCAACTCAGAAAGGATCAAAACCCCAGATACAAGAGCAGCGATTTTGCAAATATTAGAAGAAAACAGAGAGAAAACACTTCAACATATTGGCACAGGCAATGACTTCCTGAATAAGACAACACATATAGCTTAAGAAATAATATCAATAATCAATAAATAGAACAGCATGCCATTAAAAACTTCTTCATAGGAAAGAAAACTATTTTCAAAATAAACAGACAACCTATTGAACTAAAAAAAATAATTTACAGCAACATTTTTTTTACAAAGGTTAATATTCAGAATAAAGAACGAAAAAATTCAATACCAAACAAGCCAAATGACCCATTCAGTAAATGAGCTGATAAACACATTTATCAGAAGAAGCACAAATGGCCAAAAATTACATGAAAGAATGATCAACATCATTAGCTATTAAGGAAATGCAGATCAAAACCCTTTCAAGAGTCCATCTCAATTTAGAATGAAAATCATTAAGGATACAAGTAACAATAAATGCTGGCAAGGATATAGGATAAAAGAAATTCATATAGCACTGATGATAATGTAAATTAGTACAGCCACTGTAGAAACTAGTATAGTTTCCTCAATAAGCTAAAAATTGAACCTTCGTGTGACCCAGCTATACATTTTTCAGTATTTATCTAACAGAATAAACATCCGCATATTTTAGAAATACATGCCTGCCCATGTTTATCACAGTACAGTTCTCAATAACCATGTTACCAAATAAGTCTAGGTGTTCATAACTAATATGTTATGGATAAAAGAAATGTGATACACAGATGCACAATAGAGTTTTATACAGTCATACCGAAGAATGAATTTATATCAATAGCAGGAAAACTGATGGACCTAGAAAGTGTCATATAAAGCAAAACAAGCCAGATTTAAAAATACAAGTATCCTATGTTCATTTTCATACATGAAAGCTAGAAGAAGAAAAAATTTGGACACTATGGAAGCATAAAGGAGACAAATAGGGTAGAATAAGAAGACACAAAGGAGAGGGAACAGGAAGAGTGGAAAAAATACTGGGGAGTGAAAGTAATCAAATCATACTATATGCATGTATGAATATGCCACAAGGGAACACATTTAATTAATATGTACCAATACATATATATTTTTAAAAAGTGGGATAGGAAGAAAAAGAGAAATAGGAGGAACTCTAGACAAAGAAAGAGAAACCATAGAGTAAATAAGGAGACCTAACTGAAAGGGATAAGAGGGAGGAAGAGGGAATTCCCTAATGTACATGTACATTCTCAAACATATCAGTCAATCACTGAGCCAAACATGAGAAGGAGGGAGGGAGGAGGACACGGGGTGGGAATTGGTAAGGGCTAAATGAGTAATGTGTGCATGTATGCCTCCACCATCTTGTACTCCACTAAGATGTATGAATACAGTGCACCAATAAAAAAATTTGAAAAGGTAGGATAGAGGGACAGTCATTCTTTCTCCACTATGATCTCTATTCAAGGGAAAATAAATATTTCCCTGGCGTCCTGAAAAACAATAAAATTAAAAACAATAATAAAATAATATTAACAGCTAAGAAAAAACAAAAACAGTTTTAATTTTTAAAATATGACAGCCCATTCAAATTTAATAGAACATCTTTGATATATTTCTGTTTTGTATAAGCAGAAATGTGATGGTTCACCTAACAAATGTTCAGGAGAAAAATTAGGTACATTTATATAGAATAAAAACATATGTAGAAAAAATATGTAGATTTTTATTCCTATTCAAAGATGCTATGATTCTCAATGTCCTGCATTAGTCCTTAGAAGGAAAAAATATAATAGATTTGTTTACCCAAGACTTGATTTTTTCACTTGTCCACTGATTTGCTAATTGTCTTCTAATTGCACCCATTAGCTAAAATTAGAGTGGATCAGAAAGCTCTGGTCCCTGTTATACTCACATTGAAAATTAATAGTCCTTTTAAAAAAATGGACAGTTGTGTTTAGCTAGTTCAATAACCCTTAATATATACTAAATATTGGTGGCCAGTGTAACTATGGTCCAGACCCATAATCAAGAGACTTCCAGTACAGAGTCATTTTTATGAATGGTTCTACTAAAGTTGTTACCTATTTAAACATGCTTAACTGAACCTTTTCCTGAGTTCATAAAGCTCAGCTCATAAATCAGCTTATTATGTCTTCAAAAACTCTTTCAAACTATTTAAATGCTATGTGAAAATGAACATAAAACCTCTTTTGTCAAAGTCATTTATAAAATAAAAAATCCTAGATTTATAAAAATATACCTATGAGTCTTAAAAATGAAAGCAAAACTTCAGAGAATAAAATACCATAAATATTCAATATAAAAATCACTTATACATGCTCTGTTAATATTGGATTCTGATGTCATAAACGACATTGAGTACCAAACACTGCCAATTCAGGTTCAGGTGAAGAAAAATTTTTGGATTTTCTAATAATCTTATATAATACCCAAAAGCACTTTATTTTGTTTCTGACTGATATTTCTTTTTAAATTTAAAAATAATATTTTTAGATTGCAAACCCAGGTCAAAAATGGAAGAAACAAGCAATATTCTAAGCTTATCTGATACCTTAATGCTTTATAAGAATTTATATAATCAAAGAAGAGAAAGTTGATATTAGAATTATGAAACTCCCCAAAGAAGTATTATTTATTTATTTACTTACTTACTTACTTACTTACTTACTTATTTTTGTTTCCTGGAAATGGAACCCAGGGACATTCTACCTCCAAGCTACACCCCTAGTACTATTTTTTATTTGTTATTTTGAAACAGGGTCCCACTGAGTTTGCAAAGGGCCTAAGTAGCTGAGGCTGGCCATGAACTGTGACCCTCCTTTCTCAGCCTCCCAAATGCTGGGATTACAAGTGTGCACCACCATGCCCAGCTTATTTTCTTCTTTTGAATGAATCTGTGATGGTATCAGAGTTATGGTTTAAGGTAATACAAACAATGTAAAGTTTTTACAAACCCATAAAACTTCATTTTGTGTTCTTTAATTTTAAATTTATTGTCACATAAACAAGTAAATTAATTTATAGTTGAATAAGTCCCGCAGATAATCCTTCTGATTACCAGTGATCTGAATCTGAACTAGTAATTATCTATATAAAAGATAATGAGTGTCAACTACATAAATTCTGTTTTTTCCATCCAGACTAATTAGGCCAAATTCACTAATAAAAATACTTGTACATAGAAACACACTTCAAATAAAATTTCTTAAGCATAATATTCCAGCTATTATTGTCCAATTACTTAATCAGATAAATATCATCATAGTTAAATATGCAAATATAAACAAATTCCAGTTCAATGGCTATATCATTCAAAGGAATCAAGAAACCATAAAATGTAATTATAAATGATATGTAAACAAGAGCACAAAACAATAGTGTTTACTATTAGTGTAATTCATACTACCAAACCGATACATTTTCCATACATTGTTCTCAGTTGATTAAAAGAGGTTAACTCTTATTTGAGAAAAAGAGATGTAGAACTTTTATAACTTTTTGCTTTCTTGGGTGATATAAGGGATCTAGTTAGGAAGGGAGGGGCAAAGTATTTAAAGAAAGCTGTTGTAAAGGTAGTTACATTCTAGAGAATGAAGGAGACAGAGTGAGTCCAAGAAAGCCCGTTTCCCCAGAATGAGAAATGGCTTGAGACAATGGAGCTATGTTCCAGAGAGGGTTCTGAAGCAATCCATTTCTGGGCATGAAAAACGGCAGGTTGAAAACCCTTCCCCCAATGTGTAGGCATTAGGATAGGTCACTGTCTCTTTTCACATCGGCACCTTAGTACTCTGCCTGCACCTTAGTGAGTCTGTGTCATCGCTGCCCCTACCCAGGGGTCTGGGTGGGGGCTCTGAGTGAGGCCTTGCAAGTGGTTTAGCCTTCTCATATCCCTGGGCTTTTGTAGCCTCAGCTACTTTTATTGAGATGGGCCTGTTTAACCTCTTTGCTTAGGTGTCTCAGGTTTTGTCCCATTTTATTCCACCTGCCCCTCTTTCTAACTATCTAAAATAGTTAGAAAGCTGCAGGCCATGAAATCTTTCAGAAAATTGGGCCAGAAAGTCTATCTTCTATAGATTCTGTGAGCTAGGCAGGTGCATAGATGTGTCAAGGGTTTTCTGCCAGATTGGAGGCTGTTGGGACTGAACATGTTTCAAGAGGCCACGCTGATTTAGAGATTTTTCTTCACGGTCAGTGTGTGGACTGTGGAGAGAAGTTGGTAATTTGGGCTGAATCTCACTTGATGTTTGTTGGCCTGGAGCTGGGAGGAAACAATTTCCATTAGTAAGTTTGGGAGACCAGGGCCAAAGGAAACAGGAGGCGTAATGAGACAAAAGAGGCCAATGAAAGGCAAAATTGGAATGTCTGGTTGATAGATTTGGCCAGAAATAAACTGAAATCTAGTTCTTGAGGAAGGAGACAGAATTAGGAACATATGGGAAGTTTACTTATCTCTGTTTCCTTTCTAAAAGGGAACCTTAAATCTTCTATGGGTTTGGAGCTTCATGAAAGGGTGATCTGCTTCTGAAGTTCAGGATAAGCAGGGTTTAACTCCTGCATGATGGAACCAGTTAAAGATTCTAAGCACATTTATTGTTGTTAAGTGACTTGAGATATAAATTAAGGTACCTTATCATTCTAGAGAAAGTAGGCAATCTAAATCAGGAAATAATTTCCTTAGGGAGGGCCTTTGATACCTCCTGTGTACATTCTGTCTTGGTGGAAAGTCTTCTACCCAGCCCCTGAAAGTATCAATAAAAACCAAAGGGAATTTATAACCTTTGGAAGAGTATAACTGTGGGAAATTTTATTGTCAATCTTCTCCTAAATAAGAACCCCTAAGTAGTATGAGATGAACCAGAGGAGGAGGCTTGGTACTCTAGAGGCTGTTTTAAGCACTAAGATGGCATGTCTGAAAAATATTTTTTATGGGTTCAGAGAGTCCTTTACCCGAGAGAGTCTTCTATTTGTGGCTGGGGAGAGAAGGCCATTGATGAAATAAGTATATATCTTCTTAAGATAGAACTAGAGAATTTAGGCATAACTAAAAATTGTTGGAAGAACAGAAAATTTTCCCCATGAACAGTACAAGGAAGGTATAAATCACATTTTCTTGGTCTTCCACTTCTCTACATTGCCTAGCAGGTTATAGAAAGGGGAAAAAAAATCAGAATGGAAATTTAGGACAGAGTGGACAGGTCCTGAATATAAAAGAAATTAGGGTCCTACATGTCACATCCAAGGTTGTCCCAGGTCCCATCTCTTTAATGGTGATTTCTTTTTTTTGGTGGTACTTGTACTTTTTTTATTTGGAAACAGGGTCTCTTCAGCCAGAAAGGCTGGCTTCCAACCTGCACAATCTCCTGTCTCTGCCTCCCAAGCGTGGTGTTTACAAGCTTACAAGTGTGCACTACCACGTCCGGCTTTTGATGGTGATTTCTGATGTGGGCACCAACTGGAGCAAAGGGCACTCTTAGTCCAGAGCCAGCAATGGGTAGGAGTCTGAACCATAGTCTCTTTGATCCACAGAGCAGACTCTCCTCTAGCAAATTGGCCTTTGTACAGAGGACAGGGTGCTAACAACCCCTTTGTCTTTATTCCCTCTGAACATTTGCTTTACCAGTGTCCAGTCTTCCCACAGTGACAGCTTCCTTGAAGTAGGATCTTCCAAGAAGACAACCTTGAGTTTACTGTTGGACCTTTAGAGAAGACAATTGTTGTTCCTGCTTTTTCTCCTTTGTTATCCATTTTTTCTTTATCCTCGTATTGGTGATAAAAAATTAAGGAGGCTGTTTTAATCTCTGGGGCACACTGGGTGATGAACAAATTATTTGAAACTAATGTCCCTTCAGGCAAATCAGACTTCAGTGTAGTAGATTTAATAAGAACCTAGATCTATGGTAGCCAGGCTATTATAATATACAGGCTGCTATTTTTCTTCTAGGCATTAACCAAAAGCCACTAAAGAGATAAAAGTGGGATTGGGCAGAATCCCAGGGAAGGTTGTTAGTTACAATGATAAACCCAGATCTGACAGTTCAGCTGTGCAAATCCATACAACACCATGATTCAACAAGTTCCTTGGCTTGATTTTTTTTTTTTTTTTTTTTTGCTAACAGAGCTCCCTCAGTCCAAACAACATGGACAAAGACTTCACTGAAATCTGCAATAATTTAAACACCAGGAAAGACAACAGAAAGAAACATAGTGGAAGAGAAGGACAAAAAAAAATAGATTGATCAACAAAACACCAATAAATAAAACCAAGATAAGAAACTCAATGCCAACAGTTTTACAAACATAACCCAAAGGATGTTTGCATAACCAGACTGCATCCTAGAAGACTGGAGAGTCTCTTTGCTGGAACCTTCCCTAATACTTCCACAGGGTGGCTCTCAAGGAGGTCACAAAAAGAGATTATACTGACAGAACCAGAGTTATTAACTAGTTATTCCTCTCCTTCAGATTATAGATGCCTTCACTTGGGTCTCAAAGGTATCTCAGAGGAATTTTTGGGTAGTTAGATCAAGGAGTAGGTAGGCCAAAATGAGACAGAAACAACACCGACTCCTTAAGGTGCACATGGTACTAAGGTGCTAGGCTGAAAAGAGACAGTGACCCTTCCTAATGCACATGTTCTAGAGGGATGGGTTTCCAGGCTGAATAAAACTCACCACATGGGAGGCCCCATGCCATTGTCCACTTCTGGAAGCTGACTACCTCAAGCCTTTGTCTGGAATGTAATCTCTATCAAGGCCTTGTGTAAATTGTATCCCCACTTCCCTTAAAAAGAAATTATCTTCTCCTATTCCTGCTTTCTGTTTGAAATTGTTCTCTCAATATGAAAGAACTGAAAAAGAAAGATTGTCACCCAGTAACAGAAAATAATTACTGTCCTGTAACATATTATGATTCCATGCCTTAAATATTTCTCCTCCATGAAAGTATCTCATTTGGACATTGGACACCAGCAGTGCTCAATTGCTGGTGCTCAGTCTGGGCTACTCCCAAATAGCACCTAAAGGTCTCCCTAGTTCTGAGTCTACTACGGTCTGATACCGTGTTTCAGCTCTTTTTTCTCTTTCTACCAAGAGGGAGTTTTCTGAGGTGGAGAGCTGGAAATGTAAACCAGCCTGGGAGCCAAGCAGATAATTCAGCTGGTTATTGTGTAAGGACAGCTTCTGCAACTTAGCAAGACTCAGCAACCAAGAAGTCCCTGTTTCAAAACAAAAAGAAGGAAGGAAGGAAGGAAGGAAGGAAGGAAGGAAGGAAGGAAAGAAGGAAGGGAGAATGGAAGAAAGAAAGAAAGAGAGAAAGAAAGAAAGAAGGAAGGAAAGAAAAAGAAAAAAGAAAGGAAAAGATAGATGAGGGTATAGCTTAAAGGTAGCCTGGTGTTTCCATTTTCAGAAGCAATCTATAAAACTTAGGGATAAATTTAGTAAATCAAAATAAATGAGTGCTTTGAAATGCTTTCAGCTTCTTAAGATCTACAAGAACTTATTTGGGTCTGTGGATTGTAGGAAAACAATGTGAAACTCGAATTGTCTTTGGGTCGAGGTTGCTGGGAATTCAGGTTCTGAATACTGTGTAATTGTATATTTAAAGTTTTTCAATGCTTTCATTGGGAAATCGTCAAAAATCCATAAAGCATGTTTTTTTTTTTTTTTTGGTTGGGAAAAAGTTTTGTGGATAAAGCTTATAAAAAGAATTTTGCACATGAGATAAACATTTGTGCCAGGCACAATGATGGCACACACTTGTAATCCCAGCACATGGGAAGCTGACACAGGAGGATTGCACAGGTCCAAAGCCAGCCTGAGCTACTTAGTGAGGCACTCAGCAATTTAGTGAGATCCTGTTTCCAAAAAAAATATAAAATAGGTCTGGGAGTATAGCCCGGAGGTAGAAAAGCCCCTGGGTTCCATCCCCAGTAACACACACACACACACACACACACACACACACACACACACACACACAAATTGGTGATAATTAACACAAATTCATGTGTTTTCCAAACATCTAATGTCATATTAATGTAACTGATTTCTTAAGATATTAGTTAGCTCTTGGTACATTTTTTAAGAGTAGCCTAAAAAGCTGAGGTTTATTTCTTAAGATTTCAGCTGTCTTTATTAAATGTTAGTTGTGAGCCTCTTTTAATTCTCTATAAAGCCTTCACTTCCATAGCAGGGCCCCTTGCATCTTGAATTTTTTAGGGATTTCAGAACAAGAATTCTCCAAGTTCTTGGTGATTGCATATAGTGCTTAGAACAGCAACTCTTCAGGTGAAAGCCTGATCTCTCAATGTAGGAATGTTTCGCTTACCAGGTCATATGATGGAGAGGACAGAAAGAATGCCTCTTCCCTGCTTGGCATATTCTCTGTCTTTTAATCTACATTCTATTCCAATGGAAGGAAATTAGGCTGAGAGGGGTAACACATCCTCACACTTGCTTCTGTCTTCTCTAGTCCCTTAAAGAGAAAAAAACCTCCAGGTTTGGGTATCACAGGAAGAAAATAGAGTAAGAATTTTTTCTCTAGATTCATAGGATGAATCTTAAGGAAAGGTAGGTGAAATAGAGTTTAAATCTCCAGGTCCTCTGGACCTGATTCAAGAAATGCCTTTTAATCTTTGGGTGTCATCCAATGAAAGCAAATAGTGCTAAGAGGGATACATGGTTACATTCTCCTACACACTATCTTCTTTTCCAGATGGGTAACTAAATGTCTATACCTCGAGACTTGCCACTCAACTGCCTCTTAGAAAATTAGGCTAAATTTTACTGCTCTTACGAAACTCTTAAGAAAGAGACTGATCATTGTAAAGTAACTTGGCCCCAACATTGGCTGGGAGATAAAGAAGCCTGACCTAAGTTAAATCAATGTCAGAAAAATGGCTTCATAACTCAGGGTCAGTCCTGACCTTTGCAAATCTATAAAGTAAGTCCAAACACTATGGCTATATTAATATTTCCATCTTCCCTTTTGGACTCTAAGGTTAGAGAGAAGGCAAGCTCCTGGTGGAATAGCCATAAAAATCCACTAGGACTTACAGCCCCAACTTAAAGACTATTTTAATATTGTTAATCCACTCCTTAAAATATTCTGAATCAGATCACAATATATCATATGTTAAGTTGTTTTCTAATATATTTTAATGAAACTGAACAAATTATAGTTCCTTGTCTCAATCATGTGTGATATTACATAAAATAACATCCCTCAGACATAATTATGTGCTGAAATTAACTACAACACTAAAGTAGCATTTTTGAAATAGCATTTGTCACTTTCTTGTAATTCAAGTTTACCAAATTTTATGACCCTTTCACTCTCAAACAGGACTAGGTATTTTCCTCAGGTTTCCCAGAATATTTTAGAAATATCTCTACTGTTGTACTACCTAAAGCATAAAACATAACTAATGTCTTTCTCTCCTAGGATTTAAGCTGATCCTTATATCTTTAGTGCCCAAAACTGTGATTGACATCAAAATGCTGAATTAATAATACTATATTGTATTTCTATTTAGACATATCCTAAAGGATGTCTTATTTTAACAATTGTGTTATTTACCTTATTCAAATTTACTTTGAAAAGAGACTTCACTAATATGTGAAATTAAATCTAGTCACAGTTAACAAAGAAATTAGAGTATTGCAATTAGGAAAATCCTATGTTTTAGTTTTCCTTTTATTAAAAAGGAAAATTTAGCCTTTGTTTTTGGCTCTGTTTTGGGCTTCTAAGTGTTCTATAGAAAATGATATCTTAAAAATGCCACATTTGTTTATCTGTTTCAGTTACATTTATTTTGCTTTTCTAGTAATAATAGATGCAAATCAGGGCTTAATAGTTTATAACACACGGATATTCCATACACTACATATAATTTTTCTAGCTACCACTTCAATGTAACTTCATTTTCTAAGTACAAACATTTTATTATTGACACTGAGTAATCCTAAACTTTTAAATATGTATACTTGGACAGTTTTCTCCAAGACTACCCTTGCCCTTTATTTATATTTCTGCTTTTATTTTTATATAAGACTCAACTTGATTCGTCAGATTCCCAGCTTCAAGCCTTTTCCATTCCAATCTCTTTCCTTTGTTCACTTAAGAAGCTTTTCAAAAGCTTTCTTTTTGAAGGAACTCTTTCCTAACTGCTTTAAGGAAAAATTCCAACTCCCTGTAGTGTGAGACTGATTAGTTTCTTACTGTTTCAGAGAGCAAATATCTATATGGGATGTATACAAATATATAGAAGCCTGTGTACATTTACAATAGTCTATAATATCATTTTTATATTTTATTTTCTTTCAATCTCTAAATTGAAAATATAGTATCTTTGTACTATATTTTGTTAATATTTATGTTTAAAACATTTTTGCAGATATTTTTAAAATTGTAAGTTAATCATATGTCAAGATCTTATTAGTATATGTAAGAAATATTTATTAAATAATGTATAATAAAATTACACAATAAGATACTTCTTAGCTCTAGTATTTGTTTTATTTACAACTTATAACAAAATGTCAAAATATTGCTATTAGGAAAATAGTTTCTATTAAAAATCCTAAGAATACATCATAAAAGTAATAGTGAAAAGATTTTTAAATAAAAAACCTTAAGAATCACTTAAATAATTCTAAATATAATTTCAAAATTTCTGTCACACTGCATAGGAAATTCCTACTACATTAGTGTTAAAGGAAAAACAATATGTACATAACTAATTTTTACATGTATTTATTATATTTAAGAGGCATTATCAGTGCAATATTTACACAGTGCCTTTCTCAAACTAGATATTCAATAAATGGCTGTTGAGTATCTATTGTGGTATAGGTTCCAATGAATCAAAATCTATTATAGTACAGATCAGTATTATGCTGGCCTGTGATATCCTGTTTCTAGAAAACCTTTCCCAATATCCCTGTCTCTACAGTGTTTGACGGTTTGTTTTCACATTGTGTTTTCACAGCTTGCTCTGAAAAAAACAAATTGAAGAGGAAAAAAGCTCAATTAAGCATAATTGCATTAAGCCTTAAAAATACATTTTTAAATTTCTAATGTCTGAGATAATAATCATAGTAATTCTCTTTAAAAGTAAAAAATTACTTGCTTTCCAAGTTTCTTCTTTTACAGAATAGAGAAAACTATCAGCAAATATATTACAGCTTTGAGTATGTAAAGGTAAGGATTTGTGAAGGGTATGTAGACATTCACACTTTTCCTTACTGTGAGATCCAAGCAATGAGTTCTCTTTTAATGAACAAATTGCAGGTGGTTGAAAGAACTGAATTTAAAAGACAAAAACCTTAAAACTCTTACAAAATAGAATATCTTTCTCAGCTACAGTTTGGAAAATTTTTTTTCCAGCAAGGCACAAAAGCATCATAAAATATAAACAAAAAATATATATTTGACAAATTCAAAAATTTTTACACACACACACACACACACACACACACACACACACACACTTAAAAGGAAACTACATGTAAGTTCCCAACTGAGGAAATATTTGCATTCATAAGCAATAAAATTAATATAGCAAATTACTATGCTTCAAAAGAAGATTTGTGCATGTACTTTGAACAGTACTATATATATAATTATAATGCACCAATAGAAGCATATTTAAAAAAGAAATAAAAGAGGGGTTATTTATTTATTTTTAGTTTGAATCCATCTGTAACTTATTTTCCTATAAGGTATGAGGGAGGACTAAAACTATATTTTACTCATACAGACCCATTTCTCTCACATGATTTATTGATCAATTCATCCTTTACCTCACTGATTTTTCATATTTAAGTAACTTTATAATAGGAGTTAACCTATGTCTGTGATATGGCATTTTATTTATTTTTTGTCTTTAAGGTGCTATGTAATTATTTTACTTTTTATATCAAACCTCATTGTTTACAGAACATGTAGGTTTTCTTTATGTGGAGCACAATGAAAATGGCATACATTCAGATTGTGCTTGGTGCCCTCTCCCACACCCTACTTCCCCTTCCCTCCCCCCACCAACAATGAGTGTCCAGGCTAACCATCCTACATTCATACTTTTACACATATTTGAATGTAGCTCCTCCATTAATCAACTCAGCCTTCTTCCTCTCCTATCCTTCCATTTTAGCTTTGCTGAGGTTTCTCCTCCATTATCAATACTCCCTAGTTTGGGCATATTACAGAAAAAGATGTGTCCCTTCTCTTTCTGTGCTTGGTCTGAATTACAAGGGGAATTCATAAAAGTGGAGAAAAAAATCTATGAATATGAAGATGGGTGGCCTTATTTATTAGGGAGTTGAAAATTAAAGCAATGTGATTCCCTTTGTCACTTGATTGACCAAATCCAATTACTGAGAACCTCAAGTCTTAGTCTTTTTTTTTTTTTTTTTTGGTGGTGGTGGTATTGAGAATGGAACCCAGGGGCATTCTACCTCTGAGGTACACGCCTAGTCCTATTTTTTTATTCTTTATTTTTGAAACAGGATCTCACTGAGTTGCAAATCACCTCACTAAGTAGCTGAGGCTGTCTGTGAGCCTGTCTCAGCCTCCCAAATACTGGGATTAAAAGGGTGTGCCACCATGCTGGGTTCTTCATGATTTTTCAGAGAAACAAATTCTTAACTTCTTGTGGAAATGGAAATTGGTAAAACAATACTTTATTACCTAATGAAACCAAGATATCCATAAAACAACCAATAATTCTTTTCACAGTATATGCTTTAGAGAATCTTTGCTACACATTCTCCAAGATAGGAGACAGAGATCTTCATGACAACATTGTCACAGTATAGTGTTGCAAATAACTTTTATGTCTATCACCAAAACACCAGTTCAGAACAAGTGTTTTCTTTCTATTCAATGTACCACTGAGCGATTTATACAAAATAGACTAGGATAGTACCAAACTTACTGTAGTTAAGCCTGAAGAAGAATGAAAGAGAGATAATTTATTATTTTATGATTGACTTGAAAAATTACAAAGTTGAGAAAATTCATAAAGTGTAAGGGACTTCAATATTATTTATAATATTACATGACTTTTACATTAAAGAGACACTTGAAAGCTGGGCATGGTGGTGCATGCTTGTAATTTCAGTACTTGGGAGGCTGAGATGGGGGATTCAGGTTCATGGCCAGCCTCAGCTATTTAGTGAGGCCCTCCACAACTTAGTGAGAACCTTTTTCAAAATAAAGATTAAAAAATAGGGCTGAAGTATATCTCAGAGTTAGAATGCTTGTGGATTCCATCCCCAGTACTGTAAAATAAATAAATAAATAAATAAATAAATAAATAAATAAATAAAATAAAGGCACTTGGAGGTGAGATAATGACCATATTAAGAGTTATAATGTTGGGGTCATAAGAAATTTTGCATAAATTTACACTTCTGTTATTTTAGTTATTTTTCTCTGGAAATAAAAATAATAGCAATAATGCTAATACTATACAAAAAATCTTTGTAATTATTGATGGGAGCAGGTTTTGTTCACTCAGTTTTTTACCAGAGGTACTAAAGTACAAAACCGGAGTGCCAAATACCATGGTATCAGAATTCAAAGATACAGCAGTACAACTCAATATCCACTTAGAATATATTTTTAATTTGGTCTTCCAATTATTGGAATAATACCTGGAGCCTTTTTAAGTTCCCTCAAAAGGAAATGTTTGATTTTCTTCCAGGTATATAATAAAAAAGCAATCAGGAGGCACACTCAAAGTATAGTGAGGTCTCCAAGGTTCATTTATGATTCATAAAAGCTTGAGAGTGTTAAATAACATTTGTAATGCCAAGACAGCATGCAGAGAAGCATTTAGACAGCTGGAAAACCATGGCTGTGGGTCTTTTTAAAAATAAAGTAACATACTAAGTGAATTAAATCCCAGCATACTTCTCACTTTACCACAATTGTTTTATAAACTGAAGCAGTTCCTTCCTTGTTTGTTTTTTAAGAAACCTTATCAAATATTCAAGTGTTTCTTTGCTTATAAAACCTCAGCAACATTTGAAATTACAATAAATAAATACATGAATACCGTTTTTGTGTGTGGTACTGAGGATTGAATCCAGGGTCATTTTACCTCTGAACTATGTCCTCAGCCCTTTTTTTATTTTTTTTTATTTTGAAACAGGATCTCACTAAGTTGCAGAGGTCCTCACTATGTTGCTGAGACTGGCCTCAAACTTGTGATCTTCCTGTTTCAGTCTCCTAAGTCCTAAGATTACCAGCTTGTGCCACTATGCCCAGCAAAAAAGAAAGGGGGGGGGGCTTAAAACAGCATTTATTTCCAATAAAATTTTTACCAACTTCGAATTTTTAGTTATATTAAAACACAAGTATCTAAATATAAAGTTGTAAAGATATGATACATCTAAAGAGTAGGCTTTGTATTTAAATATTACTTATCAAGTTTATACTCTAGGTAATTCTAAAAATGTAATTAGCACTGATAATATAGTTTTAAAATCAGTTTTTAGTTGTAATTATTTAAATATGTCTTTTTCTCTAAATAATATTGCATCACACATATAATCAATTATTGGTTTTAAATATAGTCAACTGTAATACTATAAACAAAATGAAATAAATCCTATAAACAAAATGAAAGAACTATTTGGCACCATTTTGTATATATTAGCACTAATAATAATGATCATAGTAATAGCTACTCATCTTTAATGTTTCCTGTTTGCCAGGTAGCACACTAAGGCCCATGCAATATCCTAAACTAGAGACAGCTTCTAAAACCTGATTAAAAAAAAATCCTACACACCCCAGTCTTAGAACTAAATTCTGTTCCTTTAGGGATTACCAGGTTATTTGGCAAGTTTTTAATATTAATTTTATTTTTATTGACTCATATTTGTACATACTTATGAGGTAAAATGTGATGTTTTGATTCATGTATATATTATGATTGAATAAGGATAGTTAGCATATATAGCACCTTAAACTTTTATCATGTCTATGGTGATTATATTAAAAATACCCTCTCCTAGCTATCTTGAGATAACCAATAAATTAATTATATTTACACTACAGTGCCATAGGATAGAACTGATTCTTCCTAAATTTAACATTGTACCTGTTGAAAAACATATCACTACCCTCCCTCCTTCTCTCCACAGTTTTATGAGTAGAGATTACATTTTAAAAATTTCTGCATGTATAGGCATGAGAGTATGCCTCAGGCCAGGAACTTTTCATACAGGGAAGCAGAAGGGATGTGGGACCTACTGAGCTATCAGGATTACTGTCCTATAACACTCAACCCATTCTTTCTTCCTATCATTACCCTTCTCCCCTCCCTGTGTCCCCTCCTTCTGGCGCCAATCACCGATGTCCCACTGACACTTGACCAAGTTAAACAAGTATATAGGGCTACTCTGCTTTCAGATATGAGCATTTAATCTACAGAAGCATTCCATGTGGTAAAATAAAATCATTATTCTATTTTATTTTTATAGAACTGATCTCAACACATAATAAATAACTTTCCCAAGGCTCATATGCCTACAATATATATTATTATTTACCTGTTAATTATTCTATACCTATGATATATATTGTACACACATAACCCTAACTTTCATAGTCAAGAATTGTAGATGCACAGATATAAGTACAAAGTATTTCCTTACACATTTTATCAGTATTATGACATAAGATCAGAGGACCCACAAAAGATCATTGACTAAAAGTATTCTAAAATATTTTCTTCAGCTAAAGCTTATTATGTGTGAAAGATGAAAGGACAAATCATTTCAAATAATAAGGAATGCCTTTGATTAGACACCAAATGAAGTAGCTTTGTGCATGTCTTAAAATTAGGTTATTTATTTATTTTGCAATACTGGGGATGGAACCCGGGAGCATTCTACCTTTGAACTACACCCACAGCCCTAATTTTTCATTCTTTACTTTGAAACATGGTGTCACTGAGTTGTAAAGGACCTCAGTAGCTTAGGCTGTCTGCAAACCGAAATCTTCCTGTCTCAGCCTCCCAAATGCTGGGATCACAAGCATGCGACACCATGCCTGGCTCTATTTATTTTGAAACAGGGTCTCACTGAGTTGCAAAAGGACTCGCTAAGTAGCTGAGGCTGTCCACAAACTACGATCCTATCTCAGCCTCCCATATGCTGAAATTACAAGTGTACGCCACCACTCCCAGTAAAATTCGGCTCTTTAAAAGATGAAAAAAAAATCAGAAAAATACTTATGGAGCAAGGCCCCAACCCAGATCACTGGAGGTCCACTTCAAATAGGATTACCCAGTCACACAAAGTGAAGGGTCATACGTTCTCCCACATATGCACAGCTGAGGAGTAATAGGAATGTAAGAGGAACTTTAAATCATTGAAGAGAAACCCTAGTGGGCAAGGAAGATAGTCTGGAGGATGGTGGGTTGAGAGAGAGAATTAACAAAGGAAAGTCTTCCATAAGCATTCTGGACATACATGAGAATACCAATGCCAATCTCAATATCTTGTAGGGAGAAGAGGGGAGATAGAGGAAGCCAGGGGCAAGCCTACCAAGTGCTTTCAGCATCACTGTGAACTACATTGTGTTGTGTGAGACTATAAAACTATAATGGACCAATAAGAGAATAAAATTAAAAGTATACAGGTGACAAGGTAACAAAGCCAAAGGAGGTGTGAATCACAGGAACCAGGGCACAGTAAGAAAATAGAAACCAACACTATTACTTGATATTACATAATGAACCTCTCCGATTTTATCATTGGGAAAGCTTTAAGAACACAATGGGCCGGGCATGGTGGCACACATTTGTAATCCCCGCAATCGGGAAGCTGAGACAGGAGGATCGCGCAGGTTCAAAGCTAGCCTCAGCTACTTAGTGAGGCTCTCAGCAACTTAGTGAGACCCTGTTTTCAAATAAAATATAAAATAGGGCTGAGAGTATAGCCCAGACATAGAAGGCCTCTGGGTTCAACCCCCAGTACCACACACACAACAAAAGAACACAAAGGTGTTTTTAATTATTGCCATTCTAACTGGGGTTACATTAAATCTTGAGATAGTTTAGATTTGCCTCTGCTACTGATGTTGAACATTTTTCCATATATTTATTGGCTATTTGTATTTCTTCTTATTTGAAGTTCTATTTAATTACTTGCCAACTTTTTGATTGGTAATTTGTTTTCTGGTGGTGAGTTTCTTGAGTTCTTTGTATATTCTAGATATTATTCCTCTATTGAAGGCGTAGCTATCAAAGATCTTCTGGCATCCTGTAGGTTCTCTTTTGATATTATTGATAGTTTATTTTGCTGCACAGAGACTTTTCAGTTTAATGCAATCCTATGATTATTCATTTTAATTTCTTTTGCCTTTGGGGCCTTATTGAGGAAGTATTTACCTGTGCCTGTATGTTGGAGTGTTGGCCCTATGTCCTCTTCAAGTAACTGCAAAGTCTCTAGCTTAACTTGCAGGTCTTTGATCTATCTTGAATTGACTCTTATGCAGAATGGGAAAATAGGATTTCTTTCCATTTTTCTGCATATGTATAACCATTTTGCCAACACCATTTGTTGAAAAGGGTGTCTTTTTTGCCAGTGTATGTTGTTGGCCATTTTGTCAAAATTAAATTGTAAGTATGTGGATTTGTTTTTGAGTCTTTTATTCTGCTCCCTTGGTCTATGTGTCTGCTTTTGTGCCAGTGTTATGCTGTTTTTATTACTATGGCTCTGTAATATAGTTTGAAGTCAGGTGTTGTGATGCCTCCTGCAAGGTTCTTATTACTGAAAAACATTTTAGCTGTTCTGGGTTGTTTGTTGTTCCAAATGAATGTAAGGATAATTTTTTCTGGATTTGTGAGGAATGAGGATAGCATTTTAATTGGTGTTACATTGAATCTGTAGATCCCTTTTTGTAGGATGGCCATTTTGATTATTCTTATTTTGTTTATACAAGATCATGAAAGATTCTTCCATCTTCTAAGATCTTTTTCAATTTCTTTCTTTAGTGTTTTATTGTAAAGGCTTTTTTAACTTTGTGGTTAAATTTTTACCGTTTTTGAAGTTATTTTGAATGTAATTGTTTTCTGGATTTCTTTTTCAGTGGATTTATAGTTTGCATATAGAAAAGCTTCTGATATTTTTAGATTGATTTTGTATCCAGAGACTGCTAAATGCTGGTGAGGATGTGAAGAAGTAAGAACTCGACTACATCATTGGTGAGATTGCAAATTAGTGCAACCACTTTGGAAAACAGTATGGAGGATCCTCAAATGAATGAACCTACCATAGGACCCAGCTATGCCACTCCTAGGTATCATCCTGAACTGAAACCAGACTATCATAATAGTGCATCCATGTCTATGTTTATAGCTGGTGGGAACAGAAGGAAAGTGCAGTCCGCCATATTCCTTCATCAAACTGAACTTCATCAAGACATATAATTATAAAAGACTAATAAAAACACATATATTTTCTCTCATCTCTATATAGATATATTTACATATTTGATAAATATAATACTTATTAAATATTTATTAAATATATAATTTGGTATAGTTTTAATCTTTATTAAATATTTAAAAATCAATTATAAATATAAAATATTTTTATTTTTACATGGAGAAAGAAAAGGAAAACAAAGGTAATTAAAGTAAAATGTGGTTGCAATGTACAGGTGAATTCTTAGAGAAGCTATCAAAAGAAGAAAGTATATAATATGCAAAGATGTGGTAAGGTTTGATCTAGAGTGATGGGTAGAAAATTGGAAGGTAGAGAAAGCTGAAATATATTTTTACCTGCACAGAGACTGTGTACCACTTAATTAGCTTATTTATAATATGTTTTTAAGTATAAATCTTCCTGAGGTTTTCCAGTGCCAAGGCAAATATCACCAACAACTTGAAACCAATTTAACTGTCCTTGTTGGCTTTAAGTATTCCCATAATAATATTTCCTAGCTTGCTACAGCTTAGGGGTTTTCCCTCATGCTACTGGATAATTCTAGCTGGTTTTATAAATAACATACTTACAGAAGTTGACTCATGAGCACATAAGTGAGTTATTAGCTATAAGAATACACAACCCAAAGCTACAAGTGAAATTTATACCCAACTTAAGACAATGGCCTGTGTTCTCATCTCTACGGTGTTAAGTTCAATAGCTAAGTATGCTTTTAGGAGTGAAAAACTTGATAAAAATACACCATAAGATATTATACAAAAGTTAGATTGTTTTAATTTCAAGAGGAAGTTATGGCACTGTTTATTTCTTTGCTTGGTCCTTGAATAGACATTTTCATTGGAGCCTTTTCAAGGCAACATAAGAATAAAAGCATTTGGAAAATATGTAGCATATTCTCTAAAGAGTATGGTACTTGAATTTAACATTTGTTTGGAACATTTGTGTCATTCTTTCAATAAATATTGCTGAAAGGCAAACACTTCCTGCACTAGTATTATTTATGTCTTCCAGTTACTTTCAGTATATTTTAAGCAGATGGATGCTACCAAGTTTAGTACAATACAAAGGACCATGGATGCACTAAGCTGATCAGGTGAAATAGTGTATTCTAATTTAGATTCTAATCACTCTGATGGCTCATAAAAATTATTGAGTTTTATATGCAACTAACAAATTTCAAATAGAAGGACTCAGGTTATCAACTATGAAAACTCAAAAGATGGTCAGTATGATGGGAGATCTACAGTTAAAATATTTTAAGAGGTCATCTGTGAAGAAAAAGCAAAATTGACTCCATTTACTTCCTCTATAGTATGGCATATATTATTAATTTTTTGAAATGTACTAATAATGGGTTTCAAGACAAGTTTTATTCTTAAAATTTTGTACTTGAAGAAAGCTCATTTAACATTTTCAAAGATCTAAACAAGAGAGATTTCTAATTTCTTCACTTACAGTCTTTTGTGTAACTCAAATTTTACAATGTACTAGAGTATAAAATATGTATAAGGTCCAAAATGTTTTTGTTTTCCTTTGACTACTTTGAGTTTTTTATATATTCAAAATTAATTATCAAAAAATGGATGTCACTGCTTTGCTGATGCCCCCAACATTTTTTCTTTTTGTTGTCCTTCTTTTATTCCTCTTTTTTCTTTCTTTTTTCTTTATTTCATTTTTCTTTATAATGCCACTACTGATCTCTGAGTTACTTTGATACTCTATTAATGCTTCCCTATATTTAACTAATACCAATGTAAAATAATCTAGGAAAATAGTGATAACAGTAGACCCACTCCCTCTTTAAGTATTAGTATGCTATTATGTTTCTAATTCTTAGTATGCTGTTATGACCATCTCTGCTTTTTGATTGAGGAAACTAAGGTTCAAATAATTTAATTCAAATAATTTAAGGCAATATGCTTAAAGCATATAATTGTATAGCAGAGACATGAGGATTTTAACCTTAACTATACTTTCTCGCACTCCATGGTTTGGAGCTCTGTTGTATAGGATGGGAGGAATATATTATTATATATATATAATTTTTATCAAGAGTTAGTGCACTGGGTGTGGTTGTGCATGCTTGTAATCCTAGTACTTGGGAGGCTGAAATAGGAGGATCTGGGTTTGTGGCCAGCCTCAGCAACTTAGTGAAATCTTCTGCAACTTAGGGAGACTGTTTCAGAATAAAGAATAAAATATCAGGCTGAGGATGTAGCTCAGAGGTAGAATGCCCCTGGGTTTCATCCCCAGCAACACACACACACACACACACACACACACAGAATTAATAATGCCTCTGAGATCCACTTTCTCCTATTAACCTTTTAAGGTTTTATCTTCATATTTCACTACCAAGCACTTTCTCTAGTTTGATCATAATGAATTTGAGAGATCACACCAAATCCTAGAAATTAATAGTCCTCTCAAGAAGGAGTGGTAGAAATGGACAGAAAAGATCGTAAAAAAGCTATTTCTAAAATAACAAAGACCTGCAACTCTAGGGGAAATTCTAACTAAAGTAAGAGGCTTAATTTTCCCAGATGAAAGTGAGGGAAGATATACAATCCTCATTTTTTGCTTACAACACTTACTTAGAACATTGGCAATTTTTTTCGTCCTTCCTCTCCCTCTCCCTCTCCTTCTTCTCCCCCTCCCCCTCCCCCCTCTCTCAGAAATGCATATAAATCCTAATTAAGCCTCTTGCCCTTGCCAGCATTAAGAATAGAAATGTCTTTCTCAAAGACATGGGAAGTGTCTCTCTGAAATATAATCATCAATGAAGATTGCCTTCTGCTTTCTGTGAGAGGGTAAGATGCTAACTTCTGATGAGCATAATTGTAAGTTGCAAAACTGTCTCTTGTTATAAAGATGTCATCTTATTTTTCATTTGGATAAAATCAAGCTAATCCAGATGTTCACTCCAACTACCAAGTGGATTTAGGATGAACTAAGTATGACAATGGTGCTGCCAAGTCCTCTCACTTGAGGAATAATGTCAGGCTTAAGAACATATGTGTAATACATTATGTGTGCTGGGCTGGAAAGAGCGAGATGTCTTTTGGTCTTTGAAATTGCTTAGTGGATTGAGATATTCTCTTTAATACTTATTCAGTAATAAAATGGTTTCCCTTTTGTTCTACCTTTGTGAATAGGTCCTCTAGATTGTGAAAAGATTTTATGTTTAATCACATTTCACTGACACAAGAATACTTAAGTGGATCTTGTTGATAGTTATCTCCCTTCTAATTATATATTTTATACATATGTGCTTTTGTGGCTTTTTCCAATCTCTATTATTTCAGTATTTCTATAGTGTTCATTTTAACTAAATTTTGATTGCCAGATGTAGCAATATGTAATGAAATCAGAAAATGGTCTGGCTCATACCTGGTGTGAAAAAAATATGAATGGACTCTGTACCTAAGTCAACATACAAATTTTAAGTATGACTCAGATAGACTTGACTATTTCACACAGTTTCAGGTGTGGACAGATGACTCAGAAATGATCATTTTATCACCTCCCAAACTCAGCATTATGGATTAGGTTTGAGCTGGGCACATGATTCAAGCTTGTTCAATCACCTCACCCCACCTCTATATCTCTATGCCTCACACCACCATATATTTATGGGTTTTGCTGAAATTTTGGGTTAGGAACCTCTGTCTCTTTCTGCTTGAGAACTGAAAGAACCAGATAAACCTAGAACAGTTTCTCAACTTCAGTGCTACTGATGTTTGTGCATGATGTTGCACAAGATGTGCAAGATGATTGTTGTAGTTGTTGTTGTAGTTGTTGTTGTTGTTGTTGTTGTAAGGAGCTGTCTTTTACACTGAGACTAGTTTCATGCTGGAATCCAGGAGCAGAATAATTTCCACCTCTAAAATTTTTGACAATCAAAAATTTCTCTCTCAACATCATGAAATGTCTGGAAGGAAAGGTGAAAAATTGTCCCTTATAGATAAAAATCCCATACATAAGAACTTAAAGCCAGATGTGGTAATGAAGCATTGAAAGTGATGCCTACATTCAAATGATACTACTTTGTTTTAAAACAGGGTGTTTTTATATCGCCCGTGCTTTTCAAGCTGACCCCAGACTTGAATTTTCTTGCTTCTGCCTTTTAAGTAGCTGGAGCTATCAGTGTGCACTACTGTGTTTTTATTTTTAAGGGCACACTTTTAAGTTCTTGTACCCAACTATGCTTGAAATGAGTATCACTAATGGATGTGTTTAGAAATACAAGAACTAAAAATTAATTTTGTGTCAATATGTGCTGATCTACTATTTTGATCCATGTTCCTGACACTTTCAAATAATCCTAATGGATATTGTAACTCTTCTGCAGCTTATTTGCAAATAAGTATGCAAGCTATTAGGCTGGTAACTAACCTAAGTTCTGATAGGTATTAGGCAAAAAGAGCAATTTGGAAACTCTTGACAAGTGGACTTCTGAGGAAGGTAATGAGTCTCACAGGGGAACTGTGTCCAAAGGTATGTGGAAGAAATTCAAAGGGGTCATGGAGGGTGAGGGCTGGAGAGTGGGCAGACGGAAAACTACTCTAAGGTTAAGAGTGAGAGTAACAGAAGCCCATATCTATGTTGCTAGAATGGTCAAAGGAAATGGGAATACAGAAATACATGTCAATCAGGACCTCAGCACAACACAATCAAATTTTTGAAAAGACTAATCAGAATTTATTTACAACAGGACTAATAACACAGTAAATCATATAGGTAAAGGGAAAGGTCTTGATTCTCGTATACCAGGAAACATTAAAATCACTAATTAGGCTTGTTAAAAGAGATTTCTGGGCCCCACCTCAGAGTTTCAGATTCAGTATCTCTAATATGGAGCCTGCACAGTGCGTTTCTAACAGACTGTTAAGTGATGCCAATTCTGCAGATCTGGGGAACACATCTTGAGAACCACTGATAATGGAAATTTTTTTTCACTTTCTGGAGTTTACAAAATTTTTAAAAATTTTTTTATTGGTGCATTATATTCATACATCATATTGGGGTAAAAATCTTGTGTGGACATACATGTACATATCACCCATTTAGCCCCTACCTAATTCCCATCCCTCCTTCCCATACTTGGCTTAGTGGTTGACTTCGATATGTTTAAGTACATTGTGTGTTTTAGAGAATTTCCTTCTTCCCCCCTTCATCCCCTCATTTAGGTTGTCTTGTTTGCTCCTCTATAGGATTTCCTTTTTCATCTAGAGTTCTTCCTATGACCCATTTCTCCTTAGCTTTCCCATTATCTTTCCCTAATATGTGAAAAATAATGGAAATTTTTAAGGGCTGGTGCAGGAAAGGGAGGCTAGTAGCAGCAGAAGTGTTAACAAAGTATTGTAGAGAACAAAAAACAAAAAAACTCAGAACAAGAGAAAGACTTATGTAGAGTCACCATCCTTAATAGGACTAATTGACTGGTGATGGTCAATGTAAGAACACAGGGAACCTGAGGTTACTCTCAGGAAGGAAGAAGACACACAAGGATCTTTTCGAACCTTCTTAGACTATGGCCTTGGGGCAGTGTTACAGCTGAAGCTACAGAGGTATTGCTCTAGACTATCCCAGAGTGCCTCTGTGATAGAGGAGTAGTTTAGTCTAGGAGTTCTTTTTCTGCCTTATTGTCCACAGGCACCAGTGGGCAGCAGGAACCCCAGCGGCAAGTGTCCTTAGTCCTAAGATCTTCATGAAACCACACACAACTGGAAACTTCTGGTTTAAAAGAGCAGGTTTCCCATTCTCAGTTTATGAGAAGGGTGCCCTACACTTTCCTCCATGTTAAAACACCCATTCCCTATACTGTGTATGGTGTTAGAGGCAATTCGCCAGTCTAAATCTGGCTCCTGAGGTGGCCACTGAGCCAGTCATGCAGGAGTTTCTGACTCCTATAAAGTCCCCGTTCAGACAATAAATCTCTTCTCAAGCTATACCACCCTGGAGCTTCACTTGAAGATGAAATGAATTCCTTGTACAAATCCAGATTACCGTGCAGATTTTAGACCTCTTATCTCTTAGGCTGCACCTGGCAAGGTCTGCAAAAGTATCCAATGGCCAGGATAGTCGGTATTGCACTGACAGGTATGCTGGGACACTCTTTTATCTTACTCCTGTGCAGAGAAGACTCCCCACCCCACCCCGGTGTGCAAAAGAGCCAGAAAGTTATGGCATATTTTGTATCCTTTGCTATGCAGTGATTCAAGGTCTCTGTTATTTAGAAGATTAATGTTTTCTTTAGTATTAAGTTTCACCTTTGTGTGCAGCTACACATGTGTTTCTCTGATTCTTCTTTGTGGAGAAACAGATGAGTGTTCGGTAAATTCAGCCAATTTACTAGTCTACTGAAGTTCAAGGTTTTATGTTTGGTTCTAAGACACACACACACACACACACACACACACACACACACATTCTCCTTGTAGGATTAAACCCAGGGATGCTTTACCACTAAGCTCAATAGCCAGGACTTCTCATTATTTATTTTGAGATAGGTTCTCAATAAGATGATGAGCCTGGTCCCACACTTGTGATCTTTCAGCCTCAGGCTTCCAGGTAGCTAGGATGAGAGGTATGAACCACTGCACCTAATATTTTGCTCTTCTAATGGATTTCACAAAGTTAAGATATAAATGTCCCATTTAAGCAGAACTTCTGAGAAGTAGTTGCTCAAGTTGCTCAAGGATATTATTAAGTAAATTCCAAATACAAATAAATAAACAAATATGCTAAAGTATAGAAAAATTAATTAGCACCCTATGTTTCACTTTGCACAAAAGTCAACTCAAAGTGGATCGAAAACGTAGGAATTAAGCCAGGCGTGATGGCATACACTTGTAATCCCAGTGCTTGGGACGCTGAGACAGGAGGATTTCAGGTTTGAGGCCAGTCTCGGCTACTTAATGAGGCCCTCTGCAATTTAGTGAGACCCTGTTTCAAAATAAAGAGTAGAAAATAGGGCTAGTGGTATAGAGCAGAAGAAGAATGCCCCTGGGTTCAATCCCCAGTACTGTCAAAAAAAAAAAAAAAATGTAGGCATTAGACCAGAAACTTTGCAAATGTGAGAAGAAAACAGATTCAACACTCTGCAGGTAGTGACTTCCTCAATAAGACTCTTAGAGCTCAGGAAATAGGAGAAAAATCAATAGGATAGCATCAAGTTCCAAAGCTTCTGTTCAGCAAAAATAAGAAGTATGAAAAGAGAGCCACAAAGTGGGAGAATATATTTGCCAGCTCCTCTTCTGATAAAGGATTGACATCCAGCATATAAGAATATGTATAGGAAGAATTTTTAAAATACCAAAAACAACCCAATCAATAAGTGGGCAAATTAACTAAACAGAAAATTCTCAAGAATTACACATGACCAACAAATATATAAAAAAAGTTTGACATCTTTAACAATCATGGAAATATAAACCAAAACTATGTTGAAATTTCATCTCACCCCAGTGACAGTAGCTAAATCACCAAGAATACAAATAATAAATGCTGACAAGAAAATAGGGGGAATGAATGCTTATACATTTTTGGTGGGACTTTAAATTAGTATACCATCATGGAAATCAGTATGGAAACCCTTTGTGAGTAGGAATGGAAGTACCATATGACCTAGTTATACCACTCTTCAATATTTATCCAAAAGAACTAAAACCAGCATTTTACAGTGATACATATCAATGTTTACAGCAGCATAATCCACAATTGCTAAGTTAGAGAACCAGCCTAGGTGTCCATCAACAACAAATGAATGCATAAAGAAAATGTGGTCTGTGCAATGGTTTTACTTAGCCACAAAGAAACACAAAATTATGACATTTGCTGGTAAATAACTAAAACTAGAAGACATCAGGCTGAGGGGGAAAAAAGTTAGACTTGGAAAGGCAAGACTCTCATGCTTTGTCTCCTATGTGAAAGCTAGAGAGAATAAGGAGATAAGAAAAGTACCTCATAAAAAGAAATGAGAGATTGGTAGAGGAAGAAGATGGAGAAGGCTAAAGAAAGTAGAGGTGCTAGGTAACAAAATCCATTAATTTATGCTACATATTTGTATGAATATATAACAATGAATCCCACATTTAGGGGTAATTACAACGAATCAATAAGTTTAAAACAAATGTGATAACAATCTAAAGATAAAGGTAACTTCTTTGAATTTTATTCTGCTTCTAACCAACAACTAATCTGTTTCTGCATATTTCTATCTCTCTTTACATGAAAAAGAGAAAATACATATTTATCTTCTGTCTGTCTTTTCATGTCTTTGATAGATGAAGAACTTCCTTACTGACTTAATCTTGTAAAACTAATAACAATAAATTATCTTTAAAATACTCTGAAAATTGCCTCTTGAAGCAACTTCATTGGCAATAACTTTTCTTTAGGTTAAGTTCACAAAGATTTATGAAGAATATTTTTTTCTTTAGCATAATTCTTATATAACTAATAATCATATGACAAATATTATAAAAATAGAAAATAAACTTAAATATGACAAAACACCAAATCAAATACAATGATATGTTATTTAACAGCAACTTATTTCAAAGAGATGTTAATTGATACCATCAATTGAGAAATAATAAAATACTGCTTTTCTGGCCAATAAGGAATGCCTGGGCTTTTTCAATTAAGTAAAAGATTATATTCTTGCTTTAATATAATTAGTATTCGTATTGTATGTTTAATTAATTAACTAATTTATTTGTTTATTTATTTATTGTTGGTATTGAGGGTCCTGGAAGCCCTTCTACCTCAGGGCTACACTCCCAGACCTATTTTATACTTTTTTAAAATTTGAAAACAGGGTCTCTTAAGCTAGCGCGGCTAGCTTTGAACCTGTGCGATTCTCCGGTCTCCACCTCCCAAGCATGGGGATTACAAGGGTGCGCCACCATTTCCGGCTTCTTATTGTATTTTTATACAATATATCATTCTATGATTTTTATATTGATGTAAGCATTTTAACTCTATTCTAAAAATAATAAATATCCTATTCTAGCTTAGGGAATTTTTATCATGAACATAGAGTTTGCACTACTTACTCTCTGTGCTTTGTAGAAAGTTAGCATTAAAAAATTGAAGAAGATATTCATTGTCAAGAAATAACATTCTGAATTACAAATTAAGACTATCTCAAGATATTAAGGCACTAAATACAAGTAAATTTAAGACACTCACCCTACTGATATCATACTTTTCACAGATTCTTTATATTTACTGATAAAATAATATCTACATTGAGGAAAATATGTAAATTATGTTACTATTTTCTTACATATCAAAAGTGACAAATTATAATAAACAAAAACTTACATGATCAATTAGTTCACGAACCATTCCATTCCACTGTCCATTGGCATCATCCTGGGCTCCATACTTCCCATCCTCCACAAGTCTAATTTCATATGTAAAGCCAAGGATTGTAGATAACTCTCTGAGGAGATCAATGCAATAGCCCTCAAATCGATCATTGCCATAAAGAGGTTTGTCAGACTTCTTAAATAGGACATAAGGTTCTTCCTGAAAACACCAAATATGAATGAAAGAATATCAATTAATCATGAAGCTTACTATCATAATGACAGCTTTCTTGATAGGGAATTTTGCATTAATTTATGGTAACAGTCAACCTTCTAATTGCATTTAATATAGTCTCAAATACTAAGAATAAGGACATTCTGGTTGGTTCAGAAATAGCTGTGCTTCACCAGAGTACATTTAACTAAAAATTCCATCAGAAGTTTATAATAAAATTATTACATGATATCTAATGCCATAAATTATATTAAATATAATAATGTGACATGTGATTCATGTTATAGAATAAATAATATATAATTTCACCATGATTATAATAACCCAGTTTGAGAAATATCATTATTTTTCAATGGATGAAATAAATGGAAAAAATTCATTGGAAAATGGTATACTTTTTGCTAAGAATTACAGTCATAATTTTTATACATTACCATATTTTGTTCAAAAACCATGAAAATATCACCTATTGTGAATTATAATATAAAAATAGAAGTTACTTTAAAATATATTATTTTTTATTTTTATTTTTATTTTTTGGTGGTACTGGGGTTCCTGGAAGCCCTTCTACCTCCGGGTTACACTCCCACGGGCTACACTCCCAGACCTATTTTTTAACTTTTTTTATGTGGAAACAGGGTCTCTTAAGCCAGCGAGGCTGGCTCCGAACCAGCGCGATCCTCCTGTCTCCGCCTCCCAAGCACAGGGATTACAAGCGTGCGCCACCACGCCTGGCTACTTTAAAATATAAAGAAGAAAAAATTAACATTTATCAAATGCTTATGTATTCATCCTACATCACTTTTTGGAAAGTGGAAAAAATAGAAATCATTGAGCAATGAAGTGCATAATATAGAGAAAGAAAAATGCTTAAAGAAATAGGACATATAATTTTAGATGCTAAGTATTATAAAATGTACAGTGTCAATAGGATAGAAAATGACCATAAGGTATGTGGTAATATAAGAGAATACAAGGCAAAACTGAATGATATATCTGGATGCCTTTTTGAGGAGGCATGATACTTAGTAGAAACCTAAAAAATGAAAAAGAGTCCAGCCATTTGAAAATCTGAAAAGAGAACATTCCAGGCCAAGGACACAGCAAGTGAAAAGCCCTGAGACCAATATGACATTGGAGTGTTCCAGGAAGAAGACAATGGTCATCATTGGAACTAGATTCACATCCAGTAATTGAGGAAGACGGACAAGATGGGAATGAAAAAGCAGAGAGAGTCTAGCAAAGCAAAAACTTTTATAGTTTATATGTTTCACAAAGCACAAAAATCACTCATGCATTAGTATATTTTTGTGCTTCTACTGGTGCATTGTAATTATAGACTCAAAGAGATACATTTATACCTACCCAAAGCATTTGATATATTTTCTTTTATATCCAAACTCCATTTTCCCCCTGCATGTTAGTGAGATTAATCATGAGCACTTCACATAACATTATTTGAACTGTTCCCTACGTTAATTTTCCTTCCCCCCCACAAAACTTCTCCAACCCCTTCTATCATTCTACTAGTCCTTTTCCTCATTTGACTGAAGTTACTTTTATTTCATATATGACCCTTGAATTTCTGAGACTGCCCGACCTAATTTAGGATATTTGGATACACCACTGTTTGCCTAGTAACAAGCTAAATAAAATGTTGGTTGCTATAAACTTCTATATTTTAGATTTTGTGTGGACATAAGTTTTCAATTCATTTGGATAGACATCAAGGAATATGACTGGTAGATTGTGTGGTAAGAGCACACTTAGTGTAACAAGAAACAGCCAAACTATCTTCCAAAGTGGTTGCACCATCTTACATTCCACATCTTTTTGCTCTACACCCTCACCAGCATTTGTTATAATCAATGTTCTAGATTCTGGTCATTCTAAGTGGAGGGTGGTGACCTCTCTCCTTGTTTTAATTTGTAATTACCTAATGACATTTGAGGCTGATAATCTCTTCATATGCATTAATAGAATTTTATGAAGACTATTTTATTGTCATTCAAATGTTTAGAAACTGGGCTTGGCCTCTGGAAAATAGCACATTTTCTTCAACCTAGTGGGTCTTTGTTTCTTCTTTTTATTTTCTTTTTATTCTTCTTTTTTTGTGTATATATATGTGGGGGAGGGAGGGTACTGGGGCTTGAGCCCATGGGCATTCTTCCTCTGAGCTACACCTCCAACCTTATTTTATTTTTGTTTTGAAAAAAAGTCTCTCTAGAAGCTGAGAGCCTGTTTCAAAACAAATATTATAAAAGGTTGGAGTGTAGTTCAGAGGTAGAATGCCTCTGAGTTCAACCCCTAGCACCGTACAAAAAAATCAAGGTTTAGAAAGGTTAAATGAAATTTTCAAGTCACTTAGCTAAGAAGAGGTAAAATACAGCTAAGAAAAATCAAAGGTGTTTGAACCTATGTTTCATAATATGTGCTTTTCCAACTGTTCAATGTTGCTTTGAACAACATAAATCATTTAGAAGAAAATCATATATGCCAGATTTTTATTTGTAATTTGATCAAAGACATGAGAATCAGAAATTAATATGTAAATAAATTCAAACTAGATACTTAGGATTGTTGTACAGTAGAAGGACTATTCAAATCATTTATGTACCAAATGACTACATATCAAATCTGTTCCCAAGGGCTACATACAGTACTGCAAATATGACAGATGTAGTGGCCTTTCTGACAGTAATTAGCCTTTTTATACATTTATCTCTTTATTCATCCTGCCTTGTTAGTCCTATAAATTAGAGAACCTATTTCTATGTCACAGCTTAAATGCTCTCTTTGCTTTGAAAGGGAAAGAAGCCAATTGAATGGGTATTGATATTCTAGAAATATGCAAGTGTCTCTCTTTCTGGTATTTCCACAAAACTTTTGAATACTTTTGTCATAACACTTATCATACTGAATAGTTGAATAGTGAGTACTAATACACACACACACACACACACACACACACACACACACACACATATCTTCTGTAAGTAGACATGAATATTTTATCTGGCAAAACAGTTAACTTTGCATCAAAAGTACCAAACATTCCCTGACACATATTAAGCCTACAAATAAAATGTCCACAGAAAGGAATTGAAAGATAATGATTTGCTCTGGTCCTAAGAAACCGGAACCATAAAAATATGTATAATTAAATAAACATATATATTTAAAGTATATAATATGTATATTTAATATATATATATGTGTATATATATATATATATGATATAAATATGCCTCTACTGGGGTCAGTATGGCAATAATAGATTCTCAGGTCCTTAATCCATGGGCAAAGGATAAAAGTCCTGAGAAAAAAACATATTTTGCTTGAGAGGAGGGGAAAACCTGAGAATTCTGGATTGCTGGAATGTGAGTCAAATGAAGAATGTCGCTATACTAGATTAACTTTTAACTTTAGTTTGATCTTAGTGTATTATTGATAAACAAATCATTTAAAAAATTAAAAGGCACAAAAATTGGCAATCTGTTAATTTCCATGTACGCAACAACACTATCTAGCGTTTGCAGCATTTACGATGTGGCAGGTCCTCTTCTAAGTGCAACATAATTGCTATCTAATTTTTATTTTCCTGTTTATATTAATAAATCATCATTGTCTCTATTTAAAAAATGTTGCAAAATATTTGTGGCATATTTTTCAAAGCAAGTGAGTTAAACTGTGAAAAATATGATAAAAAATAATGACTAGTAGAGTAGAGGAAGGGAACCCGAAATAAGAAGAAGGGAAAGGAAAGGGAAAGTACTGGACAATGAAATTAATCAAGTTAATCAAATGTCTCCATGAAAACCACTATTCTGTATAACTTTAATATACAAATAGAAAATATTAAAAATATTCTATAGGAGAAACACACAGAATAAAATTAACTTGTAAAAAGTATATATACATATAATATATATGTGCAAGGAATCAAACAACAGCAAAATATTTTCTAAAATAGGTATACTATTTAAATCTCAGTCCAATTTGTTCTGCTAGCTATCCTACCTATTAATGAGATTCTCTTTATTATTTTCTTACAGTCTAATAAGAACTTTGTCATAGGCAAATTAATTTTTGGCCCCTCTGAGATTAAAATTTCTAATTAAATATGTGTTTTAAACAGCTTTGCGCATCATCAGAGAAAAATAGATATGGCCTTAAAATGCATCTTTTCAGTATTTATAGACTTCTACACTGTCAAGTATTACTCTTCTCATATTTAATTTTGATAAGTTAGACACAGTTTTCCAGTTGTGATTCCTATCTCCAGCTACACTGTGTCACAAGATAGTTTTACATCAAGTTATGACTCTCCTTTAAACTCTCTTTCTCTGTTTCACATGGCACAAGGATAAATAATAACCTCATGTAAGGAAGAAGAAAAATGGTACTAGAAGCAATTACTGTATCACAGACTGAGTTCCATGAATAATATGATAAAACTCTCCCAGGCAACTTTACTTATTTCTCATATAGTCTTAAATCTGCACATCAGCATTTGCTGGAGGTAAAGGCACTTCATTCTATTGACATCTGTAATAAGAATTTTTCAGCATTTCTACTATCCACCCAGTCTTAAGGAGCCCACCAATAACTCATGTATTTTTATCTGCATTAGACCAGAAGTTGGCACAGAATGAACCTAAAGTAAAATTCTAAAGAGGTGAAATATGTTTTAAGTTCAAGATGAACAAAATGATTTATTTAAATATAATAAATTTATAATAATTTAAAAATATATAATTTATATATCCCTTAGCTCTTATCTAGGATTCAATTATCTTTCATGTATTACCCCTCAGTTATTATTGTTTTACCTATGCTATTCAAAGTTTAGAAACAAAAAAGTTGCAAATTTAATTTACTAGGTATAAAATATTTAATTAAGATGAACAAAAACAGACATATAGGACAATGGAATAGAAGAGGAGATACAGAAAAAAACTGCTTATAGACATTTGATTTTTGACAAAGCTACCAATAACATATGCTAGAAAAGACAGCTTTTTCAGCAAATGGTGCTAAAAACACTTGTTTATTCCTATGTTGAAGAATAGAATAAGGCTCCAATTTCTCTCCCAGCAGAAGAGTCTACACAATATTAAAGACCTAGAAATTAGACCAGATACTTTGCAATTATTGGACAAGAACATAGCATAGGACCAACTCTCTTAACATATAGGTACAGGCAGAGACTTTCTCAATAAGCCCCCAAAGTTCAGAAAATAAAATAAGAATCAATAAATGGAATGGCATAAGATTTAAAAATCTTCTGTACATAAAAGGAAACATGAATCTGAAAAGAGAGACTATAGAAAAAAGAAAAACTTTACCAGTTATTCCTTTGCTAGAGAAATAATATCTAAATTATAAAATAAACTTTTAATATTTAACACTAAAAGTAACCCAAATAATGAGCACTTGAACTGAACAGATATTTCTCAAAAGAAGAAATACAAATGACCAATAATTATATGAAATCCTGTTCAACATCTTTAGCAATCAGGAAAATGCAAATCACATCACTGAAAGTCCATCTAACTTCAGGGAGAATAGCAGTCACAAAGGATACAAACAATGATAAATACTGGGGAGAATGTGGGGAAATAGAAACTCTTAAAAACTGCCAGTATAACTGCAAATAAGTACATCTGCTATGGAGATCAGTTCAGAACTGATTTCCCAGAAGACTGGGAACAGAACCACTGTATGACCTCAGTATCTTTCCAAAGGAATTACAGTCAGAATACTATATTGAGATATGCATATATATGTTTTTAACAGCACAATTTGCAAATAAACAAATTATGGAACAATCCATATGTTAGATATCCAACAGATGAATGGATTATGAAAGTGTGGTATTTACACACAATAGTATTTTACTCAGCCATAAAAAAGAAAAGTAAGTCATTCTTAGGAAAATGGATGAAACTAGATAATATGCTGAGTGACATTAGCCACTCTCAGAGAGTTAAGGGTCATATATTTTCTCTCTTATGTGGAAGCTAGAGAGAATGTAGAAAACAAAAGAGACTTCAGATGAATGAGAAGAAATTCCAGTGGAATAGTGGGAGGAGATTTAGGAGAGACTTGGGGAGGGGAAAGAAAACTTAATGAAGAAAACAGTGCCAAAATAATAATATATAAATTATATATATGTATATATACATATGAAGTTATCAATACCATCTTTTTTGTGTGTGGTACTGGGATTCCTGGAAACCTTCTACCTCCAGGCTATACTCCAAGACCTATTTTTTATATTTTTATTTGGAAATAGGGTCTCTTAAGCCAGCGCGACTGGCTTTGATCCTGCACGATCCTCCTGTCTCTGCCTCCCAAGCACGGGGATTATAAGTGTGCGCCATCACGCCTAGCATCAATACCATCTTAATAAAATCTACAGGGAGGGGAGGGAATGAGGAAAGTCCAGATGAAAACACACCAAGTGCATTATGTTTCTTTCACTCTGAATCTGATCATGATATATAATTATAATGCACAAATAATAGTATATTAAATAAATTAAAGAAATAAAAAGAGTAATCTATTTCTCAAAAAATGGTTTGAACTTCTACTCTGTTTTATCACTCCTGTAGAGAATAGGTATAAAATAGTGAAGATTGAGAAATAAAGCACAGGGAAAGTCCTGCCTTTATAAAAACTCCCAACTTATTGATGAATTTGAAACTCCTACATATTTTATAAGTTTTATTTCCATATCTTTACTGCTTTAATAATTATTAGAATTGGAATACATTTTTTAGAAGCAGTACTATGTGTCGGGTGTTAAAGCATTCTTAGAAATTCCAAAACATGTGATATTATGGTTTTCAAATAATGTATTTGGGGAAAAAAAAAGGGATATCCAGGTAGCCTCAGCCTGGTTTTGAATTTATCTTTATGACCAAGAAAAACTGTAAAATTGGTTTTGGGCAACCAGATGAAAATTGAGGTACTTATAGGTATCAAACATTGAAAAGATAGTGTTAATACTGCTTATTTTTTTCTTAATAAAGATGGGGTTGTAAAACAAAACAAACTTAAAAAAATAAAAGATAGCATCACTATGTCCCAAATAAAAAATATATAATGGTTCCAATAATAAAAATAATATTAATAAAAATACGGTTATTAGGATTTTTTTAAACTGGTTTATATTTTTCCAATAATTACTTATTTCCTACTATTTTTGATTCTTCGCTCCACAGTCATTATATCCTAGCACTGCCTTCACACTGAAAACAGGAAATCATAAATATTAGCAGGGCATCTTATATTTTTAAAACTGTAGAACTCATGGAAGGTGTAAAAAGTTAAGTTGATTGAAGGTGAAAGGTCCAAAGTAGGCAGCATGAACAAAAGGGCAATGAGCTAACCTCAGATGGACTTAAAGAAGCTGAATCAGCTCATGAAAACTGTGTGGAATTTTCATTTTAACAAGTAACAACACAAAACAGACTTCAACATCTTGCTCTGAGGTGCTCAAGAGAATGTAAACTCTAGAATCACATTTTTAAAAGAGATTAAGGATGAAAAGACTTTTACCAAGGACAATAATACTAAAGATAGGACAGAGATTAACCTTCTGGTCTTTCTACTTACACTATACTTTATCTAAATTTCTACTTCTTACCCTATTGTTCTTCCCCCATTCAAGCAATAAGGCTAAAATTTTAAAAGTCCACTCTACTAGATAGTATAATTCAGTAATGATTAGTTACCTCTTTAGCATTCTCTGCAACCCTGTTTAATGCCATTTTTATTTTATTTCAGGCAATTAACACTTTTTATTGAATCAAGTTCTTAGAAATAAGTTTAATTTTATTATAGGTCAAAATTTTTATTGGGGGATTAAAACACCTAAAAAATCTCATTAATGCTGATAAAGAAATATAAGCAGAATATAGGAAGATTTAACTAATGAGTTGTAAACTCACTGTAACTATCTGACCATATCCTATCACACTGGTATAAAGCAGAACTTCTGGATAGATTTAAAACATATCAGGTATGATGTGATCAAATGGGAAAAATAAATGAAAATGATCCCTAATATTAATTGGCATTTTTACCAATCTTAATTGGCTACCATTATTCAGACTTGTGTGGAATAGTCATTTATTTTCAAGTAAAAGTGAAAATTCCAAAGTTGAACACTGAATCACCCTGTTTTAAATTTGTAAAATTCTACATATTTGTTTGAAGTTTAACAAGATGTATGAAGATATTCACATTTGATAACACCAGGCTAGAACAATGTAAAATACTTTAATGCATCTATTACTTCGTTCATCAATACATCCATCCCCATATATTCATAAACAAATATTTTATGTAAATTTTGCATACAGATAATAGAACAGGCAGACATTTTTCTCTGAAAGACTAAAGATATAAATGCCAGGAGAGACTGGTATGATATAAGGTTATTATTCAAAATTGATGGAGAAACAAAAGTGTTTCAAAATAAGCAAAATCTCAAAAAATTCATGAATACAAAGACAACACTAAAGAAAATATTTAAAGAAATAAATCTTAAAGAAGAAAAAGCAAATTTCAGAACCAGAGAAGAGACCAAAAGAAACTATTTAATACATGAAGATGGACTGATACACTACTGAATGATGAATAAGTAAGATCAGAAATAAGGGGAGAAATAAAGAAATTTCTAGAATTAAATTAAAATAGAGACACAACCTACCAAAATCTTTAGAACACTTAGAAGGTGGTAAGAGGAAAGTTTATAGCATTGAGTGCCCACATAAGAAGAATAGAGAGTTGGCAAGTAAACAACCTAATGACATATCTCAAGGACCTAGAAACACTGAAACAGTCTAATCCCAAAGACAGCAGAAGGTAGGAAATAATTAAAATCTGAGCATAAATAAATTAAATAGATAATAAAAAACAATTTAAAGAATCAACAAAACAAAAAACTGGTATTTTAAAAATATTAATATGATTGACAAACCCCTGGCCAACCTAACCAAAAGAAAGAGAGAATCAACTCAAATCAAAAATGATTTCTATTTTTCTATTAAAATCAGAAATGAAAAAGGAGGCATCACCACAACAGTGGGAAAATTCAAAGGATTATCAGGAACTATCAGGAAAATTTATACTCCAAAAGACTGGAAAACATGGAAGAAATGCATAGATTTCTAAGCCCATATAACCTACCTAAATTGAACCAAGAGGACATAGCAAGCCTAATCCAAAAAATAGCAAGCAAAGAAATAGAAACAGCAATAAAAATTCTGCCATCAATGATAATCCCAGGCCCAGATGGGTTTCTAGCTGAATTCCGCAAAACCTTCAGTGAAAAAATCCCAATACTTCACAATTTGTTTCAGGAAATCAGAAGAGATGGAATTCTCCCATATTCCTTCTATGAGGCCAGTATCACATTAGTACCAAAACCAAATAAAGATACCTCAAGAAAAAAAAATTACACAGACCAATATCCTTGATGAACATATATGTAAAAATTCTAAACAAAATATTAGCTATATACGTTCAAAACCATATCAAGAGAATTGTACATCACGACCAAGTTGGTTTCATCCCAGAAAAGCAAAGCTGGTTCAACATACACAAATCAATAGACATTATTCACCACATAAAGAGAAACGAGAACAAAAACCACATGATCATATCAAGAGATGCTGAAAAAGCATTTGAAAAACTCCAACAACCATTCATGTTAAAAACACTGCAGAGCCAGGCGTGGTGGTGCACGCTTGTAATCCCTGCACTTGGGAGGTGGAGACAGGAGGATCGCGCTGGTTCAGAGCCAGCCTTGCTGGCTTAAGAGACCCTGTTTCCAAACAAAAAATATAAAATAGGTCTGGGAGTGTAGCCCAGAGATAGAAGGGCTTCCAGGAACCCCAGTACCATAAAAAAAAAAACCCAAACCCAAAACAAAACAAAACAAAAACACTGCAGAAAATTGGAATAGAAGAAAGGTATTTCAATATCATTAAGGCAATATACAACAAACCCAAAGCCAACATCATATTGAATGGGGAAAAACTGCAATAATTTTCTCTAAATTCAGGAACAAGACAAGGATGCTCTCTATCACCACTTATTTTCAATATAGCCCTCAAGACTTGCCACAGCAATAAGACAAGAGAAGAGAAGGATATCACAGGAATTCAAATAGGAATAGAGAATTTATAATTATCCTTATTTGCAGATGACATGATCCTTTATTTAGAAGATCCAAAGAACTCAACCAGAAGACTATTGGAGCTGATTAACTGATGCAGTAAAGTTGCAGAATATAAAAATATATAATATAAAAAAAATCAGTTGCTTTTCCGTATGCCAGCAATGAATCCATAATGAAAAAATAAAGAAAATAATCCCATTCACAATAACTTCAAAACCAATAAAATATCTAGGAATAAACCTAACCAAAGATATAAAAGACCTCTACAATGAAAACTATAAAATATTAAAGAACAAAATTGAAGAAGCCCTTAGAAGATAGAAAGATTTCTCTTGCTCATGGATAGGCAGAATAAATATCATCAAAATGGCCATTCTACTGAAAATTATCTACACAAAGAATGCAATTCCTATTAAAATTCCAACATTCTTCATAGACCTAGAAAAACCAGTCATGAATTTTATATGAAGAAAAAAAGGACCCAGAATAGCCAAAGCAATCCTCAGCAATATGAAACATGCAGGAGGAATCACAATCCCTGACTTCAAATTATATTACAGAGCAATAGTAGTAAAAACAGCATGATATTGGCACAAGAACAGGCATACAGGACAATGAAACAGAATACAAGATACCAAAAAAATTCCACACACTTATAGTCAATTGATCTTTGACAAAGGGGCCAAACTCATACTCTGGAGAAAAGACAGTCTTTTCAACAAATGGTGCTGGGAGAACTGGTACTAAATCTTTACCTTACCTCTCACCATGCACAAAAATCAACTAGAGATGGATAAAAGACTTGGAAAAAAAAATTTTTTTTTTGAGCATAGGCTCAAAACTCCAACATATAGGCACAGGCAGTAACTTTCTCAACAAGACATCTAAAGTGCAGGAAATTAAAACAAGAATTAACAAGTGAGATGAGGTCAAACTAAAAGTTTCTGCTCATCAAAGGTAACCATCAAAAACATAAAGAGAAAGCCTACAAAATGGGAGATCTTTACCAGCCACCACTCCGATAGATGGCTAATATCGACAATATACAAAGAGCTCAAAAGACTCTACACTGGCAAAATAAATAACCCAATCAAGAAATGGGTAACTGGCCAAGCATGGTGGCGCATGCTTGTACTCCTCGCACTTGGGAGGCAGAGACAGGAGGATTGTGCTGGTTCGGAGCTGACCTCACTGGCTTAAGAGACCCTGTTTCCAAATAAAAAATTATAAAATAGGTCTGGGAGTGTAGCCCGGAGGAAGAAGAGCTTCCAGGAACCCCAGTACCACCAAAAAAAAAAGAAAGAATGAAATGGGTAATGGGTAACTGAATTGAATAGACACTTCACAAAACAAGAGATACAATTTGGCCAAAAGCTACATGAAGAGATATTCAAAATCATTAGGCATCAGGAAGATGCAAATCAAAACTATACTGAGATTCCATCTAACCCCAATCAGAGTGACAGGCATAAAGAAGTCAAATAACAACAAATGCTGGTGAGGATGTAAGGAAAGAGGAACTTTTTTACACTGTTGGTGGGAATACAAACTAGTTCAGCCGCTATGGAGATCAGTGTGGAGATTCCTTAGAAAATGGAAATAAATCCACCATATGACTGGCTATACCACTCCTGGGTATCTTTCCAAAGTAATAGAAATCAGAGAATTACAGTAGCATATGCATACCCATGTCCATAGCAGCACAATTTGTAATAGCCAAAATAGGGAACCAACCTAGGTCTCCATCAACAGATGAATGGATTGCAAAATTATGGGAAATACACACAGTGGAATTCTACTCATCTATAAAGAAGAACAAAATCATGTCATTTGCAAGAAGATGGAAAGACCTGGAGAACATTATGTTAAGTGAGATCAGCCAAGCACAGAAAGAGAAGGGACATATTTTTTCTCTAATATGCCCAAACTAGGGACTATTAGAGATACCAGAGGGACTCCAGATAATGGAGGGGAAAACTCACCAAAGCTAGAAAGGAAGGGTAGGAAAGGCAGAAGGCCAAGGTTGATTAATAGAGGAGCTACATTCAAACATGTGCGCAAGTGTGAATGTAGCATGGTCAACCTGGACATTCATTTTTTTGTGTGGGGAAGGTGGAGAAGGGGGCAGGGCACCAAGCACTGTGTGAATGTATGCCTTTTCCAATATGATCCACATAAAAAGAAAAATAAATAAAAGAGACTAAAGACTAAATGTTTTTTACATTATGCATGATAGTCTCCACTATTCAACTCCGTCATTATATAGAAAAAACAGCCATAAAAGCAATCAGTAAACTGTCAAAAATGGTCAGAAGCAATTTTTAATAACTCTGGAATCTAATAAAAAGTTATAATCAGGGAATGCTTTTCAAGAGAAAAACTGCAGAATTTTGGTAAGAGGTCTCCCTTTGGCATAATGAAACTGTACTAGATGGTGGTGCTTGCAGAACATTGTAAATATACTAAAAGCCACTGAGTCATCTAATTTTGTATGGTCAAAATGGTTTGTTTTGTATTATGTAAATTTTACCTAATACAAATCAAACAAAAATATAACTAATACTCTGGCTATAGTTTCCCAAGAATTGTTACCAAAAAGAAAACAATAAATATGCCATGTCTTCAAACTGCTCAGGTATACTATGTAATTATGAGATACTTATGCATATAATATGTACTTATGTATAGAATAGTTTGAGTATAGGTTTTGATCACAACAAAAAAATTTTGTATGTTATGCTTAAATGTAGGCCTATATAAAATTAAAAAACATTTTGGACTGTACTTTACTAATGCTTATGGAGAATTACATTTGAACTATTCATTTTTGTGACAATTTTAAATAAAATTTTATCAAGACATGGCATTTTCCACTTACAATGCAATGCTTATGAAGTGCAATGTTCATTTCTTTCCTGTGCACATGTTCTGTGTTCAAGTACTGAGAATGGCCAGTAATTTACCATAGCAGCTCAACTTTAAACTATCATAGAATTTGCTACAAATCTGGGCCCATCAATGGGTTACTGTGTGGAACCATGCCACATCTATACTTGGCTGGGTTAATGAACCTCTTCAATGGTGGGCCCTGAAAAAGCACCTCCAGGAGGAGCACCCCCACCAGGAAGCCTTGGGCAATCCTCCTGGTATGCCTCCTGTACTCTGGTACAACTTCCTAAAGATGGAATTGCAGACTTTCCCCAGCTCTTTCAAATTCTTCCCTTCTCTGCAATCTATTTCTTATCCAGACAGTTGATTTCAATATACTTGTCAAGGGTCTGTTTGTCCTCATCATTGATCTTGCCTTGAAGTTTCTCATCAACAGTTGCTTTCCTGTTGAATACATAGGACTCCAGTGTTTTCAAGTGGATGGCACCTTGTCTCTGGGCTTCTCATCTTCAGTCTTGTACTTCTCACCTTCCTGAATTATGTGTTCCATGTACTCCTTGCTCAAATGTCCCTTATCATCAGTGATGACAATCTTGTTCAGCAGACACATTCAAGATGCCACTGATATCAATGTCTAAAGGTAATCTGAGGAACACTGTGGGTGCAACGAGGTATGCCTGTGAGTGCAAACTTGCCAAACAGGTTATCTTTGATCATGGCATGTTCACCTTCGTACACCAGAATGAGCACAACCTGGTTGTCAGAGTAGATACTGAAGGTCTGTATCTGCTTTGTAGGAATGGTAGTATTACACTTGATGGGGATGGTCATGACTCCACTAGCAGTTTAAATACCAAAGGAAAGAGGAATTACATCTAAGAGCAGCAAATCTCAAATATTTTCATACTTTCCTCCAAAAATTGCTGCCTGGTCAGCTGCACCATAAGCAACAGCCTCAAAAGGGGTTAATGTTCTTATTCAGTTCTCTTTCATTAAAGATAGCTTGCAGAAATTTCTGAATCCTGGGCATATGGTTAGAACCCACCACTAGCACAACATCAATGGTATATGACTTGACTTACCTATTTTGGCATCTCAAAGACCTTTTTCTATAGGAACAGGTCATCATTCAACCCTTCAAACTAAGCGTGAGTAATGGAGGTACAGAAGTTGATCAATCTTATTTCTGACCTGATGTTGAAACAGAGGGTACTCTTAGCTGGTTTATATGCAAAATTCAGAGACATCAGACAACTTTCTTGTTCTCGCTGATGTCCTTATGCTTGGGCTTGAAATTGGCAATAAAATGTTGTCCAAGTCTTCTCCACCTAAATGGGTGTCTCCAGCTATAGATATGACCTCAAAGATTCCATCCTCAATAGTAATAACTGACATATTGTAAGTGCAACCTTCTGGGACTTCCAGGAAGATGGCGACGGAGGAAAGCAGCACTTACAAGTCGCGCTAACAATCGAACTCTATTACCACAAAACCAGCACATTTCAGAGCCAGAAAACACCACCAGCAAAGAAATAAAAACGGTAAATACAAGGGACAGAGAAAAAAAGCTGGAAAAACAAGACACCAGAAAAAAAAACAGCCCAAAGTGCCGCGCCCGCCACGGCGCGGAGCGGATGGAGCGGCCAGAGCCGCAGTACAGAGCGGTCGGAGCCACAGCGCAAAGCGGCCAGAGCGGCCAGAGCAGCCAGAGCCGCAGCGCGGATTGGCCGGAGCGGCGGCACGGAGTGGCCGGAGCCGCGGAGCAGAGTGGCCTGAGCAGCCGAGCAGAGTGGCCAGAGCAGCTGAGTGGAGCGGCCAGAGCAGCTGGAGCGGAGCGGCCAGAGCAGCCAAAGCAGCCAGAGCCGTGTCGCAGAACGGGTGGCCAGACCCGCGGTGCAGAGCAGCCAGAGCCGCGGCGCAGAGCGGCCGGAGCGGCACGGCCTACATCTCCCCTAGCAGCACCAGGCTCCAGAGAGGAGGGAGACTCAAAACAGAGCTCAAATCCAGAGAAGAGGTACTCTGTCCTCACGGCCTAGGATGCAGAAGCAGCTTGTTACTGCTGGCGGCAGCAGCAAGTTCACCGGATGGCCCTAGACCAATCCACTCAACCAGCCACCAGGCACCCGAGAGGAGGGGTGGACAGCGAGCCGAGGTGAGCAGGTGCTGAACACCCGGGTGGCAGTCAGCAGTTTTGTTGGGCAGGGAACATCTAAAGCTCCCAAGGGCCGGGCACAGCACAACTGGCAAGGACTCAGAGCAGAACTCAAAACCAGAGAAGAAATATGCCACAATCCAGCCGAGGGCGTGGCAGTGGTGCCATATTGCCAGTGGTGGCAGCAGCAAATCCACCGAGTTCACTACAGCTCCATCAGCGCACTTAACAACCGTGAGTCAAATTGCGGTCCCTAGGGGAGAAATCCCAGTACTGCACTCCCAGGGACTTGTGCAGATAGTCTCCCTGGGTCGGAGATTTTAGCAGTGCAGCCCACTGGGGGAGTGGCAGTGGCAGAGATATCATACCATAGTCACAACTCCCCGCTGGAGAACGCCCAACTTGGCACCCCCCACGGTCTAAACAGCCTTGATTGACTCCCTGGGTCTGAGACCTTGTGATACAACCCAGTAAAGGAGTAGTGGTGACTGAGATACCACAGACTCGAGATCCAGAGCATCTTAAGTGAACTCGTAGTGACCCAGGGAAGAACCCAGAGAAGGCACAAACTTCCAAAATCATGGGAAAGAGAAATAACAATAGAGCAGTGAATGCCAACAACCCCACAACATCAGAATCTGATAACACAGAAATCCAAAGATCTCTAGAAGATCCAATTAGGAAAATAACTATAGAAATAATAGAGGACTTTCAAAAAGAATTTAGAGAGAGTCAAAAAGAGATAAAGGATGCAATTAATGAAGTAAAGGCCTCAATTCAAAGTATAAACAACAGATTAGACCGCATGGAGAATAGAATCTCGCTTCTTGAAGATGATCATTCTAAAAATGAACGCATAGTTTCTAATTTAGAAAAAAACCCCCGAAAGCAGGAATCTGACATTGAAGAAATATGGGCCCATTTCAAGAGAGCTAACCTAAGAATAATTGGAATAGAGGAGGGAAAAGAAGGTGAAACCAAAGGGATCAACAATCTCTTCAAGGAAGTAATAGCAGAAAATTTTCCAAACATAGAGCAAGAGGTTGATACACAGGTCCAGGAAACTTATAGAACTCCCTTTAGACAGGATCAGAGAAGAGGATCCCCATGCCACATAATTGTCAAAATGACTAATGTGGAAGCTAAGGAGAGAATCTTAAAGGCAACAAAAACAAAAGGCCACGTGACATACAGAGCAAACCAATTAGAATCACTCCAGACTTCCCAAACCAAGTTATGAAAGCCAGAAGGGCATGGAGTAACATATTCCAAACTCTGAAAGAAAAAAACTTCCAGCCAAAAATTTTCTACCCAGCAAAACTATCCATCAAATTAGATGGGGAAATAAGAAGCTTCCATGACAAACAGCAACTGAAGGAATTTATGTCTTCAAAACCAGCGCTAGAGAAAATACTCAAGGAGATTAACTACAAAGAGGAAATGGGTAATACATGCCAGAACCAAAGAAACAAGAATTCCCATTCAGCAGACAACTAAGCAAAGAAGAATAAACAGTATCTCAAACAGAAATAAGATCTTAACATGTTGGGAATTAAAAATTATCTCTCTATAATCACACTGAATGTAAATGGCCTCAACTCCCCAATAAAAAGACATAAAGTGGCAAAATGGATTAAAAGCCACAATCCATCCATCTTCTGCTTACAAGAAACACACCTTACAAGTAAAGATAGGAACAAACTCAAGGTAAAGGGCTGGAGAAAGGTAATCCATGCTAATGGTACTCGAAGACAAGCAGGAGTAGCAACTATGATATCAGACAAGTTAGACTTCAAACCCAAACTTATTAGAAGAGACAAAGAAGGTCACATTTTACTGGTAAAAGGAATAGTCCAGCAAGAGGAAATAACAATAATCAACATCTATGCTCCAAACATAGGGGCAGCTACTTTCATAAATCAAACTCTTTGTGACATGAAGTCACACATAAATCCCAACACAATAATACTGGGAGACTTCAACACACCTCTCACAATACTAGACTGATCTTCCAGACAAAGGGTCAGTAAAGATGTCTCAGAACTAAAGAACACCATTAACCAAATGGACCTGTTGGACACATATAGAATATTTCACCCAACTACAGCAGAGTTTACATTTTTCTCAGCTCCTCACGGAACTTTCTCCAAAATAGATCTCATCCTGGGACACAAAATGAGCACTAGCAAATTTAAGATATGTTACATACTTCCCTGTGTCATTTCAGACCATAATGGAATGAAACTAGAAATCAACTATAAGAAGACCCAGAGAAACAACATAAACATGTGGAGACTGAACACCACCCTTCTGAATGAAGAATGGGTCATAGAAGATGTAAGAGGTGAAATCAAGAAATTTCTAGAAACAAATGAAAATAAAGAAACAACATATCAAAACCTCTGGGACACTTTGAAGGCAGTATTAAGAGGAAAATTTATAGCACTGAGTGCTCACATAAGAAAAACAGAAAATCTTCAAATAAATAGCCTTATGACACACCTCAAAGCCCTTGAAAAGCAGGAACAATTAAACCCCAAAGCCAGCAGAAGACGGGAAATTATTAAAATTAGAGCAGAAATTAATGAAATAGAGAATAAAAAAACAATACAGAAAATCAACAAAACCAAAAGCTGTTTTCTTGAAAAAATTAACAAGATTGATAAACCACTAGCCAACCTAACTAAAAAAAAGAGAGAATCAACCCAAATTATGAAGATAAGGGATGAAAAGGGAGAGATTACTACTGACAGCGTAGAAATCCAGAGAATTATCAGAAACTACTTTGAAAAACTATACTCCAACAAAATGGAAAATCTGGAGGAAATCGACAACTTCCTAGATAAATACAACCTTCCTAAACTGACTCAAGAAGATATAGAACACTTAAACCAACCAATAACAATCAAAGAGATTGAAACAGCAATAAAGAGCTTACCATCAAAGAAAAGCCCAGGACCAGATGGTTTCCCAAGTGAATTCTATAAAACCTTTATAGAAGAACTAATCCCAATACTACTCAAACTATTTCGGGAAATAGAAAAAACCGGGACTCTCCCAAATACATTCTATGAAGCCAACATCACACTAATACCCAAACCAAATAAAGACAGTTCAAGGAAGGAAAACTATAGGCCTATATCTCTGATGAACTTGGATGCAAAACTATTAAACAAAATACTAGCAACACGCATTCAAAACCACATCAAGAAAATCATTCACCATGACCAGGTGGGTTCATCCCAGGGATGCAAGGCTGGTTCAATATATGAAAATCAATCCATGTAATTCATCATATAAACAGAATCAAAGACAAAAACCACATGATCATCTCAATAGATGCTGAAAAAGCATTTGATAAAATTCAACATCCATTTATGATAAAAACACTGCAAAGAATTGGAATAGAAGGAACATATCTCAACATTATTAAGGCAATCTACAATAAGCCCACTGCCAACATCATATTAAATGGGGAAAAACTTCAAGAATTCCCCCTAAAAACTGGAGCGAGACAAGGATGTCCACTATCACCACTTCTCTTCAATATAGTACTAGAGACTCTAGCCAGAGCAATAAGGCAAGAAAAGGAAATCAAAGGAGTACAAATAGGAAAAGAAGAACTTAAGCTTTCACTATTTGCAGATGACATGATACTATATTTAGAAAACCCAACAAACTCAACCAAAAGGCTTATAGAACTGATCAACAAATTCAGCAAGGTATCTGGATACAAAATCAATCTTAAAAAATCAGAAGCTTCCCTGTACACCAACCATAAATCCACTGAAAAAGAAATTCAGAAATCACTTCCACTCAGGATCTCCCACAAGAAAATAAAATACCTAGGAATAAACTTGACCAAGGAGGTAAAAGATCTCTAAAAAGAAAATTATAAAACACTGAAAAAAGAAATCAAAGAAGATCTTAGAAGATGGAAAGATCTTCCATGTTCATGGATTGGCAGAATAAATATCATTAAAATGGCCATCCTCCCAAAAGTGATCTACAGATTTAATGCAATGCCCATTAAACTACCAAGATCATTCCTCACAGATATAGAAAAATCAGTCCTTAAATTTATCTGGAATAACAAAAAGCCCAGAATAGCCAAGGTAGTTCTCAGCAACAAAAACCACGCAGGAGGAATCACAATACCTGACTTTAAACTATACTACAAAGCCATTGTAATAAAAACAGCATGGTCCTGGCAAAAGAACAGATATATAGACCAATTGAGCAAAATAGAAGACCCAGAAACAAATCCACACACTTTCAGCCAATTGATTTTTGACAAAGAGGCCAAAAACATACACTGGAAAAAAGATAGCCTCTTCAACAAATGGTGTTGGCAAAACTGGTTAACCATATGCAGAAAATTGAATGTTAATCCCACTTTTTCACCCTGTACCAAAGTCAACTCACGATGGATCAAAGACTTGGAAATTAAACCAGAGACTTTGAAGCTCCTTGAAGAGGGCATAGGTCCAACACTACAACACATAGGTACAGACAAACATTTCCTCAACAAGACCCCAAAGGCACAACAAATTAAAAGGAGAATCAATACATGGGATTGCATGAAACTGAAGAGCTTCTGTTCAGTAAAGGAAACTATCAAGAATCTCAATCGAGAGCCAACAGAATGGGAGAAGATTTTTGCCACCTACACCACTGATAGAGGACTAATATCTAGAATATACAGAGAACTCAAAAAACTCAACACTAAGAAAACAATGCATCCAATAACAAAATGGGCAAATGAACTAAATAGACACTTCATAAAAGAAGAAATTCAAATGGCCAATAAATGCATGAAGAAATGCTCAACATCACTGGCAATCAGAGAGATGCAAATCAAAACTACCGTGAGATTTCACCTGACACCAACTAGAATGGCCATCATTCAAAACACAAACAACAACAGATGCTGGCGAGGATGTGGAGAAGTGGGAACTCTAAGACATTGTTGATGGGATTGCAAATTAGTGCAACCACTTTGGAAAACAGTATGGAGAATCCTCAGAATGGGAACAAATCTACCATTTGATCCAGCAATACCACTGTTGGGTATCTACCCAAAAGAAAAGAAACCAAACTACCAAACTAATGCATGTGTATCTATGTTCATAGCTGCACAATTCACCATAGCCAAACTATGGAACCAGCCAAGATGTCCATCAACAGATGAATGGATTACAAAACTGTGGGATATGTACACAATGAAATTTTACTCAGCCATCAAAAAAAACTCAATAACATCATTTTCAGGGAAATGGATGGAACTGGAGGACATTATGCTAAGTGGGATTAGTCAGGCACATAAAATAAGAAATCAGATGCTTTCCCTAATATGTGAGAGTTAGGGAGAAAAGAGGAGCAAACAAGACAACCTAAAGGAGGAGAAAGGAGGGGGGAATAGGAAAATCTCTAAAGCTCACAATGTACTTAAACATATCGAAGTCAATCACTAAGCAAGCAAGGGAGGGAGGGATGGGGAGAGAATGGGTTGGGATTTGGGTAGGGGTTAAATCAGTGATGAGTACATGTTTGTACACACAAGTTTTTTACCCCAATAAGTTGTATGAATATAATGCACCAATAAAAAAAAGTAAAAAAAAAAGGAAGTGCAACCTTCTAAATAAAAAATCAGTGCAATTCTATCAGCTCTAACTTTTTTGTTCAAGCCATAAGCAATAGCAGCCTCAGTTGACTTATTGATAATCCTAAGTACATTTAGCCCAGCAACCATTCCAGCATCTTTTGTTGCCTGACACTGACACTATGTAAGCTGATACTATGACCATAGCATTGAAACAGTCTCTCCAAGGCAGGCTTCTGTGATTTCCTTCATCTTTGTCAGAAACACAGAAGACATCTCTAGGTAAAAAATCTGTCTCTCCTTTGTATTCTACTTGAACTCTGGGCCTGCCTACAACATTCACTACCATGAAAGGCTAGTGCCTTGTATCAAACTATACCTCAGCATCATCAAATCTAGATCCAGTCAGGCATCTGGCACCAAATACCCTGTTGGTAGATTCACTGCAATATGAGTCTATGCAGCATCACCAATTGTTTGATGTCAATAAAGATAATATAGCTTGGGATGGTTTGGTTACCCTGATCATTAGCAATTATCTCCACTTTACCATGCTGGAATACACCTATGCATGAGTGTGATGCCAATATCAATGCCAACTGCAGGACCTCTAGACTCTGCTTGTGAAGAAAACACACAAACCCCAGAAGCTGCTGCCATGTTCAATATACTCTATTAATTTGAACACACAAAATCACTGCTAGTAATAGCCCATTATTTTCCAACAGTGCTTTTATTTGTAAGCTGTATAGTCCACCACCACAAGTTTATTACTATTAAACTGTGATAGAAAATAATTATTTTCCTTAATTCTATCTAAAAGTTCTCCCATCTCCTTTTCTTATGTCTTCCCTTTTCTTAACAGTGAAAATGTAATGTGTAATAATATAAATAAAATAATTTCTATCTAGGCATAAAATTGTGCACACAATTGTGTAGCTTTACAATCTCCAATAGGAAAATCAATAAATTTTCTTTTAATTAATTTTCTTATTATAATCTCCAAAATATCTTGCTTTTAACTTACTCCATTTTCTTCTAAGAACATGCTTTCTCTTTTCACTTTCAAATTACAATTCAATAAGTCTATCTTTACTTTCTTTTCTCTTTGATTATTCCCTATAAAATGAAAAATGAGTTTATATTAGTAACTATCTACTTAAATCGATCATTCATTAAAGTCCATTTAAGAAATATCCAAAATGTTCTGGGCATTGTTCTATGTCATGAAGAGGAAACGACTAATAAGATAGTCTGTGCTCAAAAAGCATAATATCTAATGAGAGAGACAGAAGAGTAAGTTCAATACAATATAGTTACAGTAAATAGCTTTTGAGTTCAGCTCTCAGGTCTGAAATCCTGGGAGTCAGGGTGTCAGACCTGAGAGTCTAGAATGAAAAGGTGTCAGACCTGAGAGTCTAGAATGAAAAGAATGCAGGGAGGCTTCTAGGCAATTTTGATGTATAATTGGCCAAATACATGGGTGTAACCTGGGCAGTAGCACAAGGCCAATAGTGCAAAGGGATCATACCTTGATTTTATGCCTAATGGTCCCCTTTTGAAATTCTTTATAATTGTTTAATTGTTTTTTGTGCAAGAGATTCCTCATTTTAATTTAGTAATAGGGATGAAAATAATATAACTGGTCCAATGGGGAGTCAGGGAAATAAACTACTGAGTTAAGCAAAGAAGTGAAGTATATGGAAATATTTTAGAGTGAGAAAATGATTCATATGAGTACTGGAAAGTATATATAGCTCTGTGTGACAAGCAGAAATAAAATGTAAAGAAAAAAAAAACAAGTGGATACAAGATCATGAAGACCTAAATTAAAGAAAAACACTATTCATACTAGTTCTGAAAACAAATCTAGATACAATTACTATTGAATATCACTCTTCAAACTCATTTCCTGCTTAGAATGAAATTTCTTTTCCTCATATCCCTTGTAATCATCTACCTAATACCAATCTTGTTATAAGAAATGAGATTATTCAATATTCCTTTTTAAAATATTTTCTCACTCTTTAGACATTGACTAGATTTAAATTATGGGGAGAAAGGCTGAACAAAGCAAAAAGAAGAAAAAACAGCTTGTCAAATGATTGCAAAGTGAAGCTTGCAATCATTAGAATTCTGCTTTGTTTTGTTTTAATTCTGTATAACATTTGGAGCTTATTAGGCTTTCTGGACTTAGAAAGGAGGATATAATGGTGGCCATCTTCCAGTCATATTCTTTCTCTCTGAAAAGGGTAGAAATGCACTGATAGAAAAAAATTAATTGAATAAAAACTAAATACTCACTGTGAGCCTACCTTCTATCCATTCAAAAGTTATCAGACACTAGAAAACTTTTCAAAGTTCCTAAATATGCACATAAAAGAACATCGTGTGCAATGAGGAGTACCCATCAATTAATAGCAGCAATAGTAATAATTAACAACATGTATCTGCTAAAAACTATTTTTCCACAATGAGCTGTAAATCAAGTTTTTCCTACTGCCCTGGGTAATCAAAATAATTTTTAAAAACTTACTGAGTGTATCTCATTTTAAAGAAAATATTCTGCTTTATGACATAATTGATTTTCTCAAGCAACTTTTTATCTAGCTGAAAATAGCAAAACTGCACAGAAAAAAAAGTAAACTAACAATAGAAGTTTTCATACAAGTGACCACGGAAATGTATTATGTAAATAAAATGGCCATTATGTGCCACAAAAGTGAAACTTAGAAAAAAAATGGCCCTACATAGTTAGATAAGCTATCCTAGAGTAAATGCCATCATAAAGAGGGATTATGTAATGATAACAAACTAGATAAATGGGAGGAACTAAGAAATTTCAATCAAGAAAAATGAATAGAGAAAAGGGAAAAATTGTACTAGTACATAACATGAAGAAGAATGATGTCTCATTAGAGGAATGTGTTAATGGACACATCAGAAAGCCTTGTGAGAAAACAGTAAATAAGAACATCATTTATTCTGTTAAATTTTTAGATTACCTTCTGTCCATTCACCATTACCACTTTTGATAATTTTGTGCAGGGAGTTATGCTATATATTTGACACATTTTTATTTCCAATACAACTTTTTGTTACACATTATTTTTATTTTTATTTTTATTTTAAAGTTATGGCAACTTCTCAAAGTAAATCAACAACTTGTGGCAGGCTCAAAATTCACATCTTGCCGGCTCCTAATCCCCGCGCTTGGGAGGCAGAGACAGGAGGATCGCGCAGGTTCAAAGCCAGCAGCTCGCGCTGACTTAGGAGACCCTGTTTCCAAATAAAAATGTAAAAATAGGTCTGGGAGTGTAGCCTGGAGGTAGAAGGGCTTCCAGGAACCCCAATACCACCAAAAAAAGAAAAAATCACATCTAGATTTTCTGGTTTCCATTTTTCCCTTCAACTTATAAACCTTACTCAAAGCTCTTTTTTGAGCTAGATACTTAATTCATATGCCAAGTGCTATCCAATTGTAGAAAGGACAGCCAGACATGGTGGTACATGGTTGTGATCCTAGTAATTGGGAGGCTGAGACAAGAGAATGGCAGATTCAGGGCCAGCCTCAGTTACTTAGGGAGCCACTTCATAGCTTAGTGAGATCGTGTTTTAAAATAAAGAGTAAAAGCCGGGCGTGGTGGCGCACGCTTGTAATCCCCACGCTTGGGAGGCTGAGACAGGAGGATCGTGCAGTTTCGAAGCCAGCCTCAGCTACTTAGTGAGGCTCTCAGCAACTTAGTGAGACCCTGTTTCCAAATAAAATATAAAATAGGTCTGGGAGTATAGCCTGGAGGTAGAAAGCCTCTGGGTTCCACCTCCAGTACCACCAAAAATAAATAAAGAAAGAAAGAAAGAAAGAAAGAAGGAAGGAAAGAAAGAAAGAATAAAAAAAATATGCTAAAAAAAAAAGGTCTGATCCTCTGCTAATCATTGCTGGCGTATAGTTAATAAATGTACATGTATAAGCAAATTTAATCATAAATATAGGGAGGAATTAGAAGATTTTATATATTTCTTACAGTATTCTGGAAACATATGTCATGGGCTTTATTTTCAAGAAAATATGCTGCCTTTGAAAATATTTGAAACTCTAACATATTTGTAAGTAATACATATCTTTAACTTATTAAGGATTCAATAATTAAGAAACTTAAAGATTTTTTCTTAATGCAGTATTTTCTAAAATTGACTTACCACAAAATAATTTTAGAGTATATTTTTATGATACACCTATCTTATTTCCAGAACATACCCTGAAATCCTTATGTAACCAAATAGTAAACATGGATTGCTATTGCTACAGGGTCTAGAAAGTGCATGCTGTATTGTGACAGATATGTTTTATTTCTTATTAAGGTCAGAAAGTATAGTACTTGCTAATAATTCTTAATTGGAAAGTTCAAAAGAACAAATACCACTTAAGATATTTTTAGGAACACAAAACTGTGGCATGTGTGAAAATAAATATTTTATAGCCCTTGTCTCTAATTACATTTGAACAAACCATAAATTAGTCTTTATACAGTATAAAATGTTTTCCAAATACCTATGTAGCAAAGGCCCTTTTTCCAACTAGTTCCCAGACAAAGTGATGAAAAATATTTTATACGTTTGTCTAATATGTGTTTTCTATAACAAAGTAGTTATAATAAATTGTGAGGTATTTTTTGTTGTTGTTGTTTATTTTCAATTATACCTAGAACTGAATCTAAAAGAGATCAGAACATAAACTTTATAGGACTGAAGTTAAGAATATTCATTTCTGTTTAGGCATCAAATTAATGACATTGTACATAAACTTTATGAGAAGCACATTTAATAAAATGATAAATAGATAATTACACGGTGACTCTTCATTATTCTTGATTTATAGGCAAAAACACTAATTCTAGTGATCCTAGAAAAGTGAACTACATGGGGTTTTTGTTGGCTACAGAGGTCCCTACCTTTCTTTTTAAATCACTGCGATGGGGTTAATTGTAATCGAGATGAAGTTTGTCATTAAAACTACCTGCTAAATCTCCAGGAGAAGCAATTAGGAATAAATATCACATAATCAGTTGAAAACACAGAGATCAGGAACCTAGAATTAGATATCTATCAGGAAATAAAGCTAGGTTGGAAGTAACTGACATAATACTGGACCAATTATTTGTTTTTGAAATTCTCATAGTTGTCATCTTATAAACACCGTATCTCCATACATATAAGGAACTTCAGAGCCTGCTTCAAAGTACAGTGCAAACAGACTCTGAATTAAGGATTACTACTTACATTTTTATTTTTACTGCAATGATGTGAAAGAAATATACATTTAGTAGAAACCATCCTTCAAATTTTGAAATTTGATCTTTTACTTGGCTAGCAACGTGCAGCATGGTACTCTGGTGATACTGGGCAATGGCAGCTCCAGTCATCCACACAGTCACAACAGCAAACAGCAGATACCTTAAGTGTGCTGTGTTGCTCATCTATGCTGTTTGGCAAGTCAGGTATAGTAAATATATTTTGACTTAAAATATATTAGCGTGGGTTCATCTAATAAACTCACAATAAACCTAGGATAATCTGTATATTTTTTATATTCTGTATTCTTTTCATCTTCTGTAGAAACTCTGCATTTATATCTGCTTATCAAACCAAATGAAATACCACTATTAGGAAATAATCAACAATAGCAGTGTCAAGAGAGGAAAAAAGTGAAGAGATGAAAATGGACTGAAAATACACCTGTACTGTATAAAACGATCACTTTAAAATGTACGTAGTCAACTCTCACCTTGTTTTTCAAACCTCACTTTCAGTTCAATCTCCTGAGATTTGGAACTACATATCTACCTGCCACCTAGATAAATACACCACATGAAAATTCAATGCAATATGTTCAAAAATAAGTTTGTTTGTATTATCCCAATGCTGCTTTTCTATCTTAATTCCATTTTTAGCCATGTATACTAGACCTAATCCTTGATCTCTTTTGAAACTTCAATTTGCAGACCATGGTCCCTCTTTCTCCCCCATCTATCTTGCAAGTCCATAGTTCTTACCTCCATCCATTCTGATACCTCCATAGTTCAGACTTTATCCACTCTCCCTTGCAATATTCTCTTGGCTATTCTTACCAAATCCTATCTCATGATCTATAATTCCATATATAATACCAAAAGGGATTTTTTTAAATCCCAACCTGATCATGTTGCTCATATTCTTTAAAATCCTTCAAAATTGCCTCATTATGAATATCATAAAAACTAAATTCTTTCAAAAGGCCTACAAAAGCTTTCTGTTTTGTAATGGCTGGCTGTTCAACCCCATCCATCACCCCTGCCCCAAACTCTGTTTTCCATTAGTAGTGTGCTACATACAATTATCGATATACTTTGAACTATTTCACACATCTGTGCCTTTGAACATACTTTTCCCACTGACTTAAATGTCTTATAATAATTTTTCACCTAATAGACTCCTGTTTTTAAACACAAGGTTTCTCAAGGATTAGTGGAATGCAGCCATTGGCATGGCTCTCCTAACTCCTTATCAAAGTAGTTCTGAAGCTGTGAGAAAGGATAAAAACTCAATACAATAAAATTAAGACTAACAGAAGCTTGTTAAAATGTGAGGCATAGAATCCAGATATGGAGAGAAAAGCATAAGTATAATATAAAAGTTATAGTCAATGTTGTAAAAACCCTGGGATGAATGTTTTTACCATGGTACCAAAAAGAGCTTCATTTTGGTTAGAAAATAAAGCATGTTATAAACTGCTCTTAAAAAATAAATTGCAAGCCAGGCGTGGTGGCACATGCTTGCAATCCCAGCATTCGGGAGGCTCAGACCAGAGGATCACGGTTCGTGGACAGTCTCAGCTACTTAGTGAGGCCCTCTGCAACTTAGTGAGACCCTGTTTTAAAATAAAGAATAAGAAATAGGGCAGGGGGTATAGCTCGGAGGTCAAATGCCTCTGGGTTCCATCTCTAGACCCGCAAAAAATAAAATAAAATAAAATAAAATAAAATAAAATAAAATAAAATAAATTGCAGAAGCAGAGGGAAAAGAGAGTTGCTGACAGATTCAGATTTAAATAAAATAATGAACTTTTGGCATGAAAAACATCAGTCCACAGTTGAGTGTATTTGTTGAGATATAAATGTTGTTGCCACTGCCTCATCGTGACAACAGTGTGTGGCACTGGCAGAGTGAGGTAGTCAAGTCACCTTACTCACGTGGCTAGAATCTATGACCATTTTTAAATTCTTAACAATATATAGAGTTTGACAGGCATGAGGGCACATTCCAATAATCCCTATGAGTAGGATGCTAAGGCAGGACAATGTCAACTTTGAGACCTTTAGAGACCCCTTCTCAAAATAAAAACTAAAAAGGGCTGAGGGGTAGGGGTAGTTCAGGATTACAATGCCGCTGGGTTTAATATTCAATACTACAAAAATTATGTGTGTATGTGTATGTATCTACACACACAGAGACACACACACACTTACATATATATGTATACACACAAACAGGCAAATATAGTACAGAGTTATAAGGTAATCTATGAGAAAATATTCTTTTCTCACCTATATTGTTAGGTTCATGGCTGTGGCCACTGTAACAAAAGACAGAATAAGAGAAAAGAATAGAAATTTCTTAAACCTAATTTTTATATGAATCAGAGGCCTTTAGAAATGAGGACTCAAAGAAACAGATAAATGTATATTTTTTCTTTGCTTATGTTTGAAGAATAGAAAGTCAAGGAAAAATATGATTATAGGACCAGATGGTATGACTTGGTAGTAATAAATTGGGGCAAATTTAGCAAGGAGTATTTGTTCAGATTCTTCTGTCTCTGCTTCTTCAGATACAAGGATGTTCTTTCTTTCAGGTATAGGGAAGATACCTCTTAAAGGTCTTATGACCTGCTTCAGGGGAGAATGACAAAAGATCAAAAGGTGATCTTTCTAAGTTTTTTCAAGTGCTATGGGGTCATGTATTGCAATTATTGTGTCCTCAATTTCATCAAGAAATTTCACCAATCATTTGGAAGAATTGACATCAAATATAAGACCATGGGAATCCTAGTAACCTTGGTCCCTTAGAATCAGTTTTAAATATATATACATCATCCCTTTGGTCATGGTAGCACAACACCTGTATTTGAGAATACATGAGAAGCTGAGACGAGAGAATCAAGACTAGCATCAGCAGTTCAGCAAGACTCTAAGGAATTTAGCAAGACCTTGTTTCAAAATAAAAAGGGCTCGGAGTACAGCCTGAAACAGAACACTCTTGCATTCAGTCACCAGTTCCTCTGGCCCAAATATATGTAATTATTTTCTCCAATAAAAGCCCTTTCTTAGAGATTCATACACTATATAGGAAAAATAAGTAGATTCGAAACTCATTTCTGAGAAGATAGCCATTCTCCCTAGTCCTGAACCTGGAAGAAAACTGAAAAAGAAATTGATCCCAACTGGCTCTGAATGCAGAGATTAAGTATCATGCCAAAAGCTACAACCCTGTTAAAGTTCACATTAGCCCAAAGTTACTTGCTCAGATTGCTTTCCCTTCTCCTTTCCTCCAGTTTTATTGACATATAAAAATTGTATATATTTAAGTTGTGCAAAGTGATATTTCATATATGCATACATTATGCAATGATTATCATAATCATGGTAATTTCTATGTGCTTCACCTCACATTCTTACCTTTTTTGTATGTGTGGCAAGAATACTTAAGATCTAATCTCTTAGTAAATGTCAGTATGTAACACATTATTATTAACTATAGCCACCATGCTATTAGGTCTCCAAAATTTATCCATCATATAACTGAAAGTTTGTACCCTTAAACAACATATTCCCATTTCTCCCATCCTCCCAAGTTCTTTCGAATCACTCTTTTCTCTAATTTTATGAGTTTGATTTTTCAGATTTATTTTATGAGATCATGTAGTATTTGTCTTTCTGTGTTTTGTTTTTTCACTTAGCATAATGTCCTCAAAGATGACCCACATTTTTCCTTATTGACTGAGAAGGTATAGGTAAGTTTGCATTACTCATACAAGTTGTGGGTTTCCTTTCAGCAATTGTACAACACAGGAATATATATTTACATATATATGTATGTGTTTATCTGTTGGAAATATATCTATTGGATATATATACATATATATATATATACACATTTCTGCTGGACGTGTGTGTGTGTGTGTGTGTGTGTGTGTGTGTGTGTGTGTGTGTGAATCTATTGGACTGCACAAATAGAAAGGTGACATATGGTTAGGTTCAGTGATTCATGAATGTAATCTCAGTGCTTGAGAGGCTGAAACAGAAGGATTGGATATTTGAGGACAGCCTTAGCAATGTCGTGAGACTCAGAAATTTAGTGAGACCCTGTTTCAAAACAAATAATAAAATTTGGATGTTGGTGTAGGTCAGAGGTAGAATGTTCCTGGCTTCAAATCCGAGTACCACAAAAGAAAAAAGGAAGGAAGGGAGAAAGGAAAGAAAGAAGGAAGGAAGAAAGAAAAGAGAAAAATGACATCCTGTCCTCTCCCCCAAGAAAACACTTACTTCACCTGTTGATCACCTCTACTCAAGTACATAGAGCTTCCTTTTCTTTTAAGAGTTCCTTACTCTAAAGCATAAATGTGTATTTGGGGAAAATTTTGAGTGGAGCTTCTCAAAGACAGAAACAAAACAGAGAGAATAGAAGACAGATAAGAAATAAATAAAATAAGGAAAAGATGAAAACTGTAAAAAAAATAAACTATTATGAGTAAATAATATTTTAGAAATTTAGCTCTTGGATGGCAAGTACAGTTGAGTTCTGTTTATAGCACAGCATAAAAACAGAACAACATATATGAAAATACAAAATACAACTGTAGGATCATTAGAACCATTTGGGAGATGTCAAACAATTCTAATGGCAGGATTTCATCAATTAAACTAGATTGTTTGGGCATGGAACCTGGCCATCAATGTTTAAAACAAACAAACAAAAAAACAAACAAACAGAACCATGTTTACATGATTCTGAGCAGTATAACAACCCGCTAACATATATCCCGTGAAAACAATGAAAATTTATGGAAAGTAAATTATCAAATTAAATAGTAAAAAGAAAATATCCTAGAATTAAAGACATGAGTTTCTAAATTTAATATGAATACTTAGATTCTAGACTAGTGATAATGAATATAAATATAATGCAACAAGCTGCAAATAGGAGCCACACATGTAATTTAACATTTTCTAATAACCATACTTAAAATAAAAGTAATAATTTAAGTAGCATATTTTATTTAACCTAATATATTAAAAATATTTTCATTTCAGAATATAATCTATAAGAAACTGAGAAATATTATATTATTTTCTATCAAGTATTTGAAAGCCAGCATTTATTTTGTACTAGCAGATATCTCCATTCAATTTAAACAAAATTCAAATGTTCAATATCCACTGTGGGTAGTAGCTACCATAATGGGCAGTACAGATTGAAACTCTAGAGAATGGTCAATATAATTAATCTATAAAAGTTCCACACTTTTAAAAATCTTACATCAAGAAATATTTTCAAGGGCATATAATTGGTGAAACTTCCCAGCTTCAGGAATAATGAGACAATATTGCAATTATCCATTGAAAATAAAAATACAGAACACACACATTAGGAATCATAATGACATCTCTACAACTGCAATAGCAGGAAAATAAAATAGCCAATGCCTATCATAGACTTCAACCTAGAATTGAAGTCTATGAGGCAGGGTCTTTAGAAGGCCAACATTTCTGCTCTCGTGCAGTTTTTCTCAGGGTGCTATTACAGCCTGTACTCTAACACAGTGAGAGGATAACACAAGAAAATTCCAAACATGAGATCCAAGAAGTGGGCCTCCAGTAGAGGAGATAGACAAGGGGAGCTCCTAGGCCTATGGTGAAGGTAAGTCCCCAGATGGCAGGTAAATAAGAGGTTAAAGGAAAACAAGGCCAGGTCCCAGCAGGAGAACAAAGACATAAAAAGAACTCAGGAAGTCTGGTGGTACTTCTGCCTGTATTGAGAGGAATTTTTAAGGCCTGATAAAAGTACTTGAGAATGAATTAATGATATTTTCATAGAAAAAAATGACAAATGGTTTCTTATAAACAAACAAACAAGCAAAAAGTCCCATAAACCCTTACATAGACCAATTCTGGCTTTGGATAAATACATAAAAGTAGCCAGACATGGTGGTGCATGCCTATAATTCCTATACTTAGGAGACAGGGACAGGAAGATCTCAAGTTTGAGGACAGCTTTCAACAGTGTAGCAAGACTCAGTGACATAGCAAGACCCTGTATCAAAACAAAAAATTAAAAAATAAAAAGAGAATACTCTGGCTCAATCCCCAGTACCACAAAAATAAATAAATAAATCACAAAGGTAAAAGTGGGGAATAGTCTTGAAGCTTTGCATAGGAGAAAGTAAAAATAGTTAACCAGAGAATACCAAAAAGTATACAAAAAAGGAAAAATGCCCAAATATTGAAAAAGTTATGAATTCTATAATCATTGCAATTTATCACCAAAAGAAAATAAGCAAATATATACCTTTTATTAACAAAAGGAAAAAAGTAGTTATTGCTACCAGTAAATGGTCCAACATACTCTGCTAACCATTAAATATCTATACTACATTTTATTAATTTCTTAAAGTATATTCAAAACAGTTATCAAAGAAAAATTCAGCTTTATAAAATACTAAACATAAATAATTAATTATTAAAGTATTAAATAAATCATATGAATTATATAGATTATTAAATAATTAAAAGTAAATTATATATTATAAATATAAATTATTATTATATATCCATTATTAATACATAATTAAAAGCAAAGCAGATACACTGAACACTCAAATCATTTAGAACACTAGAATATATTCCTAACTCTGCTCTGTTGGAGTAGCTTTTATCCAGTGTCTGTCTATAGCTCTTTACCCTATATTTATAGCCTCTAGCTATTCTATTCTTTACAACTATGAAGTCAATTTTTTTTCTCCAGATATGAGAACAAAATAAATCTTTTAGTAAAGCAACAATAGTAAAATAGGACTTGTTAATAAACAACTTAAGAAAAAAAATAATTCCTTAAAAACCAAACAAAATGGTTCAATTTAGTAAAACTTTGGAGAAGTCACTACTGAATATGCCTAAATACAATATAGCCATAAGAATATAGCAGTTCATTGAAATATTCTTCAGTTATAAACAATATTAGTGCATCTCTGAAACAAAAATATTTTTATTATTTATAAATTGGTTAATATTGCCATTACATATATTAAAAAAATTAATGATAAACTCTATACATAACCAAGGTATTTGATCACTTAGTGTCTATTTCTGAAAAATATTTTCTTGGAAAGCAAGAATAGAAAGTCTTCTTGAGCATAAAACTATCATCATAGTTAATTAAAAAAGAAAATACTAGCCGGGTGTGGTGGCTCACGCTCATAATCCTCACACTTAGTAAGCTGAGACAGGAGGATCACATAGGTTCAAAGCCAGCCTCATCTACTTGGTGAGGTGCTCAGCAATTTAGTGAGAACCTGTTTCCAAATAAAATATAATATAAAACAGGTCTGGGAGTATAGTCTGGAGGTAGAAAGCCTCTGGGTTCCACCCCTAGTACCACCAAAAAAAATAAATAAATAAATAAAAGAAAATGCTATTAAACAAGTAAAATAGGTTCAGAGTATTCAAATAAACATAAGAGATTAAAGTAATTAAAATTATTAAATGAAGAGAAAATTATGGGTATTTATAATTTTTGAGTACTTACTTTTAAAACTCTAAAATATAGGAATATTTCCATAAAGTCACTCATGGTCAGGGAAGCATTAAAAAATAAACTATTTTATATAGCTATGGCATAAAAATAAAATACCATAGCCATTATTTCTATACTTATGGCTTAAAATATAAAATCATAGCCATAAGCTTTATTTAGTGTGTGTTCTATTGAAATTGTGGTATGGCTTCCTTTTAATTTTAGTTTATATGATCACTATATTTTAAGATTTTGTCTGTGATTTTTTTATTCTTCATGAAAAATATATTAGAAAATACAAGGAAGCAAATTTTAGGTTGTTGTTAGGATATCTGTCATTAGGAATATCTATGGAACATTTTGATTACAGATTTGCAGAAAATTCTAAATATTTGCGCCATAAAAGCAATACCAGAATTTATTAATAGAAGCACTAGTATTGAAAGAGTGGAATAAAGATGAAAAATAGAGTTCATGTTAAAATAGAAAACTAGGCTCTTCATAAAGGAAGATGTTTTATCCCTTCAGCTTCTGTTTTTCTTTGATCTGACTTGGGAGCATCCTACTCAGTTTTTCTAAAGTAACTTTCCAGGCCTGGGCTTGAAGTTGGCAGCTGGCATAGGGGTGTCAGGCCATCTGTCAAGCAAAGGCCAAGCCATGGTCAGACACCTCCAGTAGAATGAAGAGCCAGTGTTCCCATGTCTTAACTTTTAAATTTTTTCATTTGTTTCTTCAAAACCTTATTTTTCTTTTCATCCTAAGTGCTTCAAAATATGTATTATTCTTTTCTCTTTAAGAAAATTTCATAAACATTTTTATGTTGGTGATCCATGATAGGTTTTAATGGCTTTATGCTTAATTGGTTTTTGATTAACAAACTAAAATTATGAAACTCATAATTGGAAAATTACTAAGAAAATGACTTCATATTCATTTATATTAAAGAAATGGTTTAAGAGTTACTTTTGTCCATCATGTTTTACAAATTCTCCCAAAAAGAAAACAGATTACTACATTATATATGTATAATTCATTTTAAGGCATTTATTTGTCTTATTTGAAAATGCTACTTTTCTGCCTGGTGATATTTAATGATACTTTGATATAAATTATATTTGTAAAGATTGATGACTATTTGGTTTTATACTTCTTATAAAAACCAGGGCCTATAAACAATTCCAAGCTTATAATTTTAATTCATTTCTTTTAATAAACTATACCACTGGTCTAAACCATATTTTAGTCATTCTAAAATAGCTCTCACCATTATTTTTCTCTAAGTCAAATTAAGTGTCATAAATATATGTAGAAAAGGTTCTATCTTAACAGAGAAAGTAATTGTATATTTAAGGTAATTATTTAACAATAAATTTAGCTTCTAGTATTTTCATTTCATCTCAATGATTCATAATAACCTAAAAGCTATATAAAAATACATAAAACTAAATTATACATGCCAAAAATAAATTTCCAATGCATAGTCACAAAAAATAACAAGAACAATAAGTTATATATAAGTAATAACATTTTATTATTATTACTAAATTGACAGGGCACTCATTTCTTTTTTTCTTTTTTTCAGCCTCTTTCATTCCAATTAATATTGTACCTTTACTACTGTAGAACTAAGATGATCTTGCCATTGTCTGAATCCTGGTCTTTCAGCCAGTAACCATGACTCCTAAAGTTTGAATTTTTCCATGCCTAATTAACATTCACATCAGAAACCCATGGTGAACTCTAGGTTATCGTAGTGGGAAGTGAGAATACCAGTAGGAACAAGTGAAAAAGCCTAGCAACTACCATTAAGGCAGCTTAATGTCTTCAAGAAAAGTCAATATGAAAGAGGATTGATCTGTGAAACTCAAAAACTACTGATAAAGAGAGTCTCCATATGGGCTCATGCATTGTTCTCTTCTCTGGAATATGGACCACACTTTACATCTCAAGACACTATTAAAAAGGCACATTCACATGAAATTTTCAGACAGAAAATAACTATTGTGATCTGGTGTTTAGGTTTTAAAAAATAACCTGACTCTGTAGCAAGCCTGTAGAGCAATATTTTACTTTTTGAGTTTTTAATAAAATATTTTTACTACTTATATTTTAAATTATTTAGCAAATTTGTGTATGTCCTAAGGTAAATTTGTTTATGTCCTAAGGTAATCTAGAAAACTTTTTTGCAAGCCTATTAAGCAGGACATTCTGATTAATAGGCTTCTGATTCTCATATGCACATAGAAATCCTTTGGCAAACTACAGAGGCATAATCATATTCTTTATTACTACAAATTGTATGTCCTTTTTTAAGAAGAATAACTTCAGAAATGTTTACGATGTACACAAAAGTTTAAGTCTATGGCCAAAAATATCATTCTAGGAAGTTTCTATTTTTATTCTATAACCACAGAAAATCTCCTGGGATTTGGGATGGTTAGAAGAATATTTTTCTCTAAAAAGTAACATTTATTTACCCAAAATTGAGGTGTATCCCATAGAAATAATGCTGTACAATACAGATGAACTTAACATTCAAGAAAAAAGAACAAGAGTTTTGCTAGTTTTGCTGTTCACCAGTATTTCAGGAAAGGTACTTACTGTACCAGTATTGGGAATGGCCTAGGAAGATTTGAGAAAGCTCTGATTATTATATTTCAAAAATTGGTGAAAGGATTTGGTTTCTGCCAAGAAAAGCAGGCAACTATTCCAATGTAAATTAACCTAGCTAAAGGTAATTAGCAAGTCTATAGGAGAGGGGAACTAGGACTTTCTCATCCTCATTCTAAAGACAGGTAGACATAATAATTGGATAATCTAGCTAGGATGAGGGGGGTTGACCTTTGACTATGACCTTCTTGAAGGAGACACCTTGGCGGGAAAGTACACCTTGGTAAGAAAGTAAGGGGAGGTACCTTATAGGGACTTTTATTAAGTCAGAATTACATGAACAAGATGGAGGATATCATGTATAAAGTTTGTTCCATGCTTTGTATTTCGGTGAATTCATTCCAACCACCCCACCCCATGCCACTCCTGAATGGCATGGTGCTGTAACTATCTTCTATATTTCCATCTTTTTAATAAACTTCTTTAAATATTCAGCAAGAGTCTGGACTATTGCATACTTATCTTTAGCTCAGGACAAGAACCCGTGGTTTTTGTGTTTTTTGGGGGTTTCCGGGAAATTATTCCCAGGGGTCTGACAAAGATCCCTGGGGACAGTTTCCCAAATGGTAACACCTTCTCAAACTGTAACACTTACTAATGTTAGAGGAATAAAATTTAAATAAGAATTTGGCATAGTAATAATCATCATGCTTGCTTAATGAAAAAATTCATCATATTATAGTAAAATCTTGAATGCTACTAACTCTTCCATTTGACTACTGATAAAGAGAGTCTCCACATGGGCTCATTATCAGTTTAGCTAGAAGATGTTACTATTTTTCTATTGATATTTGGATTTTGGTCATTCATTTTTCATTAGCTTAACTCAATATGGAGAGAGAGTTGTGTTGTGGGGGAGGTTTTTTTTTTTTTTTTTTTTTTTGGTGGTGGTACTGGGGTTCCTGAAAACCCTTCTACCTCCGAGCTACACTCCCAGACCCATCTTTATACTTTTTTTATTTGAAAACAGGGTCTCTTAAGCCAGTGTGGCTGGCTTCAAACCTGCACGATCCTCCTGTCTCTGCCTCCCAAGCGTGAAGATTACAAGTGTGCACCACCATGCCCTGTATTGTGGGGGAGTTTGGATCAATCAAATATACAATTTCACTGCTGTTCCAGGAAAAGTGAAAGGAGACTGTACCTATTTGCTCATCTGTAAGCTGTATTTCATCTCCTTTTATTAATAATCAAGATTTGACTGCACAAAAGTTATTGCCAATATCACCATTCATACATGACTAAACAGAGCTCATTATCTCCCCTCCCAACATTCCCATCACACTCTGGTGATACTAACACCCCTCGAGGCCTTTAGCCTCTATGTCCTCATTCACATTTCTCCATTATTTCTTGGGCGATCTGATTCATTTCAAAAATCCTCATACCTGATATGTTAATGCTGTCATATCTTTCTTTTTACCTGTAAGTAAAATCTCTCTCAAATAGACTCCACCAATAATCCTTTATTCTAAATCACCCATGAACCAAATATCTCTCATTTGTTCCAAAAGGTTCTTGACCTACTTCTTGCTTGAACTTTCTTAGAATAACTCAACTTTTTTTCTCTTAGATATGTAAATTTTAAATATGGGTTTTTAAAAAGATATTGATATCTAAGAAAACAAACTTCTGGCCTAGCTGAGTACTAAAGTACTCAGCAAACATTCAGACTATAAGAGAAGTAGTTATGTTGAGGCATGAAATGAAGACAATCTGATGCATGCGGAATTGGAACCTACACATCCCAATTTAACTCTATTCAATAAATAAGGTGCAAATTCATTTCTGAACCTCAATTCAAAGTGAGAGCTAAAGTTTAAAGTGTCTAATTGGGTTTGGTTGATTCTATTATGAAATGAACTTTAAAAATAAGAAGCATGTAATCTTTCCATGTAGTTTGCTGACGGATTCGGTTGAACAAAATAATTCAGATTCTTCCATTCTTTCTGTTATGAAAAACAATACATTGTTTACAATAAAATAGTCTTCAGCAAAATTACAGTATTGACAATGTCAGCAATAAAAATAAAATGGCAATAAAATGAAAATGTTTAAGAATCTTAATAGTAACCAATTTTACGTAGATTTAATAAAGACTGAGGAGGTAAGTGTATATTAGTGTATATGGTAAAAAAAATATATAAGGTGGTGGTCACTGAGAAGGCTTTATAAATTAGGACTGTGAGCCAAGTGTGGTGGTGCACACCAGTAATCCCAGTACTGGGGAAGCTGAGACAGAAGGATTACATGTTTAAAACAAGCCTCAGACAGTTGGCGAGGATCTCAGAAACTTAGTGAGATTTTGTTTCATAATAAATAACAAAATAGAACTGTGGCGGAGGCGGTGCCATTCCTGCTGTATGACAGGGTCACAGCTGGGAAGAGAATTCTGCAGGGCTGGAAGACTCTGGCAAAACTGAAGCCATTAGCCCTCTTGATTTTAGTTATAATAATGATAATATTAATGAAATTTGAATATTGCTTTGATTGAGGATTGATGTTTTATAATAATCTAAAAATTGATGTGTATATGATTGGAAAATGCCCTAAGATTTGTGCTGGGAATAGCATTAAGAAGAATATGACTATGAGAGAACTTTCAAAAAGCTACATAGAAAAGAGCTCTTTGCTCCTTTGCTTACAACACCTAACTTATTTAAGGCTTTAGTTATGAAAGAAAAAAGTTAACTTTAGGCAAATTATACCTACTGTGCAGGGCCCTCCATATGACTGCTTATAAGTTAGGGGGTCGACTATATTATCCCCCTCAAGGGGCTAGCGCTAATCAGAATACTTTTCCACCTCCAACCAGCCTCCACTTTCCTGTAAGGAGTGATGATTATTGGAAAACACAGAGTTAATATTATTGGAAAATGGCTTGATGTCAGGACTCCGCCATTCCTATAGAGGGTTGGGCAGGCAGGGACCTTCTTGGTGCCTGCTCACTAAAGACAAAAGAGTTCTCTTGGTAAACAACTTAATAGGTATTATAGGAAATTAGATGTAGGCATTGTATGTTAAAGAAATAGAATAAGTTTAGTATAAATTTGGTGGTTGGGTCAAAATAAGTTATAGAATACTTAGTAGTCAAAAATAAGAGATAAAATTACCAGCTAATTTTAGAAATAGAAATAGTAAGTTTAGCATTTAGTAGTTAAGGATAAGTTTAGTTAAAGTTTATTATGTGTGATGGAGAAATTGGCTAGGCAAGCCCCCCCGCCTTTTTCTGATGTTTTTGATTAAAGATCATAAAAATTTAAGAAAATAAATTATATATTTAGTATTTTAAAATATAAAATATAAAAATAAAATGTTTTGTGCCCCTTAAAGATCTTTTAAAATCTTTGTGTTTCTTCTAAGGGAAAAGCCCTTTGTTTTCTGTACTTTCAGTTTAGCTTTAGATTTGAACGTGCTTTGCACGTTGTTAGTTAATAATTAGAATAAAATTGATGTTTGTGGCTAGGTAACCAGAATGATTTGTATGATGCTAATTTAAATAATTTAGGGTATTGGGATATGAGCTCATTGAGGCAGGTTGAATTGTTCCAAATAAAGTGCAAAATGTACCTAGATATGTTAAAAACATGTATTGCTAAAAGTTGTTTGTATCCAGGTGTATTAAGGATGTTTTGCCAAAAGTTATTAATACCAAATATTTCCATGTAAAAACATACAAAAAACAAAAAACAGGAGAAATAGGTGACTTCAAGGTGTGCCTGCTACATGGAATTCAGGTTAATGAAAAACTAAATGAAAAACAATGTATGTGTAATATGGTTTTTAAAAACTAAATGAAAAGCAAAATATGCATTATATGGCTTGCTGTAATTTTTCAGATTCATGTATAAATAAAGTATATTCTAGGGCACAGGCAGATGCCTTCCCCTTGCTACTAAGCACAGTGTCTCTCTCATCCTTCAATTTCACCGACCCTACTCCTCCTTCAAGACCCCTGGACTGGCCGAGGCTGGACCCCGGCAGAACTGTGAGTATAGCTTAATGGAAAAATTGCCCTGGATTCAATCTCAAGTAACACACACACACACACACACACACACACACACACACACACACACACTCTCACACACAGACTGTGTTTTATTGTTTTGTTTTGTTTTTATTATTACTAATTTTACATCAACTCTCACAGCTGTCTTTATTTATTCTTTCTATCTTTCTCTGCCACAATCAATAGCTTTATATTTCTTTAGCTAAATTGAGAAATTCATTAAAAGTAAAATACATTGAGATATGAGAGCATGAATGAAAGGGAGAGATGTGATGCCAGCATAATCCTTGAAGTAGAATTAAAAGTATGGGGTGAAAAGGTCTGGGTTGTCTTTAAACAAACTGATTGCAGGAGTGGAGTAGAAGATTTCAGTTTGAATGACCTCCACTTTTATCTCATGTTAATACTTAAGCAGTACTTACATGGGTTATCTATTATATCTGCCTTAAGTTATTTTGCTCTTATTATTTCCACAATACATGTTTAAAACTGCTTAGAAATGGTGTATAGGTTGCTAAGAGTGAAAATCTTTTTTCTTTGAAGCTATAGTGTCCGTGTTTCAAGCTCGAATATACCCTACAACTGTCTAAAAACAACACGCCTGACAGTCCCTCTCCCACAATGGAAGGAGAAGAGTCAGAGGGAAAACTTATTGTAGCAGCAGATTTGAAACCCTAGAAATCTGCTTTTGTTGATATTATGGAAGAAGCTACAGAACCACTTCGGGAATGATTCAGTCACTTCTCTCTTTTGTACTCTGAACCCTTCTATTGTCCTCGGGAGTCTGCTTCTAGGTAAGCCTCTGTGTCTGTGACTATGACACAAAAAGCTTTACAAGCCTAAGAAAGTAAAGTGGATAGTGTAATACACAACCTTCCACATAGTGCTGAGAAAATAAAAAATAAGACTAAGCTGCAGGTGCAGACACATTTGTTAAATCCATTGACAACTGGGAAGAAAGAACCTTCTTGAGAGTAAGTGCTTTCCTGAAAAAGTAAATGCATAGTTCCAATGCATAGTCATTCGCACACTACAGTGCTCCTAGCCTTGAAAGTAAAGGATATGTACACGGTATTTAGATGCCAGCAACCTTTTGATGGACAAAAATCAATTATTATGCAGAAGCAGCACAATGGGAAACACTCAACATATTTAGATAGGATGGAAAAAAATCTACTGAAAACTAAGAACTTACCGAGGAAATAAACCTTCCCTGTATGAACGTCAATAAATATCCAGTCATCTGATACTCCTCTAGCTAGTGAATCTATAGCAATAATGATGGCAGGATCAGTTTATAAACTAAAGCTGTAGTGCACGTTATTCTTTAGAAGCTCTTTCTAGCTTTCGCAGATTTAATATATTTTGTTATTATTTTTTTCAATTAGGAACTTATATTTTAAGAAACCTTACACCAAAAAGGTTATCAAAAATAAAAATATGATTCTGTGGTTGATCATTTTAATCCCACTAAGAATGATAAACACAGTCAGGTGTGGTGGGATATGCCTATAATCTCAGTAATTGGAAGGCTCAGATTAGAAGATTAAAGGTTCTAGAGCAGCTTCAGTATGTAGTGAGAACCACAGCAATCTAGGGGGACTCTATTTCAAAACAAAAAATAAAAAGTACTGATGGTGCCTGCCGGGTTTGGTGGTGCACACTTGTAATCCCCATGCTTGGGAGGCAGAAACAGGAGGATCCTGCAGGTTCGAAGAAAGCCTCTCTGGCTTAAGAGACCCTGTTTCCAAATAAAAATATAAAATTAGGTCTGGGGGTGTAGCCCGGAGATAGAAGGGTTTCCAGGAACCCCAGAACCACCAAAAAAATAAAAAAGTACTGATGGTATAGCTCATAAGTAGAATGCCCCTGTGGTTTCCTAAAACCACACACACACACACACACACACACACACACACACGAACAAAAGAATGATAAAAACAATAAACAAAGAAATTTTAACACATGAATTGAAAATTAATGACTAGAGAGGCACTATGGAAAAAATATTAAGAAGGCCTGAAAAGACTTAGCTTTAGGTGTAAATTTACAAAGGAAGATCCCTAAAACTACAAATTTGTGATATACAAAATCTTATTCCAGAACTTAAAAAATGTTAAACATTAACAAATTTTAGTGCTTTAATAAAAAAAATTCTCTCCATAATATAACTATCCTGCACCCACACAGCCTATTAGTTCTAAGTCATGTTAACATGATAGAGTGAAGTAAAAGCACTTGTAAACAACTTTAATTCCTTTTTTAATTTTTATTGGTGCATATTAGTAAAATAGAATGGTGGGTTTCATTGTATCATATTAATATATGCACATAATATACCATGATCAAATTTACTCTACTATCTCTCCTTTTCCATCCCTCCTCCCTCCCCTGATCCAGTTCTTCACCCATTTTGCAATGTCAATTCTTAATTCTAATTCTGAAGAGAAAAAAAAAAATGAGATGATGTTCCAATACTATTTTATCTGCACAGGAAAATCTGAGATTATGATTTAAGAAGGATTAAAGAAAATGAATGCTAAGTTAGGAGCCCAGAAACTAAAGGCCCAACACACATAGGCAAGAGCAGTTTAGACTGGCTTCTCTAGAGGAGACTGTCGAGATATTTAGGGATACACCTGGAAGTACAGCACAGAGCACTAGCATATGTTGGACTTCTTACTAACATGCATTGTCTTATGCTTGTTATAGATGCTCAGTCAAGATGCTATTTTGTCCCTAAACTGAAACTATTGGGCTTTTCCATAGTCATCAGCTAGGTATTTCATTTTATAAGACCAGTAGCTCAAGTTGGCTAAACACATTGGAGGACACCTTGCTATGCTACTTCCCAGCTGGGTGTCCATGAATAGATTTCTTAGAAAATCTAGACATCAGCTTTCTCACCTATAAAATGATATTAATAATAGTATCTACCACAAAATATTATTATAGAAATAAACACGTGGAGCCGGGCATGGTGGCGCACGCTTGTAATCCCCGCACTTGGGAGGCAGAGACAGGAGGATCGCGCAGGTTCGAAGCCAGCCACGCGCGCTGGCTTAGGAGACCCTGTTTCCAAATTAAAAAAAAAAATGTAAAAATAGGTCTGGGAGTGTAGCCCGGAGGTAGAAGGGCTTCCAGGAACCCCAGTACCACCAAAAAAAAAAAAAAAAAAAAAAAAAAAAAAAAAAGAAAGAAGCACATGGGAAATGTTTTAAACTATGTCTGGCATATATTAGGAATGAGGTAAATGTCTGCTAGTTGTTTGTAATTAACTATATTCATCTATTTATACTGGATGAGGCTGAGAAGCAGACCACTGATCAGGCCCTGCTCATCAGGCTCTTCTTTCAGTTTTGCAAAGTTCCTGAGATTGTTCTTGTTTTAGAGCTCTTGTGTATGGTATTCTCTCTTTCCCCTTTCCTTCCTTTTCTAATCCCTTCTCGGACTTTGTATCTTATCTGTCTATTCTGCTGCAGAGTCCCAACAGTAATTATTTTTTCATATTTGACACCCAGCATATTCCAACATCATACTAAAACTAAGGCATCATGTCATTTACTTTTCTCCTACATTTTAATAGCAAGGTGTGTTTTGTGTGTGTGTGTGTGTGTGTGTGTGTGTGTGTGTGTGTGTGTGATTCTCAGTATGATTCCTTGCTTAATCTAAATTATATAATGGCAAAATCAGTATTGATTTTACTCACCAAATATTGTTTTGTCATAATACTTAGTATGTTATCATTCAAGACATTTGCTGGGGAAGGGGACGTAGCCCAGTCATAGAGTACTTGCTCAGCATGCACAAGGCCCTGGGTTTAATTAACCTCAGTATTCCATAATAAAATAAAATACTTTAAAAAAAAGACTTATTAGTTCAACAAAAGAATGAAGTAAATGAATGAATAAAATTCATGAAAAATAGCACTGATTAGAATTAGTTTAAAGATATCACTGAATTCAAAACCATCATGCTGGTTTTCTAAGACTCATTATTAAAATATTGGTTAAGACCACAGATGAACTTCTATTTGTGTCTCCTTTGTGTGACAGGAATCTTCTGGAGAAATATATTAGTCATAACAGAGGCAGAATTTTCTCCAAGTTTTACCAAAAGAGAAAAGGACCAAAAGGACAAAGTTAGCATAACAATGATAAATAAAATGACCATAACCTCTTCATAAAAATTTTAAATGTAATAGCAAATTGCATCAAACATGAGGTTTATATAAATAAGGTAGATGATCCCTTCAAACTTGTTATTTACTTGATTATAGATATTTGGTAACTAGAGTATTCAGAAAAGGAGGTTTTTAAACTAACAGATAAGGAAATAGTGTCTTACATTCTTTTAGGAAATTACAGAATGTTTTAGAAATGAATAGAATAGCATATTATAAAAGTATAAAAACCAACATTCCATTTATTTCTACTTAGAAATGAATAGAATAGCATATTCTAAAAGTATAAAAACTATAAAAGACCAAACATGTTTGATTGCTGATCTTATACTTAATTTTAATAATTAATAAGATATACAGTTTCAATCATAGTTATAGATCAGCATTACCTGTGAAATGTTAAAAAATGAAGGTAGCCAAAGCTCAAAGACCAGAAATACTGTTTCAAATGGTATAAAGTATGCTTTTAGAAATATGACTTTTCTCAAAGTTTTGCAGCTGATTCTGATACAAATTTAAAATAAGATACTACTTCCTTACAGATAGGTGTAAAATAATCTATGACTGAGAAAAATACATACATATTTTTTACAAAGTAGTAGTGATTAAGAAACATAGAGAAAATATATACATAACATTAATCACCTGCTTTGTTTGCACTAGAAAATTGTAATACTTGAACATTTATTTTTAAAGCTAGTCATTTCAATGTTGTTTATTTCCTATTATTTATCATTTAATTAAATATTATTCATTTAATTTAAATATTAAAAATAGCATTCGACAAAACCCAACACCCATTTATGTTAAAAACACTGCAGAAAATTGGAATAGACAGAACATACCTCAACATAGTTAAGGCAATATACAACAAACCCAAAGCCAACATTATATTGAACGGGGAAAAACTGCAAGAATTTCCTCTAAAGTCAGGAACAAGACAAGGATGCCCACTATCATCACTCCTTTTCAATATAGTCCTTGAGATTCTTGCTGTAGCAATAAGACAAGAGAAAGAAATCAAAGGAATTCAAGTAGGAAGAGAGGAATTAAAATTATCCTTATTTGTAGATGACATGATGCTTTATCTAGAAGACCCTAAGAACTCAACCAAAAGAATTCTGGAGCTGATTAACAAATTCAGCAAAGTTGCAGGATACAAAATCAACCTAAAGAAATCAGAGCTTTTCTTTACACCAACAATGAATCCACAATGAAAGAAATAAAGAAAACACAATTCCATTCACTATAACCTCAAAACCAATAAAATACCTAGGAATAAACCTAACCGAAGATGTAAAAGACCTCTACAACAAAAACTATAAAACATTAAAGAAAGAAATTGAAGAAGACCTTGTAAGATGGAAAGACGTCCCGTGCTCATGGATAGGCAGAATAAATATCATCAAAATGGCCATTCTACCAAAACTGATCTATAGATTCAATGCAATTCCCATTAAAATACCAGCGACATTCTTCAGAGACCTAGAAAAATCAATCATGAACTTTATATGGAGAAATAAAGGACCCAGAATAGCCAAAGCAATTCTCAGCAATAAGAACCTTGCAGGAGGCATCACAATCCCAGATTTCAAATTATACTATAGATCAGTAGTAGTAAAAAAAGCATGGTACTGGCACAATGACAGGTACACTGACCAGTGGAACAGAATAGAAAATACAGAAACAAATCTACACACCTATAGTCAATTAATCTTTGATAAAGGGGCCAAATTTATACACTGGAGAAAAGACAGCCTTTTCAACAAATGGTGCTGGGAAAACTGGCTATCCATTTGTAGAAAGATAGAATTAAATCCTTACCTCTCACCATGCACAGGAATCAACTCAAGATGGATCAAAGACTTAGAAATTAAACCAGAGACTGTGAAGTTATTAGAGGAGGGCATAGGCTCAACACTCCAACATATAGGCACAGGCAGTAACTTTCTCAACAAAACCTCCAAAGCTCAGGAAATTAAAGCAAGAATTAACGAGTAGGATGGCATCAAACTAAAAAGTTTCTTCTCATCAAAGGAAACCATCAAGAACCTAAAGAGAAAGCCTACAGAATGGAGGAACATCTTTACTAGTCACCACTCAGATAGGGGCTAATATCCAGAATTTACAAAGAGCTCAAAAGACTCTACACTAGCAAAACAAACAACCCAATCAAGAAATGGGCAACTGAATTGAATAGACACTTTACAAAAGAAGAGTTAAAATGGCCAATAGATACATGAAAAGATGTTCTTCATCATTAGTGAACAGGGAGATGCAAATCAAAACTACACTGAGTTTCCATCTAACCCCAGTCAGATTGGCAAGCATAAAGATTTCAAATAACAAATGCTGGTGAGGATGTGGGTAAGAGGAACACTTTTACATTGCTGGTGGGAGTGCAAACTAGTTCAGCCACTATGGAGATCTGTGTGGAGATTCCTAAGAAAGGTGGGAATAGATCCACCATATGATCCAGCTATACCACTCCTGTGTATTTTTCCAAAGGCGTTGAAAACAGAGAACTACAGCAAAATATGCATACCTATGTTCATAGCAGCACAATTCGTAATAGCCAACATATGGAAACAACTAGGTCCCATCAACAGATGAACGGTTTGCAAAATTATGGGAAATACACACGATGGAATTCTATTCAGCTATAAAGAACAGAATCATGTCATTTGTAAGATGATGGAAAGTCCTGGAGAGCATTATGTTAAGTGAGATCAGCCAAACACAGAAAGAGAAGGGACATATGTTTCCTCTAATATGCCCAAACTAGGGAGCACTGGGGATACCAGAGGGACTCCAGATAATGGAAGGGAAATCTCAGCAAAGTTTGAATGGAAATCTAGGAGAGGAAGAAGGCTGAACTTGATTAAAGAGGGGCTACTTCCGAATATGTGTAAAAGTATGAATATAGCATGGTTACCCTGGGCATTCATTGTTAGGAGGGGAAAAAGGAAACAGGGTGGGGGGTGAGGGCACCAAGTACAGTTTAAATGTATACCATTTACTTTCAATTAAAAAACAACATTAAAGCTGGGCGTGGTGGCACACGCTTGTAATCCTCGCACTTGGGAGGCAGAGACAGGAGGATCGCGCAGGTTTGAAGCCAGCAACACTGGCTTAAGAGAAGCTGTTTCCAAGAAATAAAAAAAGTATAAAATAGGATTGGGAGTGTAGCCTGGAGGTAGAGAGGTAGAAGGGCTTCCAGGAAACCCAATACCACCAAAATAAAACCAACAACAAAAAACAAACAAACAAACAAAATCTATATTATTGGTAAAAACAAAACTAGCCTAGGCTGTTAAATAAAAAGATGTCCAATTTATTTAAAAAGATGCTTATTTCCTTTTATTTATTATTTACTTAAATATCATTCATTTAACTTAAATATTAAAAAATTTAAAGAAAATAAATATTGGTAAATATAAATAAATATTGATAAATATTTATTGAAACTTCGCTATATCCAAAACACTTTTATCTGACACTGAAAAATCAAAAATTAAGCTGGGCATGATAAGTGTATGCTTATAATCTCAGCATTTAGGAGGCTGAGAGAGGAGGATCTTGGTTCACAGACAGTCTAAGCTATTTAGGCCCTTTGCAACTCAGTGAGACCCTGTTTCCAAATAAAGAATAAAAACTAAGGCTGGGGGTATAGCTCAGAGATAGAATGCCCCTGGGTTCCATCCCCAGTATTGCAAAAAAAATAAAAAAATAAAAAATTATAAAACTTGATTGTCTTATACAGTTTAGATGTAAAATGGAGACACAAGCATGTAAAAAATTTCAAAAAATATGCATGGTAAATGCCATGATGAAATAATGTGATTTGTAAAACACACACCCTCCTACCACTCAAGACACACTCAACTCAATGGAAATCAAGCAGATTCATGGAGTGGGTATCTTTTTTTTTTTTTTTTTTTTTTTTTTTTAGTGGTACTGGGGTTTCTAGAAGCCCTTCTATCTCTGGGCTACACTCCCAGACCTATTTTTTATACTTTTAATTTGGAAAAAGTGTCTCTTCAGCCAGCGCGGCTGGCTTCGAACCTGCGCAATCCTCCTGTCTCTGCCTCCCATGCGCGGGGATTACAAGCTTGCGCCATCATGCCTGGCTGGAGTGGGTATCATTAGAGATAAGTCTGAAAGGATGAATAACACTTACAGAAGGGAACAGGATACAAATTGAGCAAAGATTTGGAGGCATAAAATAAATGATGTGTTTGGAAGTGTGGTTGTTTCGGAGATAACATAGGAGTACAAGGGCCAAATTAATCAAGGCTACACAGATAACCTCTGTACAGCATTTTTTAGTCTGCTAGTGTTGTGAAAGTACATGTAGCATAAAAAGATGAGACATTCTATTCCTCTAATGAATGCTCAGTGATGTTTGAAAAGAGAATGCAAATAAAAAATAGTCACATATTAATTCTAAATCATACATATTACTGGAAAACTCTATAAAATCTCATAAATGAACATACTGTAGAGAAAGAAAATAGGGCCTACACAACTGCAATATATGCTAATTGGTTATCCCAGTTCAATTAAAGCATAGACTTTCTAAATGGGAGGTGAGATAAAAGTTGGAAGAAGACAAGACTGAAGAAAACCTTAAAAATCCAAGCTTAAACTTTTGGGCTTTTTAATGTCCAATCTGGATTCTCTAAAAATTGGCATAAGCACATAAACAGAAGTGATAAAATTAAATTGCTACAGTAAGGAGTGGGATGCACTGAAAAGGAGTAGACCTACAGGCAGATGGAATAGCTACATGGTTACTGCAACATTCCAACCTAGAGGTAATGAGACCAAGAGCATACAGGTTCATGGACCAGAATGAGGATGTGCTATTATCTTGTGAAAAAACTTGGGCTGAAAAATAAGGCTGAGCTAGTGGGTATGAGAATTATCTTTGAAAAGAAAGGACATAGAAAATGACATTAGAGGTGCTTGGAAGTTTGAATCTGATGAACAAAAACAAGTGTTCTGATGTCTTTAGTAAGAGAAGGATTGCAAAACCTTAGAACTTCTGTCAGTGTCATTTCATGATTCCTAGTTTTCCTTCATTATCAAAAGTCATTAACCCCATCTATTTTATTTTGACATGCCTACAGTTTTGACATCCCTCTTTGTTACTAAAGGACAAGAATATGAATTCCTCCTGGCTTCTTATGTCATTGTAAATCAAATTTAGATATTATCTGAGTACTAAACATTTTATGTCATTCTGATTACCCAGGGAAACAGAAGAATGGATGTTGATAAGCTTATTTGGTAGGTAAAATGTCCTGCCTAAATAACATATGAGTTTCTTGTTTATCCTAAAATTAAATCCCCCTTTTGCAAATGGCATAAGTGGCCATTGCATTGCAATCTAACTAAAATATATAACTACAATAGGGATAAAATTATTTAGCTTATCAGTATTAATTTAATTATGTTGGTGAAAATATTTTTGGCTTTAAAAAGCATTTGCCACTTGATTTCATTAGAGAGGTCAGTAAAATAAAAATGATTCTACAAGCTGAAAACAATGAGATTGAAAGCAAGGTAAAAATATACTTATATTGGGGGAAAATGCTGCAAAATTTATTCTAAGTTCCCTGAAATATATTTGTAGAAAACGAGAAGAAATAAAGTTCATCTTTGGCTCCTCATTCAATTATATCTGTACATCCGCATGTCTACATATTTTTCAAATCTTGATATTGACAGTTATTCAATAATAACTAATTTTGGAGAAATGTAAAGATTTCCAGGAATGCATGAAGCTATATAATTAATTAATGTAACATCCCAAACATAAAGATAATTTACATCATTGAAAATTAAGAAAATGAAACTGTTAATAAATTAACATCGACTCATCTCTTATACAGTAATTACTAGTTACCATAAAATAACACTACATTCTGTTCATTATTATTCCAATTATAATGTCCTTTCCTATCCGCTTCTATGTGTATCTGATTTATCTAAAAATAATGGAAAACCAAATACTTACCAAAATGGTGGTAACAATCAGAGAACGATTAGATAAGGAATCCGTGATGTTAGCAGGCTTCCCCTTTTGACTTTCTGTCATATTCAGGCCACTGGCTGGATCCCAAGTTCCAATCTATAAAATAGCATATGTGCTTTGTAAGTTGGCCATCAGGCACCTGAGAAAGGGAGTACTCAAGAGAAAGTTAAGACTGCTAACACTTATCATTCACCTCTGCTGCTTTAGCTGCTGTCGTTAAAGCAAAGGCTGCTTGTTTTAAGCATGATTCACTGCTCTGTGAAGTGTGGCCAGTGAGGTGTGACACTAAAGAACAGAATGATCTACTGCACAGCCACCGTCAGTGTGGGAGCTTAATTTTCCTTTCAAACTTTCATTCGCCAAGATAAACCCCATTTGATGATACCTTGATAGCTGGCTAGAAACTCATGAATAGGGTATATCTTTTCGTATAATGGATCCATCTCATTCTCTCTGGATAAAGATAGCATACAATATTATACAGACAAAGCTAAATGACAGGGTAACCCCTGGGGATCCAGGATAAAGTCATAGGTAAAGGAGAGCTTAAGGGAAGAATTGACCAGTATTTCACATAATACCCAGTAGGACAAGGCCATGCCCAGAATTATCTTTGGGGCTTTTAAAAATCACATTTCTGTAGCTTTTTAAATATTCCCTAAAGATATTACAACATAACCTCATCTAGATAACCCATTCCCATTTTGCCTCCTATATTCTGTAGATTATTTATATGGATTTTTAACTGAACTAATGATTTCTGGCAGATTAGGCCAGATGTTCTTTGTGTATGAACATTTGTACCCAATGGATACAGTATATGAGATGACAAAGGCAAAACACTTGGAAGATACACATAAGCACAGTACGCCACAGAATGCATAGATTGGGTGGTTTATTAGGTGTTGATAGTGTGGCATCATGTAGCATGTATTTCTAAACAAGAGGATTTCTAGTGCTTTCTTTGGCCAATAATAGGATTTATAAATAAACAGCGTCGTAGACTTACTACAACTAGAGTTGAACATTCTACTTCTCCCCTTCCGAAAACATTTAAAGTATTTACTTATTTATTTACTATTTTGGTACAGGAGAGTGAAGCCAGGGACATTCTACCTCTGGTTTACATCACCAGCCCCCCCCCCCTTTTATTTTTCTGGTGGTACTAGGGGTGGAACCCAGAGGCTTTCTACCTCCGGGCTATACTCCCAGACTATTTTCTATTTTATTTGGAAACAGGGTCTCACTAAGTTGCTGAGAGCCTCACTAGGTAGCTGAGGCTGGCTTTGAACCTGTGCGATCCTCCTGTTTCAGCCTCCCAAGAGCAGGGATTACAAGCGTGCGCCACCACACCCAGCTCAACATCACCAGCCCCTTTTTATTTCTTACGTTGAAATAGGGTTCCACTAAGTTTCTGAGGGCCTTACTAAGTTGCTGGGAGTCTCAAATCTGTGATCCTCCTATTTCAGCCTCCCAAGTATTAGAATGACAGGTGAGCCCCACCATGCCTAGCTCCAAATCCAGTTAAGTTTATTACCCAGAGCTAATTATTTATAGTGTTTCCTTTTACTTTCAAAAGTACTGTATATAGAAGATTAATTTTATGGTCCTATTACCTAAAACCTATGGCTTCCCTCAGGTTAGCAATGTCCATTTTATCTTGAAGGAGATAAAACAAAAGTAAAAAGTAATCAAGAGTCCAGCTCCTTACAAAAGTAATAGTAGGGTGCTAGCTCCTGAAATATTAAGTATTGCTTTTAATCTATTTATTTAGCAAACAGAAAAATTTTAAAATTCTGTGTAGAGAAAAAAAGATCAGGTCTAAATAAAGTAATTAGATTAAATATAACCAGTTATTATTAACTAGAATAATTATTCTTATATAATAAATGAAAATAGGATACCAAGTAGAATTCTACTCAGCAATAAAGAACAAAATCATGTCATTTTCAAGAAGATGGAAAGACCTGGAGAACATTATGTTAAGTGAGATCAGCCAAGCACAGAAAGAGAAAGGACATATGTTTTCTCTAATATGCTCAAGCTAAAGAGTATTAGGGATACCAGAGGGACTCCATCTAATGGAGGAGAAACCTCAACAAACCAGAAAGGAGGTGTAGGGGAGGAAGAAGGCTGAGCTTAGTCAATTATAAAGCTACATTCAAATATGTGTATACTTGTGAATATAACATAGTTAACCTTGAAACTCAGCATTGGGAGGGAGGAAAAAGTGGAAACAGGAGGTGCGGTGAAGAGCACCACGTACTATGTGAATATATGCCATTTTCAACATGATCCACATTATGATGTGAGATTATAGTGCACCAATAAAATAAAATTTAAAAAATAAAAAATAAAATGCTGTTTTTGTATTGAGAGATTTCACATTCTTTGTTTCTAGTTCTTTATTAAGTGCATAATAAGTTGTTGTAAACTGTGGCCACTATACCAGTAGAACTTATCTTCCTTTTCAGCTTTTTTCCAAGTTCCCAGCAAGGATGATCATGGCTAGGGAAGCTCAGCTGGGATCTGAGCAGGGATAGAGAAAGGAGTATACAATTGGAATGTCTGCTGACCTGCTGAAGTGCTTCAAATTGAAAAAAAAACTTAAAGAGTATTCTGTCAGCTAAACAAGTCATATCTGCAGAAGATATTTTACAGTGATTGCCACTTTTCTATCCCTCTTCTTTATTGCTACTCATTCATTTCTTTCATTAAATTTAATTTCCTTCTCTTCACCATAATCTAAATAGTTAAGTTATTTAACTGTATAGTGATTTTTCCCCTCATTTTCTTATTTTTAATTTAGTTTAAATAGACTTGATTGGTGCCTCGTAATTATACATCATAGTGAGGTTCTAAGTGATACAATTATACATGTTCACGGCATTTGGCATGTTTCCCTCCAGATCCCACCCCACACCCCGCACCTGTACATTATATTGAGATTGCTGGGAGGCTGAGACAGGAGGATCACAGGTTCTCAGCAGTTTATGAGGCACATTGCAATTTAATGAGACCTTATATCAAAGTAGAGAATGAATAGGGCTAAGGATGTAGCTCAGAGGTAGAATGCCCTTAGGTTCCATCCCCAGTACCAAAATAAATTAATAAATAAAATAAAATTTGAATCGATAAAATCAATATTATTTATTTATTTATTTATTTATTTATTGGAAACAGGGTCTCTTAAGCCAGCGCGCTGGCTTTGAACCTGCGCGATACTCCTACCTCCATCTCCCAAACACAGGGATTACAAGCATGCGCCACCACACTTGGCTAAAAATCAATATTCTTAAATATGAGACTGTGATAACATTCTATAAAGGATTTTTTCCAGAGATAAAATATAATTTATTTTTCATATTTTGTTAGACTTGAAGTCAAACTGACATGTTCCAATTAATTTTGCATGTATATTTTAACTTAAATTCAGTGATTGAAAACATGTTTATATGTAATATTATTTGGGCCAAACTAAAAAAATTGTGAGAAAAAAAGAAGAAAAAATGCATGACCTCAAATAAGGCAATTTTGTTTATTTCTAACCATAAACATCATCCAAAAATAGTTTTCATAGGTATCTTACCATCCAAAGGTTTAAAGTAATCAAGGTTTAAATTTGTCGAGCAAAATAATAACCATAAACATTGATACACAAAACCAGTGTGTCACATAGTAAAAAATTAGTATAATTCTGAGATAGGGCACAAAATGAATATTATATGTTAGTTAAATGGCTAGCATTTTCATAGAAATACACTAATCTTGTATCCAGCCCATAATATATATTTTTTTGTAAAAATATAGACCAGATTTCTGACTGACTTAAGGATTATTAGTCAACATCATCCTTAACATTGTTTTCCCTAGGAAGGTAAAGAAAGTCTCAGTTCCTGAGAAAGTTGGGAGTCACTGTTGCTAAGGGAACTGAGGTATATGAATCAAAAACCCTCAGTAGAGAAGGATAAAACCTGTAGTGCATCTGATATCTATAAACCTATTTTATAAAAATAGCTTCCACCTGTATAGGGTGGATTTTCGGATTTAGATAAATTTTAAAGTCTGTAAGTTGTGTTCAGATACCTTTTTCATAGGAAGTTAATGAATACAGTTTTCTGCAGGCAAGAAAAGTTCCATAGTAAAGATTTCCATAGAAATTACCACTTTTCTATTAAAAAAAAACTTTATGAAAATGCATTAAAAATCCTGCCCCATATATTTAGATTTAGAATGACCCACTGGCTCTCACAGAAAGAAGGTAGTAATGTTGGAATCCCAGCCCTGTTGGTGGGTGAGGCTATCAAGTTTCCATGGTTCTCCTTCCACTCCCTCCTCTCTCTAATTCTGGCCTCCTTAATGTGAGGGCAGAGCTTCCTCTCTCCCTCTCTCCACTTTCAGCCACCATGCCCTGAGCTCCCCAGACATCTCCAAAAACTGTGAGCAAATAAATATTTTTACCTAAGTTGTGTGATCAGTCATATTTGGATTATAGCAGTAATAATGTTAACCAAAATGAACCCGTGTGTGTGTGTGTGTGTGTGTGTGTGTGTGTGTGTGTGCACACATGCGCACACACTCATGTGATACTGGGGATGAAACCCAGGGGCATCCTACATCTGATATAGACCCTCAGCCTTATTCTTTATTCTTTTATTTTGAAACATGGTTTCACTAAGTTGCAGAGGGCCTCGTTAAGTAACTGAGTCTGGCTATAAACTGCGATCCTCCTGTCTCAGCCTCCCAAATGCTGGAATTACAAATGTGTGCCAACACGGCTGGCTAAGACCCTTAGAAACTATTATTCTGGAACATATATGCCTATAAACTCTGGCAGTCAGTAAATTAGCAATCCTACTACTAATTGTTATCCTCTCTGTATATTATAAAATTAGTTGACTATCAGCAAGTGCATGAATTACTTACTAATTTGTTTATTTTGTTTATATAATTTTGAGTACCAATACAAGCAGTGATTCCCCCCTGACCCCAGTCTTGGAGGTGCCGGGTATCAAACGCAGACCTCAGGTATGCCTGGCAAGTGTTCTACCACCAAACCATGCCACCAGCAATCAAACAGTAAGTATTTAGAAAATACTGGTGGTAAAGAAGAAGTGAAAGACTCATTTAAAAGTTGTGTGACAAGTTCAAAGCTGTAAATGTTTGTAAATATAGATTGTATTATTTTCTACTATTTAAATATTGTTTATATATTCTTATTACATTTATATTATATATAGGTAATTTATTAATACATCTTTATATGATAAATACTAATCTCCAAACTCAACTTTAAAGTAATTGGCAAACATATGTCTATTTTTAGCTATTTTTTCTTTTTCTTTTTCTTTTTATTTTATTTTATTTTTTTTTTTTTGCTTTGTTTGGTACTGAGGATCATGCCAGTGATTTTACTTTTAAGCTAGATACTCAATAGTCCTTTTATTTTTTTATTTTGAAACCGAGTCTTGCTAAGTTGCTGGGTCTGACCTTAAACTTGCATTCCTCCTGTCCCATTCTCCAGGTACTAGGATTACAGGTGTGTGCCACTATGCCCAGTTTGTTTTAGTCTATTTTACCCCACTGTACTAGGGATGAAACACAGAGGCATTTTATCTGGGAGCTATACCCAACCCTATTTTATCTTTTATTTTGAAATAGGGTCTCACTAATTGGGAAAGGCCTCACTAAGTAGCTCAAGCTGGCATTGAACCAATAATCCTCCTATCCCAGCCTCTCAAGTACTGATTTAAAAGCACATGTCACCACACCAGGCTTTTTAATCACTTTTTTTTTAGTTTTTAAAATACATGTTTTATTTTTGCTTTTATTGGTGTATTACACACTAAAATCATAATGTAAATCATGTTGACAAGGGCATACCTGCACTGTACTTGCCACTTTTTAAGCATTCAAATAGCTGTTACCTCTCAAGCTAAGAGAAACATTCTTCTGACTCCACTTTATTCATCAGTTTTCACCTATATATAATGTTCCATGTTCACTTGCTAGATAAAATATATTTTATTATCTTTAAGGCAACATTATTTCAGTCAAATAGAGTTTCTTAGTTCTTATTAAGATATCTGTTTAGCTGTAATTGTCAATGAATCAATGAGAATAAATATCTAAAGCTTATAGTATATATCATAAATATAAGTAAATTTAAAGTATTCTAAAAATAAGCACATCTCCAAATCCAATATGCTTTGCCTTTATCTCAGTCTCTAGAAACAAGATGATCAAGTGTGGCATGTACATTTATTATGTTCAGATGTAATTTATGTACAATAATGTGATGTTTTATATGACTCATCAATAACAACTTACTTGTGTATTTAATTCTTTTTTATGTCCTGCTCCAAGTAAGAAAGCACAAGGATTTATAAAGTGTAAAAATAAAAACTTTATATATAAAGAACCCTATTAAACCAAATATTTTCTAATTACTATTTAAATCTTAAGACCAATTAAGATTATATGCATATGCAAATATATAAGGCTATCTAAGTTCATGTACATTGCAGAAGTATTTGATAAAAAGTAAATCATTTAGGTTGTCCTAAGACATCTTTTGTCCTTGAATCTCAGTTGTCAATTATATTTGATATAAATAGAAAACTTCTGTTTTAGAGTTACTTGATAAAATTATGTCAATAAAATCTTACTGCAATAGATTATTTCTTTCTTAATTAGAACAATTCAGTTAGTAATTAAAGCTAATAAGCTAAGCAATTCAAGTACCTTTTCCAGACCTTCTTCTTTGAGACTGATCACATCCAAATCAAAATCTGTTCGTAAACCATTGGTTTTGTTGAAAGTTATTCTACCTGTAAGACCTTCCCAATGAGCCTATGGAAAAAGATAAAAAAAGGTTAGTAATTAGGTAGAAAAACAGAAGATATAAAGCTTTTCCACAAACATTAGCAAAATTATTTCATTGTTTTTCATAAATTTACATTGCTACAAATTTCTAAAATTTTTATTTTCTTCTGAAACTTGAAGTATATTTTTAGTAAATATTATTCCTCTACTTTCAGTTCAAAATTTATTTTAAATTTTTAATTTTATGTAATTCATCTTCCCAGGTATATTGTTTTTCTAAGAGAAATGTAATGTTATATTTTTAAATAGATGAGAATATATTCACATTATAATATGTGACATATTGAATATTTCACTGGTTATCACAAACAGAGCTATTAGGAATTGCCCCCACTAAATTTATTTAATATGAAAAAACTTATTATACTGAAAGAAAGCTATCCCAAAAAAACATATATTATAGTCTTTAATTATAGGATTTCTTCCTAGAATAATTTACATGACTTCATCTTTCCCTCAGTAAGCCTGAGGAAAAAAAATACAGTGTAATTACTTTATATAAGCTATACTTCCTTAGGAGCTATACATTTAGAATTAGATGGGAATATAATAATCTGTGTAAATGTATTTACCCTCCAAGGTGGATAAATATCTGGGCTGATTTAATATAAAACATTTTCTCATTGTGTGGTTTACATAGACAAAATTTGATGTTTCCCATTATTGTAGTTTGGAAATAGTATGAAAAAATAGTTATATATATATATATATATGAATTTTAAATTATACAATGTAAACTCACAACTATAATGTTTGAAATAGTATATACTAAGAATAAAAAGAAGTAAATCCCAAAATATTAATGGTAATATCTTCTTTCTTTCTCTTTCTTTCTTTCTTTCTTTCTTTCTTTCTTTCTTTCTTTCTTTCTTGTATAGGGGATGAAACCCAGGGGCATTCTACCTCCAAGCTACACCCCAAGCCCTTTTATTTATTCTTTATTTTGAACCAGGGTCCAATGAATTGCAAAGGGTCTCACTAAGTAGTAGCTGAGACTGTCCTCAAACCGTGATCCTCCTGTCTCAGCCTCAAAAATAGTGAGATTACAAGTGTGCGCCACCATGCCCCTCTGAAATGGTAACATTTCAGTAATGATAAACAAATGAATATTACTATTACAATATTTATGAGTCTTTATTTATGCTTCTCAGATACTTGTGTGCAGGGATTCAAAAGCAGTTTTGAGCTGACAAGTTATAAGAGAAGAAACCATAAATAATTTATTTTTACCAACTTTTTCAAAATGAAAAACTTCAGGTGGTTAGCAAAAATATATAATAGTATAAAAATAGATGAATGCTCAATATGTATAGGAATAGAAGTGTAGAATAGTAAAACAGATCTGGGACAGAGAGACCCTAAAAAATTTTATAGCAGATAATACTGTGTGACTAATAAAATTATATCACAAATTCAATTTTGAACTTCCTACCAATCAAAGCAAAGAAAAAAAATATAAGAACACAGAATACAAAGACCATAGTTTTAGGCATACTAGCTGCTCAGGAGAAACAGCTTTTCCTGGGATTGAGACCTGAGAGAAATGTTTTCTGTTGGTCCTCATAAGGGGGACACTTTGGGAATTAGTGTGCAAGGTTTTAAACTATATCCTACACTAAATACAATGGGGGAATGTTATAAACTCTTCCTCTTAGAGCTAACAAAACATCATGGTATCAATGCTCAAGTACTAAGATCAGAAAAATCAATTCTTCAACTACTCAAAACTGTGGTCTATATTTATGGCTCTTTGATGCTTAGTGTTAAACCAGAAGTAAAGTGTGAAGTAGCTGATAAACTTCACATGTGTCAGGGATGATCAATTCACTTATATAAAACTCCAATAATAATTAGGCAGGGAAAATTCCTGTATATTCTTTGCCAAGGACATAAAGATTTGTATTCATGATCTTATTTTCATGCTGATTATTTAATTATAAGATAAATTGATTATTTAAATCCATTAATGAAAAATCTTATATGGCAATAACACCTATAATTTTTCATAGCAAAGATTAATATTTAGATAAACTTTCATTTATGAAAAGTACCCTAAGCTAACAAAGGTCTTTCAAAATGGGAATAATGGAAAGATTAGAAATAAAGTATGTGTGTGTGTGTGTGTGTATATATATGTATAATCCTTGTGAATTTTCTACAATTTGCCTATCTTCAGGCATTATTGGTTTGGAACTATAGAAGATATAATCAGAAGTGATAAACAGTCATAAAATGGTTATGTTATGAAAATGAAGTAAATTTTGCACTTTTATGAATCTCTATGTTCTATTTTATGTTAACTGGTAATATAATTAAAACAACTAGAGATTTAAGTCTCACAAACTAGGTATAATTTTAGTGTAGTGCAAATGATATTCATATTTCTAATGTATTCTATATTTTGTTGCCTAAAATATAAAGTCTTTAAATATATAAATCTCTTCATAAATGAAAATTAAAACACAAAGTTTCAGAAAGGTAAAAGCTAAAATTATCATACGTCAAGTTTTCACAGGTCACAGTATCATATGTTTACACTAGCATATATATTTTTATAGGTATTTAAATTTTGAGGTACTGAGGATTGAACCCAGGGACATTCTACCTTTAAGGTACACCCCCAGCTTATTTTTTTTTACTCTTTATTTTGAAACAGGGTCTCACTAAGTTGTGGAAAGCCTCACTAAGTAGCTGAAACTGGCTGCAAACCCATGATCCTACTGCTTTAGTCTCCCAAGCACTGGGATTCAAGTGTGTGCCATCATGCCTGTCTGAGTATTTCATTTATTTATAGTGAAAAATAGTAAATTTGGTTTTATTTAGTTTTTTATTGGTACATTATAGTCATACTTTTTTTTTTTGGCATTCGAACTCCGAGCTACACTCCCTGCCCTATTTTTCATTCTTTATTTTGAAACAGGGTCTCACTAAGTTGCAGAGGGCCTCACTAAGTAGCTGAGGCTGCTCGTGAACCACAATCTTCTGGTCTCAGCCTCCTGAATGCTGGGATTACAAGTGTGCACCACCACGCCTGGCATAGTCATACTTCTTAATGGGGTCCAAGACCAGGGAGGTATACATGCTTACATCATCAAATTAGCCCTTACCCAATTTCCACCCCATTCCCTCCTCTCCCTCCTTCTCATGTTTGGCTAGGTAATTGACTTTGATATGTTTGTGAATGTACATCATGAATATTAGAGAATTTCCTTCTTTACCCCTCCCATCTCTCCCAGGTAGGTCACCTTATTTGCTCATTTGTAGTATCTTCTTTCTCATCTAGAGCTCCTCCTATGACCCTTTTTCTCTCTAGCCTCCATATGTTAGGGAGAGCATCCGATTTCTTATTTTTTGTGACTGACTAATGTCACTTAGCATAATGTCTTCCAGTTCCATCTATTTCCCTGTAAATGATGTAATTATGCTTTTCTTTATGGCTAAGAAAAATTTCATTGTGTAAATATTCCATAGTTTTGTAATCCATTCATCTGTTGATGGACATCTTGGCTGGTTCCATAGTTTAGCAATTGTGAATTGTGCAGCTATGAACATAAATAGCCATGCATGGTTTTGGAAGTTTGGTTTCTATTCTTTTGGATAGATACCCAAAAGTGGTATTGCTGGATCATATGGTAAATTCGTTCCCATTCTTCTGAGGATCTTCCATTCTGTTTTCCAAAGTGGTTAAACTAATTTGCAATCCCACAAACAATGTATTAGATTTCCCACTTCTCCTCATCCTCACCAGCATTTGTTGTTGTGTTTTGAATGATTGCCATTCTAGTTGGAGTGAGGTTAAATCTAGGGTAGCTTTTAATTTGCATTGGTTTTATATTAGCAGAAATGTCAGTTTTGCTTGTTTGGGGAAGAAGAAAAGTTTAAAAGATGGAAGTAAATAATCATTTGCTGGAAAATTGCAATAATCACATATAGTTCATCTTGAGGACAAAGGTGACAGAGTCTTCTCTGACTTACCTCTTTTTTTTTTTTTTTTAAGAACTGGGGATGGAACCCAGGGGCATTATATTTTATCCTTTATTTTGAAACAGGGTCTTATTGAGTTGCAAAGAGCCTCACAAAGTAGCTGAAGCTGTCCACAAACCATGATCCTTCTGTCTCAGCCTCCCAAATGCTGGGATTACAAGCTTGTGCCAACACACCTGGCTCCTACTTACCTCTTTAATTAGGCTCATGAAGCGAGTCCCAAAGCGCCAAGGTTTATGTCTATTACACTGCAAGGAACTGACTGTCATTTGGGGAAACTGTTGGACGGCCACGGACACAACGTGCACAGCATCATACATTAGAGCAGCATCCGTCTGAAAGGCAAAGCACAGGAAAGAAGCATTCAGTACACATGTGGGACCCCGGTAGGTGGCTTGAAAATGGAGAAAAGGATCAAGTAGAAGAAATATATATTCAGCTTTTCCTTATATTGGAGGAAAGTAGTTTCTCCAAAATGCTGTTTTCTCTCTTAAGACATTTTGATCAAATTGCTAAATCAAATTCCTTAGAAATTTGACCTACCCAGTCTTTCTTTGTATTGTCCCAGCACTCCTGAAGACATTCTATCTTTATCTCTATCTCTCTCTCTCCCATACCTTGCCTCACTATACATATACTTGCACACAATGAATATAATAATATTTTGAATGGTTTCAGAACTCACATATCATATACAGAAGTAAATAAGTAAACAATTCTCTCATGAGAGAAGAGAAAGAGATTTTGAAGAAGATTCTCTTAAAAGCTTAAAGATACAAACCTCAATCTTTCCTTCAACTCAATTTTTTTAAAAGTTCAATCTGAGAAATGATGCTACATTTTTGAATCTTAATACAGACATTAGTCCCTTTTGAGGAAACTAAGCTTCATCCCTTATGCTATTTTCTTTCCCCCAAATTTCCATGTGAATAAAAGTTCATTTGGCTTCTTAAGTGAAAGGAATATGAATTCTACTGTGTTGCACCTGCTCAAACAACCGACCACTTCAGAGGTTGATGATATGAAATAAAATGTTTACAAGTCATGATAAACCAGAGGCTTGGAGGCTTAACAATTGTCAAGTGCTGTGTGAAATGGACTCTCACAGTGTGTTTGATGGATCAATGCCAGGTTCACTACTAGAGGAAAGGGCCACAATGACAAGCTGGTGGCAATGAACTTTGAGCCATCTGTGTGGCATGCTTTAGAATAAAAGCATATAGTTCCTCTTCTCATTCACAAAATTAGTGAGCTGTGAAATGAATTCCAAAATGAACAGAAATCCTATGCATTAGGGCATTTGTCACGATGCAATAGAAAAGGAGTGCATACAGTAGCTTTCATACAAATGGATCCTAAGGAGCTCGCCTGCATGGAATGAAAGATGGCCAAAGAGCCCACTGCAATGATAGCATATTAGTAATACCTTTGTATACCTCATAAATCTTTGAGAACTATATCTCATATTCATAACAACTATTTGATAAATACCTGTTAACTAATTTTACACATGCTGATAGCTATATAGTGACAACTAGAGCAGTGGAGCTGATACAGGCATACACCATCAGCCTGAGGATTAGACTAATATTTGTCTTTAGCATGAATTAACATACAAGAAACATATTGTATGTGTCACACAGGTAATCAAAAAAATTGTTTCCAAAGTATGAAATGTACATTTGACGTCTGTGTATGTGTATATGTATGTTTGTGTGTGTCTGCGTTTTACTAGAGATGGAACTCACTGGTGTTCTTCTACTGAACTATACCCCTAGCTCTTTTTAATTTGGAAACAAAGTCTCATTAAGTTTGCCCTGCTGGTTTCAACCTTGCCATCTTCCTGTTTCAATTTCCCAAGTACTAGGATTATAGGCATGTGTTACCACACCCGGGAAAATATATCACTGTTAACAAGGGAACAGAGAAAAGAATTGTTTCAGACACTACTAAAAGGAAGTTTCACATCACCAAAATGGAGTTTTAAAAATATACATGTTCTTTCTAATTCAATATTCTTCTTTCTGAAAGTTTTGCTAAGAAAGTCAGAGATAAGAACAAAATATATATAATATATATATTACATATATATTATATAGTGCCCAATTTATTATATTTATTATATATATTTGCTACATATATTTATATTATAAATATATGAATACCTAATATATATGTATATATTAGGCATTTTCACAATTTCAAAATTTTTAAAAAATTAAAATAATATTAACTATTTGGCACATAATGAAATAAAATTAGAAATTAGTAACTACATTTTCAAAACTATATAATACATGGAAATAAAACAACTTAATCCAGAAGTATCAATATATCAAGAAAGAAATAAAAATTAAATTAAAATAGAGACACAACACAACAAACCTATGTGATACTATAAAAGTAGTACTGAAAGGAAATCTATAACAAGCAATGCCTAACCAAAAACCTGAAAGATTTCAAATATACAAGGTACTACTACACTTGAAGGAACTGGAAAAACAAAAACAAACCAAACTAAAAACTAGTTGATGAAAAAAATATTAAACATAAGAGACAAATAGACAAAATACAGATCAACTGAAAGAAGAGCTGGGTTGTTTTGAATAAATAAAGTTGACAAACCCTTCGCTAGACTAAAAGAAAAGGAAGACTGCAGTAAAATCACCCTCCGCTAGACTAAAAGAAAAGGAAGACTGCAGTAAAATCACAGATGAAACAAAATGAGTTACAACTGACACCGCAGAGGGAAAAAAATCAGAAATTATTAAGAGAAATTATATGGAAAGAAATTTGATAATGTAGAAAAATGGACAATTTCCTGGATACATATATGTTAATAATGTTGGATCATGAAAAAAGAGGAACTGAAAATATCATTAATGAGTACCAATATTGAATCAATGACAAAATCTCCAATCAAAATATCCAGAATGGATATCTTCATTGATGAATATCTATCAAACACTAAGACAAGAATAGAATTATTTTTTCATTCAAGGAGGCGAGCATTCCTCAGATACTAAAACCAGATAAGGACACAACAAAAAAGAAATTTCCAGGCCAATATCCTTGATGAACATGGATTTAAAAGTATCCAGCAAAGTACTAGTAAGGTGATCTACAGCACATTAAAAAATTACTCATTATCATCAAATGAGTTTACCTCAGGAATTCAAGAAGGCATACACAAAGAATTAACATGAGATACCATAGTAGTAGATATTAAAAACCCAAAAGCACATTATCATCTCAAAAAATGAAGGAAAATCTTTTGATAAGCTGAAACATCGCTTCCTGATAAAACACAAAACAATGTAGATTTAGAAAAAATGCACTTCAGCATAATAAAGAACATTTATAAAAAGCCAGAAACTCATTACATCGAATGGGAAACAGGTGAAGGCATTTTGCCTAAAGTCTACAACAGAGATGCCCACTTACACTACTTTTATTCTATATAGGTCTGAAGCAAGAAAAAGAAACAGCAACTAAATTGGAAAGGAAGAAGTCAAATATTCATTATTTTAGATGACATAGGAACCCCCCAAATGCCACCAAAACTTATTAGAATTATCAAACAAATTCAGCAAAATTGATCAACAGCACATTAAAAATACTACACAACATAATCAAGTGAAATTTACCTCAGAAATTCAAGAAGGTTGAGAATGTACAAAGAGATGTATGAAATAAATTCCACTGTTTTACAAGAAAAATGAGTGATCTAAAAATCAAAGTAATCCCATTTCCAATAGCTACAAAAATAAATAAAATACTGACATTCATCAAAGTGTTAAAGTTCTCTGCAAAGTAACTATAAAACATTCATGAAAGAAACTGAAGAAGAAAAAAATAGAGAAGCATTCTATGTTCATTGATTGGAAGAGTCAATATTGCTAAATTGTCCATACCTAAAGCAATCTACAGATTTCAAGGCAATCCCTATTGCCACGACTAGAAAAAAAAACAACAATCCTAAAATCAGTATG